>NC_142441.1:86310000-86935000 GCF_059453495.1 Arachis ipaensis | reverse complement strand
GGCGGTGGGTCGCTGTTCGGTGGTATGGGTTTCGGGTTTGGGTAATGGTGGAGAGGGGGTTAAGGAGGAAGGAAGGGAGGGGGTGAGGCTGATGGTGGTGGGAGTTGCGGCGGTGATGGCATGGTGGAGGTAGCTGGCCGCGGTGGTGGAAGGGAAAGAAGGGCGGGGAGAAGAGAAAGGAGGGGGTGGGCATCGTGGTGGGTCCGGGTTGGTGGGGGTGGTGCGGCAGTCGGAGGTGATTGGGGTGGTGGTGTTGGAGTAGAGAGCAGAGAGGGAGCAGATGGGGGTTGGGGGGAAGAGAATGGGGGCGCGATGGGGGTAGGGTTTCGCGTCACTGGGGTTATTGAATTTGAATCCACGCGAACGCGTGGGGCACGCGATCGCGTGGCTAGGGTGGAATGGGGATGACACGATCGCGTGAGTGACACGATCGCGTGAGTGACGCGATCGCATGGAATGGGTAAAAGGATGAATGACGCGGTCGTGTGAGGCACGCGACCGTGTCGCTGGAAATTGTGCTAAACGCACAATTCCAGTGTCGTTTCAGCGCAACTCTCTGTCTCCATTTAGGGTGTTGTGCAATCCACGCGACGCGGACGCGTCGCTCATGCCTTCGCGTGGGATGGGTATTTTGCAAATGACGCGTTCGCGTGAGCCGTGTTGTGCTAAACGCACACCCACCGCACGATTCTAGCCCAGATTTCTGGGCGTTGGATTTTTACGCTGATTTTCAGATCACGCGTTTGCGTGATTGACGTGGACGCGTGGGTGGTATGTTTTCGCAACTGACGCGAACGCGTGAGTAACGCGGTCGCGTCGCGCGCTTCTTCTCTCTCTTTTTCTTTTCTTTATATGCAGGTATGCAATTATGCAGTATGCAATGCTAATGCAAATGCTATGAGTAACATCCAGGTTCAATAAAAATAATATAACATAAAATCAAACAGTACGAAATAAAAATTGAAAAAGAAACGACCATACCATGGTGGGTTGTTTTCCACCTAGCACTTTTAGTTAAAGTCCTTAAGTTGGACATTGGATGAGCTTCCTGTTATGGTGGCTTATGCTTAAATTCATCCAGAAATCTCCACCAATGTTTGGAATGCCAACAGCCTCCGGGGTCCCAAACTAGGCATGTGAAGCCTTTGAGCAGCTTTAAACAGGTTCACAGGCTCTCGGGGTGACGAATGTCATAATAGATTCCAGGATCCCAAACCTTGCTTTTAAATCCACCTTTGTCTTGATCTATATGCTTCCATCTGGGCGGTTTAGAAATTGTATTCTCACCAAGATGACCAAACGTCTTTCGTGACCCATTCAATTGAACTTGATACCAATCCTTGCACTTCGAATTGAAGCGTGGAACCTTATTGAATCTTGTACACCAACTCTGAGTACGAGCCATTTCCCTCATACTCTTAAAGCCACAAAGAGCTCTAAGCTGGCCATCTATTTCAAGCAAACTATATTCATGTGGAAAAGTAAAGATAAAGGTTAACGATTGTACCCACTTGAAGCTTGTATTAGGTGGTAATGGCCTTGGGATAGGTGTTTCCAATGGTTCTGTAAGTTCTACTCCCTTGGATGCTGCTGTGGATTCCTCCACTTCTTTGTAAAATGCTTCAACTACAACTGTGTCCTGATCAAAGTCTTCTAAGTCTTCCTTATCACTCAAGTCATACGTTGGAGGTTGAGAGAGATCTACCTCGACGTCATCTTCGTATTCACTTGGGTAAGGTTCTTCAATCTCAGAGAATTCACGTGCGGATGCAAGTTCATTACTAGGAGAACTTGACTTGAGACTATCATTATCAAGGAAACTTGCGTCTTGGGTTATTCCGTCTAGTTCTTCATGAAATACCTGCCTTGGGGGTTGTGCACTATCCTCCTTAGCATCAATTGTAACGTCCTTGACGGAATTTTTCACAACTCTGGATTCCCATGGAGGTTCAGCATCTTCTAAATCTTCAATCAGTACTTTTTCTTCTTGGATAATTTGAGCTTCCTCCAATTGTTCCAGAACAAAGTTATGCTCATTACTGTCTACTAGGGTTTCTAGTATCTCCTTTATGCTACGTTTGTCCTTAGATTCTCCACATAAAGCTATTGGAGTTCCTTGAGTGTCTAAACGTCTGGAAGATAATTGATGTATTGCTTGCTCCAGCTGATGAAGGGTTGCATGAAGTTGATCTACTATTTCCTTGAGGCGAGCCTGTGATTCTTCATGTGATGGATATGGACATGGTACATAGGGAAGTAGTGGTGTTAGGGAGTAATTGGATTGGAATTGGGGTAAATAAGGATCATACGGTGGTGAGTGGTGAAAAGGAACTTGTGAGTGTGGTGGTTCAAAGCTACGTTGAGAGGATGGTCCATAGGCACAGGGTGGGGCTTGTTGGTGATTACAAGGGGGTCCACCATATCTATCAGCTTGGTATGCATTGTAAAGTGGTCCTTGCCCATGATATCTTGGAGGGTGTTGTTGCCTAAAGGGTTGATCAGCTCCTCTTGGCTCCATCCATCTTTGATTGCTCTGACCTTGATGCATGTTCCTGCTATAACTTCCGTTCCCTTCAACAATATTAGAACCAAACTCAAAGCGAGAGGGGTGAGAATTCATAGTAGCTAATGGAAATAAAAGGAGAAAATAAAAACAAATAAACAAGTAAAAGAAAAATATTTACAATAACCAATAATAGGGAATACGTTTGCAGTTCCCCGGCAATGGCTCCATTTTGAAGAACTGAAGATTGATGGTTTAGAATTCAGAATAAATTCTCGTTGCAAGTATAGTTTCTAAACTGAGCAATTGGCCTTTCTTACAAAAGTTTTGGTTGTCACAAGTAACAAACCCCTTTAAAATTGATAACCGAAGTATTCAAACCTCAGGTCGTCTTCTCAAGGAATTGCAGGGAGGTATGTTCTTATTATTGGTTATGAGTTTTGTAAATTAGGGGTTTTGAAAGTAAGGAGCAATTAATTTAAATTACAAGTAAAATAAATGAATAACTATAAAATAAACTCTTCACAAAGTATGAAAATTCGGAAGTCCTATCCTAGTTACTCCTATGAGAATGGAAGTTAATCCCACTTAGTTAACCCTTATGAAAGCAAGGGAAAGTCAAATGAACTAATTAGTTAGATTCCCAAGTCCTAGCCAACTCCAAAGGAAAGACTAGAGTTAGTGGAATACCAGTCAATTTAGCCGACATAACAACCAATCACAGATAGTTGATAACTCAAGAGCTTTCAGTTAATCAATTAAAGCCAATAACATAAAAAGCTAAATAAGAATCAATGATCTGAAATACCTCAATTGCATTAATAAGAGAAAATCAATTTAAACATAAAGAGTTCATAAGCCAATCTGGCAACATAAGTAATTAAAGAATAGCATTAAAATATCTGAAAGTAAAAGAGAAATATAAAGTAAAAGGAATATTGAACCTGATGAAGAGCTGAAATTCTAAATCCTTTAAGAAGAATCCTAATCCTAAAAACCTAAGAGAGAGGAGAGAACCTCTCTCTCTAAAAACTACATCTAAACTATGAAAAGTAAATAATTGAAGACATCCTAATGAATGGATGCATTCCCCCACTTTATAACCTCTAATCTGTGCCTTCTGGACTTGGATCTGGGCCAAAAAGGGTTTCAGAAATCGCTGGGAGCATTTTCTGTAATTTCTGGTGCGTGGCGTCTGTCACGTGTCCGCGTGGGTCACGCGGTCACGTCATCTGGAGTTTTCCTTGTCACACGTTCGCTTCGGTCATGCGTACGCGTCATCTGTGTTCTGCTCATGGCGCGCGTCCGTGTCAGTCACGCATTCGCGTCGCTGCCTTTTCGCGCTGGGCATGCGACCGCGTCATCCATGCGTTCGCGTCGCTGTCAGTTTCTTCAAAAACTCCATTTTGTGCTTTCCTTTCATTTTTATATGTTTCCTTTCCATCTTTTAAGTCATTCTTGCCTTAGAAGATCTGAAACTTCTCAACACACAAATCACGGCATCGAATGATAATAAAGGGTAATTAAAATAAATAAATTAAAAGCATAGGAAACATGTTTTTCACATATATCACATAATAAGGAAGGGAAAGTAAAACCATGCAATTTACATGAAAAAGTGGGTGAAGGATTGAATAAATCACTTAAATTGAGCACAAAATATATCATAAAATATGGGTTTATCAATTACCTATGGAGACCGGTCGGCCGACCGACCTCCCTACACTTAGAAGTTGGCACGGTCCTCCGTGCCTTGAGTGAGACGCAGTGGTTGATCGGTTTCCGAGTGTCCATCCTCTTCTCTATTATCGCTATCTTCATTATCAGTGCTGGTGGACGTGGAAATTTTCAGTTCTTCCATAGGTGGTGCTAGGCAACTTAGAAGCTTCTTGACAAAAGTGTATCGGCGTTGGTTACGCCGCTCATAACGATTGAGCTTCTTATGGAGGTCCTCTATGCGTTGCATGGATGATTTTGGTGGTGCGGTTGAGGTGGTGGGAATGCTCATGGGGATGGATAAGTTCGGGTCCTTGGTGTCCGCCGGAGGGTAGAGATATCTCCCGGTTGGAACAACATTGCCGTCCATCGGGATCATGGCCCTCCGATCCTTAGTCTCTCGGGGGACACCGGCTGCGACAACTAAGTCGGTCACTAGAGCGGAGAAGGGTAGGTTTCCCTTAGCGTGGATGCGGCCCATAGCTTGGTGAATGAGACGGGAAATATGCACCGGTCTCTCTATGAGGACACACCAAACCAACAAGGCTAACTCGGTAGTGATAGATGAGCCATGGGTGCTTGGGAGCACATAATGGGCTAGAATTTGGGCCCAAGCCTATGCCTCCTTGGTGAGAAATCGTGCGGTGATGCCCTTGGGCCAGGGTCTCATCCTCTTTCGAATCCAGAATGATTCGGGTATGGCAATAACCCTGAGGACAGCATCCTAGTCAAACTCATATTCGCATCGTACCGACAAAATATCTTGATATGCATCAATCCCTTCCGCTAACAGTCCAGTCTTAAGCACACTTTGAATGGCCTCCTCTGTGACGGGAACTTGTCTTCGGCATACAAATAACGATGCAAGGGATGAGGAGTGGTAATTGGTGTAAAATTCTACCACCCAGGACAAGTTTGCTTCACGTGGCTTCCTCAATAGGAACTCCTATTGCCGCCGCTAGATGCGGGGCATGACAAGCGGAATGACATGAGACGGAGGGGCTAGAAGAGGCTCCGCATGATAGTTCCTTTCCTTGATCAAGGGTAGACAAGTTCGCAATAGCGGTTGGGGAACTTGTTCGGATCCCTTGCCGGGTTGTCCTTTTTTAAGACATCAATGTTAGCAACGCTCCTTGTCTTATTGAGGAGGGGCTTGGCTCTAGGCACTTGGTGTGCTTTGCTAGTGGACCGTGAGGGTGCCTTCTTGGACGCCTTTCCTTTGTCTTTCTTGATAACCATCCTAGAAAGAAGGGAAAGGTGGCAAATTTAAACTCAAAGAAGCACCAAGAAATGATAGTCTTGCAAGTGATAAAGCACAAGATAATAAGTGACCTAGATACATGACAGCTACAACATGTAACTACGGCAACAATGAAAATCATGGCCAATCACTAGCATATGATGTAGGAGTGGTATAGGCATGCAAACAAGAAGCATGAGAAGCACACGCTCTCAACATCAATAGCAAGAGGTAAGAGTTAAGGGATGAGCATGTGAAAATGAAGCAAGAAGAGTAGTAAGCTCAATGCACATATGAACAAACAAGTGAAAGAGAAAGAACACTAAATGAGACACACTAAGTCAACTTTAACCTCAAAAAGTCATGTATGCCTTCCATCAAACACTTGGTGTGCATCCCTTTTTATTACAAAAAATTTAGAGAAGGGTGACAATGTAACATCCCATAAAGCATCAACAATCATCATAGCATACCACACATTGCAAGGGGAAAGCAATGAAGACAATCCAACTCATCAATGCAAGAGTGATCCTCACTTTTAACACCCATAAAAAAAAAGAAAAAAGGAAAGAAAATCCAACACACAAACAAAACATGAATGAAAACGAAGTAAGAAGAAGAGCAAGGGAATGCAACTAAAGCAAGAAAGAAAGAAAAGAGAGAACTAAACAAGAAAAAAGGAAAAATGAGGGTACCTTGAGAAGATAGGAGAAATGGGGTAGGTAAGTGAGAGAGAAGGTAATGGGGGTATGAGAGAGGAGAGGAGAAAGAGGGGTGTGGGACAGCCGGAGGTGGTGGTTGCCGCCGGTGGTGGGTGGAGGAGAGGTGGTAGAAGTGGTAGGGGGTAAAAGTGAAGAAGAAGGGTGAAGGTATGAAGAGGGAAGAAGAATTGAAAAAAAAGGGCGCGCTACAATGTAATTAGTTCGCGAGACCGGCGCGCGCGCACCATGCACGCGTGCGTGTGCATGGGCAAAATACATCATGGACACGGACGCGTTTAGTGCGCGTACGCGTGAAGTGGGTGGTATGCAGGTGTGCGCGCGAGCACCAGGTGCACTTGTGTGCGCGTCTGGGTTGTGCCCTCAGCACAATGTGAGCACAACTTTGGCTCAACTCGCAGAAAAAAGTACCAGAATTCGAATTAACACGATCGAGCGGACGCGCACGGTGCGTGTACGCGTGAGTTGAGGGAGGCCATAGGCATGATATTAGCCCAAATTTGGCACAACTGTCGGAAAAATGGTTCAGGATTGCAGATGGCATCATCGACGCATATGCAGCTAGTGTGCGTACGCGCGCATTGGCAATTGAGGCCATGGGCGCATACGCGCCAGGTGCGCGCACACCTGAGTGGCATTGTGCCTGGGGCTCAGCGTTGGCCCAAAATTGGCACAACTCTATGGAATATGACCCAGGAGTTGCGAGTGGCCTATGGGCGCGTATGCGCATAGTGCGCTCACGCGCCCCCCTCCCTTTTTTTTCAAAGGCATGAAGAGTGCAAAATTATCAAGAATTTAGTGGCCAAACAAGCCAAAGGGGTCAGAAACACCCAAAACTTTATGCAATACCAAAAGATGGGGTGTTTTTCTACCACACAATCAATCCATCCATTAAAAAATCAATGCAAATCTTCATGAACAAGTTATCTAAAGTAGTCACAATCAAATCTAATCAAACAAAACTATAGCTAAGCAATCACAAAACAATGAAGAGTTCAAGAACTATATACAAAAGGGGCAAAAAGATAGATCTCACCATGGTGGGGTGTCTCCCACCTAGCACTTTTGTTTAATGTCCTTAAGTTGGACTTTCACTAGCTCATTGCTCTTTGTCAAAAGGTGCATCTTCCAAAAGGAATACCTCAATCTCCTTGTTGCTTTTCATTTTCTCACCATAATACAAATTGAGATGGTGCCCATTTACCTTGGAGTCCTCCAGACTTGAGGGATGGCGCAAATGGTAAACTCCATAGGGTTCCACTTTCTCTACTTGATATGGGCCTTCCCATTTTGACCGTAGTTTTTCGGGCAACAATCTCAATCTTGAATTGTAAAGGAAGACTAGATCACTGGCTCTAAATTCTTTACCTCTTATGTTCTTATCATGCACGGCTTTCATTTTTTCCTTGTAAAGTCTAGAGTTCTCATAAGCTTCAAGCCTCAAACATTCCAACTCCACTAGTTGTAGCTTTCTCTCAACTCCAGCCCCACCCAAACTTGGATTGCACTCCTTGACGACCCAATATGCCTTGTGCTCTATCTCCACCGGTAAGTGGCAAGCTTTGCCATACACCAACCGAAAGGGGCTTATGCCAATTGGTGTTTTCTATGCCGTTCGGTAGGCCCATAATGTATCGGTGAGCTTAGCACTCCAATCTTTCCTATTGGACTTCACAATTCTTTCCAATATGCATTTAATCTCCCGATTAGAAACTTCGGCTTGGCCATTTGTCTGTGGGTGGTAAGCCGTAGCTACTTTATGCATGATGCCATATTTCTTCATTAGCCCTTCCATTCTCTTACTGCAAAAATGTGAACCTTGGTCGCTCACGATTGTTCGTGGTGACCCAAATCTACAAATGATGTTATTTCTCACAAAGGATAGGACCACATTAGCATCGTCCATCCGGGTGGGTATCGCTTCCACTCATTTGGACACATAATCAACGGCAAGTAGAATGTAGAGAGATCCATTAGAATTTGGGAATGGCCCCATGAAGTCGATACCCCATACATAAAAAATCTCACAAAATAGCATGGTTTGTTGGTGGATTTCATCCTTCTTGGAGATATTACCAAATCTAATGCATTGAGAACAAGATTTACAAAAAAGTGAGGAATCCTTGAAAAGAGTTGGCCACCAAAATCCACAATCTAGGATTTTTTCTTGCCGTTCTTTGAGGTCGAAAATGGCCTCCTCCTTCAGAGGAGTGGCAAGCTTCCAAAGTTGAGTGGAATTTGGTTTGTGGAATGCACCTTCGAATTACTTGATCCGCCCCACATCTACAAAGGTATGGGTCATCCCACACATAGTATTTGGATTCGCTTTTTAGCTTATCCCTTTGATGTTTGGAGAGATTAGGAGGGAAGGAGCGAGATACCAAGTAATTGGCAATTTGTTCATACCAAGGGATGGTTTTTGAGATTGCATGCAAGCCCTCAAAGGGAAAAGAATCATTAATAGGAGTGGTATCGCCCTTGGTGTATTCAAGGCGACTTAAGTGATCCGCCACTAGATTTTGCAAACCACTCCTATCTTTATTTTCCAAGCCAAATTCTTGCAACAATAAAACCTATCTAATCAATCTCAGTTTGGATTCCTTCTTAGCCAACAAATACTTTAACGCCGCATGATCCGAGTACACTACCACCTTTGAACCAAGTAGATATGCTCGGAACTTATCCAAGGTGAAAACTATGACCAATAGTTCTTTTTCGGTGGTTGTGTAGTTGGATTGGGCTTCATCTAGTATTTTTGATGCATAGGCTATGAAATATGGATTCTTACCCTCGCGTTGTGCTAACGTGGCTCCCACGGCAAAATTTGAAGCATCACACATTATTTCGAATTGCCGACTCCAGTCCGGCCCTCGCACGATGGGAGCTTGGGTCAATGCTACCTGGAGCTTGTCAAAAGCCTCCATGCATTCCTTGCTTAGATCAAACCCAATGTCCTCTTGCAACAATCTTGATAGAGGCAATGCTACCTTACTAAAGTCCTTTATGAATCTTCGATAAAATCCTACATGTCCAAGGAAAGAACGGACTTCCCTCTTGGAGGAGGGATAATGCAAGCTAGATATAACATTAATCTTTGCTGGATCTACAGAAATACCATCTTTGAAAACAATATGTCCTAAAACAATGCCTTGCCTAACCATGAAATGACACTTCTCAAAATTCAAGACAAGGTTGGATTTAGTACATCTTTCCAAAACTTTTTCAAGGTTATCCAAGCAATAATCAAAAGAATCACCATACACTGTAAAGTCATCCATGAATACCTCCATGCATTGCTCTAGAAAAGCCGCAAATATGCTCATCATGCACCTTTGAAAAGTTGCCGGTGCATTGCATAAGCCGAATAGCATACGCTTGTAGGCATAAGTTCCAAAGGGGCAAGTAAATGTTGTTTTTTCTTGGTCCTCTAGAGCAATGTGTATTTGAAAGTACCTCGAATAGCCATCTAGAAAGCAATAATGAGATTTACTGGATTATCATCGAGCATTTGATCGATAAACGGAAGTGGAAAATGATCTTTTCTAGTGGCCGAGTTCAACCTTCGGTAGTCTATGCATACTCGCCAAGAGTTTTGCACCCGTGTGGCTATGAGCTCCCCGCTTTCATTCTTGATTGTGGTTACCCCGGATTTCTTTGGCACAATGATAAACCACTATTTTATGATTTATCTTGTGCTCAATTGAGTGGATTTTATCAACTCCTTACCCACTTATTCATACTATTTGCATGGTTTTATATTTGCTTTCCTAATTATGTGCTATGATTGAAAACATGCTTCTTTGGCCTTTATATTGCTAATATTAATCCTTCCTTATCACCATTAGATGCCTTGATATGTGTGTTAAGTGATTTCAGAGATTACATGGCAAGAATGGCTGAGAGGATGGAAAGGAAGCATGCAAAAGTGGAAGGAATACAAGAAGTTGGAGAAACTGCTAAGCTGTCCAACCTGACCTCTTCGCACTCAAATAGCTATAACTTTAGCTACAGAGGTCCAAATGATGTGGTTCTTGTTGCGTTAGAAAGCTAACATCTGGAGCTTCGATTTGATATATAATATGCTATAGTTGCTGGAACACTGGAGTCTGTTCTGACATTCGGAACAGTGGAAGCCTGAGAACCTGTTTAAAACTGCTCAAGGGCTTTACGTGCCTTGTTTGGGATCCCGGAGGCTACTAAAATTAAAAACATTGGTGGAGATTCCAGGATGAGTTCAAGCATAAGCCACGATAACAGGAAGCTCACCAAATGTCCAACTTAAGGACTCTAACTAAAAGTGCTAGGTGGGAGACAACCCACCATGGTATGATCGTTTCTTTTTCATTTTTTATTTAGTTTTATTTGTTTTCGAGTTTTATTTTATTGAACCTGGAGTTTTGCATAACATTCATATTAGCATTGCATTCTGCATTTTTCATGCATTAAAAAAAAAAGAGCACGCACGCGACGCGGCAGCGTCGCTGACGCGTCCGCGTCACCAGTGCAATGGGAAGAAAAGAAAACGAACAGAAAGTCACGCGAGAGCGTGGCTGGAGGCGTGCCAATGGCACAAATCGTCCCACGCGACTGGGTCGCTGACGCGACTGGGTTGCTGACACGACTGTGTCACTGACGCGACCGCGTCATATGGGAATAATGGCCTCCCACGCGGCCGCGTGACTAGGATTTTGACGTAATAATGGTGCACAGTCGAAAGTTGTGCTAGAGTGGTGCTGGACTGGCGCTGGACGCACAGTCCATATCACACGACCGCGTGCCCCACGCAGCCGCGTCACATCCTACTACGTGGCCACTCACACGATCGCATGCCCCATGCGATCGCGTCACCCAAAATTTGGCATTTAATGGTTTTGAACAGAGAGTTGTGCGAGCGCGAGGCTACCCTCGCGCCATTAGCCTAAAACGGGTCACGCGACCGCGTGACCGACGCGACCGCGTCAATCAGTTTAAGCAGAAGTCGCACGACCGCGTGCCCCATGCGATCACGTTGCTTGCGGCGCACAACTTATCCAGATCAGCCAATTATCTTATCTTTTCTTCCCCAATCCTAATTTCTTCTATCTTTTCTTCTTTCTTCTTTCTTTCTTACTTTATTTCTTTCCCTTCTCATTCTTCTTATCTTTTATTTTATTTTATTTATTTGCATACTTTCATTCATTGCATTTTAATTTTGTATATTTTTATTTTCTTTTCTAAATTTATTATTTTACCATTGATGTTCAAATATTCTTATTCAACTGTTATATCTTTTTTGGTATTATTTTAGTGCTTATGACTTGTTTTATTCTGATTGGGTAACATTATTTAAATCAATGCTAATCTTTTATGATACTTGTACTTTTCTTGCATTGATATGAACTTATACTATCTTGCATTACCCACATTTTTCTCTCCTTTGTTGCAAATTTTGCACCACTAGTATGCCATGTGCTTATATTATTTTCTCACGTACATGTTGAAGCTTCCATGTAAATGAGACCCTTATCATTTGGCATTAACCCAACCATACTTCATTTATTTTCTTATCTCTATTATTGGGTTACTCTTCTTCCCTTTTTCTTTCAGGATGGCCACCCAGAAGGGAATCGGAAGACGTTTACATGGGAAGACAAACAAGTCCATCAGCACAATCCTTGAAGAAAAGCATAAGTTAGAACAACACGTCCACCTGCACATCTCAGCATGCACCGAGGGCGGTGCAATCTTTAAGTGTGGGGAGGTCGATACCGATCTCCATGGGTTAGTACTTTGTTGTCTCAACACCAATGTTTAAATTTTCTTTGTAGTTAGTTGTTGCATTTGCATGTTTGTTTGATTTTATGCATACTTTAGCACTTGGTTGAAGTAATATTTTCTTTTTCAAGAAACCTTTTAAGAGTATTTCACTAATTTGAATAAAATTTAATGTTACACTTGTTTGAAGAAATATTATACTGGAACATGGTTAGAGCTCGAACACACAAAACCTGTGAGATTTTGAGCCTATTTGAATTGGTTGCATTTTTTCAACCAATATTTTATTTTTGATGTGTGTTTTTCTCTCTAAAATTGTGATCTTTGTCTTGCTTAATTCTATATTTCCATAATTTAATGTATGCATACACTTACATGATTGAGGTCTTTGTTTCACTGAGCTTACATACCCATATGGCCTTACTTTTCATTATCCCTTGCAAACCAATTTTGAGCCTATTTTACCCCTTTGTTCTTTTTATTTAGCACATCACTAACTCTAAGCAGAAAACAATAATGTCCTTAATTTGAATCCATGGTTAGCTTAGACTAGTGAGAGTGCTTATAATTTAAGTGTGGGAAAATTGAGATTGAAAATATTTGGTTTGAGAATTGAGTATGTTAGAATTTTTCTGAAAATGTGAAAGAAATGTTTAGGACATGTTCATGCATTCAATAATTTAATCATATGCATTGAAAAAAAATAAAATAAAAATAAAAAAATAAAAATAAAGAAAAAAATATAATATAGAAAAAAAAGAAAAGAAGAAGAAAAAGAGAAAAAGAAGAGAAAAAGTGCAAATAAGAGAAAGGGGACAAAATGCCCCAAAGTAAGTGGTGAAATCAATGCATATGTACGGTACTTAGAATTAGAATGCATGAATAATGTGGAAAACATGGTTGATGGATAGTTAGATTTTGTATTGTGATTACATGGATTGTCTAAAGTTAGGTGAAAAGTTTAAGTTAATTAAGGATTCAGATTTTAGTCCACTTGACCAAATACAATCCTACCTTGACCCTAACCCCATTACAACCCTTAAAAGACCTCTTGATTTGTGTGTTTGTGCATTAAATTTTTGTTGATTGGTAGAAGAAAAGCAAGCCTTAGAAAGCAAGGTTAGTAGAGAATTGAGAGAATCGAACCTTAAACACTTGAGTGATTAGAGTGTATACACTACCAGTGAGGGTTTGATGCTCAATTCCTTGTTCAATGCTTTCATGAGCTATATTCTTCTTGCAAGTCTATTTGTACTTCTTTTTTATGATTTGAATTAGTGAAATCCAGTTCATATTTCCTCTTGAAAGATTTGTTTACTTTTAACTAAGTAGGTAGAAACATTTTGCATGTAGTTACATTCATAGGTTGCATTTCATACATTCTACCATCCCTCTTCATCTTTATAGCTTCTCTTGAGATTAGCATGAGGACATGCTATTGTTTAAGTGTGGAGAGGTTGATAAACCACTATTTTATGGTTTATCTTGTGCTCAATTGAGTGGATTTTATCAACTCTTTACCCACTTATTCATACTATTTGCATAGTTTTACATTTGCCTTCCTAATTATGTGCTATGATTGAAAACATGCTTCTTTGGCCTTTATATTGCTAATATTAATCCTCCCTTATCACCATTAGATGCCTTGATATGTGTGTTAAGTGATTTCAGAGATTACAGGGCAGGAATGGGTCAGAGGATGGAAAGGAAGCATGCAAAAGTGGAAGCAATACAAGAAGTTGGAGAAACTGCTAAGCTGTCCAGCCTGACCTCTTCGCACTCAAACAACTATAACTTTAGCTACAGAGGTCCAAATGACACGGTTTCAGTTGCGTTGGAAAGCTAACGTCCGGGGCTTCGATTTAATATATAATATGCTAAGGTCGCCATGACGCAAGGTGACGCGACCGCGTGCTCCATTCGGCCGCGTTGCAGTGACGGAAATCAGCGTGTTTGAATTCTTCTCCAGCGATTTCTGGGCTGTTTTCGACCCAGTTTGCGGCCCAGAAAACACAGATTAGAGGCTATAAAGTGGGGAAATCCATTCATTCATGGCATGCTTTCACAATTCAAAATTTTAGGGGTAGATGTAGTTTTTAGAGAGAGAGGTTCTCTCCTCTCTCTTAGGATTAGGATTTAGGATTTCTCTTAGTTTTAGGAGTGGCTCTCAATCCCAGGTTCTTTATTTTCCCAATTTAATTTATGAACTCTTCCATGTTACATATAATTTTCTTAACTAATGCTATTTGAGGTATTTCAGATTTAAGATTGCTTTGCTCTGTTTAAGATTGCTTTCAATTTAATTTAGATATTTTTTTCTCCCTTTTGGCTTTGGTTAAGTAATTGGTAACGCTTGAGTTGTCAAATAAAGCAGTGATTGAAATTGGGAGTTGCTCCAATAACTCTAGTCTTTCCATAGGAATTGACTAGGACCTGAGGATTAAGCTCATTAATCCACTTGACTTACCTTCATAGTTAGAGGTTAACAGAGTGAGATTAAAATCCAATTCTCATCACAATTGATAAGGATAGGACCTCCAGTTCTTATACCTTGCCAAGAGTTTTGTTATTTATTTAATTTAATACAATATTTCTTCCTTGCCATTTACTATTCTTGCTTTTTATCTCATACATTAAAAACCCCCCAATTTACAAGACTCATAACCAATAATAAGAACACCTCCCTGCAATTCCTTGAGAAGACGACCCGAGGTTTGAATACTCGGTTATCAATTTCAGAGGGGTTTGTTACTTGTGACAACCAAAACGTTTGTAAGAAAGGTTGATTGCTTGGTTTAGTAACTATACTTGCAACGAGTATTTACCATAACTTCTAAACCATCAATCTTCAGTTCTTCAAAATGGCGTCGTTGCCGGGGAATTGCAAACGTGTGCCTTATTATTGGTTATTGTAAATATTTTATTTTTGCTTATTTATTTGTTTTTATTTTTGTTTTTATTTTTGCTTTTTCTTAAGTTAAGAGGTTATTGGTTTTTATTTTAAAATTTTTATTTTATCTTATCTTATTTCAAAAATCAAATTTCAAAATTCAAATTTAAAAATTTTCAAATTTCAAATTTCAAAAATTCAAAATTCAAAAATTTAAAATTCAAAATTTCAAAATTTAATTTTCAAATTCAAAATTTAAATAACCTTTTAATTTAAATTTGTTTTTATTTTCTCTCACTACTATGAACTCTCACCCCTTTGGCTATGAGTCTGGTCACAATTATGTTGCAGGAAGAAATTACAATGAGAACAGGCATCAAGGTTGGAACAATCAAAGATGGGAGGAGTCATAAGGATTTGATCAACCCTCATGGCAACAACCACCTCCAATGGACTATCAACAACCACCACCATATGCATATGAACCCTTTCCTCAACACGACTTTGGACCACCATACTCACAAGCCCCTTTCCGCCATTCACCTCCATATGACCCTAACCCACATCCACCATACCAACCACCTTATGAGCCAAATGAACCATACACAGAACCGCCACCTTTCCAACACAACTACTCTCATGAACCACCACCTCAATATTCACCATTTCCATGTCATTATCAAGATGAACCACCTTCCTATTATGAATCCTCTTTCCCAACCAATGAATCCTCACATCCACCTCAACCTCCAATGGATGACAGACTTCGTGTTATTCTTCAACGGCAAGAAAGGATGAATAAGAGTGTGCAAAATTTCACGGCCGTCTTCGGCGAGTTAATAAATATAATAGCTTCCCAATATCTGAGCACTCAAAGAACTCCCATGGCTACATGTAGAGAATCAAAAGAAGAGCAAAGCATGAAGGAAACACTAGAAACTTTGGTGGATAATGAGGAACATGGCTTTGTATTGGAACAAGTGGAGAAAGCCATAATAGTTGCAGAGAAAGAAGTGGTTGAAGACTTAGGAGATGCTGAACCTCTATGGGAAAGTCAGGTTATAAAACCTCCTTCCAAGGCGATTGAAATTGATGCTGAGGAGGGTGTACAACCTCCAAAGCATATCACAGTTGAAGACTTGGAAGAGGTTGATCAAGAGATGGAGATTCAAGAAGAAGAATGGTGCACGAAATTGTGATGTCCAGGCTCAAACAATCCCTGGCAACATGAGCAACTTGGTACGCGTAATCGTGATTACACTTTAATTATGTAAAATTCATGGCTCTTTCTTTCCCTGGCAATGGCGCCAAGAACATGGTGCCAATACCATGGTTCACAACTTCGATACAACTAACCAGCAAGTGCACTGGGTCGTCCAAGTAATACCTTACTTGAGTAAGGGTCGAATCCCACGGAGATTGTTGGTATGAAGCAAGCTATGGTCACCTTGCAAATCTCAGTTAGGCAGATATAAATGGATAATGGTGTTTTCGAATAATAAATAATATAATAGGGATAGAGGTGCTTATGTAAATCATTGGTAGGAATTTCAGATAAGCGAATGGAGATGCTTTTCGTTCCTCTGAATCCTCTGCTTTCCTGTTATCTTCATCCAATCAGTCTTACTCCTTTCCATGGCTGGCTTTATGTGATACATCACCACTGTCAATGGCTACTTTCGGTCATCTCTCGGGAAAATGATCCAATGCCCTGTCACGGCACGGCTAATCGTCTGGAGGCATCACCCTTGTCAATGGCTTCATCTTATCCTCTCAGTGAATAATATGCTCACGCACCCTGTCACGGCACGGCTATTCATCTGTCGGTTCTCGATCATGCTGGAATAGGATTTACTATCCTTTTGCGTCTGTCACTAACGCCCTGCAATCGCGAGTTAGGAGCTCGTCACAGTCATTCAATCATTGAATCCTACTCGGAATACCACAGACAAGGTTTAAACCTTCTGGATTCTCTTGAATGCCGCCATCATTCTAGCTTACTGATGAGCGGATATTTTATACGCTTTTTGGGGATAATTTCATATAGTTTAGAGTATGTTTTAGTTAGTTTTTAGTATATTTCTAGTAGTTTTTAGGAAAAATTCATATTTCTGGACACTATGAGTTGTGTGTTTTTCTGTAATTTCAGGTATTTTTCTGGCTGAAATTGAAGGAGCTGAGCAAAAATCTGATTCAGGCTGAAAAAGGACTGCTAATGCTGTTGGATTCTGACCTCCCTGCACTCAAATTGGATTTTCTGGAGCTACAGAACTCGAAATGGCATGCTTCCAATTGCATTGGAAAGTAGACATCCAGGGCTTTCCAGCAATATATAATAGTCCATACTTTGCACAAGGATAGACGACGTAAACTGGCGTTCAACGCCAGTTCTCTGCCCAATTCTGGCGTCCAGCGCCAGAAAAGGATCAAAAACTGGAGTTGAACGCCCAAACTGGCATAAAAACTGGCGTTCAACTCCACAAATGGCCTCTGCACGTGACTCACTTAAATCTCAGCCCCAGCACACACCAAGTGGGCCCCAGAAGTGGACCTCTGCATCATCCATCATAGTCCACTCATATTTTGTAACCCTAGGCTACTAGTTTAGTATTTAAACAACTTTTAGAGACTTATTTTGTATCTCATGACATTTCAGATCTAAACTTTGTATTCTCTGATGGCATGAGTCTCTAAACCCCATTGTTAGGGGTTAGGAGCTCTGCTGTGTCTCAATGAATTAATGCAAGTATTTCTGTTTTCCATTCAAACATGCTTGTTCCTATCTAAGATGTTCATTCGCGCTTAACTGTGATGGAGGTGATAAGCTGTGACACTCATCACCTTCCTCAAATCATGAACGTGTGCCTGACAACCACCTCCGTTCTATATACGATTGAATGAGTATCTCTTAGATTCTTTAATCAGAATCTCCGTGGTATAAGCTAGAACTGATGGCAGCATTCATGAGAATCCGGAAAGTCTAAACCTTGTATGTGGTATTCCGAGTAGGATTCAAGGATTGAATGACTGTGACGAGCTTCAAACTCCTGAAGGCTGGGCGTTAGTGACAGATGCAAAAGGATAGTAAATCCTATTCCAACCGGATCGAGAACCAACCAGTGATTAGCCGTGCTGTGACAGAGCACGTGAGCGTAGTTTTCACTGGAAGGATGGAAGGTAGCCATTGACAACGGTGATCCACCAACACACAGCTTGCCATAGGGGGACGTGCGTGCGTGAACAAGAAGACAGAGGAAAGCAGAGATTCAGAAGACAAAGCATCTCCAAAGCTCCAACATATTCTCCATTACTGCACAACAAGTAACTTTTAATTTATGCTCTACTGGTTATTCACAATTCAATTGATAAACATAATTGACTTCCTGACTAAGATTTACAAGATAACCATAGATTGCTTCAAACCAACAATCTCCGTGGGATTCGACCCTTACTCACGTAAGGTATTACTTGGACGACCCAGTGCACTTGCTGGTTAGTGGTACGCGTTGTGGAAAGTGTGATTCACAATTTGTGCACCAAGTTTTTGGCGCCGTTGCCGGGGATTGTTCGTATTTGAACAACTGACGGATTATTTTGTTGCTTAGATTAGGAAAAATCTTTCTTTTTTTTTTTTGGTTTAGAGTCTTTTATTATTTATCCCTTGTTAAAATACTTTAAACTTATAGCTCAGTTATTTAGAACGTGGTGTTTATGTTCATGATAATTGGCTATCATATTTTTTAAAAACCTTTTTCAAAAATAATTTTTCTATTAAATCCTGTGCCAAACTTTAAGTTTGGTGTTTTCAAAAATAATCTTTCTTAAAATTTTTGAAAGTCCCATAACTCATTTGGCTAGAGCGTTAATCTGTGTTCTCTATTAAATTTTGTGCCAAACTTAAAGTTTGGTGTTTTCTTGTTGATTTCCCTTTGGTTTTCGAAAATTTTGGTTTGGTTTTCTAAAAATTTTAAGTTTGGTGTTCTTTCTTCATGTTCTTATGTTCTTGTGAGTCTTCAAAGTGTTCTTGAGTTTTCCTTGTGTCTTGATCTTAAAATTTTTAAGTTTGGTGTTCCTTGGTGTTTTCCCTCCAAATTTTTCGAAAACAAGGAGCATTAGATCTAAAAAATTTTTAAATGTTGTACTATCTTATTGTTTTTCTCTCTCCTCACTAAATTCAAAAAAAAAATATCTTTTCAAAATATCTCTTCTAACTTCCTAACTTCTTATCTTTTTAAAATTGTTTCAACTAACTAACTAACTTTTTGTTTGTTTCTTAACTTTTTCAAAACTACCTAACTAACTCTCCCTCTCTCTAATTTTCGAAAATATCTTCCCTCTTTTTCAAAAATTTCTTTTTTTTATTAACTAATTAATTTCTTTTTTTTATAAACAAAAAAAAATTTTTTTAACTTCATAATTCAAATTCTTTTTAGTTATTTTATTTTATTTAAGTATTTACTTCTTATAAAATAAAATAAATAAAAAGGTAAATCAGTCCAAGTTATATCCATAGATCCATCATGGACATAAGTGGAAATGAACAGTCCAGGAGGACTCTGGGGTCATATTCTAACCCCTCTACTGCTTCATATGGAAGTAGCATCTGCATACCCTCCATTGGAGTCAGTAGCTTTGAGTTGAATCCTCAGCTCATTATCATGGTGCAGCAAAGTTGCCAGTATTCCGCTCTTCCACAGGAAGAACCTACAGAGTTTCTGGCACAATTTTTACAAATTGCTGACACAGTACATGATAAGGAAATAGATCAGGATGTCTACAGACTATTACTGTTTCCATTTGCTGTAAAAGATCAAGCTAAGAGGTGGTTAAATAACCAACCTAAGGCCAGCATAAGAACATGGAAACAGCTGACAGAAAAATTCCTGAATCAATATTTCCCTCCAAAAAGGATGACACAGCTAAGGCTGGACATCCAAGGCTTTAAACAAGGAGATAATGAGTCTCTTTATGATGCCTGGGAGAGATACAGAGAGATGCTACGAAAATGCCCCTCTGAAATGTTTTCAGAGTGGGTTCAGTTAGACATCTTCTACTATAGGCTTGCAGAAGGAGCTCAGATGTCTTTAGATTACTCAGCTGGTGGATCTATCCATATGAGAAAGACAATTGAAGAAGCTCAAGAGCTCATTGATACAGTTGCCAGGAATCAGCATCTGTATCTAAGCAGCAACCCTTCCATGAATGAAGAGGTTAAAACAGTAACTGCTGAATTCAGTACTGTAAAACAAGCTGCTGAATTCAATCAGCAATTAGATTTTCTAACAAAACAGCTAGCTGAATTCAAAGACAGGTTACAGGAGACAAGGATAGCTAATATACATATGGACGAACAGTTTAAGCAAACAAAGCAGCAGCTATCAAAGCAAATAGCAGAAGAATGCCAAGCAGTTCAATTAAGAAGTGGGAAAACATTAAATACCCCACCTCAAGGCATCAAAAATTCAAGAAATGAGCGACCCACCAAAGATTCCCCTGAGGACAGTAAGAGCCCAGGGAAAAATACTTCTGGCACTAAAACGCCAGAAAATGGGTGGAAGGCTGGCGCTGAACGCCCAGACCATGCCCAAAACTGGCGTTCAGCGCCAGAAACAAAGTAGGATTGGCGTTCAACGCCAGAAATGGGCAAGAATCTGGCGTTGAACGCCCAAAGGGGGCATAATCCAGCGTTGAACGCCCAAAACGGGCACATTTCTGGCGTTCAGGCGCCAGGAACAGACAGTGAGTTGGCGTCTAACGTCACTCCAGCTTCTGACTCTGGTACTCAATTGCCAGTGAGGGATCAGACACACACAAGTGCTGATAACAACCCCTCTAAAAAGGCTTCTTTAACCACTAAGGTTGAGGAATATAAAGCCAAGATACCTTATCCTCAAAAACTCCAGAAAGAGGAGCAGGATAAGCAATTTGCTCGCTTTGCAGATTATCTAAGGACTCTTGAAATAAAGATTCCTTTTGCATAGGCACTTGAGCAAATACCTTCTTATGCCAAGTTCATGAAAGAGATCTTGAGTCATAAAAAGGAGTGGAGAGAAACAGAAAGAGTTCTCCTCACTGAAGAATGCAGTGCAGTCATTCTGAAAAGCTTTCCTGAAAAGCTTAAAGACCCTGGGAGTTTTCTGATACCATGCATATTAGAAGGTGATTGCACCAAGACAGCTTTATGCGATCTTGGGGCAAGCATCAACCTGATACCTGCATCCACTATCAGGAAGCTTGGCTTAACTGATGAAGTTAAACTAACCCGGATATGTCTCCAACTTGCTGATGGTTCCACTAAATACCCATCAGGCGTAATTGAGGACATGATTGTCAGAGTTGGGCCATTCGCCTTTCCTACTGACTTTGTTGTGCTGGAAATGGAGGAGCACAAGAGTGCTACTCTCATTCTAGGAAGACCCTTCCTAGCAACTGGACGATCCCTCATTGATGTCCAACAGGGGGAAATAACCCTGAGAGTCAATGATGATGAGTTTAAGTTGAACGCTGTCAAAGCCATGCAGCATCCAGACACATCAACAGACTGCATAAAAGTTGATCTCATTGACTCTTTGGTAGAAGAGATCAACATGGCTGAGAGTCTCGAATCAGAGTTGGAAGACATCTTTAAAGATGTTCAGCCTGATTTGGAGGATTCAGAGGACATGAAAGAGCCTCTGAACTTTCTTCTGAAAGAGGAAAAACCTCCTAAACCCGAGCTCAAGCCACTACCACCATCCTTGAAATATGCATTTCTGGAAGAAGGTGACACTTTTCCAGTGATCATAAGCTCTGCTTTAAATTCACAGGAAGAGGAAGCACTTATTCAAGTGCTAAGGACACACAAGACAGCTCTTGGGTGGTCCATAGGTGACCTTAAGGGCATAAGCCCAGCTAGATGCATGCACAAAATCCTATTGGAGGATAATGCCAAACCAGTGGTTCAACCACAGAGGCGGCTAAATCCTGCCATGAAGGAAGTGGTGCAGAAAGAGGTCACCAAGTTACTAGAGGCTGAGATTATTTATCCTATTTCCGATAGCCCCTGGGTGAGCCCTGTTCAAGTCGTCCCAAAAAAGGGAGGCATGACAGTGATTCATAATGAAAAAAATGAGCTGGTTCCTACAAGAACAGTTACAGGGTGGCGCATGTGTATTGACTACAGAAGACTCAATACAGCCACCAGAAAGGATCATTTTCCTTTACCATTCATAGACCAGATGCTAGAGAGACTAGCAGGTCATGATTATTACTGCTTTTTGGATGGCTATTCAGGCTATAACCAGATTGCAGTAGATCCCCAGGATCAAGAGAAAACAGCATTCACATGTCCATCCGGAGTGTTTGCTTATAGAAGGATGCCATTTGGGCTATGTAATGCGCCTGCAACCTTCCAGAGATGCATGCTCTCTATTTTCTCTGACATGGTGGAAAAATTTCTGGAAGTCCTCATGGATGACTTCTCAGTATATGGAGACTCATTCAGCTCCTGTCTTGATCACCTGAAACTTGTTTTGAGAAGATGCCAAGAAACCAACCTAGTTTTAAACTGGGAAAAGTGTCACTTCATGGTGACTGAAGGAATTGTTCTTGGGCATAAAATCTCAAACAAGGGAATAGAGGTGGATCAAGCAAAAATAGAGGTAATTGAAAAATTACCACCACCTGCCAATGTTAAGGCAATCAGAAGCTTTCTGGGGCATGCAGGATTCTATAGGAGGTTTATAAAGGATTTTTCAAAAATCGCAAAACCTCTAAGCAACCTGCTAGCTGCTGACATGCCATTTGTGTTTGACACAGCATGCCTGCAGGCGTTTGAAACGCTGAAAGCTAAGCTGGTCACAGCACCAGTCATTTCTGCACCAGACTGGACATTACCATTTGAGCTAATGTGTGATGCCAGTGATCATGCCATTGGTGAAGTATTGGGACAGAGGCATGACAAGCTTCTGCATGTCATTTATTATGCCAGTCGCGTTTTAAATGATGCCCAGAAAAATTACACAACCACAGAAAAGGAATTACTTGCAGTGGTTTACGCCATTGACAAGTTCAGATCCTACTTAGTAGGATCAAAGGTGATTGTGTACACTGACCATGCTGCTCTTAAGTATCTACTCACAAAGCAGGATTCAAAACCCAGGCTCATCAGATGGGTATTGCTTCTGCAAGAGTTTGATATAGAAATAAGAGACAGAAAAGGGACAGAGAACCAAGTAGCTGATCATCTGTCCCGGATAGAGCCAGTGGAAGGGACGTCCCTCCCCTTCCTTGAGATCTCTGAGACGTTCCCTGATGAGCATCTATTTGCCATTCAGGAAGCACCATGGTTTGCCGATATTGCTAACTATAAAGCTGCAAGGTTCATACCCAAGGAGTACAATAGAATACAAAAAAAGAAACTAATTACTGATGCAAAGTACTACTTGTGGGATGAGCCCTATCTCTTTAAGAGATGTGCAGACGGAATTATCCATAGGTGTGTCCCCAGAGAGGAAGCACAGAGAATCCTATGGCATTGCCACGGATCTCAATATGGAGGCCATTTCGGAGGTGAGCGAACAGCCACCAAGGTCCTCCAATGTGGCTTCTATTGGCCCACACTCTATAAAGATTCCCGAGAGTTTGTACGTAATTGTGACAGTTGCCAAAGAGCTGGTAACCTGCCTCATGGTTACGCCATGCCTCAACAAGGGATCTTGGAAATAGAGTTGTTTGATGTATGGGGAATTGACTTCATGGGACCTTTCCACCATCATACTCAAACACTTATATTCTGGTGGCAGTGGATTATGTATCAAAATGGGTTGAGGCTATTGCCACACCCAACAATGATACTAAAACGGTGCTGAAGTTCCTCCAGAAACATATTTTTAGCAGGTTTGGTGTCCCTAGAGTACTAATCAGTGATGGGGGCACTCACTTCTGCAATAAACAGCTTTACTCTGCCATGGTTCGGTATGGAATTCGCCACAAGGTGGCCACTCCATAACATCCACAAACCAACGGGCAAGCTGAAGTCTCTAACAGAGAATTAAAGAGAATCCTGGAACGGACAGTAAATACCCGTAGAAAGGATTGGGCAAGGAGCTTGGATGATGCTCTGTGGGCTTACAGAACAGCATTCAAGACCCCTATAGGGACCTCTCCATACCAACTCGTGTATGGTAAGGCATGCCACTTGCCCGTGGAACTGGAACATAAGGCCTACTGGGTAACCAGATTCCTAAACTTAGATGCCAAATTAGCAGGAGAAAAACGATTGGTCCAGCTAAATGAGCTAGAGGAATTCAGATTCACAGCTTTCGAAAATGCCAAGCTTTATAAAGAAAAATAAAAAAAATGGCATGACAGAAAGCTGTCATCTAGAATCTTTGAACCAGGACAGAAGGTCCTGTTGTTTAACTCTAGACTCAGGCTATTCCCCGGGAAACTGAAATCCCGGTGGAGGGGACCATACGTGATTACAAGTGTGTCACCATATGGTTACGTGGAGCTTCAAGATATTGATTCTGATAAGAAGTTCATTGTCAATGGACAAAGAATCAAGCATTATCTTGAAGGCAACATTGAGCAAGAATGCTCAAGGCTGAAGCTAGATTAAAAGCTCAGCAAGGTCCAGCTAAAGACAATAAAGAAGCGCTTTCTGGGAGGCAACCCAGCCATGGGGCATTAATCCTCTAAGCATTTTGCCCTATTTTTCTTTTTTTTATTTGTTTATATAAAGTTTACTGACACTAAGGTAAAGGATCAATTGCATAAATTTACAGGGTTACAGAAGGAATTTGCACACAAAACAGAGATTGGAAGCTCAATGGCAAGAAAACGCCAGTAAAGGGGCATTTTGGGCGTTCAGCGCCCAAAATGGGCATCCACTGGGCGCTGAACGCCAGTAATGGCAGCAATTGGGTGTTCAACACCAGAAATGGCCACCCACTGGGCGTTGAACGCCAGGAATGGCAGCAACTGGGCGCTGAACGCCCAGGAGATCAGCATTTGGGCGCTGAACGCCCAAAACAGGCAGTGTTTGGGCGTTCAAACGCCAGGAGGACAGGGAGGAGCCAAATCCAGTAATCCCACACGTATTTCCATTTTAATTTCAAATTTTATGCTTCAATGCATGATTTTTACATGAACATATCAAGAACCCTGGTTTCTAAAATCCCTAATTTCTAAAAATCTTTTCTGAAAACAAATCTATCTTTTTCACTCAAAAATCTTTTCAACTAATCCATATCTTTTTCAAATATCCATATTATCTTTTTCAAAATTCAGAGTTATCTTTTTCAAAAATCTATCATATCTTTTCAAAATTAAACTCTATCTTCTATCTTATCTTTTTCAACTCAATCTTTTTATCTTATCTCTTCCTTTTTTTTTCGAAAAGCCACCCCCCACCCCTTTAAAATTGGGTTCGGCCTCCCCCCTCCTCCATCAACAAGTGCACCTCGATCTCCTTCTATCCCTCTCCTTTCTTTTCTTTTGCTTGAGGGCAAGCACACCTCTAATTTGGTGTGTTTTTCCGAGATCACTAAGATCATGGCTCCCAAAGGGAAACAATACACTCCAAGAGGCAAGAAAGAGAGCGTTCCAAAACCACTTTGGAATCAAGGGAAGTTCTTATCTAAAGAACATTCAGACCATTATCTTAAAGTAATGGGTCTGAGATCAGTGATCCCGGAAGTTAGATTCGATCTGAAAGAAGACGAATATCCGGAGATCTAGGAGCAAATTCGAATCAGGAACTGGGAAGTCCTAGCTAATCCTGAAACAAAAGTAGGAAGGAACATGGTCCAGGAGTTCTATGCTAATATGTGGCAGACTGACAAGCAAAGACTATCTGGAACTGCCTGCTACGAATTTCGGACCATGGTCAGGGGAAAAATTGTTCATACCACCCCTGACAAGATCAGAGAGATACTAAAGCTACCTCAGCTAAAGGATGATCCAGACTCCTTCAATAGGAGGATGATGAGAGCAGACATTGGCCTGGATAAGATTCTAGAGGACATCTGTATCCCTGGAGCCAGGTGGACCACCAACACAAAGGGCGTCCCAAATCAACTCAAGAGGGAGGATCTCAAACTAGTTGCCAGAGGATGGCTGGACTTCATTGGGCGTTCTCTGTTGCCCACCAGCAACCGTTCTGAAGTCACAGTTAAAAGAGCAGTGATGATTCATTGCATCATGATGGGAAAGGAAGTGGAGGTTCATCAGCTGATTTCAACAGAGCTCTATAAGATTGCTAACAAAAATTCAAGAAAGGCCAGGTTGGCTTATCCAAGCGTGATTTCTCTGCTCTGCAAGGATGCTGGAGTCAAGATGGGAATAACTGAATATATCCTAATTGAAAAGTCAATCACCAAAGCATCAATGGAGAGACAACAAGCACAGGAGGATCATATCAAGAAGAGAGCACAGGAATTCCTCCCAGAGATTCCTCAAGCGGAATATTGGGAATATCTTGAGACGTCTGTCACCAAGATACAGGAAGCTATGGAGCAAATAATAAAACAACAGAAGGAACACAGTCAAATGCTGACCCATATGCTTAAAGAACAAGAGGAGCAGGGACGTGACTTAAGGGAACTGAAGCGCCAAAAGTCTTCTGTGATACCAAGCCTCCCAAGGATCAGAGGAACACCCATACCCCCAGAATAAAGGTTGTTAATTTCCAATTTCTGCCTTAACTCTGTGACAGTGTCCTTATAAAAAGTTTACCTTAGAAGTCATATAATAGTAATTAGTATCTATTTGATTTTATCTCCAATTAAGCTGTAGTTTATTTTTCTCATCATCATTAAACATGAATAAAATAGTAGATCTTTTGAATAAGAAGCAATAAAATTTCGAGTTTAATAAAAGAAATTCTAATTGGTTAAATGTGGTGGCAATGCTTTCTGTCTTCTGAATGAATGCTTGAACAGTGCATATGTCTTTTGAATTTGTTGTTTAAGACTGTTAAATATGTTGGCTCTTGAAAGAATGATGAACATGAGACATGTTATTGATAATCTGAAAATCATAAAAATGATTCTTGAAGCAAGAAAAAGCAGCAAAGAACAAAGCTTGCAGAAAAAAAAAAAAAAAAAAGAAAGAGAAGCAAGCAGAAAAAGCCAAAAGCTCTTAAAACCAAAAGGCAAGGGCAAATAAAAAGGATCCCAAGGCTTTGAGCATCAGTGGATAGGAGGGCCTAAAGGACTAAAATCCTGGTCTAAGCGGCTAAACCAAGCTGTCCCTAACCATGTGCTTGTGGCGTGCAGGTGTCAAGTGAAAACTTGAGACTGAGCGGTTAAAGTCAAGGTCCAAAGCAAAAAGAAGAGTGTGCTTAAGAACTCTGGACACCTCTAATTGGGGACTTTAGCAAAGCTGAGTCACAATCTGAAAAGGTTCACCCAGTTATGTGTCTGTGGCATTTATGTATCCGGTAGTAATACTGGAAAACAAAGTGCTTAGGGCCACGGCCAAGACTCATAAAGAAGCTGTGTTCAAGAATCATCACACTGAACTAAGAGAATCAATAACACTATCTGAATTCTGAGTTCCTATAGATGCCAATCACTCTGAGCTTCAATGGATAAAGTGAGATGCCAAAACTGTTCAGAAGCAAAAAGCTACTAGTCCCGCTCATCTAATTAGGATCTGAGCTTCAATCAACAACTCTGAGATATTATTGCTTCTCAACCTATTAGTCTTCTATTTTATTTGTCTAGTTGCTTGAGGACAAGCAACAGTTTAAGTTTGGTGTTGTGATGAGCGGATATTTTATACGCTTTTTGGGGATAATTTCATATAGTTTAGAGTATGTTTTAGTTAGTTTTTAGTCTATTTCTAGTAGTTTTTAGGAAAAATTCATATTTCTGGACTTTAATATGAGTTGTGTGTTTTTCTGTAATTTCAGGTATTTTTCTGGCTGAAATTGAAGGAGCTGAGCAAAAATCTGATTCAGGCTGAAAAAGGACTGCTAATGCTGTTGGATTCTGACCTCCCTGCACTCAAATTGGATTTTCTGGAGCTACAGAACTCGAAATGGCATGCTTCCAATTGCATTGGAAATTAGACATCCAGGGCTTTCCAGCAATATACAATAGTCCATACTTTTCACAAGGATAGACGACGTAAACTGGCATTCAACGCCAGTTCTCTGCCCAATTCTGGCGTCCAGCGCCAGAAAAGGATCAAAAACTGGAGTTGAACGCCCAAACTGGCATAAAAACTGGCGTTCAACTCCACAAATGGCCTCTGCACGTGACTCACTTAAATCTCAGCCCCAGCACACACCAAGTGGGCCCCAGAAGTGGACCTCTGCATCATCCATCATAGTCCACTCATATTTTGTAACCCTAGGCTACTAGTTTAGTATTTAAACAACTTTTAGAGACTTATTTTGTATCTCATGACATTTCAGATCTAAACTTTGTATTCTCTGACGGCATGAGTCTCTAAACCCCATTGTTGGGGGTGAGGAGCTCTGCTGTGTCTCAATGAATTAATGCAAGTATTTCTGTTTTCCATTCAAACACGCTTGTTCCTATCTAAGATGTTCATTCGCGCTTAACTGTGATGGAGGTGATGAGCTTTGACACTCATCACCTTCCTCAAATCATGAACGTGTGCCTGACAACCACCTCCGTTCTATATACGATTGAATGAGTATCTCTTAGATTCTTTAATCAGAATCTCCGTGGTATAAGCTAGAACTGATGGCAGCATTCATGAGAATCCGGAAAGTCTAAACCTTGTATGTGGTATTCCGAGTAGGATTCAAGGATTGAATGACTGTGACGAGCTTCAAACTCCTGAAGGCTGGGCGTTAGTGACAGGATGCAAAAGGATAGTAAATCCTATTCCAACCGGATCGAGAACCAACCGGTGATTAGCCGTGCTGTGACAGAGCACGTGAGCGTAGTTTTCACTGGAAGGATGGAAGGTAGCCATTGACAACGGTGATCCACCAACACACAGCTTGCCATAGGGGGACGTGCGTGCGTGAACAAGAAGACAGAGGAAAGCAGAGATTCAGAAGACAAAGCATCTCCAAAGCTCCAACATATTCTCCATTACTGCACAACAAGTAACTTTTAATTTATGCTCTACTGGTTAATCACAATTCAATTGATAAACATAATTGACTTCCTGACTAAGATTTACAAGATAACCATAGATTGCTTCAAACCAACAATCTCCGTGGGATTCGACCCTTACTCACGTAAGGTATTACTTGGACGACCCAGTGCACTTGCTGGTTAGTGGTACGCGTTGTGGAAAGTGTGATTCACAATTCGTGCACCACTTACGCCACGAAGATTCTGGTTGGGAGATCTAAGAGATATTCATTCTAGCTTATTTCATGTAGAACGGAAGTGTTTGTCAGGCACGTGTTCATAGGGGAGAATGGTGATGAGCGTCACACATAATCATCACCTTCATCACGTTCTTGGGTGCGAATGGATATCTTAGAAGCGAAATAAGATGAATTGAATAGAAAACAGTAGTACTTTGCATTAATCTTTGAGGAACAGCAGAGCTCCACACCTTAATCTATGGAGTGTACAAACTCTACCGTTGAAAATACATAAGTGAAGGTCCAGACATGGCCGAGATGGCCAGCCCCCGAAAGCGTGATCAATAGTCTCCTAAGATGAACAATAGAT
The DNA here is from genome assembly GCF_059453495.1 of Arachis ipaensis. NCBI lineage: Eukaryota > Viridiplantae > Streptophyta > Magnoliopsida > Fabales > Fabaceae > Arachis > Arachis ipaensis. The sequence goes on along the minus strand of NC_142441.1, from coordinate 86,905,527 downwards.
TAAAACTGAGACCAAAGATGCCTAATACAATAGTAAAAGGTCCTATTTATAATAAACTAGTCACTAGGGTTTACATGAGTAAGTAATTGATGCATAAATCCACTTCCAGGGCCCACTTGGTGTGTGTTTGGGCTGAGCTTGAGTGTGGCACGTGTAGAGGTCCTCCTTGGGGTTGAACACCAGTTTTAGTGCCAGTTTGGGCGTTCAACTCTGGTTTTGGCTCCTTTTCTGGCGCTGGACGCCAGATTTGGGTAGAAAGCTGGTGTTGAACGCCAGTTTACGTCATCTATTCTTTGCCAAAGTATGGACTATTATACATTTCTGGAAATCCCTGGATGTCTACTTTCCAACGCAATTGGAAGCACGCCATTTCGAGTTCTGTAGCTCCAGAAAATCCACTTTGAGTGCAGGGAGGTCAGAATCAAACAGCATCAACAGTCCTTCTTCAACCTCTGAATCTGATTTCTGCTCAAGTCCCTCAATTTTAGCCAGAAAATACCTGAAATCACAGAAAAACACACAAACTCATAGTAAAGTCCAGAAATGTGAATTTAACATAAAAACTAATGAAAACATCCCTAAAAGTAACTAGATCCTACTAGAAACATACTAAAAACAATGTCAAAAAGCGTATAAATTATCCGCTCATCACAACACCAAACTTAAATTGTTGCTTGTCCCCAAGCAACTGAAAATCAAATAGGATAAAAAGAAGAGAATATACTATAAATTCCAAACTATCAATGAGACATAGCTCCAATCATATGAGCGGGACTTATAGCTTTTTGCCTCTTGAATAGTTTTGGCATCTCACTTTATCCATTGAGGTTCAGAATGATTGGCATCTATAGGGACTTCAGATTTCGAATAGTGTTATTGACTCTCCTAGTTCAGTATGATGATTCTTAAACACAGCTTCTTTATGAGTCTTGGCCGTGGCCCTAAGCACTTTGTTTTCCAGTATTACCACCGGATACATAGATGCCACAGACACATAATTGGGTGAACCTTTTCAGATTGTGACTCAGCTTTGCTAAAGTTCCCAATTAGAGGTGTCCAGGGTTCTTAAGCACACTCTTCTTTTGCTTTGGACCTTGACTTTAACCGCTCAGTCTCAAGTTTTCACTTGACACCTTCACGCCATAAGCACATGGTTAGGGATAGCTTGGTTTAGCCGCTTAGACCAGGATTTTATTCCTTTAGGCCCTCCTATCCACTGATGCTCAAAGCCTTGGGATCCTTTTTATTTGCCCTTGCCTTTTGGTTTTAAGGGTTATTGGCTTTTTCTGCTTGCTTTTTCTTTTTCTTTTTCTTTCTATTCCTTTTTATTTTTTTCGCCCCTTTTATTTGCCCTCCGATCCTTAGTCTCTCGGGGGACACCGGCTGCGACAACTAAGTCGGTTACTAGAGCGGAGAAGGGTAGGTTTCCCTTAGCGTGGATGCGGCCCATAGCTTGGTGAATGAGACGGGAAATATGCACCGGTCTCTCTATGAGGACACACCAAACCAACAAGGCTAACTCGGTAGTGATAGATGAGCCATGGGTGCTTGGGAGCACATAATGGGCTAGAATTTGGGCCCAAGCCTATGCCTCCTTGGTGAGAAATCGTGCGGTGATGCCCTTGGGCCAGGGTCTCATCCTCTTTCGAATCCAGAATGATTCGGGTATGGCAATAACCCTGAGGACAGCATCCTAGTCAAACTCATATTCGCATCGTACCGACAAAATATCTTGATATGCATCAATCCCTTCCGCTAACAGTCCAGTCTTAAGCACACTTTGAATGGCCTCCTCTGTGACGGGAACTTGTCTTCGGCATACAAATAACGATGCAAGGGATGAGGAGTGGTAATTGGTGTAAAATTCTACCACCCAGGACAAGTTTGCTTCACGTGGCTTCCTCAATAGGAACTCCTATTGCCGCCGCTAGATGCGGGGCATGACAAGCGGAATGACATGAGACGGAGGGGCTAGAAGAGGCTCCGCATGATAGTTCCTTTCCTTGATCAAGGGTAGACAAGTTCGCAATAGCGGTTGGGGAACTTGTTCGGATCCCTTGCCGGGTTGTCCTTTTTTAAGACATCAATGTTAGCAACGCTCCTTGTCTTATTGAGGAGGGGCTTGGCTCTAGGCACTTGGTGTGCTTTGCTAGTGGACCGTGAGGGTGCCTTCTTGGACGCCTTTCCTTTGTCTTTCTTGATAACCATCCTAGAAAGAAGGGAAAGGTGGCAAATTTAAACTCAAAGAAGCACCAAGAAATGATAGTCTTGCAAGTGATAAAGCACAAGATAATAAGTGACCTAGATACATGACAGCTACAACATGTAACTACGGCAACAATGAAAATCATGGCCAATCACTAGCATATGATGTAGGAGTGGTATAGGCATGCAAACAAGAAGCATGAGAAGCACACGCTCTCAACATCAATAGCAAGAGGTAAGAGTTAAGGGATGAGCATGTGAAAATGAAGCAAGAAGAGTAGTAAGCTCAATGCACATATGAACAAACAAGTGAAAGAGAAAGAACACTAAATGAGACACACTAAGTCAACTTTAACCTCAAAAAGTCATGTATGCCTTCCATCAAACACTTGGTGTGCATCCCTTTTTATTACAAAAAATTTAGAGAAGGGTGACAATGTAACATCCCATAAAGCATCAACAATCATCATAGCATACCACACATTGCAAGGGGAAAGCAATGAAGACAATCCAACTCATCAATGCAAGAGTGATCCTCACTTTTAACACCCATAAAAAAAAAGAAAAAAGGAAAGAAAATCCAACACACAAACAAAACATGAATGAAAACGAAGTAAGAAGAAGAGCAAGGGAATGCAACTAAAGCAAGAAAGAAAGAAAAGAGAGAACTAAACAAGAAAAAAGGAAAAATGAGGGTACCTTGAGAAGATAGGAGAAATGGGGTAGGTAAGTGAGAGAGAAGGTAATGGGGGTATGAGAGAGGAGAGGAGAAAGAGGGGTGTGGGACAGCCGGAGGTGGTGGTTGCCGCCGGTGGTGGGTGGAGGAGAGGTGGTAGAAGTGGTAGGGGGTAAAAGTGAAGAAGAAGGGTGAAGGTATGAAGAGGGAAGAAGAATTGAAAAAAAAGGGCGCGCTACAATGTAATTAGTTCGCGAGACCGGCGCGCGCGCACCATGCACGCGTGCGTGTGCATGGGCAAAATACATCATGGACACGGACGCGTTTAGTGCGCGTACGCGTGAAGTGGGTGGTATGCAGGTGTGCGCGCGAGCACCAGGTGCACTTGTGTGCGCGTCTGGGTTGTGCCCTCAGCACAATGTGAGCACAACTTTGGCTCAACTCGCAGAAAAAAGTACCAGAATTCGAATTAACACGATCGAGCGGACGCGCACGGTGCGTGTACGCGTGAGTTGAGGGAGGCCATAGGCATGATATTAGCCCAAATTTGGCACAACTGTCGGAAAAATGGTTCAGGATTGCAGATGGCATCATCGACGCATATGCAGCTAGTGTGCGTACGCGCGCATTGGCAATTGAGGCCATGGGCGCATACGCGCCAGGTGCGCGCACACCTGAGTGGCATTGTGCCTGGGGCTCAGCGTTGGCCCAAAATTGGCACAACTCTATGGAATATGACCCAGGAGTTGCGAGTGGCCTATGGGCGCGTATGCGCATAGTGCGCTCACGCGCCCCCCTCCCTTTTTTTTCAAAGGCATGAAGAGTGCAAAATTATCAAGAATTTAGTGGCCAAACAAGCCAAAGGGGTCAGAAACACCCAAAACTTTATGCAATACCAAAAGATGGGGTGTTTTTCTACCACACAATCAATCCATCCATTAAAAAATCAATGCAAATCTTCATGAACAAGTTATCTAAAGTAGTCACAATCAAATCTAATCAAACAAAACTATAGCTAAGCAATCACAAAACAATGAAGAGTTCAAGAACTATATACAAAAGGGGCAAAAAGATAGATCTCACCATGGTGGGGTGTCTCCCACCTAGCACTTTTGTTTAATGTCCTTAAGTTGGACTTTCACTAGCTCATTGCTCTTTGTCAAAAGGTGCATCTTCCAAAAGGAATACCTCAATCTCCTTGTTGCTTTTCATTTTCTCACCATAATACAAATTGAGATGGTGCCCATTTACCTTGGAGTCCTCCAGACTTGAGGGATGGCGCAAATGGTAAACTCCATAGGGTTCCACTTTCTCTACTTGATATGGGCCTTCCCATTTTGACCGTAGTTTTTCGGGCAACAATCTCAATCTTGAATTGTAAAGGAAGACTAGATCACTGGCTCTAAATTCTTTACCTCTTATGTTCTTATCATGCACGGCTTTCATTTTTTCCTTGTAAAGTCTAGAGTTCTCATAAGCTTCAAGCCTCAAACATTCCAACTCCACTAGTTGTAGCTTTCTCTCAACTCCAGCCCCACCCAAACTTGGATTGCACTCCTTGACGACCCAATATGCCTTGTGCTCTATCTCCACCGGTAAGTGGCAAGCTTTGCCATACACCAACCGAAAGGGGCTTATGCCAATTGGTGTTTTCTATGCCGTTCGGTAGGCCCATAATGTATCGGTGAGCTTAGCACTCCAATCTTTCCTATTGGACTTCACAATTCTTTCCAATATGCATTTAATCTCCCGATTAGAAACTTCGGCTTGGCCATTTGTCTGTGGGTGGTAAGCCGTAGCTACTTTATGCATGATGCCATATTTCTTCATTAGCCCTTCCATTCTCTTACTGCAAAAATGTGAACCTTGGTCGCTCACGATTGTTCGTGGTGACCCAAATCTACAAATGATGTTATTTCTCACAAAGGATAGGACCACATTAGCATCGTCCATCCGGGTGGGTATCGCTTCCACTCATTTGGACACATAATCAACGGCAAGTAGAATGTAGAGAGATCCATTAGAATTTGGGAATGGCCCCATGAAGTCGATACCCCATACATAAAAAATCTCACAAAATAGCATGGTTTGTTGGTGGATTTCATCCTTCTTGGAGATATTACCAAATCTAATGCATTGAGAACAAGATTTACAAAAAAGTGAGGAATCCTTGAAAAGAGTTGGCCACCAAAATCCACAATCTAGGATTTTTTCTTGCCGTTCTTTGAGGTCGAAAATGGCCTCCTCCTTCAGAGGAGTGGCAAGCTTCCAAAGTTGAGTGGAATTTGGTTTGTGGAATGCACCTTCGAATTACTTGATCCGCCCCACATCTACAAAGGTATGGGTCATCCCACACATAGTATTTGGATTCGCTTTTTAGCTTATCCCTTTGATGTTTGGAGAGATTAGGAGGGAAGGAGCGAGATACCAAGTAATTGGCAATTTGTTCATACCAAGGGATGGTTTTTGAGATTGCATGCAAGCCCTCAAAGGGAAAAGAATCATTAATAGGAGTGGTATCGCCCTTGGTGTATTCAAGGCGACTTAAGTGATCCGCCACTAGATTTTGCAAACCACTCCTATCTTTATTTTCCAAGCCAAATTCTTGCAACAATAAAACCTATCTAATCAATCTCAGTTTGGATTCCTTCTTAGCCAACAAATACTTTAACGCCGCATGATCCGAGTACACTACCACCTTTGAACCAAGTAGATATGCTCGGAACTTATCCAAGGTGAAAACTATGACCAATAGTTCTTTTTCGGTGGTTGTGTAGTTGGATTGGGCTTCATCTAGTATTTTTGATGCATAGGCTATGAAATATGGATTCTTACCCTCGCGTTGTGCTAACGTGGCTCCCACGGCAAAATTTGAAGCATCACACATTATTTCGAATTGCCGACTCCAGTCCGGCCCTCGCACGATGGGAGCTTGGGTCAATGCTACCTGGAGCTTGTCAAAAGCCTCCATGCATTCCTTGCTTAGATCAAACCCAATGTCCTCTTGCAACAATCTTGATAGAGGCAATGCTACCTTACTAAAGTCCTTTATGAATCTTCGATAAAATCCTACATGTCCAAGGAAAGAACGGACTTCCCTCTTGGAGGAGGGATAATGCAAGCTAGATATAACATTAATCTTTGCTGGATCTACAGAAATACCATCTTTGAAAACAATATGTCCTAAAACAATGCCTTGCCTAACCATGAAATGACACTTCTCAAAATTCAAGACAAGGTTGGATTTAGTACATCTTTCCAAAACTTTTTCAAGGTTATCCAAGCAATAATCAAAAGAATCACCATACACTGTAAAGTCATCCATGAATACCTCCATGCATTGCTCTAGAAAAGCCGCAAATATGCTCATCATGCACCTTTGAAAAGTTGCCGGTGCATTGCATAAGCCGAATAGCATACGCTTGTAGGCATAAGTTCCAAAGGGGCAAGTAAATGTTGTTTTTTCTTGGTCCTCTAGAGCAATGTGTATTTGAAAGTACCTCGAATAGCCATCTAGAAAGCAATAATGAGATTTACTGGATTATCATCGAGCATTTGATCGATAAACGGAAGTGGAAAATGATCTTTTCTAGTGGCCGAGTTCAACCTTCGGTAGTCTATGCATACTCGCCAAGAGTTTTGCACCCGTGTGGCTATGAGCTCCCCGCTTTCATTCTTGATTGTGGTTACCCCGGATTTCTTTGGCACAATGATAAACCACTATTTTATGATTTATCTTGTGCTCAATTGAGTGGATTTTATCAACTCCTTACCCACTTATTCATACTATTTGCATGGTTTTATATTTGCTTTCCTAATTATGTGCTATGATTGAAAACATGCTTCTTTGGCCTTTATATTGCTAATATTAATCCTTCCTTATCACCATTAGATGCCTTGATATGTGTGTTAAGTGATTTCAGAGATTACATGGCAAGAATGGCTGAGAGGATGGAAAGGAAGCATGCAAAAGTGGAAGGAATACAAGAAGTTGGAGAAACTGCTAAGCTGTCCAACCTGACCTCTTCGCACTCAAATAGCTATAACTTTAGCTACAGAGGTCCAAATGATGTGGTTCTTGTTGCGTTAGAAAGCTAACATCTGGAGCTTCGATTTGATATATAATATGCTATAGTTGCTGGAACACTGGAGTCTGTTCTGACATTCGGAACAGTGGAAGCCTGAGAACCTGTTTAAAACTGCTCAAGGGCTTTACGTGCCTTGTTTGGGATCCCGGAGGCTACTAAAATTAAAAACATTGGTGGAGATTCCAGGATGAGTTCAAGCATAAGCCACGATAACAGGAAGCTCACCAAATGTCCAACTTAAGGACTCTAACTAAAAGTGCTAGGTGGGAGACAACCCACCATGGTATGATCGTTTCTTTTTCATTTTTTATTTAGTTTTATTTGTTTTCGAGTTTTATTTTATTGAACCTGGAGTTTTGCATAACATTCATATTAGCATTGCATTCTGCATTTTTCATGCATTAAAAAAAAAAGAGCACGCACGCGACGCGGCAGCGTCGCTGACGCGTCCGCGTCACCAGTGCAATGGGAAGAAAAGAAAACGAACAGAAAGTCACGCGAGAGCGTGGCTGGAGGCGTGCCAATGGCACAAATCGTCCCACGCGACTGGGTCGCTGACGCGACTGGGTTGCTGACACGACTGTGTCACTGACGCGACCGCGTCATATGGGAATAATGGCCTCCCACGCGGCCGCGTGACTAGGATTTTGACGTAATAATGGTGCACAGTCGAAAGTTGTGCTAGAGTGGTGCTGGACTGGCGCTGGACGCACAGTCCATATCACACGACCGCGTGCCCCACGCAGCCGCGTCACATCCTACTACGTGGCCACTCACACGATCGCATGCCCCATGCGATCGCGTCACCCAAAATTTGGCATTTAATGGTTTTGAACAGAGAGTTGTGCGAGCGCGAGGCTACCCTCGCGCCATTAGCCTAAAACGGGTCACGCGACCGCGTGACCGACGCGACCGCGTCAATCAGTTTAAGCAGAAGTCGCACGACCGCGTGCCCCATGCGATCACGTTGCTTGCGGCGCACAACTTATCCAGATCAGCCAATTATCTTATCTTTTCTTCCCCAATCCTAATTTCTTCTATCTTTTCTTCTTTCTTCTTTCTTTCTTACTTTATTTCTTTCCCTTCTCATTCTTCTTATCTTTTATTTTATTTTATTTATTTGCATACTTTCATTCATTGCATTTTAATTTTGTATATTTTTATTTTCTTTTCTAAATTTATTATTTTACCATTGATGTTCAAATATTCTTATTCAACTGTTATATCTTTTTTGGTATTATTTTAGTGCTTATGACTTGTTTTATTCTGATTGGGTAACATTATTTAAATCAATGCTAATCTTTTATGATACTTGTACTTTTCTTGCATTGATATGAACTTATACTATCTTGCATTACCCACATTTTTCTCTCCTTTGTTGCAAATTTTGCACCACTAGTATGCCATGTGCTTATATTATTTTCTCACGTACATGTTGAAGCTTCCATGTAAATGAGACCCTTATCATTTGGCATTAACCCAACCATACTTCATTTATTTTCTTATCTCTATTATTGGGTTACTCTTCTTCCCTTTTTCTTTCAGGATGGCCACCCAGAAGGGAATCGGAAGACGTTTACATGGGAAGACAAACAAGTCCATCAGCACAATCCTTGAAGAAAAGCATAAGTTAGAACAACACGTCCACCTGCACATCTCAGCATGCACCGAGGGCGGTGCAATCTTTAAGTGTGGGGAGGTCGATACCGATCTCCATGGGTTAGTACTTTGTTGTCTCAACACCAATGTTTAAATTTTCTTTGTAGTTAGTTGTTGCATTTGCATGTTTGTTTGATTTTATGCATACTTTAGCACTTGGTTGAAGTAATATTTTCTTTTTCAAGAAACCTTTTAAGAGTATTTCACTAATTTGAATAAAATTTAATGTTACACTTGTTTGAAGAAATATTATACTGGAACATGGTTAGAGCTCGAACACACAAAACCTGTGAGATTTTGAGCCTATTTGAATTGGTTGCATTTTTTCAACCAATATTTTATTTTTGATGTGTGTTTTTCTCTCTAAAATTGTGATCTTTGTCTTGCTTAATTCTATATTTCCATAATTTAATGTATGCATACACTTACATGATTGAGGTCTTTGTTTCACTGAGCTTACATACCCATATGGCCTTACTTTTCATTATCCCTTGCAAACCAATTTTGAGCCTATTTTACCCCTTTGTTCTTTTTATTTAGCACATCACTAACTCTAAGCAGAAAACAATAATGTCCTTAATTTGAATCCATGGTTAGCTTAGACTAGTGAGAGTGCTTATAATTTAAGTGTGGGAAAATTGAGATTGAAAATATTTGGTTTGAGAATTGAGTATGTTAGAATTTTTCTGAAAATGTGAAAGAAATGTTTAGGACATGTTCATGCATTCAATAATTTAACCATATGCATTGAAAAAAAATAAAATAAAAATAAAAAAATAAAAATAAAGAAAAAAATATAATATAGAAAAAAAAGAAAAGAAGAAGAAAAAGAGAAAAAGAAGAGAAAAAGTGCAAATAAGAGAAAGGGGACAAAATGCCCCAAAGTAAGTGGTGAAATCAATGCATATGTACGGTACTTAGAATTAGAATGCATGAATAATGTGGAAAACATGGTTGATGGATAGTTAGATTTTGTATTGTGATTACATGGATTGTCTAAAGTTAGGTGAAAAGTTTAAGTTAATTAAGGATTCAGATTTTAGTCCACTTGACCAAATACAATCCTACCTTGACCCTAACCCCATTACAACCCTTAAAAGACCTCTTGATTTGTGTGTTTGTGCATTAAATTTTTGTTGATTGGTAGAAGAAAAGCAAGCCTTAGAAAGCAAGGTTAGTAGAGAATTGAGAGAATCGAACCTTAAACACTTGAGTGATTAGAGTGTATACACTACCAGTGAGGGTTTGATGCTCAATTCCTTGTTCAATGCTTTCATGAGCTATATTCTTCTTGCAAGTCTATTTGTACTTCTTTTTTATGATTTGAATTAGTGAAATCCAGTTCATATTTCCTCTTGAAAGATTTGTTTACTTTTAACTAAGTAGGTAGAAACATTTTGCATGTAGTTACATTCATAGGTTGCATTTCATACATTCTACCATCCCTCTTCATCTTTATAGCTTCTCTTGAGATTAGCATGAGGACATGCTATTGTTTAAGTGTGGAGAGGTTGATAAACCACTATTTTATGGTTTATCTTGTGCTCAATTGAGTGGATTTTATCAACTCTTTACCCACTTATTCATACTATTTGCATAGTTTTACATTTGCCTTCCTAATTATGTGCTATGATTGAAAACATGCTTCTTTGGCCTTTATATTGCTAATATTAATCCTCCCTTATCACCATTAGATGCCTTGATATGTGTGTTAAGTGATTTCAGAGATTACAGGGCAGGAATGGGTCAGAGGATGGAAAGGAAGCATGCAAAAGTGGAAGCAATACAAGAAGTTGGAGAAACTGCTAAGCTGTCCAGCCTGACCTCTTCGCACTCAAACAACTATAACTTTAGCTACAGAGGTCCAAATGACACGGTTTCAGTTGCGTTGGAAAGCTAACGTCCGGCGCTTCGATTTAATATATAATATGCTAAGGTCGCCATGACGCAAGGCGACGCGACCGCGTGCTCCATTCGGCCGCGTTGCAGTGACGGAAATCAGCGTGTTTGAATTCTTCTCCAGCGATTTCTGGGCTGTTTTCGACCCAGTTTGCGGCCCAGAAAACACAGATTAGAGGCTATAAAGTGGGGAAATCCATTCATTCATGGCATGCTTTCACAATTCAAAATTTTAGGGGTAGATGTAGTTTTTAGAGAGAGAGGTTCTCTCCTCTCTCTTAGGATTAGGATTTAGGATTTCTCTTAGTTTTAGGAGTGGCTCTCAATCCCAGGTTCTTTATTTTCCCAATTTAATTTATGAACTCTTCCATGTTACATATAATTTTCTTAACTAATGCTATTTGAGGTATTTCAGATTTAAGATTGCTTTGCTCTGTTTAAGATTGCTTTCAATTTAATTTAGATATTTTTTTCTCCCTTTTGGCTTTGGTTAAGTAATTGGTAACGCTTGAGTTGTCAAATAAAGCAGTGATTGAAATTGGGAGTTGCTCCAATAACTCTAGTCTTTCCATAGGAATTGACTAGGACCTGAGGATTAAGCTCATTAATCCACTTGACTTACCTTCATAGTTAGAGGTTAACAGAGTGAGATTAAAATCCAATTCTCATCACAATTGATAAGGATAGGACCTCCAGTTCTTATACCTTGCCAAGAGTTTTGTTATTTATTTAATTTAATACAATATTTCTTCCTTGCCATTTACTATTCTTGCTTTTTATCTCATACATTAAAAACCCCCCAATTTACAAGACTCATAACCAATAATAAGAACACCTCCCTGCAATTCCTTGAGAAGACGACCCGAGGTTTGAATACTCGGTTATCAATTTCAGAGGGGTTTGTTACTTGTGACAACCAAAACGTTTGTAAGAAAGGTTGATTGCTTGGTTTAGTAACTATACTTGCAACGAGTATTTACCATAACTTCTAAACCATCAATCTTCAGTTCTTCAAAATGGCGTCGTTGCCGGGGAATTGCAAACGTGTGCCTTATTATTGGTTATTGTAAATATTTTATTTTTGCTTATTTATTTGTTTTTATTTTTGTTTTTATTTTTGCTTTTTCTTAAGTTAAGAGGTTATTGGTTTTTATTTTAAAATTTTTATTTTATCTTATCTTATTTCAAAAATCAAATTTCAAAATTCAAATTTAAAAATTTTCAAATTTCAAATTTCAAAAATTCAAAATTCAAAAATTTAAAATTCAAAATTTCAAAATTTAATTTTCAAATTCAAAATTTAAATAACCTTTTAATTTAAATTTGTTTTTATTTTCTCTCACTACTATGAACTCTCACCCCTTTGGCTATGAGTCTGGTCACAATTATGTTGCAGGAAGAAATTACAATGAGAACAGGCATCAAGGTTGGAACAATCAAAGATGGGAGGAGTCATAAGGATTTGATCAACCCTCATGGCAACAACCACCTCCAATGGACTATCAACAACCACCACCATATGCATATGAACCCTTTCCTCAACACGACTTTGGACCACCATACTCACAAGCCCCTTTCCGCCATTCACCTCCATATGACCCTAACCCACATCCACCATACCAACCACCTTATGAGCCAAATGAACCATACACAGAACCGCCACCTTTCCAACACAACTACTCTCATGAACCACCACCTCAATATTCACCATTTCCATGTCATTATCAAGATGAACCACCTTCCTATTATGAATCCTCTTTCCCAACCAATGAATCCTCACATCCACCTCAACCTCCAATGGATGACAGACTTCGTGTTATTCTTCAACGGCAAGAAAGGATGAATAAGAGTGTGCAAAATTTCACGGCCGTCTTCGGCGAGTTAATAAATATAATAGCTTCCCAATATCTGAGCACTCAAAGAACTCCCATGGCTACATGTAGAGAATCAAAAGAAGAGCAAAGCATGAAGGAAACACTAGAAACTTTGGTGGATAATGAGGAACATGGCTTTGTATTGGAACAAGTGGAGAAAGCCATAATAGTTGCAGAGAAAGAAGTGGTTGAAGACTTAGGAGATGCTGAACCTCTATGGGAAAGTCAGGTTATAAAACCTCCTTCCAAGGCGATTGAAATTGATGCTGAGGAGGGTGTACAACCTCCAAAGCATATCACAGTTGAAGACTTGGAAGAGGTTGATCAAGAGATGGAGATTCAAGAAGAAGAATGGTGCACGAAATTGTGATGTCCAGGCTCAAACAATCCCTGGCAACATGAGCAACTTGGTACGCGTAATCGTGATTACACTTTAATTATGTAAAATTCATGGCTCTTTCTTTCCCTGGCAATGGCGCCAAGAACATGGTGCCAATACCATGGTTCACAACTTCGATACAACTAACCAGCAAGTGCACTGGGTCGTCCAAGTAATACCTTACTTGAGTAAGGGTCGAATCCCACGGAGATTGTTGGTATGAAGCAAGCTATGGTCACCTTGCAAATCTCAGTTAGGCAGATATAAATGGATAATGGTGTTTTCGAATAATAAATAATATAATAGGGATAGAGGTGCTTATGTAAATCATTGGTAGGAATTTCAGATAAGCGAATGGAGATGCTTTTCGTTCCTCTGAATCCTCTGCTTTCCTGTTATCTTCATCCAATCAGTCTTACTCCTTTCCATGGCTGGCTTTATGTGATACATCACCACTGTCAATGGCTACTTTCGGTCATCTCTCGGGAAAATGATCCAATGCCCTGTCACGGCACGGCTAATCGTCTGGAGGCATCACCCTTGTCAATGGCTTCATCTTATCCTCTCAGTGAATAATATGCTCACGCACCCTGTCACGGCACGGCTATTCATCTGTCGGTTCTCGATCATGCTGGAATAGGATTTACTATCCTTTTGCGTCTGTCACTAACGCCCTGCAATCGCGAGTTAGGAGCTCGTCACAGTCATTCAATCATTGAATCCTACTCGGAATACCACAGACAAGGTTTAAACCTTCTGGATTCTCTTGAATGCCGCCATCATTCTAGCTTACTGATGAGCGGATATTTTATACGCTTTTTGGGGATAATTTCATATAGTTTAGAGTATGTTTTAGTTAGTTTTTAGTATATTTCTAGTAGTTTTTAGGAAAAATTCATATTTCTGGACACTATGAGTTGTGTGTTTTTCTGTAATTTCAGGTATTTTTCTGGCTGAAATTGAAGGAGCTGAGCAAAAATCTGATTCAGGCTGAAAAAGGACTGCTAATGCTGTTGGATTCTGACCTCCCTGCACTCAAATTGGATTTTCTGGAGCTACAGAACTCGAAATGGCATGCTTCCAATTGCATTGGAAAGTAGACATCCAGGGCTTTCCAGCAATATATAATAGTCCATACTTTGCACAAGGATAGACGACGTAAACTGGCGTTCAACGCCAGTTCTCTGCCCAATTCTGGCGTCCAGCGCCAGAAAAGGATCAAAAACTGGAGTTGAACGCCCAAACTGGCATAAAAACTGGCGTTCAACTCCACAAATGGCCTCTGCACGTGACTCACTTAAATCTCAGCCCCAGCACACACCAAGTGGGCCCCAGAAGTGGACCTCTGCATCATCCATCATAGTCCACTCATATTTTGTAACCCTAGGCTACTAGTTTAGTATTTAAACAACTTTTAGAGACTTATTTTGTATCTCATGACATTTCAGATCTAAACTTTGTATTCTCTGATGGCATGAGTCTCTAAACCCCATTGTTAGGGGTTAGGAGCTCTGCTGTGTCTCAATGAATTAATGCAAGTATTTCTGTTTTCCATTCAAACATGCTTGTTCCTATCTAAGATGTTCATTCGCGCTTAACTGTGATGGAGGTGATAAGCTGTGACACTCATCACCTTCCTCAAATCATGAACGTGTGCCTGACAACCACCTCCGTTCTATATACGATTGAATGAGTATCTCTTAGATTCTTTAATCAGAATCTCCGTGGTATAAGCTAGAACTGATGGCAGCATTCATGAGAATCCGGAAAGTCTAAACCTTGTATGTGGTATTCCGAGTAGGATTCAAGGATTGAATGACTGTGACGAGCTTCAAACTCCTGAAGGCTGGGCGTTAGTGACAGATGCAAAAGGATAGTAAATCCTATTCCAACCGGATCGAGAACCAACCAGTGATTAGCCGTGCTGTGACAGAGCACGTGAGCGTAGTTTTCACTGGAAGGATGGAAGGTAGCCATTGACAACGGTGATCCACCAACACACAGCTTGCCATAGGGGGACGTGCGTGCGTGAACAAGAAGACAGAGGAAAGCAGAGATTCAGAAGACAAAGCATCTCCAAAGCTCCAACATATTCTCCATTACTGCACAACAAGTAACTTTTAATTTATGCTCTACTGGTTATTCACAATTCAATTGATAAACATAATTGACTTCCTGACTAAGATTTACAAGATAACCATAGATTGCTTCAAACCAACAATCTCCGTGGGATTCGACCCTTACTCACGTAAGGTATTACTTGGACGACCCAGTGCACTTGCTGGTTAGTGGTACGCGTTGTGGAAAGTGTGATTCACAATTTGTGCACCAAGTTTTTGGCGCCGTTGCCGGGGATTGTTCGTATTTGAACAACTGACGGATTATTTTGTTGCTTAGATTAGGAAAAATCTTTCTTTTTTTTTTTTGGTTTAGAGTCTTTTATTATTTATCCCTTGTTAAAATACTTTAAACTTATAGCTCAGTTATTTAGAACGTGGTGTTTATGTTCATGATAATTGGCTATCATATTTTTTAAAAACCTTTTTCAAAAATAATTTTTCTATTAAATCCTGTGCCAAACTTTAAGTTTGGTGTTTTCAAAAATAATCTTTCTTAAAATTTTTGAAAGTCCCATAACTCATTTGGCTAGAGCGTTAATCTGTGTTCTCTATTAAATTTTGTGCCAAACTTAAAGTTTGGTGTTTTCTTGTTGATTTCCCTTTGGTTTTCGAAAATTTTGGTTTGGTTTTCTAAAAATTTTAAGTTTGGTGTTCTTTCTTCATGTTCTTATGTTCTTGTGAGTCTTCAAAGTGTTCTTGAGTTTTCCTTGTGTCTTGATCTTAAAATTTTTAAGTTTGGTGTTCCTTGGTGTTTTCCCTCCAAATTTTTCGAAAACAAGGAGCATTAGATCTAAAAAATTTTTAAATCTTGTACTATCTTATTGTTTTTCTCTCTCCTCACTAAATTCAAAAAAAAAATATCTTTTCAAAATATCTCTTCTAACTTCCTAACTTCTTATCTTTTTAAAATTGTTTCAACTAACTAACTAACTTTTTGTTTGTTTCTTAACTTTTTCAAAACTACCTAACTAACTCTCCCTCTCTCTAATTTTCGAAAATATCTTCCCTCTTTTTCAAAAATTTCTTTTTTTTATTAACTAATTAATTTCTTTTTTTTATAAACAAAAAAAAATTTTTTTAACTTCATAATTCAAATTCTTTTTAGTTATTTTATTTTATTTAAGTATTTACTTCTTATAAAATAAAATAAATAAAAAGGTAAATCAGTCCAAGTTATATCCATAGATCCATCATGGACATAAGTGGAAATGAACAGTCCAGGAGGACTCTGGGGTCATATTCTAACCCCTCTACTGCTTCATATGGAAGTAGCATCTGCATACCCTCCATTGGAGTCAGTAGCTTTGAGTTGAATCCTCAGCTCATTATCATGGTGCAGCAAAGTTGCCAGTATTCCGCTCTTCCACAGGAAGAACCTACAGAGTTTCTGGCACAATTTTTACAAATTGCTGACACAGTACATGATAAGGAAATAGATCAGGATGTCTACAGACTATTACTGTTTCCATTTGCTGTAAAAGATCAAGCTAAGAGGTGGTTAAATAACCAACCTAAGGCCAGCATAAGAACATGGAAACAGCTGACAGAAAAATTCCTGAATCAATATTTCCCTCCAAAAAGGATGACACAGCTAAGGCTGGACATCCAAGGCTTTAAACAAGGAGATAATGAGTCTCTTTATGATGCCTGGGAGAGATACAGAGAGATGCTACGAAAATGCCCCTCTGAAATGTTTTCAGAGTGGGTTCAGTTAGACATCTTCTACTATAGGCTTGCAGAAGGAGCTCAGATGTCTTTAGATTACTCAGCTGGTGGATCTATCCATATGAGAAAGACAATTGAAGAAGCTCAAGAGCTCATTGATACAGTTGCCAGGAATCAGCATCTGTATCTAAGCAGCAACCCTTCCATGAATGAAGAGGTTAAAACAGTAACTGCTGAATTCAGTACTGTAAAACAAGCTGCTGAATTCAATCAGCAATTAGATTTTCTAACAAAACAGCTAGCTGAATTCAAAGACAGGTTACAGGAGACAAGGATAGCTAATATACATATGGACGAACAGTTTAAGCAAACAAAGCAGCAGCTATCAAAGCAAATAGCAGAAGAATGCCAAGCAGTTCAATTAAGAAGTGGGAAAACATTAAATACCCCACCTCAAGGCATCAAAAATTCAAGAAATGAGCGACCCACCAAAGATTCCCCTGAGGACAGTAAGAGCCCAGGGAAAAATACTTCTGGCACTAAAACGCCAGAAAATGGGTGGAAGGCTGGCGCTGAACGCCCAGACCATGCCCAAAACTGGCGTTCAGCGCCAGAAACAAAGTAGGATTGGCGTTCAACGCCAGAAATGGGCAAGAATCTGGCGTTGAACGCCCAAAGGGGGCATAATCCAGCGTTGAACGCCCAAAACGGGCACATTTCTGGCGTTCAGGCGCCAGGAACAGACAGTGAGTTGGCGTCTAACGTCACTCCAGCTTCTGACTCTGGTACTCAATTGCCAGTGAGGGATCAGACACACACAAGTGCTGATAACAACCCCTCTAAAAAGGCTTCTTTAACCACTAAGGTTGAGGAATATAAAGCCAAGATACCTTATCCTCAAAAACTCCGGAAAGAGGAGCAGGATAAGCAATTTGCTCGCTTTGCAGATTATCTAAGGACTCTTGAAATAAAGATTCCTTTTGCATAGGCACTTGAGCAAATACCTTCTTATGCCAAGTTCATGAAAGAGATCTTGAGTCATAAAAAGGAGTGGAGAGAAACAGAAAGAGTTCTCCTCACTGAAGAATACAGTGCAGTCATTCTGAAAAGCTTTCCTGAAAAGCTTAAAGACCCTGGGAGTTTTCTGATACCATGCATATTAGAAGGTGATTGCACCAAGACAGCTTTATGCGATCTTGGGGCAAGCATCAACCTGATACCTGCATCCACTATCAGGAAGCTTGGCTTAACTGATGAAGTTAAACTAACCCGGATATGTCTCCAACTTGCTGATGGTTCCACTAAATACCCATCAGGCGTAATTGAGGACATGATTGTCAGAGTTGGGCCATTCGCCTTTCCTACTGACTTTGTTGTGCTGGAAATGGAGGAGCACAAGAGTGCTACTCTCATTCTAGGAAGACCCTTCCTAGCAACTGGACGATCCCTCATTGATGTCCAACAGGGGGAAATAACCCTGAGAGTCAATGATGATGAGTTTAAGTTGAACGCTGTCAAAGCCATGCAGCATCCAGACACATCAACAGACTGCATAAAAGTTGATCTCATTGACTCTTTGGTAGAAGAGATCAACATGGCTGAGAGTCTCGAATCAGAGTTGGAAGACATCTTTAAAGATGTTCAGCCTGATTTGGAGGATTCAGAGGACATGAAAGAGCCTCTGAACTTTCTTCTGAAAGAGGAAAAACCTCCTAAACCCGAGCTCAAGCCACTACCACCATCCTTGAAATATGCATTTCTGGAAGAAGGTGACACTTTTCCAGTGATCATAAGCTCTGCTTTAAATTCACAGGAAGAGGAAGCACTTATTCAAGTGCTAAGGACACACAAGACAGCTCTTGGGTGGTCCATAGGTGACCTTAAGGGCATAAGCCCAGCTAGATGCATGCACAAAATCCTATTGGAGGATAATGCCAAACCAGTGGTTCAACCACAGAGGCGGCTAAATCCTGCCATGAAGGAAGTGGTGCAGAAAGAGGTCACCAAGTTACTAGAGGCTGAGATTATTTATCCTATTTCCGATAGCCCCTGGGTGAGCCCTGTTCAAGTCGTCCCAAAAAAGGGAGGCATGACAGTGATTCATAATGAAAAAAATGAGCTGGTTCCTACAAGAACAGTTACAGGGTGGCGCATGTGTATTGACTACAGAAGACTCAATACAGCCACCAGAAAGGATCATTTTCCTTTACCATTCATAGACCAGATGCTAGAGAGACTAGCAGGTCATGATTATTACTGCTTTTTGGATGGCTATTCAGGCTATAACCAGATTGCAGTAGATCCCCAGGATCAAGAGAAAACAGCATTCACATGTCCATCCGGAGTGTTTGCTTATAGAAGGATGCCATTTGGGCTATGTAATGCGCCTGCAACCTTCCAGAGATGCATGCTCTCTATTTTCTCTGACATGGTGGAAAAATTTCTGGAAGTCCTCATGGATGACTTCTCAGTATATGGAGACTCATTCAGCTCCTGTCTTGATCACCTGAAACTTGTTTTGAGAAGATGCCAAGAAACCAACCTAGTTTTAAACTGGGAAAAGTGTCACTTCATGGTGACTGAAGGAATTGTTCTTGGGCATAAAATCTCAAACAAGGGAATAGAGGTGGATCAAGCAAAAATAGAGGTAATTGAAAAATTACCACCACCTGCCAATGTTAAGGCAATCAGAAGCTTTCTGGGGCATGCAGGATTCTATAGGAGGTTTATAAAGGATTTTTCAAAAATCGCAAAACCTCTAAGCAACCTGCTAGCTGCTGACACGCCATTTGTGTTTGACACAGCATGCCTGCAGGCGTTTGAAACGCTGAAAGCTAAGCTGGTCACAGCACCAGTCATTTCTGCACCAGACTGGACATTACCATTTGAGCTAATGTGTGATGCCAGTGATCATGCCATTGGTGAAGTATTGGGACAGAGGCATGACAAGCTTCTGCATGTCATTTATTATGCCAGTCGCGTTTTAAATGATGCCCAGAAAAATTACACAACCACAGAAAAGGAATTACTTGCAGTGGTTTACGCCATTGACAAGTTCAGATCCTACTTAGTAGGATCAAAGGTGATTGTGTACACTGACCATGCTGCTCTTAAGTATCTACTCACAAAGCAGGATTCAAAACCCAGGCTCATCAGATGGGTATTGCTTCTGCAAGAGTTTGATATAGAAATAAGAGACAGAAAAGGGACAGAGAACCAAGTAGCTGATCATCTGTCCCGGATAGAGCCAGTGGAAGGGACGTCCCTCCCCTTCCTTGAGATCTCTGAGACGTTCCCTGATGAGCATCTATTTGCCATTCAGGAAGCACCATGGTTTGCCGATATTGCTAACTATAAAGCTGCAAGGTTCATACCCAAGGAGTACAATAGAATACAAAAAAAGAAACTAATTACTGATGCAAAGTACTACTTGTGGGATGAGCCCTATCTCTTTAAGAGATGTGCAGACGGAATTATCCATAGGTGTGTCCCCAGAGAGGAAGCACAGAGAATCCTATGGCATTGCCACGGATCTCAATATGGAGGCCATTTCGGAGGTGAGCGAACAGCCACCAAGGTCCTCCAATGTGGCTTCTATTGGCCCACACTCTATAAAGATTCCCGAGAGTTTGTACGTAATTGTGACAGTTGCCAAAGAGCTGGTAACCTGCCTCATGGTTACGCCATGCCTCAACAAGGGATCTTGGAAATAGAGTTGTTTGATGTATGGGGAATTGACTTCATGGGACCTTTCCACCATCATACTCAAACACTTATATTCTGGTGGCAGTGGATTATGTATCAAAATGGGTTGAGGCTATTGCCACACCCAACAATGATACTAAAACGGTGCTGAAGTTCCTCCAGAAACATATTTTTAGCAGGTTTGGTGTCCCTAGAGTACTAATCAGTGATGGGGGCACTCACTTCTGCAATAAACAGCTTTACTCTGCCATGGTTCGGTATGGAATTCGCCACAAGGTGGCCACTCCATATCATCCACAAACCAACGGGCAAGCTGAAGTCTCTAACAGAGAATTAAAGAGAATCCTGGAACGGACAGTAAATACCCGTAGAAAGGATTGGGCAAGGAGCTTGGATGATGCTCTGTGGGCTTACAGAACAGCATTCAAGACCCCTATAGGGACCTCTCCATACCAACTCGTGTATGGTAAGGCATGCCACTTGCCCGTGGAACTGGAACATAAGGCCTACTGGGTAACCAGATTCCTAAACTTAGATGCCAAATTAGCAGGAGAAAAACGATTGGTCCAGCTAAATGAGCTAGAGGAATTCAGATTCACAGCTTTCGAAAATGCCAAGCTTTATAAAGAAAAATAAAAAAAATGGCATGACAGAAAGCTGTCATCTAGAATCTTTGAACCAGGACAGAAGGTCCTGTTGTTTAACTCTAGACTCAGGCTATTCCCCGGGAAACTGAAATCCCGGTGGAGGGGACCATACGTGATTACAAGTGTGTCACCATATGGTTACGTGGAGCTTCAAGATATTGATTCTGATAAGAAGTTCATTGTCAATGGACAAAGAATCAAGCATTATCTTGAAGGCAACATTGAGCAAGAATGCTCAAGGCTGAAGCTAGATTAAAAGCTCAGCAAGGTCCAGCTAAAGACAATAAAGAAGCGCTTTCTGGGAGGCAACCCAGCCATGGGGCATTAATCCTCTAAGCATTTTGCCCTATTTTTCTTTTTTTTATTTGTTTATATAAAGTTTACTGACACTAAGGTAAAGGATCAATTGCATAAATTTACAGGGTTACAGAAGGAATTTGCACACAAAACAGAGATTGGAAGCTCAATGGCAAGAAAACGCCAGTAAAGGGGCATTTTGGGCGTTCAGCGCCCAAAATGGGCATCCACTGGGCGCTGAACGCCAGTAATGGCAGCAATTGGGTGTTCAACACCAGAAATGGCCACCCACTGGGCGTTGAACGCCAGGAATGGCAGCAACTGGGCGCTGAACGCCCAGGAGATCAGCATTTGGGCGCTGAACGCCCAAAACAGGCAGTGTTTGGGCGTTCAAACGCCAGGAGGACAGGGAGGAGCCAAATCCAGTAATCCCACACGTATTTCCATTTTAATTTCAAATTTTATGCTTCAATGCATGATTTTTACATGAACATATCAAGAACCCTGGTTTCTAAAATCCCTAATTTCTAAAAATCTTTTCTGAAAACAAATCTATCTTTTTCACTCAAAAATCTTTTCAACTAATCCATATCTTTTTCAAATATCCATATTATCTTTTTCAAAATTCAGAGTTATCTTTTTCAAAAATCTATCATATCTTTTCAAAATTAAACTCTATCTTCTATCTTATCTTTTTCAACTCAATCTTTTTATCTTATCTCTTCCTTTTTTTTTCGAAAAGCCACCCCCCACCCCTTTAAAATTGGGTTCGGCCTCCCCCCTCCTCCATCAACAAGTGCACCTCGATCTCCTTCTATCCCTCTCCTTTCTTTTCTTTTGCTTGAGGGCAAGCACACCTCTAATTTGGTGTGTTTTTCCGAGATCACTAAGATCATGGCTCCCAAAGGGAAACAATACACTCCAAGAGGCAAGAAAGAGAGCGTTCCAAAACCACTTTGGAATCAAGGGAAGTTCTTATCTAAAGAACATTCAGACCATTATCTTAAAGTAATGGGTCTGAGATCAGTGATCCCGGAAGTTAGATTCGATCTGAAAGAAGACGAATATCCGGAGATCTAGGAGCAAATTCGAATCAGGAACTGGGAAGTCCTAGCTAATCCTGAAACAAAAGTAGGAAGGAACATGGTCCAGGAGTTCTATGCTAATATGTGGCAGACTGACAAGCAAAGACTATCTGGAACTGCCTGCTACGAATTTCGGACCATGGTCAGGGGAAAAATTGTTCATACCACCCCTGACAAGATCAGAGAGATACTAAAGCTACCTCAGCTAAAGGATGATCCAGACTCCTTCAATAGGAGGATGATGAGAGCAGACATTGGCCTGGATAAGATTCTAGAGGACATCTGTATCCCTGGAGCCAGGTGGACCACCAACACAAAGGGCGTCCCAAATCAACTCAAGAGGGAGGATCTCAAACTAGTTGCCAGAGGATGGCTGGACTTCATTGGGCGTTCTCTGTTGCCCACCAGCAACCGTTCTGAAGTCACAGTTAAAAGAGCAGTGATGATTCATTGCATCATGATGGGAAAGGAAGTGGAGGTTCATCAGCTGATTTCAACAGAGCTCTATAAGATTGCTAACAAAAATTTAAGAAAGGCCAGGTTGGCTTATCCAAGCGTGATTTCTCTGCTCTGCAAGGATGCTGGAGTCAAGATGGGAATAACTGAATATATCCTAATTGAAAAGTCAATCACCAAAGCATCAATGGAGAGACAACAAGCACAGGAGGATCATATCAAGAAGAGAGCACAGGAATTCCTCCCAGAGATTCCTCAAGCGGAATATTGGGAATATCTTGAGACGTCTGTCACCAAGATACAGGAAGCTATGGAGCAAATAATAAAACAACAGAAGGAACACAGTCAAATGCTGACCCATATGCTTAAAGAACAAGAGGAGCAGGGACGTGACTTAAGGGAACTGAAGCGCCAAAAGTCTTCTGTGATACCAAGCCTCCCAAGGATCAGAGGAACACCCATACCCCCAGAATAAAGGTTGTTAATTTCCAATTTCTGCCTTAACTCTGTGACAGTGTCCTTATAAAAAGTTTACCTTAGAAGTCATATAATAGTAATTAGTATCTATTTGATTTTATCTCCAATTAAGCTGTAGTTTATTTTTCTCATCATCATTAAACATGAATAAAATAGTAGATCTTTTGAATAAGAAGCAATAAAATTTCGAGTTTAATAAAAGAAATTCTAATTGGTTAAATGTGGTGGCAATGCTTTCTGTCTTCTGAATGAATGCTTGAACAGTGCATATGTCTTTTGAATTTGTTGTTTAAGACTGTTAAATATGTTGGCTCTTGAAAGAATGATGAACATGAGACATGTTATTGATAATCTGAAAATCATAAAAATGATTCTTGAAGCAAGAAAAAGCAGCAAAGAACAAAGCTTGCAGAAAAAAAAAAAAAAAAAAAAGAAAGAGAAGCAAGCAGAAAAAGCCAAAAGCTCTTAAAACCAAAAGGCAAGGGCAAATAAAAAGGATCCCAAGGCTTTGAGCATCAGTGGATAGGAGGGCCTAAAGGACTAAAATCCTGGTCTAAGCGGCTAAACCAAGCTGTCCCTAACCATGTGCTTGTGGCGTGCAGGTGTCAAGTGAAAACTTGAGACTGAGCGGTTAAAGTCAAGGTCCAAAGCAAAAAGAAGAGTGTGCTTAAGAACTCTGGACACCTCTAATTGGGGACTTTAGCAAAGCTGAGTCACAATCTGAAAAGGTTCACCCAGTTATGTGTCTGTGGCATTTATGTATCCGGTAGTAATACTGGAAAACAAAGTGCTTAGGGCCACGGCCAAGACTCATAAAGAAGCTGTGTTCAAGAATCATCACACTGAACTAAGAGAATCAATAACACTATCTGAATTCTGAGTTCCTATAGATGCCAATCACTCTGAGCTTCAATGGATAAAGTGAGATGCCAAAACTGTTCAGAAGCAAAAAGCTACTAGTCCCGCTCATCTAATTAGGATCTGAGCTTCAATCAACAACTCTGAGATATTATTGCTTCTCAACCTATTAGTCTTCTATTTTATTTGTCTAGTTGCTTGAGGACAAGCAACAGTTTAAGTTTGGTGTTGTGATGAGCGGATATTTTATACGCTTTTTGGGGATAATTTCATATAGTTTAGAGTATGTTTTAGTTAGTTTTTAGTCTATTTCTAGTAGTTTTTAGGAAAAATTCATATTTCTGGACTTTAATATGAGTTGTGTGTTTTTCTGTAATTTCAGGTATTTTTCTGGCTGAAATTGAAGGAGCTGAGCAAAAATCTGATTCAGGCTGAAAAAGGACTGCTAATGCTGTTGGATTCTGACCTCCCTGCACTCAAATTGGATTTTCTGGAGCTACAGAACTCGAAATGGCATGCTTCCAATTGCATTGGAAATTAGACATCCAGGGCTTTCCAGCAATATACAATAGTCCATACTTTTCACAAGGATAGACGACGTAAACTGGCATTCAACGCCAGTTCTCTGCCCAATTCTGGCGTCCAGCGCCAGAAAAGGATCAAAAACTGGAGTTGAACGCCCAAACTGGCATAAAAACTGGCGTTCAACTCCACAAATGGCCTCTGCACGTGACTCACTTAAATCTCAGCCCCAGCACACACCAAGTGGGCCCCAGAAGTGGACCTCTGCATCATCCATCATAGTCCACTCATATTTTGTAACCCTAGGCTACTAGTTTAGTATTTAAACAACTTTTAGAGACTTATTTTGTATCTCATGACATTTCAGATCTAAACTTTGTATTCTCTGACGGCATGAGTCTCTAAACCCCATTGTTGGGGGTGAGGAGCTCTGCTGTGTCTCAATGAATTAATGCAAGTATTTCTGTTTTCCATTCAAACACGCTTGTTCCTATCTAAGATGTTCATTCGCGCTTAACTGTGATGGAGGTGATGAGCTTTGACACTCATCACCTTCCTCAAATCATGAACGTGTGCCTGACAACCACCTCCGTTCTATATACGATTGAATGAGTATCTCTTAGATTCTTTAATCAGAATCTCCGTGGTATAAGCTAGAACTGATGGCAGCATTCATGAGAATCCGGAAAGTCTAAACCTTGTATGTGGTATTCCGAGTAGGATTCAAGGATTGAATGACTGTGACGAGCTTCAAACTCCTGAAGGCTGGGCGTTAGTGACAGGATGCAAAAGGATAGTAAATCCTATTCCAACCGGATCGAGAACCAACCGGTGATTAGCCGTGCTGTGACAGAGCACGTGAGCGTAGTTTTCACTGGAAGGATGGAAGGTAGCCATTGACAACGGTGATCCACCAACACACAGCTTGCCATAGGGGGACGTGCGTGCGTGAACAAGAAGACAGAGGAAAGCAGAGATTCAGAAGACAAAGCATCTCCAAAGCTCCAACATATTCTCCATTACTGCACAACAAGTAACTTTTAATTTATGCTCTACTGGTTAATCACAATTCAATTGATAAACATAATTGACTTCCTGACTAAGATTTACAAGATAACCATAGATTGCTTCAAACCAACAATCTCCGTGGGATTCGACCCTTACTCACGTAAGGTATTACTTGGACGACCCAGTGCACTTGCTGGTTAGTGGTACGCGTTGTGGAAAGTGTGATTCACAATTCGTGCACCACTTACGCCACGAAGATTCTGGTTGGGAGATCTAAGAGATATTCATTCTAGCTTATTTCATGTAGAACGGAAGTGTTTGTCAGGCACGTGTTCATAGGGGAGAATGGTGATGAGCGTCACACATAATCATCACCTTCATCACGTTCTTGGGTGCGAATGGATATCTTAGAAGCGAAATAAGATGAATTGAATAGAAAACAGTAGTACTTTGCATTAATCTTTGAGGAACAGCAGAGCTCCACACCTTAATCTATGGAGTGTACAAACTCTACCGTTGAAAATACATAAGTGAAGGTCCAGACATGGCCGAGATGGCCAGCCCCCGAAAGCGTGATCAATAGTCTCCTAAGATGAACAATAGATTAAAACTGAGACCAAAGATGCCTAATACAATAGTAAAAGGTCCTATTTATAATAAACTAGTCACTAGGGTTTACATGAGTAAGTAATTGATGCATAAATCCACTTCCAGGGCCCACTTGGTGTGTGTTTGGGCTGAGCTTGAGTGTGGCACGTGTAGAGGTCCTCCTTGGGGTTGAACACCAGTTTTAGTGCCAGTTTGGGCGTTCAACTCTGGTTTTGGCTCCTTTTCTGGCGCTGGACGCCAGATTTGGGTAGAAAGCTGGTGTTGAACGCCAGTTTACGTCATCTATTCTTTGCCAAAGTATGGACTATTATACATTTCTGGAAATCCCTGGATGTCTACTTTCCAACGCAATTGGAAGCACGCCATTTCGAGTTCTGTAGCTCCAGAAAATCCACTTTGAGTGCAGGGAGGTCAGAATCAAACAGCATCAACAGTCCTTCTTCAACCTCTGAATCTGATTTCTGCTCAAGTCCCTCAATTTTAGCCAGAAAATACCTGAAATCACAGAAAAACACACAAACTCATAGTAAAGTCCAGAAATGTGAATTTAACATAAAAACTAATGAAAACATCCCTAAAAGTAACTAGATCCTACTAGAAACATACTAAAAACAATGTCAAAAAGCGTATAAATTATCCGCTCATCACAACACCAAACTTAAATTGTTGCTTGTCCCCAAGCAACTGAAAATCAAATAGGATAAAAATAAGAGAATATACTATAAATTCCAAACTATCAATGAGACATAGCTCCAATCATATGAGCGGGACTTATAGCTTTTTGCCTCTTGAATAGTTTTGGCATCTCACTTTATCCATTGAGGTTCAGAATGATTGGCATCTATAGGGACTTCAGATTTCGAATAGTGTTATTGACTCTCCTAGTTCAGTATGATGATTCTTAAACACAGCTTCTTTATGAGTCTTGGCCGTGGCCCTAAGCACTTTGTTTTCCAGTATTACCACCGGATACATAGATGCCACAGACACATAATTGGGTGAACCTTTTCAGATTGTGACTCAGCTTTGCTAAAGTTCCCAATTAGAGGTGTCCAGGGTTCTTAAGCACACTCTTCTTTTGCTTTGGACCTTGACTTTAACCGCTCAGTCTCAAGTTTTCACTTGACACCTTCACGCCATAAGCACATGGTTAGGGATAGCTTGGTTTAGCCGCTTAGACCAGGATTTTATTCCTTTAGGCCCTCCTATCCACTGATGCTCAAAGCCTTGGGATCCTTTTTATTTGCCCTTGCCTTTTGGTTTTAAGGGTTATTGGCTTTTTCTGCTTGCTTTTTCTTTTTCTTTTTCTTTCTATTATTTTTTTTTATTTTTTTCGCCCCTTTTTTTTTTCTGCAAGCTTTGTTCTTTGCTGCTTTTTCTTGCTTCAAGAATCATTTTTATGATTTTTCAGATTATCAAATAACATGTCTCCTAGTCATCATTCTTTCAAGAGCCAACATATTTAACATTCTTAAACAACAACTTCAAAAGACATATGCACTGTTCAAGCATACATTCAGGAAACAAGAAGCATTGTCACCACATTAATATAATTAAGCTAAGTTCAAGGATAAATTTGAAACTCATGTACTTCTTGTTCTTTTGAATTAAAACATTTTTCATTTAAGAGAGGTGATAGATTCATAGGACATTCATATCTTTAAGACAAAGTTACTAACTACTGATGATCATGTAATGAAGACACAAACATAGATAGGCACATAATATAGAAAACAAAAAACAGAATAAACAAGAACAAGGAATGAATCCACCTTAGTGATGGTGGCGTTTCCTTCTTGAGGAACCAATGATGTCCTTGAGCTCTTCTATGTCTCTTCCTTGTCTTTGTTGCTCCTCCCTCATTGCTTTTTGATCTTCTTTAATTTCATGAAGGATGATGGAGTGCTCTTGATGTTCCACCCTTAGTTGCTTCCAATAATTGTGTGGAAGAAAATGTATCCCCTGAGGTATCTCAGGGATCTCTTGTTTTGCAGTCAAATGTTCTACCACTGAGCTATAGACCCTTGATGGAAGCCTTTGTCTTCCCTTTCCTCTTTCTAGAGGTTTCTCTGGCCTTAGGTGCCATCAATGGTTATGGAAAAAACAAAAAAAGCTATGCTTTTACCACACCAAACTTAGAATGTTGCTCGCCCTCGAGCAAAAGAAGAAAGAATAGAAGAAGAAGAAGAAGAAGATATGGAGGAGATGGATGTGAGTGTGTATTCGGCCATATGGGTGGGATTGGGTGGGAGAGAGATGTTGATGAATTTTGAAGGTAGTGGGTGTATGGATGTGAGTGGTAAATGGAAAACAGAAGGGATGATCATGAATGGAAAGAGAGATGATGAGGTAGGTGGGGATCCTGTGGGATCCACAGATCCTGAGATGATCCTGCGGGGTCCACAGATCCTGAGATGATCCTGTGGGGTCCACAAATCCTGAGGTGTCAAGGCATTTACATCCCTGCACCAATTTAGGCATGTAAAAATGCCTTTGCACCCAACTCTGGGCGTTCAGCGCCAGGTTGGTGCCCATTTTGGGCGTTCAACGCTCATTTGTTGCCATTTCTGGCGTTGAACGCCAGAACCATGCTTGTTCTGGGCGTTCAGCGCCAGGATGCTGCCCATTCTGGGCGTTCAGCGCCAGAACCATGCTCTGTTCTAGCGTTTGAACGCCAGACAGATGCTCCTCCAGGGTGTGATTTTTCTTCTGCTGTTTTTGATTCCGTTTTTGATTTTTTTGTTTATTTTGTGACTCCACATGATCATGAACCTATAAAGACATATAACTAAGAAAAATATAGTTAGATAAATAGACATTGAGTTGCCTCCCAACAAGCGCTTCTTTAATGTCAATAGCTTGACAGTGGGCTCTCATGGAGCCTCACAGATGTGCAGAGCTTTGTTGAGACTCTCCAACACCAAACTTAGAGTTTGACTGTGGGGGCTCTGGTTGACTCTGCTTTAAGAGAAGCTTTTCATGCTTCCTCTCCATGGTTGCAGAGGGAGATCCTTGAGTTTTAAACACAAGGGAGTCCTCATTCCATTGAAGGACTATTTCACCTCTGTCAACATCAATCACAGCTCTTGCTGTGGCTAAGAAAGGTCTTCCTAGGATGATGGATTCATCCTCTTCCTTTCCAATATCCAGGACTATGAAATCAGCAGGGATGTAAAGGCCCTCAACCTTTACTAAAACGTCCTCTACTTGTCCATAAGCCTATTTTCTTGAACTGTCTGCCATCTCTAATGAGATTTTAGCAGCTTGCACCCCATGGATTTTCAGTTTCTCAATTACAGAGAGGGGCATGAGGTTTATCCCTGAACCAAGGTCACACAGAGCCTTAAAAATCATAGTGCCTATGGTACAGGATATTATGAACTTTTCAGGATCCTGTTTCTTCTGAGGTAATGTCAGTTGATCCATATCACTTAGTTCATTGATGAACAAGGGAGGTTCAACTTCCCAAGTATCAATGCCAAATAATTTGGCATTCAGCTTCATGATTGCACCAAGAAACTTGGCAGTTTGCTCTTCAGTAACATCCTCATTCTCTTCAGAAGAGGAATACTCATCAGAGCTCATGAAGGGCATAAGGAGGTTCAATGGAATCTCTATGGTCTCTAGATGAGCCTCAGAGTCCTTTGGTTCCTCAGAGGGAAGCTCTTTATTGATCACTGGACGTCCCAGGAGGTCTTCCTCCTTGGGATTCACGTCCTCTCCTTCCCTTACAGGTTCGGCCATGGTGCTTATGTCAATGGCCTTGCACTCTCCTTTTGGGTTCTCTTCTGTATTGCTTGGGAAAGTACTAGGAGGGATTTCAGTGATCCTTTTACTCAGCTGGCCCACTTGTGCTTCCAAATTTCTAATGGAAGACCTGGTTTCATTCATGAAACTAACAGTGGCCTTAGATAGATCAGAGACTAGATTTGCTAAATTAGAAGCATTTTGTTCAGAGTTCTCTGTCTGTTGCTGAGTGGATGATGGAAAGGGTTTATTATTGTTAAACCTGTTTCTTCCACCATTATTAAAGCCTTGTTTAGGCTTTTGATCCTTCCATGAGAAATTTGGATGATTTCTCCATGATGAGTTATAGGTGTTTCCATAAGGTTCACCTAAGTAATTCACCTCTGCTATTGCAGGGTTCTCAGGATCATAAGCTTCTTCTTCATAAGAAGCCTCTTGAGTGTTGTTGGATGCAGCTTGCATTCCATGCAGACTCTGAGAGATCCTATTGACTTGCTGAGTCAACATTTTATTCTGAGCCAATATGGCATTCAGAGTATCAATTTCAAGAACTCCCTTCTTCATAGGCGTCCCATTGCTCACAGGATTCCTTTCAGAAGTGTACATGAACTGGTTATTTGCAACCATGTCAATGAGTTCTTGAGCTTCTGCAGGCGTTTTCTTTAGGTGAATGGATCCACCTGCAGAAGTGTCCAGTGACATCTTTGATAGCTCAGATAAACCATCATAGAATATATCCAGGATGGTCCATTCTGAAAGCATGTCAGAAGGACACTTTTTGGTCAACTGTTTGTATCTTTCCCAAGCTTCATAGAGGGATTCACCTTCTTTCTGTCTGAAGGTTTGAACATCAGCTCTAAGCTTGCTCAGCTTTTGAGGAGGAAAGTACTTGGCTAAGAAAGCCGTGACCAGCTTATCCCAAGAGTTCAGGCTGTCTTTGGGTTGAGAATCCAACCATAATCTAGCTCTGTCTCTTACAGCAAAAGGGAAAAGCATGAGCCTGTAGACTTCAGGATCTACTCCATTAGTCTTAACAGTATCACATATCTGCAAGAATTCAGTTAAGAACTGAAAAGGATCTTCAGATGGAAGTCCATGAAACTTGCAGTTCTGCTGCATCAGAGAAACTAATTGAGGTTTCAGCTCAAAGTTGTTTGCTCCAATGGCAGGAATGGAGATGCTTCTTCCATGTAAATTGGAATTAGGTGCAGTAAAGTCACCAAGCATCTTCCTTACATTATTATTATTTTTGGCTGCCATCTCCTCTTCCTGTTCGAAAATTTCTGAAAGGTTATCTCTGGATTTTTGTAATTTAGCTTCTCTTAATTTTCTCTTCAGAGTCCTTTCAGGTTCTGGATCTGCTTCCACAAGAATGTTCTTATCCTTGCTCCTGCTCATATGACAAAGAAGAAGGCACAGAAAAATAATAATAATAATAATAATATGGATCCTTTTTACCACAGTATAGGGATCCCTTTGTGAGTGGAAGAAGAGGGGGAGACAAAGAATGTAATATAATGGAAGAAAGACAACTGTGAGGAGGGTTGAGATGTGAGATGAGATGTTAGTAAATGAATAAATAAATAGAATAAGATGGGAGAGGGAGAATTTTTGAAAAATATTTTTTTGAAAAAGAGTTAGTGATTTTCGAAAATGGTTTTTGAAAAATGTTAGTATTTTTCGAAAATTTTTAAAATCAAAAATAAAAATAAGAATAATTAGTTAATTAAATAGAAATTTTTGAAAAAAAGGGGGGAGATATTTTCGAAAATTAGAGAGAGAGAGTTAGTTAGGTGGTTTTGAAAAAGTTAAGAAACAAACAAAAAGTTAGTTAGTTGAAACAAATTTTGAAAAGATAAGAAGTTAGGAAGTTAGAAAAGATATTTTGAAAAGATATTTTTTTGAAAAAGATAAGATAAGAATATATTTTTAAAAAGATATGATTGAAATTAGTTTTGAAAAAGATTTGATTTTTAAAATCACAATTAATGACTTGATTCATAAGAAATCACAAGATATGATTCTAGAACTCAAAGTTTGAATCTTTCTTAACAAGCAAGTAACAAACTTCAAATTTTTGAATCAAAACATTAATTGATTATGTTATTTTCGAAAATAACTAAGAAATTTGAAAAAGATTTGATTTTTGAAAAAGATTTTGAAAAAGATAAGATTTTCAAATTGAAAATTTGATTTGACTCATAAGAAACAACTTGATTTTAAAAATTTTTGAAAAGGTCAACTCAAATTTTCAAATTTGATGAGAGAAAAAGGGAGAGATATTTTTTTGATTTTTGAATTTTTATGAGGCAAGGGAAAAACAAGAAAAATGATGCAATGCATGAAATTTTTAGATCAAAACAATGAATGCATGCATGAATGATATGAGTGTCAAGATGAACACCAAGAACACTTTGAATGTTAAGATGAACATCAAGAACATATTTTTGAAAAATTTTTGATGCAAAGAAAACATGCAAGACACCAAACTTAGAATTCTTTAATGCTTACGCACTAAGAATTCAAGAATGCATATGAAAAACACCATACAACACAAAACAAAAAATCATCAAGATCAAACAAGAAGACTTACCAAGAACAACTTGAAGATCATGAAGAACACTATGAATGCATGAAATTTTCGAAAAATGCAAGATGCACATGCAAATGACACCAAACTTATGATATGACTCAAGACTCAAACAAGAAACACAAAAAATATTTTTGATTTTTTATGATTTTCAAATTTTTTTTTTTGGATTTTTTTTTTCGAAAATTATATGAAAAAGAAAAATAAGGATTCCAAAATTTTTAATATGAATTCCAGGAATCTTGCATTCTTAGTCTGAAGCTTCAGTCCAGGAATTAGACATGGCTCACTAGCCAGCCAAGCTTTCAAAGAAAGCTCCAGTCCAAAACACTAGACATGGCCAATGGCCAGCCAAGCTTCAGCATTTAACACGAGAGTATATTGCTCTTGATAACAAATTGCAAGCCTCAGTCCAAATAAATTTAGACATGGCTTTACAGCCAGCCAGGCTTTACATGCTTCATGAAACACTAGAATTCATTCTTAAAAATTTTGAATAAAAAAATTTTTTTGAAAACATTTTTATTATTTTCGAAAACAGATGAGAAAATTTTAGAAATATTTTTGAAAAATTTTTGAAAATAAAATAAAAAGAAAATTACCTAATCTGATCAACAAGATGAACCGTCAGTTGTCCAAACTCAAACAATCCCCGGCAACGGCGCCAAAAACTTGGTGCACGAAATTGTGATGTCCAGGCTCAAACAATCCCTGGCAACGTGAGAAACTTGGTACGCGTAATCGTGATTACACTTTAATTATGTAAAATTCATGGCTCTTTCTTTCCCTGGCAATGGCGCCAAGAACATGGTGCCAATGCCATGGTTCACAACTTCGATACAACTAACCAGCAAGTGCACTGGGTCGTCCAAGTAATACCTTACGTGAGTAAGGGTTGAATCCCACGGAGATTGTTGGTATGAAGCAAGCTATGGTCACCTTGCAAATCTCAGTTAGGCAGATATAAATGGATAATGGTATTTTCGAATAATAAATAATAGAATAGGGATAGAGGTGCTTATGTAAATCATTGGTAGGAATTTCAGATAAGCGAATGGAGATGCTTTTCGTTCCTCTGAATCCTCTGCTTTCCTGCTATCTTCATCCAATCAGTCTTACTCCTTTCCATGGCTGGCTTTATGTGATACATCACCACTGTCAATGGCTACTTTCGGTCATCTCTCGGGAAAATGATCCAATGCCCTGTCACGGCACGGCTAATCGTCTGGAGGCATCACCCTTGTCAATGGCTTCATCTTATCCTCTCAGTGAATAATATGCTCACGCACCCTATCACGGCACGACTATTCATCTGTCGGTTCTCGATCATGCTGGAATAGAATTTACTATCCTTTTGCGTCTGTCACTAACGCCCTGCAATCGCGAGTTAGGAGCTCGTCACAGTCATTCAATCATTGAATCCTACTCGGAATACCACAGACAAGGTTTAGACCTTCCGGATTCTCTTGAATGCCGCCATCATTCTAGCTTACGCCACGAAGATTCTGGTTGGGAGATCTAAGAGATATTCATTCTAGCTTATTTCATGTAGAACGGAAGTGTTTGTCAGGCACGTGTTCATAGGGGAGAATGTTGATGAGCGTCACACATAATCATCACCTTCATCACGTTCTTGGGTGCGAATGGATATCTTAGAAGCGAAATAAGATGAATTGAATAGAAAACAGTAGTACTTTGCATTAATCTTTGAGGAACAGCAGAGCTCCACACCTTAATCTATGGAGTGTACAAACTCTACCGTTGAAAATACATAAGTGAAGGTCCAGGCATGGCCGAGATGGCCAGCCCCCTAAAGCGTGATCAATAGTCTCCTAAGATGAACAATAGATTAAAACTGAGACCAAAGATGCCTAATACAATAGTAAAAGGTCCTATTTATAATAAACTAGTCACTAGGGTTTACAGGAGTAAGTAATTGATGCATAAATCCACTTCCGGGGCCCACTTGGTGTGTGTTTGGGCTGAGCTTGAGTGTGGCACGTGTAAAGGTCCTCCTTGGGGTTGAACGCCAGTTTTAGTGCTAGTTTGGGCGTTCAACTCTGGTTTTGGCTCCTTTTCTGGCGCTGGACGCCAGATTTGGGTAGAAAGCTGGCGTTGAACGCCAGTTTACGTCGTCTATGCATGGCCAAAGTATGGACTATTATATATTGCTGGAAAGCCCTCGATGTCTACTTTCCAACGCAATTGGAAGCACGCCATTTCGAGTTCTGTAGCTCCAGAAAATTTACTTTGAGTGCAGGGAGGTCAGAATCCAACAGCATCAGCAGTCCTTCTTCAACCTCTGAATCTGATTTCTGCTCAAGTCCCTCAATTTCAGCCAGAAAATACCTGAAATCACAGAAAAACACACAAACTCATAGTAAAGTCCAGAAATGTGAATTTAACATAAAAACTAATGAAAACATCCCTAAAAGTAACTAGATCCTACTAGAAACATACTAAAAACAATGTCAAAAAGCGTATAAATTATCCGCTCATCAAAGAAGCACAACCTCCCATGCCCTTGGAAAGCAATGAAGAGGTGATTGAATTGGAAGAAAGCTACCAAGAGGAAGAGGTTGAAATTGAAGAAGCTTGCAAAGAGGTGGTAACTATCAGAGAAGAGCACAAGGGAGTGGAGCTTGCAATTTCATTAAAAATACCTCCCCCTAAGTTGCCATCATCCTTCACAACATTCAAGTGAGTAAAATTCATATTCCTTAGCTTTCTAATTCCACTTGAATATGGGCTACTGGAGACGGATGGTCAACTTAGAGCTCTTTGTGACATTAAGAGTAAGAGGAAGATGGTCAGTGGTAAGAATTGTCCTGCAAGTTTCATTATGGTTGGAAGCTTTAAGTTTAAACACAAAGGTTGGTGTAGAGCTCAACTGAATGGGTCTAGGAAGTTGTTTGGCCGCTTTAGTGAGAATTCAGATTGCTTGCTACCCGGATGGAATCATGATGATCAACACAAAGACGGGTGTAAAAGCAAAGTTTGGGATCCTGGAGTCTGTTCTAACATTCGGAACACTGGAAGCCTGAGAACCTGTTTAAAACTGCTCAAGGGCTTTACGTGCCTTGTTTGGGATCCCGGAGGCTACTGGAATTACAAACATTGGTGGAGATTCCTGGATGAGTTCAAGCATAAGCCACCATAATAGGAACCTCACCAAATGTCCAACTTAAGGACTCTAACTAAAAGTGCTAGGTGGGAGACAACCCACCATGGTATGATCGTTTCTTTTTCATTTTTTATTTAGTTTTATTTGTTTTCGAGTTTTATTTTATTGAACCTGGAGTTTTGCATAACATTCATATTAGCATTGCATTCTGCATTTTTCATGCATTAAAAAAAAAGAGCACGCACGCGACGCGGCAGCGTCGCTGACGCGTCCGCGTCACCAGTGCAATGGGAAGAAAAGAAAACAAACAGAAAGTCACGCGAGAGCGTGGCTGGAGGCGTGCCAATGGTACAAATCGTCCCACACGAGTGCGTCGCTGATGCGACCGCGACATATGGGAATAATGGCCTCCCATGCGGCCGCGTGACTAGGATTTCGACGTAATAATGGTGCACAGCCGAAAATTGTGCTAGAGTGGTGCTGGACTGGCACTGGACACGCAGTCCATATCACGCGACCGCGTGCCCCACGTAGCCGCGTCACATCCTACTACGTGGCCACTCACGCGATCGCATGCCCCATGTGATCGCGTCACCCAAAATGTGGCATTTAATGGTTTTGAACAGAAAGTTCTGAGAGCGCGAGGCTGCCCTCGCGCCATTAGCATAAAACGGGTCACGCGACCGCGTGACCGACACGACCGCGTCAATCAATTTAAGCGGAAGTCGCGGGACCGCGTGCCCCTGCGATCACGTCGCTTGCGGCGCACAGCTTATCCAGATCAGCCAATTATCTTATCTTTTCTTCCCCAATCCTAATTTCTTCTATCTTTTCTTCTTTCTTCTTTCTTTCTTACTTTATTTCTTTCCCTTCTCATTCTTCTTATCTTTTATTTTATTTTATTTATTTGCATACTTTCATTCATTGCATTTTAATTTTGTATATTTTTATTTTCTTTTCTAAATTTATTATTTTACCATTGATGTTCAAATATTCTTATTCAACTGTTATATCTTTTTTGGTATTATCTTAGTGCTTATGACTTGTTTTATTCTGATTGGGTAACATTATTTAAATCAATGCTAATCTTTTATGATACTTATACTTCTCTTGCATTGATATAAACTTATACTATCTTGCATTAACCACATTTTTCTGTCCTTTGTTGCAAATTTTGCACCACTAGTATGCCATGTGCTTATATTGTTTTCTCACGTACATGTTGAAGCTTCCATGTAAATGAGACCCTTATCATTTGGCATTAACCCAACCATACTTCATTTATTTTCTTATCTCTATTATTGGGTTACTCTTCTTCCCTTTTTCTTTCAGGATGGCCACCCGGAAGGGAACCGGAAGACGTTTACATGGGGAGACAAACAAGTCCATCAGCACAATCCTTGAAGAAAAGCATCAGTTAGAACAACCCGTCCACCTGCACATCTCAGCATGCACCGAGGGCGGTGCAATCTTTAAGTGTGGGGAGGTCGATACCGATCTCCATGGGTTAGTACTTTCTTGTCTCAACACCAATGTTTAAATTTTCTTTGTAGTTAGTTGTTGCATTTGCATGTTTGTTTGAATTTATGCATACTTTAGCACTTGGTTGAAGTAATATTTTCTTTTTCAAGAAACCTTTTAAGAGTATTTCACTAATTTGAATAAAATTTAATGTTACACTTGTTTGAAGAAATATTATACTGGAACATGGTTAGAGCTCGAACACACAAAACCTGTGAGATTTTGAGCCTATTTGACTTGGTTGCATTTTTTCAACCAATATTTTATTTTTGATGTGTGTTTTTCTCTCTAAAATTGTGATATTTGTCTTGCTTAATTCTATATTTCCATAATTTAATGTATGCATACACTTACATGATTGAGGCCTTTGTTTCACTGAGCTTACATACCCATATGGCCTTACCTTTCATTATCCCTTGCAGACCAATTTTGAGCCTATTTTACCCCTTTGTTCTTTTTATTTAGCACATCACTAACTCTAAGCATAAAACAATAATGTCCTTAATTTGAATCCTTGGTTAGCTTAGACTAGTGAAAATGCTTATAATTTAAGTGTGAGAAAATTGAGATTGAAAATATTTGGTTTGAGAATTGAGTATGTTAGAATTTTTCTGAAAATGTGAAAGAAATGTTTAGGACATGTTCATGCATTCAATAATTTAACCATATGCATTGGAAAAAAAATAAAATAAAAATAAAAAAATAAAAATAAAGAAAAAAAAATATAATATAGAAAAAAAAGAAAAGAAGAAGAAAAAGAGAAAAAGAAGAGAAAAAGTGCAAATAAGAGAAAGGGGACAAAATGCCCCAAAGTAAATGGTGAAATCAATGTATATGTACGGTACTTAGAATTAGAATGCATGAATAATGTGGAAAACATGGTTGATGGATAGTTAGATTTTGTATTGTGATTACATGGATTGTCTAAAGTTAGGTGAAAAGTTTAAGTTAATTAAGGATTCAGATTTTAGTCCACTTGACCAAATACAATCCTACCTTGACCCTAACCCCATTACAACCCTTAAAAGACCTCTTGATTTGTGTGTTTGTGTATTAAATTTTTGTTGATTGGTAGAAGAAAAGCAAGCCTTAGAAAGCAAGGTTAGTAGAGAATTGAGAGAATCGAACCTTAAACACTTGAGTGATTAGAGTGTATACACTACCAGTGAGGGTTCGATGCTCAATTCCTTGTTCCATGCTTTCATGAGCTATATTCTTCTTGCAAGTCTATTTGTACTTCTTTTTTATGATTTGAATTAGTGAAATCCAGTTCATATTTCCTCTTGAAAGATTTGTTTACTTTTAACTAAGTAGGTAGAAACATTTTGCATGTAGTTACATTCATAGGTTGCATTTCATACATTCTACCATCCCTCTTCATCTTTATAGCTTCTCTTGAGATTAGCATGAGGACATGCTATTGTTTAAGTATGGGGAGGTTGATAAACCACTATTTTATGGTTTATCTTGTGCTCAATTGAGTGGATTTTATCAACTCTTTACCCACTTATTCATACTATTTGCATGGTTTTACATTTGCCTTCCTAATTATGTGCTATGATTGAAAACATGCTTCTTTGGCCTTTATATTGCTAATATTAATCCTCCCTTATCACCATTAGATGCCTTGATATGTGTGTTAAGTGATTTCAGAGATTACAGGGCAGGAATGGGTCAGAGGATGGAAAGGAAGCATGCAAAAGTGGAAGGAATACAAGAAGTTGGAGAAACTGCTAAGCTGTCCAGCCTGACCTCTTCGCACTCAAACAAGTATAACATTAGCTACAGAGGTCCAAATGACACGGTTCCAGTTGTGTTGGAAAGCTAACGTCCGGGACTTCGATTTGATAGATAATATGCTAAGGTTTCCCTGACGCTAGGTGACGTGATCGCGTGCTCCATGCGGCCGCGTCGTAGTGACAGAAATAAGCGTGTTTGAATTCTTCTCCAGTGATTTCTGGGCTGTTTTCGACCCAGTTTGTGGCCCAGAAAACACAGATTAGAGGCTATAAAGTGGGGGAATCCATTCATTCATGGCATGCTTTCATAATTCACAATTTTAGGAGTAGATGTAGTTTTTAGAGAGAGAGATTCTCTCCTCTCTCTTAGGATTAGGATTTAGGATTTCTCTTAGTTTTAGGAATGGCTCTCAATCCCAGGTTCTTTATTTTCCCAATTTAATTTATGAAATCTTCCATGTTACATATAATTTTCTTAATTAATGCTATTTGAGGTATTTCAGATTTAAGATTGCTTTGCTCTGTTTAAGATTGCTTTCAATTTAATTTAGATATTTTTTCTCCCTTTTGGCTTTGGTTAAGTAATTGGTAACGCTTGAGTTGTCAAATAAAGCAGTGATTGAAATTGGGAGTTGCTCCAATAACTCTAGTCTTTCCATAGGAATTGACTAGGACCTGAGGATTAAGCTCATTAATCCACTTGACTTACCTTCATAGTTAGAGGTTAACAGAGTGAGATTAAAACCCAATTCTCATCACAATTGATAAGGATAGGACCTCCAGTTCTTATACCTTGCCAAGAGTTTTATTATTTATTTAATTTAATACAATATTTCTTCTTTGCCATTTACTATTCTTGCTTTTTATCTCATACATTAAAAACCCCTCAATTTACAAGACTCATAACCAATAATAAGAACACCTCCCTGCAATTCCTTGAGAAGACGACCTGAGGTTTGAATACTCGGTTATCAATTTCAAAGGGGTTTGTTACTTGTGACAACCAAAATGTTTGTAAGAAAGGTTGATTGCTTGGTTTAGTAACTATACTTGCAACGAGTATTTACCATAACTTCTAAACCATCAATCTTCAGTTCTTCACACAACTTGAACGGGACTCACCCATTCACTATCCGAAATGGGGTAGATGATGTCCGCCTCGATTAACCGGGTTACCTCCTTCTTGACAACCTCTAAAATGGTAGGGTTCAATCGTGTTTGAGGTTGTCTCACGGGTCTAGCCTCTTCTTCTATAAAGATCCGGTGCTCAGACACTTGGGGACTTATCCCCACTAGATCCGCCAAGCTCCACCCTATTGCCTGTTTGTTCTTCCTCAAAACACATAGTAACTTCTCTTCTTGTTTAGGATTTAGTTCCCTTGCTATAATCACCGGGAAATTGTGGGCTTCATCAAGGTATGAGTACTTTAGGTGGGGCGGTAGTGGCTTCAATTCTAGCTTTTGCTCTTGACTCGACACTTGAACTTCTTCACTTGGGTCTTCACTATTTTCTTCAACCATATGTTTCTCATCTAGCTTTGCATAATGCACTTCGGCCACAATGTTGTCAATTAAGTCACACCGGAAAATAGAATGGTTCTCCGGTGGTTGTCTCATTGCTTCTTCTAAGCTAAAACTCACGACTCTTCCATTTATCTCAAATGACTAAGTTCCTGAATGGGCATCCAACTTGAATCTAGAGGTCCTTAAAAATGGCCTCCCAAGTAGGATAGATGATGTCCTTTCGGATTCACTTGGTGGCATCTCGAGGATATGAAAATCAATTGGAAATACCAAACCCTTTATGTTGACCAACACATCTTCCACAATATACGTCACAGTTATTATGCTCTTGTCCGCCAAGACAAACCTAGTCGTCGACCACTTCAACGGTGGGGGCTTCAATACATGATAAACAGAAAGAGGCATAATGCTAACGCATGCACCAAGGTCACACATACAATCAATGAATTGGACTCCATTAATGACACAAGAGACTAAACAAGGGCCCGGATCAACACACTTTTCCGGGATGGCTCCGAGCAAAGCCGAAATAGAACTCCCCATCGGAATGGTTTCTAACTCATGGATTCTATCTTTGTTCATACACAAGTCCTTAAGAAATTTCGCATATTTAGGCACTTGATGTATAACATCAAATGAAGGGATAGTTACATCCACTTTCTTGAATATTTCCACCATTTTTAGGTCAAGTTCTACACGCTTCTTAGTCTTTCTTGCCAAGGTTGGAAATGGTATTGGTTGAGCCACTTCCTCCAAGACTTGCTCCTTTCAAGGGACTTCACTCCTTGGTTGAGGGTCTTCATCTTCAACTATCTCATGTGCCTCCTCCTCCTCCTCTATTTCTTCTATCTCAACTCCATCCTCCTCTTGAGTAACTATCATCAGGCTAGGTGCCTTTGAGTTCCTCTCTTTCAATTGAGTTCTGGACCTCAAGGTTACGGCGTTGATGCCACCCTTGGGGTTGGGTAGAGGTTGAGAAGGTATGGCACTAGGGTTTGGAGCTTGAGGAGTGGAGGTAGAAGGTGGCTCCATGCAAGCAATGAGGGCTTGGAGGGTGGAAGTAAGGCCATTGAGACTTGAGTTGAGTGTATTTTGGAGTTCTCTTTGCCCTTGGAGTATGGATCGGAGTGTCTCATCTTGATTTGAAGAAGTGGAAGGATAGGTGATTTGTGGTGCTTGTGATTGGTTGGGTTGGGGTATTTGTCTATGAGGTGGTATGTAGGTTTGGTAGTTTCTTCCTTGGTTTGGTTGTTGATTTGAAGGGTTTTGTGAGTATCGGTTTTGTGGATTGTTGGTGTTCCATCTTTGGTTGCCTCCATTGTCCCTACCTCCTTGTTGATAATTGTCCTGCCAACCTTGGTTGGAGCTATCCCTCCAACCTTGATTAGAGTTGTTACTCCCTTGGTTATAATTGCCTCCTTGTTGGGGGTACCCTTGGTTGAAATTGCTCCTTTGTGAATGGTACCCTTGATTAGGGCGCTCATAGAAGGAGCGATCATAAAAGTTGTGGGCAGCCGGTAGAGTGTTATCTTCTTGGAGACTCAGACATTCATCCGTGTAGTGGGAGTAGCATGAACAAATACCACATACTTTTTGGGGGACCAATTGTTGGCTTTGTTGGTGTTGAGGAGATGGTGGAGATTGTTGTTGATTCAATTGGAGTTGCTTTAGAAGACTTGTCATCTCACACAAGGTCTTGGTGAGGGTGGCAGTTTCACCACTAGAAGAGACTTCATTCACGGCTTTTGAGCGGTTGATTCTCCATCTAGCATGTTGAGTGGATTCGGCCAAGTCGGTAATGAGTTTCCATGTCTCCTCCGCCGTCCTATACTTTGACAAAGAACCGTTGCTTGAGGCATCCAATAGATTCTTATCTTGTTCCCTCATGCCTTGGCACACATAGCTAAGCAATACTTGGGTGTCAATCATGTGGTTCGGACATGAGTCAAGAAGTTTGCGAAACTGTTCCCAATATTCGTATATAGTTTCCATCTCGCCTTATACAATACATGAGATCTCCTTCCTTAGCTTGTCCGTCATTTCCACGGGCATGAATTTATCAAGGAATTCTCTTCTAAGCAAGTCCCAATTGGAGACAACATCACTAGGTAAGGTATAGAACCACTCCTTGGCTCTTCCCTCAAGAGAGAAAGGGAAGGCAAACAACCATATGGCCACTTCATCAAATCCTTCCCGCCAAGTGGTCGAGCATACACCATGAAAGTTCTTGAGGTGTCTAATTGGATCTTGTGCGGGAAGTCCATGGAACTTTGGTAGAAGAT
Source organism: Arachis ipaensis (assembly GCF_059453495.1). Taxonomy (NCBI): domain Eukaryota; kingdom Viridiplantae; phylum Streptophyta; class Magnoliopsida; order Fabales; family Fabaceae; genus Arachis; species Arachis ipaensis. Next base: position 86,862,771 of record NC_142441.1, on the reverse strand, counting down.
TGATTAGAGCAGTCTTGAGTTCAAAGTTTGCATTCAAGTTGGGATGAAGCGCATGAAGAGGTTGGAGAACAAAGTCCGGTGCACCCGCTTCCTTGAGAGTAACTCTCCTTGGAGCAGCCATATTGTCAACACCTAGATCAAAGGAAGAACTATTAGTAGTATCAACGGAAGAGTAATTAGTGCCTTCTTTAAATGACGAGTCAGAATCCACTTCGGATATGGTTGGTGAATTGGTAAAAACCTTTTCACCTTCCTCCAAGGCTAACCGCCTCCTAGCTTGCCTAATATGAAGCAAAGTTCTTTCAATTTCCGAATCAAATGGGGCTAATCTCGGATTCGGTAGTGAACGTGTCATACAATGAAGGAGATAAGAAGCTCATGACATCAAGTGGTACTTAAGCAAAGATTAATCCTAACTAACAATCGAGCAAACAAACAATCAAGAGAGAAATGCAAGTATTCACATATTAACATATTCACACTAACCAATAGAATGACACACATAAGCAAATTCCCCGGCAATGGTGCCATTTTGATCGACAAAATATTCTTATGCCGGTATAGAAATTAGCAATGAATCCAATCGTCAGTATAGTCTAACCGACATGCAAATATCACATCAAACAATTCTAAAATCTATGACCGAGAGTATTGATCCCGGGTCATTCTCCCTGGGAATTACCTTAGAGTGTGCATCATTGATTAGGAAGTCTTTTGTGGTTTTGAGAGTTGGTGCAAGATTTCAAGCTAACAAAAGTAAACGACAATTAATTGAGATAAAAGCCTTGGCTAAGGGTGAATATTGGAAGTTCCATCATTGTAGTTTCCTTCAATTGTGATAAGAATTGATTATTGCTTCACTTAGTTAACCCCCTAACAATGGAAGAAAGTCAATTGAAAGTAACTAACTTGACTCACAAGTCCTAGTCTCACCCTAGGGAAGTCTAGCTTTAGTGCACTCCAAGTCAATTAGCAATTTTCAATTCCTAATCAATAATTGATATCCACTACTCAAGTGTCTCCAACAACTCAACCCCTAAGCCAAGTTGAGAAATCTACTCCATAGCTAGGGTTGTCATTTTCACAAACAATCGATAGGCAATCATAGAAGACATGATGAAATTGAGAGGAAAGAATTGAATTAAAGCTATCTAATCTAAGCAATCATCAACAATCAATCAATTGAATGAAATTCTTCAATTCACTAATCAAAATTCAAAGTAACAAAGTCATAAATCTAGATCCAAGAGAATGAATCAAAATATCACTAATTGAGAGTAGAAGAAGAGTAGATCTACAACTTGTATCAAAGTAAAAGTGAATTAGCAATGGATCTCACCAAGAAATCAAAGGAGAATTGCGATGGAGAAAGTGAAATCCTAGAGAGAAGTTGGAGTTTCTCTCTCTAAAAGCCAAAATATAACTAACTACCCAAAATATCTAGAATTATGACTAATTGTCCCAACCCCCCTAATCCTTGGTCTTCTTAAGCTTTTCCCTCCAGAATTCTGCCCCAAAACAGGGCCTGCAACTTCCTGAAACCGCTGGTCACATTTTCTTCTTAAAAAGTCACTGGCACCCATTGGCGCGTATGCGCACAGTACGCGTACGCGTCCCTAGGGTTTTTCGCGACCCACGCGCAGGCATACAGTGCGCGCACGTCCAAGTAATTATGGCCCAGCCATATAAGCACGTCAGCTTCTCGTCTCGGCTCCATCGCGCCGGCTCTGAGGTTGCACATCCGCGCGTACGTCTACGGTGCGCGTGCGCGCCCATGCCCAAATTCCAAAACTCTAATTTATTCCATGCTTCTTCCATTCATGCATGCTTCCTTCATCCCTCTTAGCCATTTTTGCCCTATAACTTCTGAAACCACTTAACAAATAGATCACGGCATCGAATGGTAATAGAGGAGGATTACAATATATCAATTTTGATGAAAAGAAGCATGTTTTCATCTATGAAGTAGAGTTGGGAAAGGAATACAAAATCATGCATTTTTATATGAATAAGAGTGGAAGATCATTGATAAAACCCTCAAAATCTATACATGATAAACCCTAAAAATGAGGTTTATTAAGTATGCAACGAAGCACAATCGGTCCATCCCTCAGGCTCACGAGGACGAACCTGGCTCTGATACCATTAAATGTAACCCCCCAATTATGCTAAACCTTACCTCTAGCCATAAAGCACAAGTTAATTAGAGATTACAACAATTCTAAGGCTTATACATATTTATATAGAAAGAAATAACATATTCTAGAAGCCTGATGAAGGATTTAGCTCAAAAACAGGATTTGAAAAGTGCATAACGTACTAGCGAAGCTACTAACTTAAAACACACGGTACAGATAAGATGTATCAAAATATAATAGTATAATATCATAAGAGTCTAGCCACGACTCGCGGAGTTTAAGCAGGCTAGCCATATACAGACAACAAGAAGACTGTAGTTCAAAAGGGCTTATACAAGTTTTTTTCTCTCAAATAAAAGCCTCTAGGTAGAACAAAATACAAAAGTGAGAGTACAAGATAAAATAACCAAGAAGACAACAAAATAGAATAAGATCCTCCACTCTGCTACCATCACCCACTGCGGTGGGTCGCATCCTACATCTGAAAAACAACAACAATGTATGGAATGAGAACCAGAGGTTCTCAGTATGGTAACAGTGCTCAATGATGTAATATGTAAGGCTCCGGGACGCCGAAGGGAATCCTAGAACTTCACACCACATACGGATATTCAAGCCTAGAATAAAATAAAACAAAATAAATAGATAAAGAACTTAAACCATAAACCGGGTTAACTAAACTTAGCGGAATTCTAACTAACACAAATCACACCGCTGTATCCCATAGCCCTTGCCAACCTAACCTCCGTGCGATCCCATAGCCACCGCCTACCTAACCTCCTCAGCATCAAACAATCACAATTAATGCAATCAAGTAAAACACAGATAATATTCATATACAACAAGTAGTTCAAGAAGCAGATAGGCATGTTATACAATTAGGCAAACTCAAGTAAACAAAGGAAGCAAGCATATAGAAAATGCACAAGATGAATGTCTGCCCTATTGGCTGTGATATCACATGTCGGTTATTGTGCCAAACCCAACAGCAAATCCGGTCGACAACTCCCGGATCAGTCTCTCTATTGCGCATAAGGAGGAAAATTCTGAGGGAGAGTGCCCTACCACCTTCTCCTTTCAGATGGAAATATTCCGAGGGAGCGTGCCCTACCACCTTCCTCTGGTTGTTGCATGATTCCGTGGGTTAGTGCCCTACCACCTTGCAATCAGAGAGAAGTCGCATTTTCAGGAGGAATAATTCCGAGGGATTAGTGCCCTACCACCTTCTCCTTTTAGAGGGAAATATTCCGAAGGAGAGTGCCCTACCACCTTCCTCTGGTTGTGAGAAATATGAGTGAGAAGCCCAGCTTCAACTCTCACATCCGAACGTAGGAGGGATACTGCCCCAGCCCCTACGACGGAGAACAATACAAATTGTAATCACATATTCAATCTCAGAGGCCACTCCTCTTAACACTTCCACTCATACTCCTTACAACCATCATCAAGTCAAAAGTTCCCTTCCGAACTCTTAGTTCATCAATTTCTCAAGTCATTGTCAACAATCACCATACGCGCCACTCTTCCTTCTCTCTCGACTAACTCATTCGCAATACACCAGAAACCTAAACCTCTGTTTGCTAACTTTTCAAAAGAAAACCCAACTTAAACCCCTTAGACCTTTCTCATATTTCAATGCACTAAAGTAAGCCCAAGAGTCTTAAAATGGTGTTATAGAAGCTTACAACCTTGTCGGGAAGGTGAAATAGTTGAAAACAAAGTTTAAAATTATGAAACAGAGCGTGTGCGTTGATGACAAGTCATCTTATGCTAGTTTTCAAGCAATTTTTCACTTGTTTCATAGGTTTTATACACTTTCTTGAGTTACAAGTAAGCCATTTGGGTAGAAATTCATGTGTACTTGGATTCAATCAACCATGAGTAAATTGATGCATTTTCATGAGATTTTGTGCTATAATTGCTTATATGTCAAGTATAAGAAGAAGTCTCATGATTTTAGCGTAGCTTTGATGCATTTGTTGATTGATGATAGGTGACCAAAAGGCTTGGAGGAAGGTTGAAGAAAGGGGATGGTAAGAATGGAAATAAAGGCAGCATTGAGAATATCACGTTTGAGTTCAGGTTTGCCTCAAACGTGAACACAAACGTGGATAACATCACAGCCACCCTAGAGGAGCTCAACGTTTGCGCCAACGTTTGCCTCAAACGTGAGGTCAAACGTTGGCTAAGGAATACCCTGGGAGGAGCTCAACGTTTGCGCCAACGTTTACCTCAAATGTGAGGTCAAACGTTGGTTGAAGATTGCCTTGGGGAGGATCACGTTTGAGCTCATGTTTTACCTCAAATGTGAACTCAAACGTGAGTGACAGCAACCACCCATTCTGCATAACGCCATCACACGAAGACGTTTGAGTCAACGTTTGCCTCAAACGTTGACTCAAACGTGAATGATCCCAAAGTCCATAGTGCAAACGGATTTCTTCTCAAGACCAAGAGCAATCAACAGAGGCTATTTTCAACCCAATTCCATCAAGGCCAAGGGCCCAAATTCAAATCTTAATGATCATTAGAAGAGAGTGTATAAATAGCTTAGGATTTAAGTTTTAAAAGAGCTTTTCTTTTCATATTTTTTTACTGGACTTCAGTAGAGAGCTCAATTTTATTTTTCATTGTTGTTCTTGAGATTTAGAGTTTTTGGGGGAGAATTGGGAAAGAGAATTAAATTCTCTTCCTCTGGGTTTTCTTGTCTTCTTTTCTCCATACTTTGCTTTAGTCTTGGGTGTTGAGAATTGAGGAAATTCATTCTCAATCTCACCTTGAGATCTCACTATGTTTTCGTTGCACTGCACCATTTGAGAAATTGAGACATGAATTTACTTCTTCTACTGTTTGATTTTTAATTCTCTTGCAATTGATCTTTGAATTGGATCAAGGAATGCAGAGAGATCTAGACTTGGTTTTCTAGTCTCTTGACCCCTGAGATCTTTCATTTTTCTTTCTGTTTATCTGCTGAGGCTTTTTTAACCCAATTTACCTTTCTGTTTGAGATTTATTTCGACTCAATTCATCTTTTACTTTTCTGCTTGTTGCAATTTACTTTTCCCAGTTTAAATTTTGCAATCCCAACTCCTTGAACCCTTTAAGATTCCAGCAATTTACATTTCTTGCAATCTAATTTTCTGTCATTTACTTTACTTGTTCTTTAAGATTCAGCACTTTTACTTATTTAGTTCTTTAATTTACTGCAATTCTTCCCTCTCCCTTTACAATTCATGCAATTTAGCTTCTGTCAATTACAAATCACTCAAATCAACTCTTGCTCGCTTGACTAAATCAACCACTAAACTAAAGTTGCTTAATCCTTCAATCCCTGTGGGATCGACCTCACTCCTGTGAGTTATTATTACTTGATGCGACCCGGTACACTTGCCAGTGAGTTTTTGTGTTGGATCGCTTTCCACACATCAAAGTTTTTGGCGCTGTTGCCGGGGATTGATTAGGTTGATAAAGATTAAGTGAGGTGGTGATCTAGATTAAACATTTTTCTTCTTTATTTTTGACTAACACACTAACTGTTTGAAGTTTTGCCTAAGCTAACCATAACTTCACTCTAGCAGTAGAGTGAATTGTTCTTAGTCTTCTGGTTTTATATGTCATGGTGTCTTTTTCTTAGTTTTTGTTATTCTTTTGTATTTCTGCTAAGTACACTAAGGTAGCGTTTGTTTTGAGGTACTGGGATAGAGACTGGAAGACTGAGACATAGTATCATATTTGTTGGTTCAGAGACTGGTACTAAAATTTCTGTCTCTGTCCCTAAAATTTCAGTATTTCAGTACCTCCAAAAAGTAGGGACAAAGGGGACTGAAATTTTTAGAGACGGAGATTGAAATTTTAATAATATTTTATACCTAAAATACCCTCATTTCAATTAATTAATTTCAATTTTATCCTTTGTGCAAATTAAATTAGAGTTTTATTCTTATTTCAATTTTTGTCCCTCCCTTTATGCCAAACAGAATACTGAAATTTATTTCGGTCTCTGTCTCTTAGTCTCTGTCTCTCAGTCTCAGTCTTTTTGTCTCTGTCTCTCCACCAAACGCTACCTAACTGTTTGAGACTTTGTCTCTGCTAATCCTGACCTCACTTAAGCCACAGAATACTCTGTTTGTGTTTCTGATTTTTATACCAGGAGGAATAAACAATGAATCCACACTTCTCAACTCAGAAAAATTTTAAAAATTGAGATGAGGAGCAAGGGATGGAAGGGAATCCCTCTAATCCACCAAAAGGAGTGGCCAACAATGGCTCATCTCAGAGAAACACTAAGCTGAAAGGAGAGATGCAACCCTTCACACAAGAAGAAGAAGAACCACTCTTTAAGGCATGGGAAAGATACAAGGTAGTTAGTGATAAAGTGAGCTTCCAAACTTTCTATGAAGGACTGACCCTGAAAACAAGAAAGGCATTGGATTACTTCTCAGAAGGCCTACTCCAAGCAACGAAAAATACCCAAGAAATAATAGATTTCACTGATATGCGGACCAACAATCAACGCTCATCTGAGAGGCCCCATAGTGCAAGTTTAGAAAAGGGGGGTGGTGGATCTTAAAGGAGTAAATGCAGTCATGAACCAAAACAAGCAGATGCACCAACAAACTCTGCAACAACTGGAGTTGATAGCCAGAAAAATCGATTGGCTGCAAGTTGCTGTAGTAAATGCACACAACTCATGATGGAGGCCTTATTCTAATTTGAGAATGGAGGAATACCAAAATCAAGGACAAAGGAACTTCAATCATAACAACTTCCTGCAACAACCATCGCAACTCATACACTTACAACATTCTCAGAGAATCTCTAACTTAGAGATGATAATGGAGAAACTCATGGAAGCTCAAGCCCAGATAACCAAAAATCAAGAGGAATCACTCAAGAAACTTGCGAAAAACATTAGGCTATTAGCTGAGCAATTCACGAAAACAAGTAAGAAGAAAGAACTTACCCTTCCCAACACCACTGAAGACGAACCAAAAGACAATAAAAAAAGCTGCTAGGTGGGAGAAATGGAAAGCAATCATAGAGGATAGTGAGAGGGCTATGGAAAATGAAACAATCATCCAAGAAAAGCATCACAGAGAAGTTCCATAAGAAGAAACAGAGGAAAGGAAGCCCACAGTGAGAGGAGAAAATCAAAGGCTACAGGATTTTCAACTTCCATGATCAAAGAATGGAGGATGTCAAGCTATTGACAATAAAGAAGTGCTTGTTGGGAGGCAACCCAACCTGAGGTAGTTTTCTTTCCATTAAATAAAAAGGCTAAGTAACTTTCTCTATATTGCAAGGAGCAAAGTTTGGTGTTGCACACCAAAACAATTTAAGGGAGAATGAAGAATGCTAAGTTTGGTGTTCCACTAAAAATCTCATTTAAAAACACATTCTCACCTACTGTATAAAGGGTTGCTAGCTCCAAGCAAGCAGAGAAACTACTTAACCAATGTCTGTTTTCTAGTTTTTAGTCTTATTACCTTTAGCAAAGAAAAAGAGTTCCACATATGGTTAATTTGATGCATGAGAACCATTGGCAAGGTACTAAGTTTGGTGTTCCCACACCAAAGTAAGTTCAAAAGCCCACAAATAATTCATGCATGTTAACCATTTCTTCTTTCAAGTGCTTGGGGAACAAGCAACTTTCAATATCATTGCAGAGGTTTATCCAAGTTTTTGGAAGGATTAAGCATTATCAAAAAAGATAAAGATGAATGTGAAGACCAGTGATGATGATGATGAGGAGTAAAGCAAGTAAACTCTAAAAGGTTGTATTGTTAAGTGATTATTTTGCATCAGACACTATTATGATTGAAAGTGATTTGTACCCCTGTCTGTCTGTCTGTTTAGTATGGTTTCTCTGTAATTCAATAATTGAGATGCTTGATTATTCACAACCCTATACTCCTCAAACTTGCTTGCACTCAATATTTCAACAAAGGACAATTCTTTGAAAAGAAGGATTGAGGAATTAAAAAATATTTTTTTGAGGCAAGCAAAAGATTAGGAGAAGTGGTGGTTCTAGTTGTATAATTATGCATTGAGGTTGCATGCTTATGAAAACTTGCATGGGAGCTCATAGGCAGGACATAGAGTTCGAAGAAGTATGGTGGAGATTCTCAAACATTTATTGATCCAAGAAGCAGCAAACAAAAGAAAGAAAACACCAAAAACGAAAGAACATGGCACAAGGCTTTGAGCATCAATTACTAGGCAGAAAAGAAGGAAGAAACAAAAACTCAAAGAGTTGTTATCCTAGTAAATGCTTGTGGTCGAATTGTGTCAAAGAGAGAGGCTTGAGCAAGTAAATCCTTAGGGGTGCTTTAACACCTAATACCTTAAAACCAACTGGTTTAGGAGTATTGATTAAAAGCTTAGTTAAAGAGCCGCTTTGAGACATGACACTTAGAGTCAAGGCCCAAAACACAGAAATTATAAGCTGCTTCAAGGTGATTACCTATAGAGAGATCTCCATGATATCATTTGGATGAAAGTCCTAGGACCCAAGACTTCCAAGATGTAGGGACTAGTAATTACCACACAGTCACTTAATCACTTCACTCACAAGACATTACAAGTTATTCTTCAATCCATTCTAATTGAAAGAACCTTTGAGCATAATTCCTTTTTTGCTTGGGGACAAGCAAGGTTTAAGTTTGGTATTGTAATGACAAGTCATTTTATGCTAGTTTTTCAAGCAATTTTTCACTTGTTTCATAGGTTTTATACACTTTCTTGAGTTACAAGTAAGCCATTTGGGTAGAAATTCATGTGTACTTGGATTCAATCAACCATGAGTAAATTGATGCATTTTCATGAGGTTTTGTGCTATAATTGCTTATATGTCAAGGATAAGAAGAAGTCTCATGATTTTAGCTAGCTTTGATGCATTTGTTGATTGATGATAGGTGACCAAAAGGCTTGGAGGAAGGTTGAAGAAAGGGGATGGTAGGAATGGAAATAAAGGCAGCATTGAGAAGATCACGTTTGAGTTCACGTTTGCCTCAAACGTGAACTCAAACGTGGATAACAGCACAGCCACCCTAGAGGAGCTCAACGTTTGTGCCAATGTTTGCCTCAAACGTGAGGTCAAACGTTGGCTAAGGAATACCCTGGGAGGAGCTCAACGTTTGCGCCAACGTTTGCCTCAAACGTGAGGTCAAACGTTGGCTGAAGATTGCCTTGGGGAGGATCACGTTTGAGCTCACGTTTGACCTCAAACGTGAGTGACAGCAACCACCCGTTCTGCATAACGCCATCACACGAAGACATTTGAGTCAACGTTTTCCTCAAACATTGACTCAAACGTGAATGATCCCAAAGTCCATAGTGCAAACGGATTTCTTCTCAAGACCAAGAGCAATCAACAGAGGCTATCTTCAACCCAATTCCATCAAGTCCAAGGGCCCAAATTCATAGCTTAACGATCATTAGAAGAGAGTGTATAAATAGCTTAGGATTTACGTTTTAAAAGAGCTTTTCTTTTCAGATTTTTTTTACTGGACTTCAGTAGAGAGCTCAATTTTATTTTTCATTGTTGCTCTTGAGATTTAGAGTTTTTGGGGGAGAATTGGGGAAGAGAATTAAATTCTCTTCCTCTGGGTTTTCTTGTATTCTTTTCTACATACTTTGCTTGAGACTTGGGTGTTGAGAATTGAGGAAATTCTGTCTCAATCTCACCTTGAGATCTCACTCTGTTTTCGTTTCACTGCACCATTTGAGAAATTGAAACTTGAATTTACTTCTTCTACTGTTTGATCTTTAACTCTCTTGCAATTGATCTTTGAATTGGATCAAGGAAGGCAGTGAGATCTAGACTTGGTTTTCTAGTCTCTTGACCCCTGAGATCCTTCATTTTTCTTTCTGTTTGAGATTTATTTCGACTCAATTCAGCTTTTACTTTCCTGCTTGTTGCAATTTACTTTTTCCTGTTTAAATTTTGCAATCCCAACTCCTTGAACCCTTTAAGATTCCAACAATTTACATTTCTTGCAATCTAAATTTCTGTCATTTACTTTACTTGTTCTTTAAGATTCAGCACTTTTACTTATTTAGTTCTTTAATTTACTGTAATTCTTCCCTCTCCCTTTACAATTCATGCAATTTAGCTTCTGTCAATTACAAATCACTCGAATCAACTCCTGTTTGCTTGACTAAATCAACCACTAAACTAAAGTTGCTAATCCTTCAATCCCTGTGGGATCTACCTCACTCCTGTGAGTTATTATTACTTGATGCGACCCGGTACACTTGCCGGTGAGTTTTTGTGTTGGATTGCTTTCCACACATCATGCGTCCGCACAGGGGTGTGCGTGCGCACGCCCAGAAAGATTTTCAAAGTGTGCATACGCACAGGTACTGATCCTTCCTGACTTGTGCGTGCACACAGGGCTGTGCGCACGCACAGATCGTAATTCTTCGTTAATGTGCACGCGCACAAGTTGTGCTAACGCGGCAAACAGCACGCCCTTCCCTGCCTGTGCGTACGCACAAGTCTGTGCGTGCGCACAGGTTTTAAAAGTGCAGGGTTGTGCGTGCGCACAAGGCTGTGCGTGCGCACAAGGCTGTGCGTGCGCACAAGGCTGTGCGTGCGCACATATCAGAAATCCTGAAATTCTGCAACTTTGCAGAATTTTAGATTTTTAACACCAACTTTGAATGATCATAAATTCCTCTACAAAATTCTAAATTTCACAAACTTTATATTGATTTAAAGGGTTTTCCAAGATCTTCAATTCTAGACAAATTTCATCAGATTTTGAAAATTGAGACAAAGTTCACCAAAAATCCATTTTTAGCAAAGGCCTCAAAACTCCAATTTTTCCAAAACTCAAAGTTCAAAACCAAACCAACCACAACCCAAATATTACCAGAACAACATAAAAGCCCATACCCTTCCTTTTCCAACTCAACCATCCATAATACCGATTACACTACTCAATACCATCAAATATCTTACTCATCAACATCCAAACCCATCATAAATAATCTTTAACCAACATCAATCATCAACAACTACTTCAAATCCTCATCACTTAACCTCAACATTATCAATCATTATCTACACTCATATTACTACATTCAACATAAGCACTCACCAACATCAACCAGCATCACAATTTATAATTAGCACCAACAACATCAATATTCCTCATCAACCTTTATATTCATTTAATACCAATAACATCATTATTCATCATCAATCCTTAAATACCAACAACCTCATCACCAACACTAATCATCAATACTCACCAACACCACAATTTCCAAAATCATTCTCAACCACAATAATCCAATACAACCCACAATTATCATCAATTCACATATAAATATTCATATACCAACAACATTCAATCCTATCTTAGGTCAACTAGCCTAAGTGTCCACGAACATTACATATTACATAAAGGAAACTGAAACCATACCTTGACCGATTCCCAAAATATTCCAAACATCAAAATGAAGCCACCAAGCTTGCTCCAAAGCCTCAATCAACTCCAACAAACACCAAAACTCAATCTAATATCACATATACATACCAACATCAAAATCTAAGATACACAAAACAACTAAACACAAGGATTTAGTGAAACCTTATCTTACCCAACATGATTAGGGGTAACATCCAACATTTATCCGCTACTAGAGATCACCTAAACAAGTAAAATCACAAAATCTACTCAAAAACCAAACATAAAAATGTGCAGAACCTAGGGCACAAAATTGGGAAATGAAGAGAGATATATTACCGTATTTCTTTAGATAGAAACGTAGATCTCGACAAGAGCTTCGCGTGGCCGCAAACGGCTCGTCAATCGGAGCTCCGGATCAAAAGTTATGGCTCCCGGAAGGTGGAGGTGAAAAGTAACCAACCCTCACCTCTCCTCTCTTCTCAATCTGCGCCCCTCTCTCTTTGTAGGGAGGAAAATGAGCTGAAAAGCTCATTAAGTGAGCTTATATATGTTGGACCTTGTGCCCGGTTTGGGCCCAGTCCAACCCGTTAGTATTTTTGGTCCGTTTGGCCCACTTTGGGCCAAAACCTGTAAGATTAGTGTCCGGTTTTCGATTCTAAATTATTTTTCTCCTTTCAAAACAATAAATCAATTTTCAAAATATTATTTTCCAAAATACGCGGTACTGTACAATCTAGAGCCGGTACTACCAGCTTAAACGCCAGTATGCATTTTCACAAAAACTTTTCGAAAGAAATATATTTTCCAACTCAGAAAAATTCACTGAAATCAAATTTCCCATTTTTATTTTCAAATTAGAAATTCTAAATTTTGAATCTATTCCGGGCACTAAAATTATTTTATTAAAACAATTTTACGTGAAAACATGGGTTCTTACATCCTTCCCTCCTTAAAAAGTTTTTCGCCCTCGAAAATCCGAATCACGCGATGGGATATATATATATATATACATATATTCCCCACGAAGCATCCTACTTTCAACGTTACTAATCCAACAAGTTGCCAACGCACCTCATTCACCATCATCCTACCGTGTTGACGTTTTCTCTCGCCAACTCATCCATAGGATAGTTCACTCGGATAGGCAGAAAATGAGCGGATTTGGTTAAGCGAACCACGATCACCCAAACCACATCATAGCCCACTTCCACTGAGGAATCCCAAGAGGCTGTATTATTCCTGACGGCTTCTGATGCTTTATCTTCGCCTTCTAACACGTCAAACACTTGGATGCCACTGTAGCTACATCGCCTTTCATCCCAGGCCACCAGAACATCTTCTTTAAGTTACAACACATCTTCGTGCTTCCGAGATGAACAGAAAATCCAATGTAACGATCCCCCGGCAACAAGTCTTGTCTCAAACTTTCGACACCCTGTGTGCAAACTCTCCCCTTATCTCTCCTCAAACTTTCACCCTCATTAGCGAATTCTTCACGCCTCTTATCACCAATTGGTTGCAACAATTTCTAAAGCTTCAGCTCATCTTGCTGAGCCCTCTGAATCTCCGTCTTAATCGTGTTTGAAATCTGCAACTGGTTCAAACAAGATCTTCCGGCAACCTCACCAATGTCCAGCTTAAAATCCACAAACTTATCCACTAGCTCCTCTTCCTTGATTCTCATCCAAGCAATTGTTAAAGACTTCCGACTCAATGCGGTTGATACCACATTCACCTTTCTAGTGGGATAACTCAGTTCAAAATTATTGTTCTTAAGCAACTTCATCCAACTTCTCTAACGTGTACTAAGCTATTTCTGATCAAAGACATACTTAAGACTCTCATGATCAGGAAAGATGCCAAACCCCACTCCGCATAGGTGGTGCCTCCAAATCTCCGGTGCAAACACAATCACCGCTAATTCCAGATCATGAGTTGAATAGTTCACCTCATGCGGTCCTAGCTGATGTGATGCGTAAGCCACCATCTCCGGTGTTGCATCAACACGCAACTTAAACCCTTCAGAGAAGCGTCATAGTATACTTAGAACGGTTCATGCGGTTCCAACAAGGTTAAAACAGGTGTTGAAGTTAACTTCTGCTTCAAAGTCTGAAAACTCCCTACATACTCAGACATCCAAACAAAGGTGCTTCCTTTTTTGTCAACTTTGTCATCGGTAGTGCAATTCAAAAACACCCTTCTATGATTCTCCGGTAATATCTGGCTAAACCCAAGGAGCTTCCGACTTCTACCACCGTTATAGATCCTTCCCATTCCATCACCTGATATGTGTAACCCCATCTGTTGAATGGCCATCCGACTTCTGATGTGTGTAACATCTCAGCTGGGCTATGTATTACTGGTACGTACTTTTGACAGTTGTCGCAACGTTGAACTTTGTTCATGTAATCTCTCTTGAGGGAGGGCTAATAATACCTTGTCTAGTTTGGCATGCCACAAATGCCTTCATGTGCCTCTGACATTGCTTGAGTGGAGTCTTCATCTCCCAAGCATTTTAGCAGAAGTCGGGAGAACCCTCACCTATATAGATCGTTTCCAATAAGGGTGAAAAAACTCGCTTTTTTTTCTGAAGACCTTTGAATTTTCCACAACTATTGGTATCGCCCCACTTTTTAAGTAATTGATATATGGAATTCTCCAATCTTCATGCTGTGACAAACTTAGAACAAGATCGTTGCATATACTAGGTTGTTCTAGGGTTAACTATGATAATTTTGATGGTGTATCTATTTTTCTTGATGTAGCTAGCTTAGATAAGATGTATGACCCTATTGTTTTCATGCTTATGAACATGTGTAATTTGAAAATTTTGAAATTTCTAAATTAAATGTTTTACATGAGTTAAAGGTTCACACACCTGAAATATGCCATTTACCTGTTAAACCACCAGTAAAGAGTCATAATAGATCTTGATCTGTTGAATTCCACTTATTTTGGCTAGGCATAGGCCGGCCAGGAGTTATTCATATTCGGATTGGTTATTACTTACCGGGAACAGGTACTTTATGGATTGCTCGATAGAGACCCCTGTTTTGTCTTTGAGCACAATTCCAGCTCCTTCGCCATCTTCATTGGAAGCACCGTCTACATATAATTCCTACTCCAGATAGAGCTCGTCTGCTAAGGTGTATTTTGCAATAAAGTCAGCAAGTACTTGGGATTTAAGGAAACCCCGAGCTTGGTAGTTGATGACGTACTCGGATAACTCAACCGACCACTTTGTTAACCTTCCCACCAAATCGGGTCTTGCGAGTATTTTTCGCAACGGCTGAGTAGTTCGTACCATGATCTCATAGTTCTAAAAATAATGTCAGAGACACCTTGCTGTAATAAACAAATAAGAGGCTAGTTTTTCAATAGTTTGGTATCATTTTTTTGCGTTTTGTAACATTTTACTGATCAAGTAAACTGGATGCTGCTCTCGATTTATTTTTGTTACAAGCACAGATGAAATTGAATTAGCAGAAACTGAAAGATATAAATATAATGGTTTACCATGTGTTATTTTTCTCAATATCGGGGGTGATGCCAAGATTTTCTTGAACTCGGTGAAGGCTGTTTCGCATTCGTCCGACCAAGTGAATTTGTTAGACTTTTGCAGTGTGTTAAAAAAATGGCATGATTTTGTTGCTAATGTCGGAAGAAACCTTGATAAGGCCACCAATCTCCCTGTTAACTGTTAGACTTCCATGACTGTTGTTGGCGACTTCATATATATGACCGCGTTGCACTTGTCAGGGTTTGCTTCAATTCCCCTGTGGGTTAACATGAACCCGAGTAACTTACCTCTTTATACACCAAAGGCACATTTTTCTGAGTTTAGGCACATATTATACTTCCTTAATTGCTTGGAGACTTATTTGAGGTCAGATAGATGGGATTTTTCATTCTCTGACTTGATGACCACGTCGTCTACATATACTTCCATATTTTTGCCGATCTAGTTCTGAAATACTTTATCCATCAATCAGTGGTAGGTGGCACCTGCATGTTTAAGACTGAAAGGCATTACCTTATAGCAAAAATTTCCATGTTCAGTTATAAGAGTGATTTTGTCCTCATCTGAAGGGTGCATGAGTATTTGGTTATAGCATGAATAGGCATCCATGAAGCTTAAAACTTTAAAACCAGAAGTCTTATCGATGAGCTAGTCAATGCATGGCAATGGATAGGAGTCTTTTGGGCAAGCCTTGTTTAGGCCCGTGAAGTCAACACACATTATCCATTTTCAGAGCTCTTTTTGATCATGACGACATTTGCTAGCCAGGATGTGAAGCAAATTTCTCGAATGAACCATACACTTGGTAAATTTTGTGTTTCTTTGTAGCAGCCTCTGTTTTTTCTTGTCCTAGGTGTCTTTTCTTCTGTTTTATTGGACGAGCTTTCGAATCCAAAGCAAGTTTGTGGCATATAACTTTTGGGTCTATCCCTGGCATGTCAGCTAGGTCCAAGCGAACAGGTCGGCGTTTGCTTGGAGTAGATCAGTGATTTGTTGTGTATATCTAATGACTTGCATCATCTACCTCTTTTTCCTATATAAAAGGACCATAAAAAGAATGTAATTTCATTCAATCAATGCAATTTCATGAGTTAAATGATGAATATTATGGTACATTGCTTTGAAATGAGATTTTATTACATTTCAGGTGAAAAGAGCCACAAAAGAAGAAAGAAACAAGAAAGGGAAGCTGGGCGTGTGTACTGGGTGTGCCACTTGGTGTAAACGCTCACAATTATTATGGGCGTGGCACGCCAGTATCATTTTCCAGAGAAAAAGTCCATGAACCTCACTATGGGCATGGCACGCTAAGGCCAGGCGTGGCACGCCAGGGAGATGAAGCACAATGGGCATAGCACGCCAGTTATGAACTCCAAAGAAGGGACAATGAGCTTTACCATGGGCATGGCACACCAGTTATACTTTCCAGAGAATATTTTTAAAGACCATAAGAGGGCGTGGCATGCCAGCCTAGGCGTGGCACGCCAACTCCATGATCAACACTGGGCGTGCTACTTGAGATCAAAGGCATGGTACGCCAGTTCATTGCTCCAGAGAAGGGAGTTGAAGGCTCAATACTGGGCGTGCCACTTGGGTTCAAAGGCATGGCATGCCTACTGGGCTCATGACCGGGGCGTGCTACTTGAGTTCTGGGCGTGGCACGCCAAGCTTGGAAAAGCTCAACCTCAAAATGTGCGTGCCACTTGAGCTTGGAGGTGTGGCACGCCAGTTCAAATAAGTAGAGAGCAATAGAAGGCTAAGCATACTGGGCGTGCCACTTGGATTCGAAGGCATGGCACGCCAACCTTGTTTGTGACTGGGGCGTGCCACTTGAGTTCTTGGGCATGGCACGCCAAGTTTGAAGAGTTCTATACCACAATGGGCGTGCCACTTAGGATCAAAGGCATGGGATGGCAATTCAACTATCCAGAGAAGAATGGAAGGTTGAAAAACACTGGGCATGCCATGTGAGCTCGAAGGCGTGGCACGCCGGCACAAGCTTATAAGGAAGAAGAAGACTGGGCGTGCCACTTGGGACTTAAGGCATGGCATGCCAGTTACTAGACCAGAAGGACTCATTCATGCATTATCAAGGGCATAGCACGCCAGCTACTGGGCATTGCACGCTGGTGTTACTTTCCAGAAAGGAAGAATGAAGTTTCCATCATAGGCATGGCACGCCACCTACTGGGCGTGGCACGCCAGTATTACTGTCTAGAGAGGAAGGATGAAGTGTTTAATATGGGCGTGGCACGCTAGACTTGGGCATGCCAGGCCAGTTCAAGTTTCCAAAAAGATGAAGAAGGGCCTTACTATGGGCGTGGCACGCCAAACCTGGGCGTGCCACGCTAGTTCAAAAGTCCAGAGAGAAAGGAGGAAGAAAAGACCTTGGGCGTGCCACTTGGGCTCGAAGGTGTGGCACGCCAGGTTAGTTGGATGAACGTGGCGTGCCACTTGGATGCCAGGCGTGGCGTGCCAAGCCAAGGTGAGGAGCTAGGCGTGGCCTTCCACTCAAACGCCACTTACACGCCAGGCACATGATACATTTCCATTAGTTTTTCCTTTTCTTTTCAGTTGTAATTTTCTCTTCTCTTTTGTACTTTTTAATTCTAGTGATAGGAAGTAGTATATATACCCCCTAGAAGTGCTGAAAAAGGTGTTGGGTGGATTGATTAGTTAGTTTTTTAGTTCTTACTTTACACTTTACTTCATCTCGTCCATTTCTTGTACTTTTCTCTAAGCTATGAGTAGCTAAACTCCCTCTCATTGGGAGGGGAAGCTCTTTTGTACTTCACAGATTAATGATAGTGAATTCTTTCTTCTCTTCATTTTCTCTTTGATTTGCAAGAAGGAATTTCATTCTTCATGCTAGTGTTCAATCATCTTGGGAAAGAGGTGGAATGCAAAATGGGTTTCATGGGAACCTTGGAAAAGAAAACATGAAACCATGCTTGAAATCCCTTCTCACAATTGAGTAGATCTAGTTTTTGGGATTGGAATATGGTGACATATAATCCACCCACTATTTGGATCTATGAGGATGTGTGGTATAATCAGGGACCAAGCTTATCTCTCTTCACGAGCAATTAGACCAAGGAATTGGCTGATTATCAAGATTTGAGAGATTGAATCACCAAGGGATTGGGGTTCAATCAATCATGATTGCCAAGAGGTCAATGAGTTACATGATTGAAGATGAGATGATCTAGATTTAATCCAAAGAGAGCAACATCTCCTAATCCCAATGAATTTCCCCTATTCTTATCTTCCATATTCTTTATAGCTTTCTTTAATTTCTGCTATTCTCCATTCCCATTTACAATTCAGTCATTTATGTTTCAGTATTTTATATTCTTGTCATTTATTTTTCTGCACTTTATTGCTTTCCCTTACCTTTATGTCATTTACATTTCTGTTAATTTAGAATTCTGCACTCAATCTCTATTGCTCAGCTTGACTAATTCACCCATTAATTAAAGTTTCTCAAATCTTCCAATCTCTATGGGATTCGACACCACACCTAGTGAGTTATTACTTGACGATATTTGGTGCACTTGCCAAAGAACGGATTCATTTTATATGGGGAGTGAATTCCGGTCATCAATATCCTGTAGACAAAGCGAAGCCAATGTTAGTGCTTTAGGTTTCGTTGCTAGTAATACTTATCTTGGGAAGATCGTCGATCGGGATAGGTCGTTCTTCTAGATTGGTCTGAGGATCCCTCTCAGCTAATTCTAGTATGTCCTTGGTATTGTAGACCGAATTGATTCTCGGTGTTGGTGCTTCTTTCATTTTGAGTCTGGCATTGTAAGATTGCCTTGCCTCCTTTCTGTCAGAGTAGGCAAAACTTAACACACAAGTGAATTGTGGAGACAATAGCTCCGAAAGCATTTAAAGATGGTCTCCCGAGTATGATATTATAGGGACTAAAGCAATCGACAACCAAGTATTGGATATCTTAAGTTTTGGAATAAGGGTACTCCCCTAGGGTCATCCTCACCCAAACATAACCTGTTACTGGGACTCTTTCTCTAGAGAATCTGGCCAATTCGCCAGAGGATGGTTGTAACATCTTCTCAATTTACTGGATCTATGAGGACTTTTCGAATCGCTAAGTCTCCAGTTGTTATTGATATTACAACTGGGTCGTCAAGGTTGGGAGTTTTGGACTGTAAATCTATATTTGCAAATGTGATTTCTGGGATGTGGAAGGTAGATGTTTGTGATGTTGGGTCATCTTGTAGTGTTAGCACAGTCCGGTAGCTCCTTTTTCTAGCCAAGCTTGTGTCATCACCACATGCGAATGCTCCCGATATGTAATTGATGATTTTTCTTAGTGGATGAGGTTGACTAGTATTTTGCCACTGGTCTTTTTCTGGGTTTGGTGTCTGATGCTCTATGGCTGCTGAGGTTGATGAATCTCGTTGTATTCGACCGTTAACATATTTGTCTAACAATCCCTGCCGTGCTAGTCGTTCTAGTAGATCTTTGGCTAACATACATTCGTTAGTCGTATGGTCGAACTTTTGATAAAATGCGCAGTGTTTAGTCTTGTCCACATATTTTTAGTACTGATAAGTTTCCGCCTTACTTGGTTGCTTTATGAGTTTATTATGAATGATTTCTTTGACTATGTCTTCTCTCATTGTGTTAAATTTTGTGTAGGATTCAAACTTCGATATCAGCTTGAAAGGTTTCTTTTAGCTCCTTGTTGGTCTAGGATCTAGGCTGCCTTTCTTCATCTCGGCGGGGTTGTTGTTTCTTCATACGCCGAGCTTCTCAGAGCTCTTCGATCTCCATTTGACCCGATGCCTTTTCTCAGAATTTCGCCAATGTCTTTGGCTTGGTCACAACTATAGTTTCTTGAAACTTTTCGGGGCGGAGACAACTTTTGAGTGCATAAAAATGCACATTGGGGCTGAGGTCGGGGATTCCGATAGTTTCTTTAGCAAATCGTGTCATGTAGTCTTTGAGGCTCTCATGTTGTCCTTGTTTGATAGTATTGAGGTAGTCGGATCCGTGCACAAATATCTTTGAGGCAGCAAAGTAGTCAATGAAGGATCTTGCCAATTCCTCAAAGCAAGAGATTGAACCTGCAGGCAACTTGGAAAACTAAAGTAAAGCAGCACCATCTAAAAAAGTCAGAAATGATCGACAAAGTATATGGTCAGAAGCATCATTAAAAAACATCATTGATTGAAACATGGTAATATGGATACAAGTGTCTCCGAACCCTTCATATGACTTCAGCGTGGTTGGCAATACGAAATTTTCTGGCATCTGTAACTTCACAATGTCCTCTAAAAAGGGGTTGGACATTGTCAGTTTTTCCTTCAGAGGTGTGATCTCTTGGGGGGTCTGCCTCCCGGAATTGTACATCATTTGAAAGTGCATTCTTAGGATCTCCCGCACTAAACTTGCCATTTTGGGCTAATAAGTCAGCCATCTTTTTAACTTCAGCCTGTAGAGCGGTGTTCATGGCTACTAGCTCATCATGAGTTGGGAGAGGCAGTTGAGGCACGGCATCATCAGCCATTGAACGAACGGATTTTCTGTCAGTAAAGAAATTCGCAAATAAAACCTCGTTGTAAGTATAGTTCTAAACCAACAAGGAATTCTTTCGTACAAAAACTTGTTTGTCACTAAAGCAAACCTAATAAAATTTATAACCGAAGTATTTAAACCTCGGGTCGTCTCTCAAGGAATTGAAGGGAAGTATGATTTATTATTGGTTATGAAAAAGTATCTTTTTGGGTTTTTGAAATAGGGAACAAGGAAATAAATTGGCAAGAAAGTAAATTAATAATCATGAAAACTATTGCAAGGTATGAGAACTGGAAATCCCATCCTAGTTATCCTTATCAATTGTGACGAGAATTGTTTATTGCTCCCACTTAGTTAACCCTTTCTAAATAAAGGAAAGTCAAGTAGACCAATCAATGGGATTCCTCAAGTCGTAGTCAACTCCAATGGAAAGACTAGCTTTAGAGGGATCCAAATCAATAAACAAATTCCAATTTTCAATCAACAACTGAGTTTGATAACTCAAGTGTCACCAATTACTTAACCAAGGCAAAGGGAGATAAATCTAAATTAAATTAAAAGCATCAATAACATTAAATTGAAGAAAGCAATCTTAAATCTAAAATACCTCAAATTGTATTAAATAGAGAATCAAATTAAACATAAGAATTCATAAACTAATTAGCAACATAAAGTGATCAATAGGAGAAATAGATAAACTAGAATGCTAGAATAAATTAAAGTAGAAGAAAACATAAATTAAAGGAACATTGAACCTGGAATTGAGAAGAAGAAGAAATCCTAATCCTAAAACCTGAGAGAGGAGAGAGCTTCTCTCTAGAAAACTACATCTAAAACCTAAAATTGTGTGAATGAAAGTTGTGTCTGAATGAATGGATTCCCCCACTTTGTAGCCTCTAATATGTGTTTTATGGGCCGAAAATTGGGTCAAAAACAGCACGCGGCAAAGTCACGCGTATGCGTCGTCCAGGCATACGCGTGGATTGAATTTTCTCCAGGTCACGCGTACGCGTGATCCATGCGTGCGTGTCCCCTAACAGCATGGAAAATATAAAAAATTATATATCATTGCGAATCCCCGGATGTTAGCTTTCCAACGCAATTGAAACCGCCTTATTTGGACCTCTGTAGCTCATGGTATGGTCGATTTAGTACCAAGAGGTCAGGCTGGATAGCTTTAGCAGTTCCTTCAGTTTCTTGTATTCCTTCTACTTTTGCATGCTTCCTTTCTATCCTCTAAGCCATTCCTACCCTATAAACCCTGAAATAACTTAACACACATATCAAGGCATCGAATGGTAATAAGAGGGGATTAAACATAGCAAAATTAAGGCCAAAGAAGCATTGTTTTCAATCATAGCACAAGATCAGGAAGGAAAATATAAAACCATGCAATTAGTATGAATAAGTGTGCAAAGACTTGATAAAAACCACTCAATTAAGCATAAGATAAACCATAAAATAGTGGTTTATCAATCTCCCCACACTTAAACATTAGCATGTCCTCATGCTAAGCTCAAGAAAACCAAAAGAGTGAAGACAGAATGGTGGAACTTATGCAATGCAACCTATCTATATGAATGCAACTAAATGCAAAAAAATGATTTTATTTACTTGGTTAAAAGTAAACAAATTCTCCAAGACAAACATAAACTGGATTCCACTAATTCAAATCACAAAATAAAGTACAAGTAAACTTGCAGAAGATAGCTCATGAAAGCAGGGAACATAGAATCGAGCGTCGAACCCTCACCGGAAGTGTATACACTCTAATCGCTCAGGTGTTTAAAGTTCGACTCTCTCAATTCTCTACTAACCTTGCTTTCTAAGGCTTGATTTTCTTCTACCAATCAACACTAATTTGATGCACAAATACACATATCAAGAGGTCTTTTAAGGGTTGTAATGGGATTAGGGTCAAGGTAGAATTGTATTTGGCCCAGTGGACTAAAATCTGAATCCTTAATTAACTTAAACTTTCCACCTAACTTAGGACAATCCATGTAATTAAAATACAAAACCTAACAATCCATTAACCATGTTTTCCACATATTCATGCATCCTAATTTCGAGTACAGTACAAATGCATTGCTTTCACCATTTACTTTGGGGGATTTTGTCCCCATTTATTATTTGCTCTTTTTTTTTCTTTTTCTCCTTTATTTATTTATTTGTTTATTTTTTTTCTTTTTTTGTTTATATATATATATTTTTTTTTTCTTTTTCTGTTGTTTTTCTCAATGCATATGATTAAATTATTGGATGCATGAACATGTCCTAAATATTTCTTTCACATTTTCATAAAGATATGTAACACCCAATTCTTAAACCAAATGTTTCCAAACCCAACTTCCCCACACTTAAATCATGAACACTCTCACTAGTCTAAGCTAACCAAGGATTCAAATTAAGAACATTATTGTTTTTTGCTTAGAGTTAATGATGAGCTAAAGTAAAGAACAAAGGGGTAAAATAGGCTCAACATTGGTTTACAAATGATAATGAAAGGGTAAGGCCATATGGGTATGTAAGCTTAGTGAAACAAAGGCCTCAATCATATAAGTGCATGCATACATCAAACCATAGAAATATAGAATTAAGCAAGACAAAGATCACAATTTTAGAGAGAAAAATACACACTAAATAGAATATTGGTTGATAAAATACAACCAATCAATTAGGCTCAAAATCTCATTGGTTTTCTGTGTTCGAGCTCTAAACCATGTTCCAATATAATATTTCTTCAAGCAAGTTCAATAAAAATTTTGATTCAAATTAGTAAAATGCTATAAAAAGTTTCTTGAAAAAGAAAATATTACTTCAACCAAGTAGTGGTAAAATATACACAAAATCAAGCAAACATGCAATCAAACATGCAAATGCAACAATGAATTAACAAAGAAAATAAAACATTGGTGTTGAGAAGAAAATAACTAACCCATGGAAGTCAGTATCGACCTCCCCACACTTAAAGATTGCACCGTCCTCGGTGCATGCAGAGATGTACAAGTGGACGGGTGGCTCCAACTGATGCTTTTTCTCCAAAGATTGTGTGGCAGACTTGTTTATTGCTCCAGTTAGAAACTTTTCCTTTTTCCTCATGGTGGCCAGCCTGAAAAGGGAGAAAAGAAAGGTAACATGCAATTCAAAGGGATAGAGCAAGGAAGAGAGCAGTACAAGTGATAATCATGTTAAGGTAAAGAAGAATGTCATTAACACATGGTCGCAACTTCATGTAATTAGGACATCAACGGAAATATAGCAAGAAATATGAAGGCAATTAGATGCAAGATGTTTATTAGCATGCCGGCAAAGGCATGAGTAGCATAGATCAAGCATTAATTGCTAAAATGTATTATCACTCGTAACAAACCAACAACCATGTTTGTATTGACAATTATAATTAATTAGGGGTAAGTATTGTTTTGGTCCCTCACGTTGAGGGTCGGAATCGAACCCGTCCCCGATCTAATTTTCGATTTAGAATCATGCTTAACGTTTTTTTTTCGTATTAAAATCGTCCTTTTTAATTTTTATTCCTAAACTACCCTTCCTTTTTAATAAAATTTAAAAAAAATAAAAATAAAACCCCTTCCCGCCTCCCCCTACCCCACCCCCTCCTCCCCTTCCTCTCTCCCCCTCACGGTCTTCCCTTCCCCCTCCCCCACCCTCCGGTCTCCCCTTCCCCCCACCATCCACCCCACCCCACCCCCACCTCACCCCCGGTCTCCCCCTCCCTGTCTCCCCTTCCCGCCACCCCCACCCCACCCCCGGTCTCCCCTTCCCCCCTCCCCCCTCCCCCACCCTCCGGTCTCCCCTTCCCCCCTCCCCCACCCCTCCGGTCTCCCCTTCCCACCACCATCCACCCCCACCCCACCCCCACCTCACCCCCGGTCTCCCCCTCCCCGTCTCCCCTTCCCGCCACCCCCACCCCCGGTCTCCCCTTCCCCCCTCCCCCACCCTCCGGTCTCCCCTTCCCACCACCATCCACCCCCACCCCCACCCCCGGTCTCCCCCTCCCTGTCTCCCCTTCCCGCCACCCCCACCCCCTTCCCGCCACCCCCACCCCCCACCCCACCCCCGGTCTCCCCCTCCCTGTCTCCCCTCCCCCCACCCTAACCGTGTTTTATTTTTTTTATTTTTAATTTTTTAAATTTTATTAAAAAGGAAGGGTATTTTAGGAATAAAAATTAAAAAGGAGGATTTTAATACGAAAAAAAAATGTTAAGGATGATTCTAAATCGAAAATTAGATCGGGGACGGGTTCGATTCCGACCCTCAACGTCAGGGACCAAAACAATACTTATCCCTAATTAATTAATAAAATATAGAAAAGATTTTGTGAAAAGCATGTATTAGAGTAGAAGAGTAAAATAATTAAAAATGCAAAATGCTATATGGGCTTATTCACAAACACTTGGTATGCATGTTTAATATGATTGGAAAAGTATTATATTTGAACATGCAAATAACCCAAAAATTATAATTAGTGATAATTGTCAAATAACTCCCTAATAATCCACAAGCAAATATGGAAGAAAATAATCACCCAGTTAGATTTCTAACACCAAGTAAAATAATGCAAAAATAGATAAATAATAAAAAGAAGAAGAAAAAGAAAATAGAAAGAAAGAACCTTGAGAAGAAGGTAATAAAGAGGGGTAATGAAGAACGTGAGATGAAGAAAATATGATGGAAGGAAAAAGAAGAAAAGAAGAGTAAAGAAAGAGAAAGAATGGAAAAAGATGGGAGAATAAAGAAGAAAGAAAAGAAAGAAGAAAGAAGAAGAAAGAAATTAGGATTTAGAAAGATAAGATATGAAAAACAGGGCTGCGCAGGGTTTAGGTGTGGATTCACGAATGACGCGTAGGCGTATTCCACGCTTACGCGTGGGTCGCGCACTGAAGGGGGCGACGCGTAGGCGTCGGTCACGCGTACGCGTGACCATGTTTGTGCTATTCGCGCGAGGGCATCGTGGCGCTCGCACAACCCTCTGTTCGTTTTGGGATATGTGCCAAAATGTCATATGATGCGTGTGCGTCAGGCACGCGCACGCGTGGAAGTGCAAAAATAGAAAATGACGCGCATGCGTTAACGACGTGTACGCGTGGGTGGGTTTGTGCTTTTAACACAATTCCAGCACCAAGCCAGCATAACTTTCGGCCAATACACCTTTTACGTCAAACTCGCAAGGTCACGCGTGCACGTCATTGACGCGTACGCGTGAAGTGCCAAATTCTCAGATGACGCATACGCATGAGGGACGCGTACGCGTGGTGATGCTTGTGCGATTGGCACACTTTCTGCACTATTCCCACGCAACTTTCTATTTATTTTTTTATGCAGATGAAAATGCAGACTATGTGCAATACTAATGAAAAGAGTCAGTAAAATAAAACTAAGGAGAGAAAGGAAAGAACGATCATACCATGGTGGGTTGTCTCCCACCTAGCACTTTTAGTTAAAGTCCTTAAGTTGGACATATGGTGAGCTCCTTGTCATGGTGGCTTGTGCTTTAACTCGTCTTGAAACTTCCACCAATGATTGGACTTTCAATAAGCTCTATCAATACCAAGTAAATTTCTCAAGCTTTGATGGAGTTCTTCACAAGCTTTGAGCTCCCAAATTTGATCCTCATATATTCCCAGATCCCAAATCTTATTTCTACACCCGTCTTCAAGTGGATCATGATGATTCCATCCTGGTGGTTCAGCCTTAGAATTCTCATTTAGGCACCCAAACATCTTCCTAGACCTATTCATTTGAGCTCTACACCAACCTTTGCATTTAGACTTTGAGCTCCCAATCACAACGAACCTAGGATTGTGTTGCCAACCACTAACCATCTCCCTCTTACTCTTAAAGCCACAAAGAGCTCTAAGCTGACCATCTGTCTCAAGTAAACCATATTCAAGTGGAAAAGTAAAGGTCAAGGATAAGAATTTTACCCACTTGAATGTTGTATTGGATGGTAATGGCTTTGGGGGAGAGGTCTCCGACGACTTTGGCAATGTGATTTCCAGCTCCATTCCATCGAGCTCTTTCTCGACAACTTCCACCTCTTTGCAAGCTTCTTCAATATCAACCTCTTCCTCTTGGCAGTTTTCTTCCAAGTCAAACTCCTCTTCATAGCTTACCAAGGGCCTAGGGGGTTGTGCTTCTTTTTCTTTAATCTCCATCTCCTAATCAACGTCTTCAAAGGCCTCAACCATGATATGCCTTGGAGGTGGTACACCCTCTTCAACATCAACATCAAACATCTTGGAAGGAGACTCTATGACTGGACTTTCCCATGGAGGCTCAACATCTCCTAAGTCTGCAACCTCTTCTTCCTCTTCAATAATTGCTGCTTTGTCCAGTTGTTTTAGTAAAAAATCGTACTCCTCCTTGATGATTTCCTTTCCATGACAACTCCCTTCAACTACTCCTTCATCTGTAAGGGTCTCTCCTACCTCCACATTTTGGGCCTCCTCTTGCTCTAAGACAAAATCAGACTCCTCCTTGATGTCTTCCTTCACTGATTCTTCAACCACTCCTTCGACTTCAAGGGTCTCCACTACCTTCAACTGTAGGGCCTCCTCTAGCGTCTTATGAAGTATAAATTCGCGAAGACGATCCCTTTTCTCTTGTTCCTTGTCAATAGCATGACTGGGATCTTGCTCTTAGATTGATGAATGTGGGTGCTCTTCCATGGAGGGTGGTGATGGGATGGGAAGATCATTATGTGGTTGAAAAGGAAGGGCACTCGAGTTTGAAGGTTGAATATTAGAGGTAGAGGGTTGGTTCATGTGGGATATAAGATTTTAGATTGTAGAGGTGAGACCAATGATGTTAGAGATGAGTGTGTTGTTTTCCAATGGAGGTTGGGGTAGATAGGAGGGTTCAATTGTTGGTAGAAAGGTCTCATAATACGGAGGTGGTTCTTCTTGATGAGGATATGGAGATGGTGAGTATTGAGGTGGTGGTTCTGGGTGTGGTTCATATGGTGGTTGGTATGGTGGATAAGGATTAGGGTCATATGGAGGTGAATGGTGGAAAGGGGCTTGTGAGTATGGTGATTCAGAGTTATGTTGAGGAGGGGGTTCATAAGCATATGGTGGGGCTTGTTGGTAACTACAAGGGGTCCACCATATTCATCATCTTTGTACGTTCCCTGGAATGGCTCTTGACCATAGTAAATTGGTGGAGGTGGTTTGTCATGAAAGGGTCCACCATAACTATTGTCTTGGTATGCATCACAGAATGGTTGTTGGTTATAGCGCATTCTAAGGGGTTATTGCCAAGAGGGTTGATCAAATCCTTGTGGCTCCTCCCGTCCTTGATTCTTCCAACCTTGATGCATGTTCTCATTATAGCTTCCATTTCTTACAACAACATGGAAACCAAACCTAAAGCCAGAGGGGTGAGAATTCATAGTAGCAAAAGAAATAAAAACTAATAGAAATTAATGAAAATAAACTCCTAAAACTAGAAACACTAACAAAGAAACGAAAAAGAAAATATTTACAATAACCAATAATAAGGCAAACGTTTGCAATTCCCCGGCAATTGCGCCATTTTGAATGAAGGGAACTCTCGCGCGGTCTAGAATTTTCACAATTAAATTCTCGTTGCAAGTATAGCTTCTAGACCGATAAGAAATCCTTTCGTACAAAAACTTGTTTGTCACTAAAGCAAACCCAATAAAATTTATAATCGAAGTATTTAAACCTCAGGTCATCTCTCAAGGAATTGCAGGGAAGTATGATTTATTATTGGTTATGGAAAAGTATCTTTTTGGGTTTTTGAAATAGGGAACAAGGAAATAAATTGGCAAGAAAGTAAATTAATAATCATGAAAACCATTGCAAGGTATGAGAACTGGAAATCCCATCCTAGTTATCCTAATCAATTGTGACGAGAATTGTTTATTGCTCCCACTTAGTTAACCCTTACTAAATAAAGGAAAGTCAAGTGGACCAATCAATGGGATTCCTCAAGTCGTAGTCAACTCCAATGGAAAGACTAGCTTTAGAGGGATCCAAATCAATCAACAAATTCCAATTTTCAATCAACAACTGAGTTTGATAACTCAAGTGTCACCAATTACTCAACCAAGGCAAAGGGAGAGAAATCTAAATTAAATTAAAAGCATCAATAACATGAAATTGAAGAAAGCAATCTTAAATCTGAAATACCTCAAATTGTATTAAATAGAGAATCAAATTAAACATAAGAATTCATAAACCAACTAGCAACATAAAGTGATCAATAGGAGAAATAGATAAACTAGAATGCTAGAATAAATAAAAGTATAAGAAAACATAAATTAAAGGAATATTGAACCTGGAATTGAGAAGAAGAAGAAATCCTAATCCTAAAACCTAAGAGAGAGGAGAGAGTCTCTCTAGAAAACTACATCTAAAACCTAAAATTATGTGAATGAAAGTTGTATCTAAATGAATGGATTTCCCTACTTTGTAGCCTCTAATCTGTGTTTTCTGGGCCAAAAACTGAGTCAAAAACAGCCCAGAAATTGCCGATACGTTCAGCACGTGGCAAAGTCACGCGTACGCGTCGTCCACGCATACGCGTGGATTGAATTTTCTCCAGGTCATGCGTGCGCGTGATCCACGCGTGCGTGTCACCTAACAGCATGGAAACTATCGCAAATTATATATCGTTACGAAGCCCCGGATGTTATCTTTCTAACGCAACTGGAACCGCCTCATTTGGATCTCTGTATCTCATGTTATGGTCGATTTAGTACCAAGAGGTCAGGCTGGACAGCTTTAGCAGTTCCTTCAGTTTCTTATATTCCTTCCACTTTTGTATGCTTCCTTTCTATCCTCTAAGCCATTCCTACCCTATAAACCCTGAAATCACTTAACACACATATCAAGGCATCAAATGGTAATAAGAGGGGATTAAACATAGAAAAATTAAGGCCAAAGAAGCATTGTTTTCAATCATAGCACAAGATCAGGAAGAAAAATATAAAACCATGCAATTAGTATGAATAAATGTGCAAACACTACAAAAAAAAAAGGCCTATGGTCACGGTAAAAAACTGTGACCATAGCTAGTAAAAAGGGTGACCATAGATCTATGGTCACGGTTTTGGACCTATGGTCACGGTTTTTTACCGTGGCCTATTCTCTCGTGGCCATAGGTCTATGGTCATGGTTTTTTTATCTACGGTCACGATTTCTATGGTCACGATTTCAATTTTCAAAATCTGACAATTTAGGCCATATTTTTTTACCGTGACCATAGGTTAATCTATGATCACGGTGAAAACCGTGACGATAGCCTTATCTATGGTCACGGTTTTCACCGTGACCATAGCCTCTATGGTCACCCCTCCTTAAAACCATGACCATAAATAAGGCTATGGTCACGGTTTTCACCGTGGCTATAGCTTCTATGGTCACCCTTCCTTAAAACCGTGACCATAGCCCTATCTATGGTCACCCCACCTAAAACCGTGACCATAGCCCTATCTATAGTCACGGTTTTCACTGTGGTCATAGCCTCTATGGTCACCCCTCCTTAAAACCGTGACCATAGCCCTATCTATGGTCACGGTTTTTCACCGTAGCCATAGCCTCTATGGTCACCCCTCCTTAAAACTGTGACCATAGTCTTATCTATGGTCATGGTTTTTCACGGTGGCCATAGCCTCTATGGTCACGATTTTTTAAAACGGTGACTATAGCCTGTTGTTGTTTATGAGATTCAAATTTTTAAAATTATAATCACATTCCAAAATGATAATAATCACAAAATAAATCTAAAAATAAGAAATTTAAGAAATCTAAATCATAAAAGTTTCATTATAAGATAGATATATTTAATTTTTAGTCTAAACAATACAAATCAAAATAGAGTGTAATTTTTCCAATTACATGTAATACCTCAAAAAGTACATAACACATCAAAATATTACATTTACATAACTAAGGTCATTGTAAGACCCATTCCATGTGATATTTGTATGGAACATATTTTCTTCATCACATCATGTCTTCCTGCACGTAAAAGAAATAAACATGTTAGAACAGAGCAAAAATGCTTTTGATGATGCAGTACATATGCAGCAAAAGAAGGGAAACATTCATCCACAGCAAGGCTTCCTAAGCTTCCTAAGCTTTCTACATATGCTACTTTTGCATGGCTTGAGACTTGTTATGAATTGAGACATTGTCAGCAAGCATAAACCCTATTGCATTTCATGTATACACAAAAAAATCCTATGTATCAAATTGAGTATTATGTTTTCTGTATTTCTTAAAAGACTATAAACAGTGACAGAAAATATTTATCTTTGTCTCAGAGACAGAATTCAAATGTAGACTAAAGTAACATAATGTTACTTGGTTATAATTAAAATACTCTGCACATAGATAAAAAATTTAAAGATTTACCATGAGGTATATAAAGGAAGAAAACAGAACCATAAGAAAATGGCCAGTGTAGGCATCAACAACAAATCCACTTATAAGAGGCATGAGTGTTGATGTCCTTGTCCAATAATTTATATTCTTTGCTGCTGTGTTAAGATCTTCATGAATCACTTTAGTTAGGTAGGAGATGAGATTAGTGACTATTCCAAAGAAGCTTATCCTTTCACTAAGCTCAATTGCTGCACCAAAATTGAAATATCTTAGTTAAAGGAGTAGACAATTTTTGACATAATTTTTGGTTGATATATCTTACTGAGCACAAATAGAGAAGCTTTCCATGCACCAGTGGAAGCTCAGAGAGGAACTCTTCCTTTGTAATCTTTAGATCCATCAAGCACCCATTTATCTTCTTCTTCTTCTTCTTCTTCTTCTTCTTCTTCTTCTTCTTCTTCTTCTTCTTCTTCTTCTTCTTCTTCTTCTTCTTCTTCTTCTTCTTCTGTCTTCCTCTTCTCCATTTCTTGCTCCATTTCTACTACTATCTGCTAATGAATGAGTAAAAGGAGCCTCACCAGTATGCTATGTTAAATAGAAAAATAAAAAGGTGATTTATGTATTCTGTGGTTGTTGGATTCATTAGTGGCATTTAAATTCATATATAGTTGTGAAGTGAAAATGTCAAAACACTATTTTCTGCATTAGAAATAGCAACATAATTAGGTGTACTTCTTGTTAACCAAATTAACACCACATGACTCAAATGTCTAACATTACCAAATGGCATTAGAAACAGCATTTGATTTATACATTTAAGTTGTTAGCTTAATTAACGTAATGCCACATGAGAGGAGAAAACAAATAATTAATGGAAAAAAGAAAAACAAGCCTAAGGCAAGAAGATTAATTTTCTTATCATAAGTGTTTGTATATATACAACACTTTACTCTTAAAACTATTTGCATTTTAGAAGAGCCTCATCTAACACTTTCTACAACGAAGCCTTTGCAATTCAATTCATATATTTTAATTATACATTTAAATTTTTTATGATCAAATTAATTAGGTCTTAAAAGCTTTGCTTATACTAGTTGTGTGTGCGAGTTTTATTAACTAAATTCATGTAGCAAATGAAGTTATTTATTTATTTATTTATTTGGCATGGAAAGTTATTTGTTTAATGCAAGTTGAGAGTGGTGTGGGCATGAATAAATGAAAAGTTTAGTCCACATTTATTTAAGAACTAGTTTCTGTAGCAAGTCCAAATTCAAAATACAAGTTTCACCTTACATTTTCCTACCAAGCATGTTCTAGCTTTGAAGTGATGCAGTAAAAATATAGCATATAACTTAGGCTAGCCACTTTTGGCTGTAGATGAAGAACAAGAAGTTAAAAAGTTTGTGTATAGCATGAAAGACAAGTTAGCCATGAATTCAAGACATTAAAATAATAGTCCAAAATGGCATGATAAATAATAGAAATAATATCAAACTCAAAACCTTACGAAACCTATGGCACATGACTACTCTTTTTCTTTCCCATCAAAGGGGCGTGAGAAACGCACTGAAAAGAAGAAAAAACCTAAACCCAACACACATTTCAGTGCACCAAAAAGAAGAAGCAGAGGTCACTAACCTTTGACGAACGGCAACTGGCGAGACAAGGCGATAGGCGAGACGAAGGCAAGCGGCGACCCGACGGCGTGCTACTCCAAGCCACGAACAGAGAAGCCAACGAAGATGAAGACGACGTGCTGAGCTTTCTGGGTTTTGCAAAACAGGGAAGAGGAAGAAGTGATGGTGCTGAGGAACTTGGGACGGCGGTGGCGCTGAGGAACTTGGGACGGCGGTGGCGCTGAAGAGCTTGGACGGCGGCAATGAGGGGCTAGGGTTTTGCAGTTTCAATTTCCATCAGTCACAGTGTTATGAATTGGGTGAAGAAAGAAGGGGGCCGCGCGGGGGCGGGGGGGTTTAATTTCCTTCAATTTGGTTCTCATCTATTTCAATTTTTTTTAAATAAACAGGAGACGCGTCGTTTTTGGTTTTTTCCTAATTATTAAACCACAAAAATTAATAATCTATTATTTAATGCTTAAATTTTTAGTGTAAAAAATTAATTTTTATATTATTAAGTTTTAAATTATTTTTAATTTAAAATTATTAATAGTATTCAACCTAATTTTTTATTTATAAAATTAGATTTCAAATTTTAATATTTAAAGTAAATCATATAAAATTATTATTAGTTTTTAATTATTAAAATTTTTAAAAAGAAAAATATTTAAAATAATAAAAAATACATAAAATATTAATTAATTAAAACTCAAATGATTAAAACTGTGACCATAGACCCCTTTAGGTCACCCCCAAAACTGTAACCATAGACCACTTTAGGTCACCGTTTTGAAAAATGGTGACCATAGATGTAACAACCCTGATTTTCGAGTACATGAGATCTTTTCTGAAAGTACGGATTTCTTCGGAAGATCAGTAAAGGGAACACCTCTGCTATATCATCAAGTATCTCAATCCTCATTATCATTATGTCATCCTTAAGCTAGAACCTCCTTTGAGGCAAGCTCGATAATGCAATCGCGAAGAACCTAGTTTTTGAACCGTATCGATTGGCAGTTTTGATTCTGATTTTCGTAAATAGTCTCTGTTTGACGAACCGGACTCGATTCATGAGAGGAGAGAGATAATAGTATAATATTATCAATATATTAGTATTAGAAAATGCTTGAATGATATTATAAGGTTACCTGGTCTGTTTTTGTTAAAAATAGAAAATCGGTTTAACCGGGTTTACGGTTTACTGGTGCAGCTTAGCACCAGCACTCTCTGATGAATTTAGCAATGCTAAGGCCTCATTATACATGTTATATTCTCATAATAAATATGTTACTAGTGTCATTTATGTTAGTAGCTCAGAAAATAATTTTTAGAGATGTTTTTACGAGTGTTCCGATACACCTAGTTTTAGTAGTTGTACACCAGAGATATTTTAATATTATTTTAATCCACCTCCAAGCCAACCAATCACAACTCACCTTACACCCCCAAGACCTCCAAGGCTGTCTCATTTCATCATTTTGGCCGAAAATAACAAGAGAGAAAAGAGAGAAACTTTCATGAACACTTAATCTTCAAAGCTTGATTTCTTCTGAACTAAAACTCAAATCAAAACTCCGTTTTCACCAAAATAATCCTCTCTTCTTCCTCTACATAACCATGTAACTTATCAAGGATGGAAATAAGGTGAGATGGCTGTCTCTCTCCCATTTGAATTCGGTTTCCAAGGAAAACCATACAAAACATGTGTTTTCTTGATGTTCTTCCTTAGGAATCATGCTTAACTTGACTTGAGGGCCAAGAAACCTGAATTTCCAGCAAGTCTAAGGTGAGATATCTCTTCCTAACATACTGAGTGAGATTTGGTCAGTTGAGAGTTTTTGGGTTTAAAGTTGTTCTTGATGTGATTTAGGAGGAAAAAGTGCTTAAGGACCACCTGAAAGTTTAACCGAATTAGGAGCAGCAAAACCAGGTAGGGATTGACGAATTTAATCTTGATTGATTGTGTTTGAGTTGTGTGATTATGATATGGTTTGGCTGTGCTTGAAATTGATTGTTTGTATGAGTAATTCTTGTTGAAATTTTGGTGAAAATTTGATGAAATTTGATGATATTCAACTTTGAATTTGTGTTCTTCATGGCTGCTGGAAAAACGAACCCTAGACCTTAAATTGGGGTTCAATTTGTTTTAAAATCATGTAGAAAATATGGGGTTTTAGTGGCTGCAATTTTATTTTGAATTATGGTAAAAATCGGTTGCTGAAAAGACTGAAAAACGGGTAAAAACAGAGAAAGAATCTGAAGAATATACGAAGAACACGAAGAACACTTTGAGTGTGGTCAAGAACAATGAAGAACACCTTTTAGATCTTAGAAAGGGCAAGGAAGTAATTATTTTGGTGTTTGAGGGGTTATTTGGTAATTTCTGAAAGTTAGGGTGGTAAAAGTAGAAATATTAAAAGTTACGGGTGGTAAAAAGTGAATTTTAAAGGTTAAAAGTTAAAGTGGGGTAATTTTCGAAAATTTAATAATAAAATAATAAATAATAATAAAATATTAAATAATAATATTTAATTAAAAATAATATTTTAATAAAAATAATAAAATAATGCGGAAAGGCAGTTTTCTGTAAAAGTTTTAGAAAGACAACTTTAAGCGCAGAATCTCATAATTACCCTCATAAAATACTTAGGGAGTGGTAAGAACATATTAGTGAGGCAAAGATAAAAGAAAGATAAAAAGTTGAAGAAAAGATAAAAACTAAAGAAAAGTCTGTAAGGTTTTAATAACAGAAAAACAGACAGAAATTAGTGAACGAACTAGGGCAACATAGTTAGTCCTTGAGTTGCGACTAGGGTTAGGTATTATATGAAAAGTTAAACTGTTTCAGTATAGACTTAATGAACCTATACTTGGGACAGGCGAACTATTCATACCGAAATTTACATAAACTTTAAATACATACGTTAAGTAGAGAAATCAGAGCAGAGTAGAGAAACACAGAAAACAGAGTAACCAGAGTAAAGTAAAGAGATAAAGAGAAAAAGAGTAATATAGATACAGATGAAAAGAGTAATCAGAGAAGAGAAAAGAGATACAGAGAACAGAGTAATTAAAACAGAGTAAAGAGATACAGAGAAAAGAGAAACCAGAACAGAGTAAAGAGATATAAAGAGAAAAGTAATATAATAAAGAGATATTTATATATATTAGTTGTTTGATGCAACCCAGAGCTATATTTATATATATATATATATATTAGTTGCTTGATGCAACCCAGAGCTATATTTAATATATATTAGTTGCTTAATGCAACTCAGAGCTTCTGTAGGGAAACTAAGTTACCTACAGCTATTTTCCGCTTCCCCAGAGCAGAGCAGAGTATATATATATTTTCCTGCAGTAAGCAGAGGCTGTCTCAAATGAGCGGCTATTCTTATATGCGCATTTATTTAGGAACGGAAAATCGTATTCGGGAAATCGAGATTACTCGTGACCGGATAAATGTCGGGATTGCGGGCAGCCAACCGACACATGAGCTCATGGCCTGCGCTAGGGCTAGACATGCATCATTCTTGTCTGCGCATCATTCTCTGTTGCACTCTTTTCTGTGTGTGATCTACTTCTTTATGTTTGTCTGCTCGTATGCTACTTCTGTGTTTTATTTTCTTGTATTCTTTTGTTTGTGTTCTGCTTTTTGTTGTCTCTACTTTCTCTTTCTATCTTTATCTTCTGTTTACTGCTTCGCTATATTATGTTACTCGTCTACTAATCGACCCCAAATAAATGAACGTAACTAATAACCCCGACCCTACTAAGAACTCCCCAGTTCTTACCCCTTCTCTCTCCCTTTCCCCTTCAGATGGAAGTAAGAGTACCTTACCATAGTTCGCTGATGACCGTTCACAAGAAGAGGATTCTGCTCTAGATAGTCTTGTTAGTCTAGGGTGAATATCGTTCTCTGATTATATGTATATACTGTGAGACCAGCCAACGTCTGCACCCCGTTCATATGCGTACTTTAACCTAAATCCTGTGTACGAGATTCCTATTGTGTGGCTACTTCATGAGGTACCAGAGAGACGTCCTGTGAAAAAGTCTGATCGTGCAGAGGAGTAGCAGATGATGTTCTATCTTTTGATGACGTTCCACCTGACTTGAGTTGTGAAGACTTAGAACGTACTTTCCCTCGCTTTAGTAGTTTAGAGGGACTAGGTGAGTATAGAGTCTAGGCTAGCCTAGGTGCCAGCTTAGGGACCTCTTTAACAGGTCAGGACCTGGGATGTTGTGTGTATATATATGTATATAGATATTATTTAGCTATATCTAGGGGTGTTCTATCTAACAGTCTATATGCTAATAAAGGCTGAAACACCGAATGTTGTCAACTACTTGTGATGTATTTTTGTGTGGTTGTTTATAACTGTTTTATCTGTTATTACTTGTGAATTGATTATAAATGATTCTGTCTATTAATCCAAATGTTTTCAAAAAAAAAAATACACCACACAAATTAACTACGCGTTTAACAACGAATCAGGCTCATATGATAAATAATAGATAATAATTAGGAAGACAAATTGGTAGCGCTCAGTTTTCGGTATGATCTGGACATATTGAAAATTGGGTCGTTACAATTTGGTATCAGAGCAGTTCGTTCCCAGTAGAGCCTGGGGAGTGGACTGACTATGCTTCATTGCATACTCTGTTGTGTGTCTCATGCGTATAGGATATCCCAGTGATATATGTTGCATGATTGTCTCTGTGTTTTCATTTTGGGAATGTTCACACTTGACTTGAAGTGTTAAGACTGATCACCTTAACAATGATTGTTTGGTGTGAACAAGACTACAATGGGTTCACGGAGACGATTCGTACGGGAAGGAATTCCTAATGTTAACTACGGGAGGGAACAGGAAACATTTATGGCTACCATGAACAACGTGGCTGAAGTAGTGCGTGAAGCTGCTGTAGCAGCGGCTAGGGCTGTTGAACGTCTCGGAATGAGAAATGGGAATGAGAATGAATACGGAGAAGATAATGGGAATGATGAGAATAACTTAGGGCATCCTAAAAGACCTATGACCCTTGTGACCTTTCTGAAGGTTAATCCGCCTAAGTTCAAGGGTACACTCGTTGCAACTGACACTGATAACTGGTTTCGAGGTATTAAACGATCACTGAGAGCACAGCATGTTCCGGAAGGACAACACGTGGAGTTTGCTACTTATATGCTCGAGGGAGAAGCTGAGTACTGGTGGCAAGGGATACAGCGACTGCTACAACGTAATGAAGGTGACATTCCTTGGGATATTTTTAAAGATGATTTCTACAAGAAATATTTCCCAAGAGTAGTGCGTGATGCTAAAGAGATAGAGCTTATGCAGCTGAGGCAAGGGGGTATGACTGTTGCTGAGTATGCTCGTAATTTCGATGACTTGTGTCGTTTCTCTAAGATCTGTCAAGGGAGTCCTACTGACTTTGAAGAATGGAAGTGCTTGAAGTTTGAAGGAGGCCTTCGTGATGATCTGATGAGTTCAATAGTTTCGCTGGAGATACGTAATTTTGCTGAATTAGTCAACAAGAGTAAGTTAGTAGAAGAACGTATTAAGAAAGTGAATGTGGCCAAGGTGAGTTGCCAAGGATTTCCACCAAGGCGTCTTAGCAATCATCAGGCAGCTAGAAGAAGGGTGCATTTTAAAGCACGTGGCATATGACAGCATAAGAACCTATAAGTTGGTAACATTACTGCTCGCCTTACGGGTAAGAATGGAGGTAAAGTAAGGCAAGGCAATGGTAAACGAGCCCGTCAGGCTTACATAAACCCTGCATGTAAGCAATGCGGAAAAAGTATAGTAACAGGTCTTGCCAGTTTGGATCACCTAACTGCTATGCTTGTGGAAAACTTGGACATATTGCCAAGGATTGTCCGAAGGGATTTACTCAAAATTCAGTTAGAACCCAGCAACAAGGACGAGTATTTGCTATCACTATTGATGATGTTGTGCAATCGAACGCCCTCATTCAAGGTCAGGTTATGTCAAGAATCGATTTCTAGTTGTACTGTATGATTCGGGTGCATCGCATTCTTCATTTCTCTAACTATTGCTCACGAGTTAGGATTATATTTCTTTAAATTGAATTTTTACTTGATTGTCCATACACCTGCATCCCAAAATGTTTTGACCAGTTTAGTGTGCTTGCAAGTACCATTCGCTATTAGGAACAGGACTTTTATACACGATCTAATCTGTTTACCTCTATGTGGTTTAGAAGTTATTTTAGGATTAGATTGGTTATCTAAGTATCATGCTTTCCTTGATTATTTTAAAAGAACTGCTGTTATTCCATCTGATAGTCTATGTACTAAACCATTTCTGTCCCACACCTTATATCTGAATTCTGTAAGAGTTACCTTAGCCGGGAGTGATTGTGAGGGGTACGTTCTGTTAGCGGCTAGCTCGAATGATAGTGAATTAAGCTTAGAACGAATCTGAATGATGAAGGAATTTCCTGATGTTTTCTTGGACGACATACCTGAGTCTCCTCCTCAGCAAGAGATAGAATTCAGCATTGATCTAGTACCTGGAGCCGGACCGATTTCCATAGCACTGTACTGGATGTCACCATTGCTTGCAGAGCTGAAGAAGCTATGAGATAGGATCGTAGTGGCCTATGGAGGTACAAGAAAAGAATTTGTGTGCTTAACTCTGGAGAATTGCGACAAAAGATACTTGCTGAAGCTCACCAAAGTAGATTTTCTATGCATCCTGGAGTGACAAAGATGTATCGAGATTTGAAACAAATGTTCTGGTGGCCGGGCTTAAAGAAAGAAGTAGCTGATTATGTCTCAAAATGTTTAACCTGCCAGAAGATGAAGGTGGAACATCAGAAGCTGTCAGGAACCCTGTAACCCTTAGAAATACCACAATGGAAATGGGAGCAGATTTCTATGGATTTTGTCACGGGATTGCCAAGGACCTCAACTGGACACGATGCCATCTGGGTAATTGTGGACAGGTTGACAAAGTCAGCGCACTTCCTTTCGATTCGAGTTGATTATACTTTAGAAAGGCTGGAACGAATATATATTCAAGGAATCGCACGACTACATGTGATACCTTCATAAATTGTCTCAGATCGAGTTTCAAGGTTTACTACTAGATTTTGGGGAGCTTTTCAGAAAGCGTTGGAAACAGAATTGCACACGAGTATAGCATACCATCCTTAGATAGACGGACAATCAGAGCAAACAATCCAGACGTTAGAAGACATGTTACGATCATGTATGATAGACAACCAAAGCAGCTGGGATAAGTATTTGCTTTTGGTCAAATTCGTTTACAACAACAATTTCCAATAAAGTATCGGGATGGCACCATATGAAGCTCTCTATGGAAGAAGATGTCGGACACCATTGTGTTGGAATGACGATGGAGAAGATAGTGTCTTAGGTCCAAACTTAGTGTAAGAAACTACTGAGAAGATAAAGGAGATTCATCGGAAGATCCAGACATCACAAGGCCGTCAAAAGTGCTATGCCGATAATAGACATAGACCCTTAGAGTTTAGTGACGGAAACCGTGTCTTTCTAGAAGTAACTTCGATTACTAGAATAGGTAGAGCCCTTAAGACTAAAAAGCTTAACCCACGATACATAGAACCTTTCCAAATACTTAAAAGAGTCGGTCTAGTAGTTTATCAAATAGTCCTTCCTCCTTATTTATCAAACCTTCATGATGTTTTTCATGTCTCGCAACTTAAGAAATATATTCCCGACAAAAGTCACATTTTACAACCAGAGACAGTACAGTTATGAAATGATTTGACATATCAAGCATCACCGGTTCAGATCGTAGAAAAAAGTGATAAGCAGTTAAAAGACAAGACTGTTCGCTTAGTCAAAGTAGCATGGGAACCAAGAGGAGAGGAAGAGCACACTTGGGAACTGGAAGATAAGATGAAAGCTGATTACCCGCATTTATTCCTATAAGAGGCATCAACAACAAATCCACCTATAAGAGGCATGAGTGTTGATGTCCTTGTCCAATAATTTATATTCTTTGCTGCTGTGTTAAGATCTTCATGAATCACTTTAGTTAGGTAGGAGATGAGATTAGTAACTATTCCAAAGAAGCTTATCCTTTCACTAAGCTCAATTGCTGCACCAAAATTGAAATATCTTAGTTAAAGGAGTAGACAATTTTTGACATAATTTTTGGTTGATATATCTTACTGAGCACAAATAGAGAAGCTTTCCATGCACCAGTGGAAGCTCAGAGAGGAACTCTTCCTTTGTAATCTTTAGATCCATCAAGCACCCATTTATCTTCTTCTTCTTCTTCTTCTTCTTCTTCTTCTTCTTCTTCTGTCTTCCTCTTCTCCATTTCTTGCTCCATTTCTACTACTATCTGCTAATGAATGAGTAAAAGGAGCCTCACCAATATGCTATGTTAAATAGAAAAATAAAAAGGTGATTTATGTATTCTGTGGTTGTTGGATTCATTAGTGGCATTTAAATTCATATATAGTTGTGAAGTGAAAATCTCAAAACACTATTTTCTGCATTAGAAATAGCAACATAATTAGGTATACTTCTTGTTAACCAAATTAACACCACATGACTCAAATGTCTAACATTACCAAATGGCATTAGAAACAGCATTTGATTTATACATTTGAGTTGTTAGCTTAATTAACGTAATGCCACATGAGAGGAGAAAACAAATAATTAATGGAAAAAAGAAAAACAAGCCTAAGGCAAGAAGATTAATTTTCTTATCATAAGTGTTTGTATATATACAACACTTTACTCTTAAAACTATTTGCATTTTAGAAGAGCCTCATCTAACACTTTCTACAACGAAGCCTTTGCAATTCAATTCATATATTTTAATTATACATTTAAATTTTTTATGATCAAATTAATTAGGTCTTAAAAGCTTTGCTTATACTAGTTGTGTGTGCGAGTTTTATTAACTAAATTCATGTAGCAAATGAAGTTATTTATTTATTTATTTATTTGGGGTGGAAAGTTATTTGTTTAATGCAAGTTGAGAGTGGTGTGGGCATGAATAAATGAAAAGTTTGGTCCACATTTATTTAAGAACTAGTTTCTGTAGCAAGTCCAAATTCAAAATACAAGTTTCACCTTACATTTTTCTACCAAGCATGTTCTAGCTTTGAAGTGATGCAGTAAAAATATAGCATATAACTTAGGCTAGCCACTTTTGGCTGTAGATGAAGAACAAGAAGTTAAAAAGTTTGTGTATAGCATGAAAGACAAGTTAGCCATGAATTCAAGACATTAAAATAATAGTCCAAAATGGCATGATAAATAATAGAAATAATATCAAACTCAAAACCTTACGAAACCTATGGCACATGACTACTCTTTTTCTTTCCCATCAAAGGGGCGTGAGAAACGCACTGAAAAGAAGAAAAAACCTAAACCCAACACACATTTCAGTGCACCAAAAAGAAGAAGCAGAGGTCACTAACCTTTGACGAACGGCAACTGGCGAGACAAGGCGATAGGCGAGACGAAGGCAAGCGGCGACCCGACGGCGTGCTACTCCAAGCCACGAACAGAGAAGCCAACGAAGATGAAGACGACGTGCTGAGCTTTCTGGGTTTTGCAAAACAGGGAAGAGGAAGAAGTGATGGTGCTGAGGAACTTGGGACGGCGGTGGCGCTGAGGAACTTGGGACGGCGGTGGCGCTGAAGAGCTTGGACGGCGGCAATGAGGGGCTAGGGTTTTGCAGTTTCAATTTCCATCAGTCACAGTGTTATGAATTGGGTGAAGAAAGAAGGGGGCCGCGCGGGGGGGGTTTAATTTCCTTCAATTTGGTTCTCATCTATTTCAATTTTTTTTTAAATAAACAGGAGACGGCGTCGTTTTTGGTTTTTTCCCAATTATTAAACCACAAAAATTAATAATCTATTATTTAATGCTTA
The DNA here is from genome assembly GCF_059453495.1 of Arachis ipaensis. Classification (NCBI taxonomy): domain Eukaryota; kingdom Viridiplantae; phylum Streptophyta; class Magnoliopsida; order Fabales; family Fabaceae; genus Arachis; species Arachis ipaensis. The sequence continues at coordinate 86,820,243 of NC_142441.1, read as the reverse complement.
ATTTTTTAGTGTAAAAAATTAATTTTTATATTATTAAGTTTTAAATTATTTTTAATTTAAAATTATTAATAGTATTCAGCCTAATTTTTTATTTATAAAATTAGATTTCAAATTTTAATATTTAAAGTAAATTATATAAAATTATTATTAGTTTTTAATTATTAAATTTTTAAAAAGAAAAATATTTAAAATAATAAAAAATACATAAAATATTAATTAATTAAAACTCAAATGATTAAAACTGTGACCATAGACCCCTTTAGGTCACCCCCAAAACAGTAACCATAGACAACTTTAGGTCACCGTTTTGAAAAATGGTGACCATAGATGTAACAACCCTGATTTTCGAGTACATGAGATCTTTTCTGAAAGTACGGATTTCTTCGGAAGATCAGTAAAGGGAACACCTATGTTATATCATCAAGTATCTCAATCCTCATTATCATTATGTCATCCTTAAGCTAGAACCTCCTTTGAGGCAAGCTCGATAATGCAATCACGAAGAACCTAGTTTTTGAACCGTATCGGTTGGCAGTTTTGATTCTGATTTTCGTAAATAGTCTCTGTTTGACGAACCGGACTCGATTCATGAGAGGAGAGAGATAATAGTATAATATTATCAATATATTAGTATTAGAAAATGCTTGAATGATATTATAAGGTTACCTGGTCTGTTTTTGTTAAAAACAGAAAATCGGTTTAACCGGGTTTACGGTTTACTGGTGCAGCTTAGCACCAGCACTCTCTGATGAATTTAGCAATGCTAAGGCCTCATTATACTTGTTATATTCTCATAATAAATATGGTACTAGTGTCATTTATGCTAGTAGCTCAGAAAATAATTTTTAGAGATGTTTTTACGAGTGTTCCGATACACCTAGTTTTAGTAGTTGTACACTAGAGATATTTTAATATTATTTTAATCCACCTCCAAGCCAACCAATCACAACTCACCTTACACCCCCAAGACCTCCAAGGCTGTCTCATTTTATCATTTTGGCCGAAAATAACAAGAGAGAAAAGAGATAAACTTTCATGAACACTTAATCTTTAAAGCTTGATTTCTTCTAAACTAAAACTCAAATCAAAATTCTGTTTTCACCAAAATAATCCCCTCTTCTTCCTCTACATAACCATGTAACTTATCAAGGATGGAAATAAGGTGAGATGGCTGTCTCTCTCCCATTTGAATTCGGTTTCCAAGGAAAACCATACAAAACATGTGTTTTCTTGATGTTCTTCCTTAGGAATCATGCTTAACTTGACTTGAGGGCCAAGAAACCTGAATTTCCAGCAAGTCTAAGGTGAGATATCTCTTCCTAACATACTGAGTGAGATTTGGTCAGTTGAGAGTTTTTGGGTTTAAAGTTGTTCTTGATGTGATTTAGGAGGAAAAAGTGCTTAAGGACCACCTGAAAGTTTAACCGAATTAGGAGCAGCAAAACCAGGTAGGGATTGACGAATTTAATCTTGATTGATTGTGTTTGAGTTGTGTGATTATGATATGGTTTGGCTGTGCTTGAAATTGATTGTTTGTATGAGTAATTCTTGTTGAAATTTTGGTGAAAATTTGATGAAATTTGATGATATTCAACTTTGAATTTGTGTTCTTCATGGCTGCTGGAAAAACGAACCCTAGACCTTAAATTGGGGTTCAATTTGTGTTAAAATCATGTAGAAAATATGGGGTTTTAATGGCTGCAATTTTATTTTGAATTATGGTAAAAATCGGTTGCTGAAAAGACTGAAAAACGGGTAAAAACAGAGAAAGAATCTGAAGAATATACGAAGAACACGAAGAACACTTTGAGTGTGGTCAAGAACAATGAAGAACACCTTTTAGATCTTAGAAAGGGCAAGGAAGTAATTATTTTGGTGTTTGAGGGGTTATTTGGTAATTTCTGAAAGTTAGGGTGGTAAAAGTAGAAATATTAAAAGTTACGGGTGGTAAAAAGTGAATTTTAAAGGTTAAAAGTTAAAGTGGGGTAATTTTCGAAAATTTAATAATAAAATAATAAATAATAATAAAATATTAAATAATAATATTTAATTAAAAATAATATTTTAATAAAAATAATAAAATAATGCGGAAAGGCAGTTTTCTGTAAAAGTTTTAGAAAGACAACTTTAAGCGCAGAATCTCATAATTACCCTCATAAAATACTTAGGGAGTGGTAAGAACATATTAGTGAGGCAAAGATAAAAGAAAGATAAAAAGTTGAAGAAAAGATAAAAACTAAAGAAAAGTCTGTAAGGTTTTAATAACAGAAAAACAGACAGAAATTAGTGAACGAACTAGGGCAACATAGTTAGTCCTTGAGTTGCGACTAGGGTTAGGTATTATATGAAAAGTTAAACTGTTTCAGTATAGACTTAATGAACCTATACTTGGGACAGGCGAACTATTCATACCGAAATTTACATAAACTTTAAATACATACGTTAAGCAAAGAAATCAGAGCAGAGTAGAGAAACACAGAAAACAGAGTAACCAGAGTAAAGTTAAGAGATAAAGAGAAAAAGAGTAATATAGATACAGATGAAAAGAGTAATCAGAGAAGAGAAAAGAGATACAGAGAACAGAGTAATTAAAACAGAGTAAAGAGATACAGAGAAAAGAGAAACCAGAACAGAGTAAAGAGATATAAAGAGAAAAGTAATATAATAAAGAGATATTTATATATATTAGTTGCTTGATGCAACCCAGAGCTATATATATATATATATATATATATATATATATATATATATATATATATATATATATATATATATATATATATATATATATATATATATATATATATATATATATATTAGTTGCTTGATGCAACCCAGAGCTATATTTAATATATATTAGTTGCTTAATGCAACTCAGAGCTTCTGTAGGGAAACTAAGTTACCTACAGCTATTTTCCGCTTCCCCAGAGCAGAGCTGAGTATATATATATTTTCCTGCAGTAAGCAGAGGCTGTCTCAAATGAGCGGCTATTATTATATGCGCATTTATTTAGGAACGGAAAATCGTATTCGGGAAATCGGGATTACTCGTGACCGGATAAATGTCGGGATTGCGGGCAGCCAACCGACACATGAGCTCATGGCCTGCGCTAGGGCTAGACATGCATCATTCTTGTCTGCGCATCATTCTCTGTTGCATTCTTTTCTGTGTGTGATCTACTTCTTTATGTTTGTCTGCTCGTATGCTACTTTTGTGTTTTATTTTCTTGTATTCTTTTGTTTGTGTTCTGCTTTTTGTTGTCTCTACTTTCTCTTTCTATCTTTATCTTCTGTTTACTGCTTCGCTATATTATGTTACTCGTCTACTAATCGACCCCAAATAAATGAACGTAACTAATAACCCCGACCCTACTAAGAACTCCCCAGTTCTTACCCCTTCTCTCTCCCTTTCCCCTTCAGATGGAAGTAAGAGTATCTTACCATAGTTCGCTGATGACCGTTCACAAGAAGAGGATTCTGCTCTAGATAGTCTTGTTAGTCTAGGGTGAATATCGTTCTCTGATTATATGTATATACTGTGAGACCAGCCAATGTCTGCACCCCGTTCATATGCATACTTTAACCTAAATCCTGTGTACGAGATTCCTATTGTGTTGCTACTTCATGAGGTACCAAAGAGACGTCCTGTGAAAAAGTCTAATCGTGCAGAGGAGTAGCAGATGATGTTCTATCTTTTGATGACGTTCCACCTGACTTGAGTTGTGAAGACTTAGAACGTACTTTCCCTCGCTTTAGTAGTTTAGAGGGACTAGGTGAGTATAGAGTCTAGGCTAGCCTAGGTGCCAGCTTAGGGACCTCTTGAACAGGTCAGGACCTGGGATGTTGTGTGTGTATATATGTATATAGATATTATTTAGCTATATCTAGGGGTGTTCTATCTAACAGTCTATATGCTAATAAAGGCTGAAACACCGAATGTTGTCAACTACTTGTGATGTATTTTTGTGTGGTTGTTTATAACTGTTTATCTGTTATTACTTGTGAATTGATTATAAATGATTCTGTCTATTAATCCAAATGTTTTCAAAAAAAAAAAAAATACACCACGCAAATTAACTACGCGTTTAACAACGAATCAGGCTCATATGATAAATAATAGATAATAATTAGGAAGACAAATTGGTAGCGCTCAGTTTTCGGTATGATCTGGACATATTGAAAATTGGGTCGTTACAATAGACACTTTTTGGTCACTATAAAAAACTGTGACCATAGACCCCTTTAGGTCACCCTCAAAACCATGACCATAGACCCTTTTAGGTCACCCTTCCGAAAAACCGTGACCATAGACCCTTTTTGGTCACTGTAAAAAACCGTGACCATAGACCCTTTAGGCCACCCCCCAAAACCGTGATCATAGACCCTTTTAGGCCACCCCTAAAACCGTGTCCATAGACCCATTTAGGTCACCCTCCAAAACCGTGACCATAGACCTATTTAGGTCACCCTTTTTTGAATAACTGTGACCATAGCCCCTTTTTGGTCACTGTAAAAAACTGTGACCATAGACCCCTTTAGGTCACCCCCAAAACTGGGACCATAGACCCCTTTAGGCCACCCCCCAAAACCGTGACCATAGACCCTTTAGGCCACCCCCCAAAACCGTGACCATAGACCCCTTTAGGCCACCCCCCAAAACTATGACCATAGACCCTTTTAGGTTACCCTTTTTCGAAAAACCGTTACCATAGACCCTTTTTGGTCACTGTAAAAAACCGTGACCATAGACCCGTTTAGGTCACCCCTCAAAACCGTGACCGTAAACCCTTTTAGGCCACCCTTTTTTAAAAAATCGTGACCATAGGTACTCTATGGTCACCCTTTCCAAAAAACCGTGACTATAGCTTTTTTTTTTGTCATCCTAAAAAACTGTGACCATAGAGGGTCTATGGTCACGGTTTTTAACCGTGACCAAAAAAATCGTGGCCATAGACCCAAAATGTTGTAGTGAAAGACTTGATAAAAACCACTCAATTGAGCATAAGATAAACCATAAAATAGTGGTTTATCAGCTATGGTCCTGCAAAACAATAATAAAAAATCAGAGTGGGGTTATTTAGTTCGGGCCCCCGGTGAGCACTAAATGTTTCAGTCTGGAATTGGACTCCGAGGTATAAGTCGTCCACAATTGGAAGAGCACTAACAACGTCCTCCTCCTATATGCTGCACTACGAGTTCCTCTTTCGTCTAAGCAATGTGGAGAACCTACAAAAAGAACTTCAATACTTAATTCAGTTTACGATCTCAAAATTATAAAGCTTAAATTTGGAGAGCTCTGTTTAGTGACTTTTATGTTGGATTTGTATAGGTCATTTTTGTCTGCTATTTATCTTTGAGAAATGCATCCATTGTGATTCTGAGATTCCTGGGACCACAACAGAAGTGTATCGCGGATCTTTTTTGTTAGTTTGATTCAACTGACTTTGACTTGTAGTTTTGAAGTATAGCGTTGGCCCCAAATTGTTTAGGTACGGATAAAAATGACAACTCCTTGATTTCTATCAAACTGGAGATATGCTTGCTTGCATGAATTGAATAAATTAATTGTATGTCACTGTACAATTACTAAAGGCTCCAACATATAAAGCGCGACTATATATGTTAGTACTATTATTGCTATAGTATTAGTTAATTCCGAAAGGATTGCGTGGCCATGCCGGAAAAAAATGGTGATCTTGGATCACATGTTATATATTGTGGTGGGTATATATATATAGTCAAAGTCGTGTATACATTTATAACAAGAGTATGGTAATTAAAGCTAAATATAACAGAGGAATATAAAAACCATTGAAGAACTGAAGATTAATGGTTTAGAAGTTATAGAAACTCTCGTTGTAAGTATAGTTACTAAACCAAGCAATCAACCTTTCTTACAAAAGTTGTGGTTGTCACAAGTAACAAACCCCTTTGAAATTGATAACCGAGTATTTAAACCTCGGGTCGTCTTCTCAAGGAATTGCAGGGAGGTATGTTCTTATTATTGGTTATGAGTTGTAAATTGGGGTTTATTAGGAGGTAAGGAGGGAATATGTTGAATGACAAGTAAAATAAAATAATAACAATAAAATCTCTTGGCAAGGTATGAGAACTAGAAGGCCTATCCTTGTCAATTGCAATGAGAATTGGGTTTTAATCCCACTTTGTTAACCTCTAACTATGAAGGTAAATCAAGTGGATTAATTAGCTTAATCCTCAGGTCCTAGTCAATTCCTATGGAAAGACTAGAGTTATTGGAGCAACTCCCAATTTCAACCACTGCTTTATTTGACAGTTCAAGCGTTACCAATAAATCAACCAAAGCCAAAAGGGAAAAATCTAAATTATTTAAATAAAGGAAAGCAATCATAGATCTGAAAATACCTCAAATTACCACTAATAAAGATATCAAATGTAACATGGAAGAGTTCATAAATTAAATTAGAAAAATAAATAAAAGGAACATGGAACCTGTGATCGCGAAAGATGAAATAATCATGAAGTGAAAAGAATCCTAATTCTAAATCCTAAGAGAAAGGAGAGAACCTCTCTCTCTAAAAACTACATCTACTCCTAAAATTATGAATATGAAAGCTTTTTTTTATGAATGGATGCAATCCCCCACTTTATAGCCCCTAATCTGTGTTTTCTGGGCCGCGAACTAGGTCGAAAACAGCCCGGAAATCGCTGGAGAAGAATTCAAACACGCTGATTTCCGTCACTACGACGCGGCCGCATAGATCACGCGGTCGCGTCGCCTAGCTTCAGGGGAACCATAGCATATTATATATCAAATCGAAGCCCCGGACGTTAGCTTTCCAACGCAACTGGAACCGCGTCATTTGGATCTCTGTAGCTAAAGTTATAGCCGTTTGAGTGCAAAGAGGTCAGGCTGGACAGCTTAGCAATTTCTCCAACTTCTTGTATTCCTTCCACTTTTGCATGCTTCCTTTCTATCTTCCAAGCCATTCCTGCCTTATAATATCTGAAAACACTTAACACACATATCAAGACATCTAATGGTAATAAGAGAGGATTAATAATAAGCAAATATAAGATCAAAGAAGCATGTTTTCAATCAAAACACATAATTAGGAAGGAAATATAAAACCATGCAAATAGTATGAATAAGTGGGTAAAGAGTTAATAAAAATCACTCAATTGAGTACAAGATAAGCCATAAAATAGTGGTTTATCAACCTCCCCACACTTAAACACTAGCATGTCCTCATGCTAAGCTCAAGAGAAGCTATAAAGATGAAGAGGAATGGTATGAAATGCAACCTATGAATGCTAAATGCTTTTACTTACTTTGTTAAGAGTAAATAAGTTCTCCAAGATAAATACAAACCAATTTCCACTAATTCAAATCAGACAGTAAAAAGCAAGTGAACTTGTAAGAAGACAGCTCATGAAAGCAGGGAACATAGAATTTAAGCGTTGAACCCTCACTGGAAGTGTATATCACTCTAATCTCTCAAGTGTATAGGGTTATTCACTCTACTCTTCTCTAGTCATGCTTTCTAAACCTTGTTCTTCATCTAACCAATCAACAAAAATTTAATGTACCAATGCAAACATCATGAGGTCTTTTCAAGGTTGTAATGGGGCTAAAGTAAGGGTGAGGGTATATATATATATATAAGGCTAAGTGAGTTAACAAAGTGAATCCTTGATTAGTCTAAGATCTCACCTAACATATACATACTTTATATAATTCAAAAATACTTTACTTAGCTACCCAAAATTTTCCCACTTTTGTATTACATGCTCATGTATCAAACTTATTTTTTAATTTTGTCTCATGTGCATTGATTTTTTTATTTTGCATTTGGGGTATTTTTTTTTCATTTTTTTTTCTTTTTCTTTTTTTTTTGTATCCCCTTATTTAATTACTTAATATATTTTTCTTCAATGCACATGGTAATTTAATTATTTTTATTTCACATGAGCACGCTTCCCAAATTTTCAAATAACTTATTCAATTTAATTCCCTACTTTTTCATATCATCCCATGTTCATAAAATTTTCCACACTTAAATTTTACACAATATCTATCTTAAGCTAACCAAGGATTCAACTTGGGATTCCTATTTTGTTATTCTGCTTAAGGCTAGTAATGTGGTTATAAAACAGAAGGGATTTAAAAGCTCAAGGGGGCTAACAAGGGTGATGTAAAAGATAGGCTAATTTTTGGGATAAGTGAGCTAAAATCAAACAATGGCCTCAATCATATGCAAGCATGTAAATACACTAAATATTGGACATATAGAATGGAACAAAGTAAAGATTACAATCATAGAGAAGGAAACACACAGGAATAAAATATTTGTGGTTAAATAATGTAACCATATAAATAAGCTCAAATCTCACAGGTTGTGTGTTCTTTGGCTCAAAAACCATGTTCCAAATACAACTTCAAACAAGTTTTAACATAAAATTTTTTTTCAAATTAGTGAAATGCTATAAAATTTCTTGAAAAAGAAAATATTACTTCAACCAAGTAGTAACTAAATGCATAAAATCAAATAAACATGCAATTAAATATGCAAATGCAACAACTAACAAGAAAAAATAAAACATTGGTGTTTGAGATAGGAAGGTACTAACCCACGGAGATCGGTATCGACCTCCCCACATTTAAAGATTGCACCGTCCTCGGTGCATGCTGAGATTTGCAAGTGGACGGGGGTTGTGGTTCCTCAGCTGGGCTCTTTTTGTTCCTTTCCTTGCCAGTAGTTTGGGAGTAGCTTTCTCTTTACCCTTCTTGGTGGCCATCCTAAAAAGGGAAAAAGAAAGTGACTTTTAAAGCTAAGGGTTAGAGCAGGGAAGAGAGCGGAAAAGGTGGTAATCAATGCACAATAAAGAAGAATGACGTTAACACATGCTCATTAGTACATGTGAAAAGTCATCAATGGAAAATAGCTAGTGCATATGATGACAAGTGAATGCAAGGTGTTTATTGGCATGCTGGCAAAGGCATGAGTAGCATAGATCAAGTATTCAATGTCCAAATTAGTGAAAGGGGTTTTGTGAAAAACAAGCATTTATAATAAGTAGATTAAAAGAAATCTTAAAAATAGTGCACAATGCCATACGGGCGTTTTCACAAACACATAGCGTGCATGGTAAATAAGCTATTTGAAAGTATTAAATTGAACATGCAAGCAACCCTTTAAAAAGTATATATAATTGTTAAACCATTTTAATAGTCCGAAAATATATAAAAATAATGACCCAAATAAATTTCTAACACCAATAAAAATAATGCAATGAATGAAAGTATGCAAATAAATTAAATAAAATAGAATGAGAGGGAAAAAGGATGAGAAGAAGAAAAAAAAAGTGAGAAAGGAGAGAGAAGGAAGAAATTAGGATTAAAAAAGAAAAGATAAGAAAATTGGCACTAATCTGGATAGGTTGTACGACGCTGGCGACGCGGTCGCGTGGGTGACGCGGTCGCGTGGTACGCGATAAGGTTGGGTGACGCGGACGCGTGGGGCACGCGATCGCGTGACTCGATTTGTGTTAGTGGCGCTAGTGCAGCCTCGCGGTCGCACAACTCGCTGTTCAAAACTTAGTATTGCCAAAATCCAGGGTGACACGGTCGCGTGGGTGACGCGATCGCGTGAATGGCCTTATCTCCAATATGACGCGGACGCATGAGGCACGCATTCGCGTGGGAGGGCTTGGGCTTCTAGCACGAGTCCAGCCCAACACCAACTCAACTTTCTGCCATACACCCTTTTTACGCCAATTTTAGGTCACGCGGCCGCGTGGGTGACGCGGTCGCGTGGGAGGCCATTATTCCCATATGACGCGGTCGCGTGGGGTGATTTGTGCCATTGGCACGCCTCCAGCGCTGCTCCTGTGAAACTCTCTGTTCGTATTAATATTGTCTCCCATCTCCTTGCGACGCGGATGCGTCGCTGATGCGGTCGCGTCGCGTGCTCGCTTTTTTTTTTTTAGTCTGAAAAGATGCAGAATACAGTGTTAATATGAATGTGATGCAAAACTCCAGGTTCAATATAATAAAATAAAATAAAATTTCAAAAACAAACAAAACTAAATAAAATTAAAATTGAGAAAGGAATGATTATACCATGGTGGGTTGTCTCCCACCTAGCACTTTTAGTTAAAGTCCTTAAGTTGGACATTTGGTGAGCTCCCTGTTATGGTGGCTTATGCTTGTATTCATCCAGGAATCCCCACCAGTGTTTGTACTTCCAGTAACCTCCGGGGTCCCAAACTAAGCATGTAAAGCTTTTAAGAAGCTTCAAACAGATTCTTAGGCTCCCGGGGTAACAGATGTCAGAGCAGATTCCAGGATCCTAAATCTTGTTTTTACACCCATCCTTGTCGGGATCTGTATTTTCCAACTGGGTGATAAGTAATTTGAATTCTCACTGCAGCTACCAAACAGCTTCCTAGACCCATTCCGTTGAGCTTTACACCAACCTTTGCATTTAAACTTAAAGCTTCCAACCATGATAAACCTTGCAGGACAATTCTTACCACTGGCTATCTTCTTCTTACTCTTAATGCCACAAAGAGCTCTAAGTTGACCATCCGTCTCCAGTAGCCCATATTCAAGTGGGATTAGAAAGCTATGGGATATGAATTTTACCCACTTGAATGTTGTGAAGGATGATGGCAACTTAGGGGGAGGGGTTTCCAACAACTTTGGCAAGGTAATTTCAAGATCCACTCCCTTGTGCTCTTCTTTGACATCTTCTACCTCTTGATCAACCTCTACAAAATCTTCAACCATGATCTGCCTTGGAGGTTGTACGCTCTTCTCAACATCAACATCAAACACCGTGGAAGGAGGCTCTGTGACTGGACTTTCCAATGGAGGTACAGCATCTCTTAAGTCTGCAACCACTTCTTCCTTTTTAATAATTGCTGCTTTGTCCAGTTGTTTAAGTATAAAATCGTACTCATCCTCGATGTTTTTCTTTCTATGACAACTCCTTTCAAATATTCTTTCATCTTCAAGGGTCTCTCCTACCCTTACCCGTAGGGCCTCCTCTAACTCTTTATGAAGTATGGATTCGCAAAGATGATTCCTTCTTTCTTGTTCCATATCAATAGCATAATTGGGATCATCTTGCTCTTGGATTGATGGATGTGGGTATTTTTCCATGGATGGTGGTGATGGGATGGAGAGATTATTTTGTGGTTGACAAGGAAGTGCACTAGATCTTGAGGGTTGATTGTTGAAGGTATTTGGTGGTCTGATTTGGGTGAAGAGAGCTTGTATAGTAGAGTTTAGATCGGCAAGTGCTTTCTCCATGGAGGTTTAGGGTATATAGGAGGGTTCATTTGGTTCATAAGGTGGTTGGTATGGTGGTTGAGGGTTAGGGTCATATGGAGGTGAATGGTGGTAGTTGGCTTGTGAGTGTGGTGGTTCAAAGTTGTGTTGAGGAAAGGGTTCATAGGCATATGATGGTGGTTGTTGATAGTCCATTGGAGGTGGTTATTGCCATGAGGGTTGATCAAATCCTTGTGGCTCCTCCCATCTTTGATTGTTCCAACCTTGATGCCTGTTCTCATTGTAATTTCTTCTTCCTGCAACATAATTGTAACCAGACTCATAGCCAAAGGGGTGAGGGTTCATAGTAGTAAATAAAAATTAAAAAATAAAAATAAATTTAAATTTAAATTAAAAGGTTATTTAAATTTTGAAAATTTTTAAATTTGAATTTTGAAATTTGATTTTTGAAATAAGATAAGACAAGATAAAAATTTTAAAAATAAAAATCTGAAATTTTTTTTTTCGAAAAATAAATTAAAAATATTTTTGAATTTAATGAGGAAAGAGAAAAATAATAAAATGACACCAAATTTCAAATTTTTAGATCAAAATGAAGAAAATAACTCAGAACAGCTTGAAGGTCAAGATGAACGTGAAGAACAACTTGAAGATCAAGATGAACACTAAGAACAAATTTTTGAAAAATTTTTTTTAATAACAAAATAAAAACCAATAACCTCTTAATTTATGAAAAAGCAAAAAAATAAAAACAAAAATAGAAACAAATAAACAAGTAAAAAGCAAATATTTACAATAACCAATAATAAGGCACACGTTTGCAATTTCCCGGCAACGGCGCCATTTTGAAGAACTGAGGATTGATGGTTTAGAGGTTATAGAAACTCTCGTTGTAAGTATAGTTACTAAACCAAGCAATCAACCTTTCTTACAAAAGTTGTGGTTGTCACAAGTAACAAACCCCTTTGAAATTGATAACCGAGTATTTAAACCTCGGGTCGTTGACGTTAGGATTTTTGCCAGTAAAGAATGTCATAAAAACAGTCGCATTGTAGATATAGTCTCTAAACCGACAAAAATCCCTTCGTACAAACGTTTTGGTTGTCACAAGTAACAAACCCCTTTGAAATTGATAACCGAGTATTCAAACCTCGGGTCGTCTTCTCAAGGAATTGTAGGGAGGTATGTTCTTATTATTAGTTATAAGTTTGTAAATTGGGGTTTAGGAAGTAAGGTGGGAATATGTTGAATGATAAATAAATTAAAATAATAATAATAAAATAAACTCCTGGCAAAGTATGAAGAACTGGAAGTCCTATGCTTGTCAATTACGATGAGAATTGGGTTTTAATCCCACTTTGTTAACCTCTAACTATGAAGGTAAATCAAGTGGATTAATTTGCTTAATCCTCAGGTCCTAGTCAATTCCTATGGAAAGACTAGAGTTATTGGAGCAACTCCCAATTTCAACCACTGCTTTATTTGACAGCTCAAGCGTTACCAATAAATCAACCAAAGCCAAAAGGAAAAAAAACAAATTATTTATATAATAAAAAAGAGCAATCATAAGTCTAAAATACCTCAAGATATATTAAATAGAAAATCAATCTAAACATAGAGAGTCATAAACAAAATTGAGAAAAGAAATAAAAAGAACATTGAACCTGGGAAGAAGTTGAAATAATAAAGTTGAAATAATAATATATCCTAATTCCTTTAAGAGGAATCCTAATCCTAAATCCTAAGAGAGAGGAGAGAACCTCTCCCTCTAAAAATTACATGAAAAGTGAATTATGGAAGCGTGATATGTATGGATGCATTCCCCCACTTCATAGCTTCTAATCTGTGTTTTTTGGGCCGCAAACTGGGTCAAAAACAGTCCAGAATTCGCTGGTTTCGAATTTTGCCACGCTGGTTTTCCGTCACTGCGATGCAGCCGAATGGATCACGCGATCGCGTCATCTAACGTCAGAGGATCTATAGCATATTATATATTAAATCGAAGCTCCGGACGTTAGCTTTCCAACGCAACTGGAACCGCGTCGTTTGGACCTCTGTAGCTAAAGTTATAGTCATTTGAGTGCACAGAGGTCAGGTTGGACAGCTTAGCAATTTCTCCAACTTCTTGTATTCCTTCCACTTTTGCATGCTTCCTTTCCATCCTCCAAGCCATTCCTGCCTTATAATATCTGAAAACACTAAACACACATATCAAGGCATCTAATGGTAATAAGAGAGAATTAATAATAAGCAATTATAAGATAAAAGAAGCATGTTTTCAATCATAGCACAAAATCAGGAAGGAAATATAAAACCATGCAAATATTATGAATAAGTGGGTAAAGAGTTGATGAAATCCACTCAATTGAGCACAAGATAAACCATAAAATAGTAGTTTATCAACCTCCCCACACTTAAACACTAGCATGTCCTCATGCTAAGCTCAAGAGAAACTATAAAGATAAAGAGGAATGGTAGATTAATATGAAATACAACCTATCTATATGAATGCAACTACATGCTAAGATATTTCTACCTACTTGGTTAAAGATAAACAAATCTTTTTAAGAACAAATATGAACTGTATTTCACTAATTCAAATTATGAAAATGAAGTACAAACAGACTTGCAAGAAGAAAATAGCTCATGAAAGCAGGGAACAAGGAATTGAGCATTGAACCCTCACTGGTAGTGTATACACTCTAGTCGCTCAAGTGTTTAAGGTTCGATTCTCTCAATTCTCTACTAACCTTGCTTTCTAAGGCTTACTCTTCATCTAACAATCAACATAATTCTAATGCACAAATACACATATCAAGAGGTCTTTTAAGGGTTGTAATGGGGTTAGGGTTAAGGTAGGATTGTATTTGGCCAAGTGGACTAAAATCTAAATCCTTAATTAACTTAAACTTTCCACCTAAATTAAACAATCCATGTAATCACAGTACAAAATCTAACTATCCATCAACCATATTTTCCACATATTCATGCATTCTAATTTCAAGTACAATTCATATGTATTGTTTTCAACATTTACTTTGGGGCATTTTGTCCCCTTTTTCTTATTTGCTCTTTTTCCTCTTTTCTTTTTTTTTATACATAATTTTTCTTTTTCTTTTATTTTTCTCAGTGCATATGATTAAATTATTGGATGCATGAATCATATCCTAAACATTTTTTTTTCACATTTTCAGAAAATTCTAACATACTCAATTCTGAAACCAATTGTTTCCAAATTCGCTTCCCCACACTTAATTTATGAGCACTCTCACTAGTCTAAGCTAACTAAGGATTCAAATTAAGGACATTATTGTTTTCCGCTTAGAGTTAATGATGTGCTAAAGTAAGGAACAAAGGGGTATAATAGGCTTAAATTGGTTTGCAAAGGATAATGAAAGGTAAGGCCATATGGGTATGTAAGCTCAGTGAAACCAAGGCCTCAATCATGTAAGTGCATGTATACATTAAACCATGGAAATATAGAATTAAGCAAGACAAAGATCACAATTTTAGAGAGAAAAATACACACTAAAAATAAAATATTGGTTGATAAAATGCAACCAATTCAAATAGGCTCAAAATCTCATAGGTTTTGTGTGTTCGAGCTCTAAACCTTGTTCCAGTATAATATCTCTTCGAACAAGTGTAACATTAAATTTTATTCAAATTAGTGAAATTCTCTAAAAGGTTTCTTGAAAAAGAAAATATTACTTTAACCAAGTGGTAAAATATGCACAAAAATTAAACAAATATGCAATCAAACATGCAAATGCAACAATGAACAAACAAATAAAATAAAAATTTTGGTGTTGAGTCAGGAAATAACTAACTCATGGAGATCGGTATCGACCTCTCCACACTTAAAGATTGCACCGTCCTCGGTGCATGCTGAGATTTGCAGGTGGATGGGTTGTTTCAACTGTTGCTTTTCTCTAAGGATTGTGCAGATGGACTTGTCTATCTCCCCATGTAAAATGTCTTCCGCTTCTCTTCCGGGTGGCCATCCTGAAAGAAAAAGGGAAGAAGAGTAACCCAGAAATAGAGATAAGAAAACAAAAGAAGTATGGGTGGGTTAATGCCAAATGATAAGGGTCTCATTTACATGGAAGCTTCAACATGTAAGTGAGAAAACAATAGAAGCCATGGCATGCCAGTGGTGCAAAATTTGCAACAATGGGGAAGAGAGTGGGTAATGAAAGACAATGTGAGTTCATGTCAATACAAAAAGAATATCAGTATTATAAAAATTAGCATTGATTTAAATAATATTACCCAATCAGAATTAAACAAGTCACCAAGCACCAAGAAAATACCAGAAAATATGTAACAGTTGAATAAGAATATTTGAACACCAATAATAACTTTAGAAAAATAAAATATGCAATGAATGAAAGTATGTAAATAAATTAAATAAAATAGAATGAGAGGGAAGAAGAACGAGAAGTAGAAAAAGAAAGTGAGAAAGGAGAGAGAAGGAAGACATTAGGATTAGAAGAGAAAAGGTAAGAAAATTGGCACTAATCTAGATAGGTTGTGCGACGCTGGCGATGCGGTCGCGTGGTGCGCAATAAGGTTGGGTGACGCGGACGCGTGGGGCATGCGATCGCGTGACTTGATTTATGCTAGTGGCGCGAGTGCAGCCTCGCGGTCGCACAACTCTCTGTTCGAAACTCTTTTTGCCAAAATTCTGGGTGACGCGATCGATCACGTGAGTGGCCTTTCTTTTAAAAATGACGCGGACGTGTGGGGCACGCGTTCGCGTGGTAGGGCTTGGGCTACTAGCACGGGTCCAGCCCAACTCCAGCTCAACTTTCTGCCATGCACCTTTTGACGTCAAAAATCCAGGTCACGCGGCCGCATGGGGCACGCGATCGCATGGGAGGCCAGTATTCCCATATGACGCGGTCGCGTCAGCGACGCGGTCGCGTGGGGTAATTTGTCCCATTGGCACGTCTCCAGCGCTGCTCTTGCGTAACTCTCTGTTCATATTAATATTGTCTCCCATCTCCTTGCGACGCAGACGCGTCGCTGATGCGGTCGCGTCGCATGCTCGCTTTTTTTTTTTTTTAAAGGATGCAGAATGCAGTGTTAATATGAATGTGATGCAAAACTCCAGGTTCAATAAAATAAAATAAAACTTGAAAACAAATAAAACTAAATAAAAATGAAAAATGAACGATCATACCATGGTGGGTTGTCTCCCACCTAGCACTTTTAGTTAGAGTCCTTAAGTTGGACATTTGGTGAGCTTCCTGTTATGGTGGCTTATGCTTGAACTCATCCAGGAATCTCCACCAATGTTTGTATCTCCAGTAACCTCCGGGATCCCAAACTAAGCATGTAAAGCCCTTAAAAAGCTTCAAACAGATTCTTAGGCTCCCGGGGTGACAAATGCCAGAACAGATTCCAGGATCCCAAACTTTACTTTTACACCAATTTTTGTCGGGATCTGTATTTTTCCAGCCGGGTGATAAGTAATTTGAATTCTCACTGCAGCTACCAAACAGCTTCCTAGACCCATTCAATTGAGCTCTACACCAACCTTTGCGTTTAAACTTAAAGCTTCCAACCATAATGAACCTTGCAGGACAATTCTTACCACTGGCCATCTTTCTCTTACTCTTAATATCACAAAGAGCTCTAAGTTGACCATCCGTCTCCAGTAGCCCATATTCAAGTGGGATTAGAAAGCTATGGGATATGAATTTTACCCACTTGAATGTTGTGAAGGATGATGGCAACTTAGGGGGAGGTATTTTTAATGAAATTGCAAGTTCTACTCCCTTTTGCTCTTCTCTGATAATTACCACTTCTTTGCAAGCTTCTTCAATTTCAACCTCTTCCTCTTGGTAGCTCTCTTTCAATTCAATCTCCTCTTCATTGCTTTCCAATGGCATGGAAGGTTGTGCTTCTTCTTCTTGAATCTCCATCTCTTGATCAACCTCTTCCAAATCTTCAACTATGATATGCTTTGGAGGTTGTACACCCTCCTCAGCATCAATTTCAACTGTCTTGGAAGGAGGTTCTATGACTGGACTTTCCCATGGAGGTTCTGCATCTCCTAAGTCTTCAACCACTTCTTCTTCTTCTTGAACAATGACAGCTTCTTCTACTTGTTCTAGTACGAATTCATTCTCTGTCTTGTCCACTGGGGTTTCTGGTATCTCCTTCATGCTACGCTCTTCACTAGACTGTCCACATGGAGCTGTGGCTGATCTTGTATATTTGAGCGCCTAGAAGCCCATTGAATTAATGCTTGCTCCAGTTGTTGAACGGTTGCCTGAAATTTAATTACTGTTTCCCTTAGGCGAACCTCTGCTTCTCGGGTTGCCGGACTTGGACATGCTACAAAAGAAAGTGGTGGTGGTTGGGAGTGATTGGATTGGAATTGGGGTGGTTCTATATATGGTTCATATGGCTCATAAGGTGGTTGGTATGGTGGTTGAGGGTTAGGGTCATATGGAGGTGAATGGCAGAAAGGGGCTTGTGAGTTTGGTGGTCCAAAGTTATGTTGAGGAAAGGGTTCATAGGCATATGGTGGTGGTTGTTGATAGTCCAATGGAGGTGGTTGTTGCCATGAGGATTGATCAAATCCTTGTGGTTCCTCCCATCTTTGATTGTTCCAACCTTGATGCATGTTCTCATTGGAATTTCTTCTTCCTGCAACATTATTGTAACCAGACTCATAGCCAAAGGGGTGAGAGTTCATAGTAGAAAATAAAAATTAAAAAAAATAAAAACAAATTGAAATTAAAAGGTTATTTAAATTTTGAATTTGAAAATTAAATTTTGAAATTTGAATTTTAAATTTTTGAAATTTGAAATTTGAAAATTTTTTTTTTAAATTTGAATTTTTAAAAAATTTTTAAATTTGAATTTTAAAATTTGACTTTTGAAATAAGATAAGATAAGATAAAAATTTTAAAATAAAAATCAATAACCTCTTAATTTAATAAAAATAAAAATAAAAACAAATCAAAAAGCAAATATTTACAATAACCAATAATTAGGCACATGTTTGCAATTCCCCGGCAACGGCGCCATTTTGACATTAGGATTTTTGCCAGTAAAGAATGTCATAAAAATAGTCGCGTTGTAGATATAGTCTCTAAACCGACAAAAATCCCTTCGTACAAACGTTTTGGTTGTCACAAGTAACAAACCCCTTTGAAATTGATAACCGAGTATTCAAACCTCGGGTCGTCTTCTCAAGGAATTGCAGGGAGGTATGTTCTTATTATTGGTTATAAGTTTGTAAATTGGGGTTTAGGAAGTATGGTGGGAATATGTTGAATGATAAATAAATTAAAATAATAATAATAAAAGAAACTCCTGGCAAAGTATGAAGAACTGGAAGTCCTATCCTTGTCAATTGCGATGAGAATTGGGTTTTAATCCCACTTTGTTAACCTCTAACTATGAAGGTAAATCAAGTGGATTAATTAGCTTAATCCTCAGGTCCTAGTCAATTCCTATGGAAAGACTAGAGTTATTGGAGCAATTCCCAATTTCAACCACTGCTTTATTTGACAGCTCAAGCGTTACCAATAAATCAACCAAAGCCAAAAGGGAAAAATCCAAATTATTTATATAATAAAAAGGAGCAATCATAAGTCTGAAATACCTCAAGATATATTCAATAGAAAATCAATCTAAACATAGCGAGTCATAAACAAAATTGAGAAAAGAAATAAAAAGAACATTGAACCTGGGAAGAAGTTGAAATAATAAAGTTGAAATAATAATATATCCTAATTCCTTTAAGAGGAATCCTAATCCTAAATCCTAAGAGAGAGGAGAGAACCTCTCCCTCTAAAAACTACATGAAAAGTGAATTATGGAAGCGTGATATGAATGGATGTATTTTCCCATTTTATAGCCTCTAATTTGTGTTTTCTGGGCCGCAAACTCGATCAAAAACAGTCCAGAATTCGCTGGTTTCGAATTTTGCCACGCTAGATTTCCGTCACTGCGATGCAGCCGCATGGATCACGCAGTCGCGTTGCCTAACGTCAGGGGAACTATATAATATTATATATCAAATCGAAGCCCCGGACATTAGCTTTCCAACGCAACTAGAACCGCGTCGTTTGGACCTCTGTAGCTAAAGTTATAGCTGTTTGAGTGCAGAGAGGTCAAGCTGGACAGCTTAGCAATTTCTCCAACATCTTGTATTCCTTCCACTTTTGCATGCTTCCTTTCCATCCTCCATGCCATTCCTGCCTTATAATATATGAAAACACTTAACACACATATCAAGGCATCTAATGGTAATAAGAGAGGATTAATAATAAGCAATTATAAGATAAAAGAAGCATGTTTTCAATCATAGCACAAAATCAGGAAGGAAATATAAAACCATGCAAATATTATGAATAAGTGGGTAAAGATTTGATGAAATCCACTCAATTGAGCACAAGATAAACCATAAAATAGTGGTTTATCCGTCGTCTTCTCAAGGAATTACAGGGAGGTATGTTCTTATTATTGGTTATGAGTTGTAAATTGGGGTTTATTAGGAGGTAAGGAGGGAATATGTTGAATGACAAGTAAAATAAAATAATAACAATAAAATCTCTTGGCAAGGTATGAGAACTGGAAGGCCTATCCTTGTCAATTGCGATGAGAATTGGGTTTTAATCCCACTTTGTTAACCTCTAACTATGAAGCTAAATCAAGTGGATTAATTAGCTTAATCCTCAGGTCCTAGTCAATTCCTATGGAAATACTAGAGTTATTGGAGTAACTCCCAATTTCAACTACTGCTTTATTTGACAGCTCAAGCGTTACCAATAAATCAACCAAAGCCAAAAGGGAAAAATCTAAATTATTTAAATAAAGGAAAGCAATCATAGATCTGAAAATACCTCAAATTAGCACTAATAAAGATATCAAATGTAACATGGGAAAGTTCATAAATTAAATTAGAAAAATAAATAAAAGGAACATTGAACCTGTGATCGCAAAAGATGAAATAATCATGAAGTAAAAAGAATCCTAATTCTAAATCCTAAGAGAGAGGAGAGAACCTCTCTCTCTAAAAACTACATCTACTCCAAAAATTGTGAATATGAAAGCTTTTTTTTATGAATGGATGCAATCCCCCACTTTATAGCCTCTAATCTGTGTTTTCTGGGCCGCGAACTGGGTCAAAAACAGCCCGGAAATCGCTGGAGAAGAATTCAAACACGCTGATTTCCGTCACTGCGATGCGGCCGCATAGATCACGCGGTCGCATCGCCTAGAATCATGGGAACTATAACATATTATATATCAAATCGAAACCCCGAACGTTAGCTTTCTAACGCAACTAAAACCGCGTCCTTTAGATATCTGTAGCTAAAGTTATAGCCGTTTGAGTGCGAAGAGGTCAGGCTGGACAGCTTAGCAATTTCTTCAACTTCTTGTATTCCTTCCACTTTTGCATGCTTCCTTTCTATCTTCCAAGCCATTCCTGCCTTATAATATCTGAAAACACTTAACACACATATCAAGGCATCTAATGGTAATAAGAGAGGATTAATAATAAGCAAATATAAGATCAAAGAAGCATGTTTTCAATCAAAACACATAATTAGGAAGGAAATATAAAACCATGCAAATAGTATGAATAAGTGGGTAAAGAGTTAATAAAAACCACTCAATTGAGTACAAGATAAACCATAAAATAGTGGTTTATCAACCATATAAGAGATAATTTGGGAGAATTTTCAGATGCAATGAGAACGTATTCAAAAGTGTTCTTGTTTGGGTGAACTTGGATGTGACTCGATCCTTGCAGTCAATGCCGAGCTATTATCCTTTGCACCGAGCTTTATGCTTGGAGGTATGAGCTTTTCGTCCGAAAGTATTTCGCATCGCAAGGAGAACAAAAGAAAAAGGGGAAGTGTACCTGCAAAAGACACTCCGATGCTTAAGTTAGTATGGTGAATTTCTTGTGTCTGTTTCCAAAAATAAAATGCCATACCTTTATAGGCGATGTAGAATAGATTGGTTACGCTTTTTTGGTAATCATTTGCATTGAAGGGTAATTATGACAGATCGGGAGGTTATGGTATCTAATCAGGCGCTAGGATTCCGAGCTATACCGTTTGAGATGGGTTATAGCCCGTTGAGCCGAGTTATAACGCATAATGCCGAGTTATGACTTATGATTTGTAACAGCCATATTACAGCCCCCAAGCTTGGCCTGTGAGTATTTTTAATGAAGTAGGTTGAGCTTATAATGAGTTATAACTCGGAAAGTGAGACGGTTATGGAGCCCCTAGATCAAGATGCTTTATTAAAAGTAATAAAAATCAATTTGGATTAAAGAAAAATGGTAATAATTATAGTTAAGAGAGAGAAGTATTAAATGTTGATGTGAAGAGTGTGCATGTTCCCGAGGCCTTCTGCATCGTGGATGTAACTGATGGGATGATTTGGTGGAATCCAAGCGGTTTTGTTTTATGGTTTAATTAAATATTTTGGAATCCAAATGGTTTTCTTGTAAGCCATTATCTTGCCAGTTATCACAAACGTTTGGGAGAAAGAAAATGAGCAAGAGAGGTAAGCTTTTGTTCAATCTCTGTTACCTGTAGTTTTTCTTCTCCTTTTGTTCATTATCCTGAGTCGTTGATAATGGGGTTTGAGAAAGAGAAAAAGGGGAAGATTGATTGGTATTATGATTGGGTGAATTAAGATGTGCGGAAACGGATTTCTTTGTTCGTTGATGAAGAAGCTATCAAAAAGATAGATGGGAATAGGATAGTTAGAAGAGGTTCTGGTGTGCGTTTAGAGTTACTGCCATATTCTTCTCATGATCGTGTCTTTCATAAGGGGGAGGGTTTTGAGTTCTTTTACATGCACAGTTGTGTGCTGAAAGATTTGAGGGTCAAACTTCTTTTTACAGATTTTGAGTGTCAAGTTTTGAAGCAGTTGAACTGTGCTCCTTCGCAACTTCATACCAATGGTTGGGCTTTTTTGCAAAGTTTTGAGGTGTTGATGGAGTTTCTGGAGGAAAATTCGTCAATACAATTGTTCTTCTCAATGTTTCAAGCCAAGCGTTTTTTGGAAGGGTGGTTGGGTGAACTTTAATAGCTCTCCAGATTTTGCCATTTTAAGCTGTATAAGTCCTCTATCAAGGACTTTAAAGAGATGTATTTGAAAGTCAGGTCTGCTAAGAGTGATTTTCCGTTTTATTTGGATAAAACTCTTGGGGAAAAGTTTCCTTTGTGGTGGTGCTCAAAACTCCAAAATATTCTGGGTTTTGAGACGATTAGTCTGAAAAATAAATGCATTATTGAGTATTTAGTAGAATTTGTTAACCGAGAAAAGTTAGTCTCAGTTTTTGATTTACTTCAATGGGATGACAATAAGCATACCGATGTAGAGTATTTAGGTAAGGTGCTGAAATATAGCTTTTAAGGTATTGATTTAGTATGTTAGTAATTGTTTGATTCGTTTTTGTTTCAGGTGGAAAGTATCCTGGGGTATCTGCTGCTACTTTAAGAGCTCGAGTAAAAAGTAAAAATCTGGAAAAGGAAGGGTCGACCTCCAAACCAGATATGGGTGCTGGGGTGGGTGAGGTTAATCAACCTCGCCCAAAAAGGAAGAAGGTCATACTGAAGAAAAGGAAATCAGATCTTGTGGACTTTTCTGAGGACTCTGATGAAGATAGGGGGAGATTCCTATTGAGGAAATTCATGCGTTTATGGATAATTAGAGAAAACTGCATGATATTGTCGACCATAGTGATGGGTCATCCGTTTGGGGTAAAGACTTTCCTTATATGGTCCTCGCTGATGAGGTTTGTCAATCATCGGTTGAGTTGTCATTGGCGAATGAGGTTGGAGATATTGCCATTGGGCAATATATATAGGTATTGTTTTGTGTTTTGTTTTCTTTGTTATATTAGTTTGTTATTTGATTGTGTTGTTGTCTTTGTAAGGTTGTTGGGTTGCGATTGGCTAGCCTAGGTCGGAGCCAGGAGATTAAGCATAAGAAGCCGATTGTACGAAAGGAAGATCCGAGTTTGTTGAAGGAGGATTTGTCTTTGATAAAGAGTACTATTGCCGATTTGGACGGTAAGTTATCTGATAGGGATAAAGAATTGCAGTTGATGAAGGAGAATTATGCAAAGGAGGTTAAGGATTTGAAGAAGAAGGAGGCCGATCTTTCTAGCATGAGGACCAAGTAATCGAAGTTTCTGCAAAGTTGAAGAAGATGGAAAAGAATAAAGAAGCTAAAATACTGGATTCATTTATTCAGGGCCTTGAGCGTGCCTTGCTTCAGGTGAAGTTTCTGGTTCCTGATTTCGACTTCTCCCAGATGGATTTTGGAAAGATTATTCGTGATGGAGTGATGGTTGACGATGATGGAGCAGCCAAGGATGAAGATAAGAATTCTTAGTAGGCTGAATTACAAAATTTATATTTGTGCATAGTAACTTTTTATGCTAGTTGGGACCTGGTTTTCTCTGTATAGAGCTTTTGGACTTTTGATGATTTTGCTATTTGGACAAAATATATTTTGTTAGTGAAATTGACTTATTGCAAAATTTATGTTTGGTTGTTATTTGCATTTATTTTTTGATAGAATTGGGAATACCCTTATGGTATTTGCATTTGTCTCATTGTGACCTTAGTCAATAGTTTATTTGACTGTTATATCTGAAAGATATATAATTCAGATTTTGAGATCTGTGAGCATAGATCAAAATTTTAGTTTGTTAGATATAGTTCTAAGATCCGATCATTGCGCTTGTTAGGATAAGTTGGAAAATTATAATTTTAGGTGCGAGTAAATATAAAATGTTGACAGAACAAACCGAAAATGTGGAATTATATATTGATTGACCTTTGTTTACAAAGATGCAGGAAGGCATGCCTCGTTAAAACCTCTGGCTTTAACTATAGTAATGTTTTAAAGAAGAAACATTCCAGGTGTTAGGGATAGTTGTACCATTCAAAGATTGTAGCCAATATGCCCCATTTTCGAGGACTTCAATAACTCGGAATTGGCCTTCCCAATTTGTGGCGAGCTTCCCATGTGATGATGGTCTTCGGGCCTTTTTTTTTTTTTGCCAAGTACCAAATTATTTACTTGAAATTATCAGGGATGGACCTTTTGATTGTGTCTGCGGGAAATGATTTGTTGCATTGCTAGGTGCTGGAGAGTTGCAATAGCTCTGACTTCTTCAATTGATTTGAGGTCTATACGCCGAGCTTTATTATGGTTGTCTATTTGAGTTCTGATAGAGGAGGGAGATATTTCTAAAGGTATCATAGCCTCGGAGCCATACAAGTGCCGGAAAGGCATTATTTTCAATCTGAGCATTAGTTAACTTGACAATTTGGTTCGCCATCCTTTGACTTTCTTCCGCCGTACGTTGATTTGCTAGTTGTAGCTCAGTTACCATCCGAAGAAGATCGGAAGGCGTTGGTGGAGGCAAATCAACCATGGATGTTGAAGTATTGAGGCCGAGAAAAGGACAATGGATTTATGTCTTCAGCCCCATGGTGGGCGCCAACAGTTCTTGTGTGGATGAACTTGGATGTAACTCGGTCCCTTGCAGTCGATGCCGAGCTATTATCCTTTGCACCGACCTTTATGCTTGGAGGTCTGAGCTTTTTGTCCGGAAGTGTTTCACATTATGGGGAGAACCAAAGAAGAGGGAGAGTGTAACTGCAGAAGACTCTTCGATGCTTAAGTTAATATGGTGAATTTCTTGTGTCTGTTTCTGAAAATAAAATGCCATACCTTTATAGGCGATGTGGAGTAGATTGGTTACGCGTTTTTGGAAATCGTTTGCATTGAGGGGGTAATTATGACAGATCGGGAGGTTATGGTATCTGATCGGGGGTTAAGATTCCGAGCTATACCATTTGAGATGGGTTATAGCCCGTTGAGCCGAGTTATAACGCATAATGCCGAGTTATGACTTATGATTTGTAATAGTGATGCATTTGTATCATGTTGTATTTTTCTTTGCTTTTTCATATTAAAATTTAATTAATCATGCTTAATTATTGAGTATTTTTGTGCTTAAGTCATATATTGCTTTGATCTCTTTGAATTGATTTATTTTGTAGGAAATGGTGGAAAAAGAAGTAAAAAGCACAAGACAAGCATGAAAGAAGAAAGAATTTAATGGGTGAAGAAGAGAAGAACCAAACAGCCATATCAAAAAGTTTTTGCAAAAAAGTTTTTGTTATATTGTTTACGTTTTTTTCATGATAAACGGATAGAATTACTAAGATCATAATTGAATAAGCTACCAATTTGTATTCACAAATATTCACTGATAAATTTATCTTTATAAAAAAGCAATATTGAGAACAAGAAGTTAAAAAGTTTGTGTATTGCATGAAAGACAAGTTAGCCATGAATTCAAGACATTAAAATAATAGTCCAAAATGGCATGATAAATAATAGAAATAATATCAAACTCAAAACCTTACGAAACCTATGGCACATGACTACTCTTTTTCTTTCCCATCAAAGGGGCGTGAGAAACGCACTGAAAAGAAGAAAAAACCTAAACCCAACACACATTTCAGTGCACCAAAAAGAAGAAGCAGAGGTCACTAACCTTTGACGAACGGCAACTGGCGAGACAAGGCGATAGGCGAGACGAAGGCAAGCGGCGACCCGACGGCGTGCTACTCCAAGCCACGAACAGAGAAGCCAACGAAGATGAAGACGACGTGCTGAGCTTTCTGGGTTTTGCAAAACAGGGAAGAGGAAGAAGTGATGGTGCTGAGGAACTTGGGACGGCGGTGGCGCTGAGGAACTTGGGACGGCGGTGGCGCTGAAGAGCTTGGACGGCGGCAATGAGGGGCTAGGGTTTTGCAGTTTCAATTTCCATCAGTCACAGTGTTATGAATTGGGTGAAGAAAGAAGGGGGCCGCGCGGGGGCGGGGGGGTTTAATTTCCTTCAATTTGGTTCTCATCTATTTCAATTTTTTTTAAATAAACAGGAGACGCGTCGTTTTTGGTTTTTTCCTAATTATTAAACCACAAAAATTAATAATCTATTATTTAATGCTTAAATTTTTAGTGTAAAAAATTAATTTTTATATTATTAAGTTTTAAATTATTTTTAATTTAAAATTATTAATAGTATTCAACCTAATTTTTTATTTATAAAATTAGATTTCAAATTTTAATATTTAAAGTAAATCATATAAAATTATTATTAGTTTTTAATTATTAAAATTTTTAAAAAGAAAAATATTTAAAATAATAAAAAATACATAAAATATTAATTAATTAAAACTCAAATGATTAAAACTGTGACCATAGACCCCTTTAGGTCACCCCCAAAACTGTAACCATAGACCACTTTAGGTCACCGTTTTGAAAAATGGTGACCATAGATGTAACAACCCTGATTTTCGAGTACATGAGATCTTTTCTGAAAGTACGGATTTCTTCGGAAGATCAGTAAAGGGAACACCTCTGCTATATCATCAAGTATCTCAATCCTCATTATCATTATGTCATCCTTAAGCTAGAACCTCCTTTGAGGCAAGCTCGATAATGCAATCGCGAAGAACCTAGTTTTTGAACCGTATCGATTGGCAGTTTTGATTCTGATTTTCGTAAATAGTCTCTGTTTGACGAACCGGACTCGATTCATGAGAGGAGAGAGATAATAGTATAATATTATCAATATATTAGTATTAGAAAATGCTTGAATGATATTATAAGGTTACCTGGTCTGTTTTTGTTAAAAATAGAAAATCGGTTTAACCGGGTTTACGGTTTACTGGTGCAGCTTAGCACCAGCACTCTCTGATGAATTTAGCAATGCTAAGGCCTCATTATACATGTTATATTCTCATAATAAATATGTTACTAGTGTCATTTATGTTAGTAGCTCAGAAAATAATTTTTAGAGATGTTTTTACGAGTGTTCCGATACACCTAGTTTTAGTAGTTGTACACCAGAGATATTTTAATATTATTTTAATCCACCTCCAAGCCAACCAATCACAACTCACCTTACACCCCCAAGACCTCCAAGGCTGTCTCATTTCATCATTTTGGCCGAAAATAACAAGAGAGAAAAGAGAGAAACTTTCATGAACACTTAATCTTCAAAGCTTGATTTCTTCTGAACTAAAACTCAAATCAAAACTCCGTTTTCACCAAAATAATCCTCTCTTCTTCCTCTACATAACCATGTAACTTATCAAGGATGGAAATAAGGTGAGATGGCTGTCTCTCTCCCATTTGAATTCGGTTTCCAAGGAAAACCATACAAAACATGTGTTTTCTTGATGTTCTTCCTTAGGAATCATGCTTAACTTGACTTGAGGGCCAAGAAACCTGAATTTCCAGCAAGTCTAAGGTGAGATATCTCTTCCTAACATACTGAGTGAGATTTGGTCAGTTGAGAGTTTTTGGGTTTAAAGTTGTTCTTGATGTGATTTAGGAGGAAAAAGTGCTTAAGGACCACCTGAAAGTTTAACCGAATTAGGAGCAGCAAAACCAGGTAGGGATTGACGAATTTAATCTTGATTGATTGTGTTTGAGTTGTGTGATTATGATATGGTTTGGCTGTGCTTGAAATTGATTGTTTGTATGAGTAATTCTTGTTGAAATTTTGGTGAAAATTTGATGAAATTTGATGATATTCAACTTTGAATTTGTGTTCTTCATGGCTGCTGGAAAAACGAACCCTAGACCTTAAATTGGGGTTCAATTTGTTTTAAAATCATGTAGAAAATATGGGGTTTTAGTGGCTGCAATTTTATTTTGAATTATGGTAAAAATCGGTTGCTGAAAAGACTGAAAAACGGGTAAAAACAGAGAAAGAATCTGAAGAATATACGAAGAACACGAAGAACACTTTGAGTGTGGTCAAGAACAATGAAGAACACCTTTTAGATCTTAGAAAGGGCAAGGAAGTAATTATTTTGGTGTTTGAGGGGTTATTTGGTAATTTCTGAAAGTTAGGGTGGTAAAAGTAGAAATATTAAAAGTTACGGGTGGTAAAAAGTGAATTTTAAAGGTTAAAAGTTAAAGTGGGGTAATTTTCGAAAATTTAATAATAAAATAATAAATAATAATAAAATATTAAATAATAATATTTAATTAAAAATAATATTTTAATAAAAATAATAAAATAATGCGGAAAGGCAGTTTTCTGTAAAAGTTTTAGAAAGACAACTTTAAGCGCAGAATCTCATAATTACCCTCATAAAATACTTAGGGAGTGGTAAGAACATATTAGTGAGGCAAAGATAAAAGAAAGATAAAAAGTTGAAGAAAAGATAAAAACTAAAGAAAAGTCTGTAAGGTTTTAATAACAGAAAAACAGACAGAAATTAGTGAACGAACTAGGGCAACATAGTTAGTCCTTGAGTTGCGACTAGGGTTAGGTATTATATGAAAAGTTAAACTGTTTCAGTATAGACTTAATGAACCTATACTTGGGACAGGCGAACTATTCATACCGAAATTTACATAAACTTTAAATACATACGTTAAGTAGAGAAATCAGAGCAGAGTAGAGAAACACAGAAAACAGAGTAACCAGAGTAAAGTAAAGAGATAAAGAGAAAAAGAGTAATATAGATACAGATGAAAAGAGTAATCAGAGAAGAGAAAAGAGATACAGAGAACAGAGTAATTAAAACAGAGTAAAGAGATACAGAGAAAAGAGAAACCAGAACAGAGTAAAGAGATATAAAGAGAAAAGTAATATAATAAAGAGATATTTATATATATTAGTTGTTTGATGCAACCCAGAGCTATATTTATATATATATATATATATTAGTTGCTTGATGCAACCCAGAGCTATATTTAATATATATTAGTTGCTTAATGCAACTCAGAGCTTCTGTAGGGAAACTAAGTTACCTACAGCTATTTTCCGCTTCCCCAGAGCAGAGCAGAGTATATATATATTTTCCTGCAGTAAGCAGAGGCTGTCTCAAATGAGCGGCTATTCTTATATGCGCATTTATTTAGGAACGGAAAATCGTATTCGGGAAATCGAGATTACTCGTGACCGGATAAATGTCGGGATTGCGGGCAGCCAACCGACACATGAGCTCATGGCCTGCGCTAGGGCTAGACATGCATCATTCTTGTCTGCGCATCATTCTCTGTTGCACTCTTTTCTGTGTGTGATCTACTTCTTTATGTTTGTCTGCTCGTATGCTACTTCTGTGTTTTATTTTCTTGTATTCTTTTGTTTGTGTTCTGCTTTTTGTTGTCTCTACTTTCTCTTTCTATCTTTATCTTCTGTTTACTGCTTCGCTATATTATGTTACTCGTCTACTAATCGACCCCAAATAAATGAACGTAACTAATAACCCCGACCCTACTAAGAACTCCCCAGTTCTTACCCCTTCTCTCTCCCTTTCCCCTTCAGATGGAAGTAAGAGTACCTTACCATAGTTCGCTGATGACCGTTCACAAGAAGAGGATTCTGCTCTAGATAGTCTTGTTAGTCTAGGGTGAATATCGTTCTCTGATTATATGTATATACTGTGAGACCAGCCAACGTCTGCACCCCGTTCATATGCGTACTTTAACCTAAATCCTGTGTACGAGATTCCTATTGTGTGGCTACTTCATGAGGTACCAGAGAGACGTCCTGTGAAAAAGTCTGATCGTGCAGAGGAGTAGCAGATGATGTTCTATCTTTTGATGACGTTCCACCTGACTTGAGTTGTGAAGACTTAGAACGTACTTTCCCTCGCTTTAGTAGTTTAGAGGGACTAGGTGAGTATAGAGTCTAGGCTAGCCTAGGTGCCAGCTTAGGGACCTCTTTAACAGGTCAGGACCTGGGATGTTGTGTGTATATATATGTATATAGATATTATTTAGCTATATCTAGGGGTGTTCTATCTAACAGTCTATATGCTAATAAAGGCTGAAACACCGAATGTTGTCAACTACTTGTGATGTATTTTTGTGTGGTTGTTTATAACTGTTTTATCTGTTATTACTTGTGAATTGATTATAAATGATTCTGTCTATTAATCCAAATGTTTTCAAAAAAAAAAATACACCACACAAATTAACTACGCGTTTAACAACGAATCAGGCTCATATGATAAATAATAGATAATAATTAGGAAGACAAATTGGTAGCGCTCAGTTTTCGGTATGATCTGGACATATTGAAAATTGGGTCGTTACAATTTGGTATCAGAGCAGTTCGTTCCCAGTAGAGCCTGGGGAGTGGACTGACTATGCTTCATTGCATACTCTGTTGTGTGTCTCATGCGTATAGGATATCCCAGTGATATATGTTGCATGATTGTCTCTGTGTTTTCATTTTGGGAATGTTCACACTTGACTTGAAGTGTTAAGACTGATCACCTTAACAATGATTGTTTGGTGTGAACAAGACTACAATGGGTTCACGGAGACGATTCGTACGGGAAGGAATTCCTAATGTTAACTACGGGAGGGAACAGGAAACATTTATGGCTACCATGAACAACGTGGCTGAAGTAGTGCGTGAAGCTGCTGTAGCAGCGGCTAGGGCTGTTGAACGTCTCGGAATGAGAAATGGGAATGAGAATGAATACGGAGAAGATAATGGGAATGATGAGAATAACTTAGGGCATCCTAAAAGACCTATGACCCTTGTGACCTTTCTGAAGGTTAATCCGCCTAAGTTCAAGGGTACACTCGTTGCAACTGACACTGATAACTGGTTTCGAGGTATTAAACGATCACTGAGAGCACAGCATGTTCCGGAAGGACAACACGTGGAGTTTGCTACTTATATGCTCGAGGGAGAAGCTGAGTACTGGTGGCAA
The DNA here is from genome assembly GCF_059453495.1 of Arachis ipaensis. Classification (NCBI taxonomy): domain Eukaryota; kingdom Viridiplantae; phylum Streptophyta; class Magnoliopsida; order Fabales; family Fabaceae; genus Arachis; species Arachis ipaensis. The sequence goes on along the minus strand of NC_142441.1, from coordinate 86,789,196 downwards.
GGGATATAGCGACTGCTACAACGTAATGAAGGTGACATTCCTTGGGATATTTTTAAAGATGATTTCTACAAGAAATATTTCCCAAGAGTAGTGCGTGATGCTAAAGAGATAGAGCTTATGCAGCTGAGGCAAGGGGGTATGACTGTTGCTGAGTATGCTCGTAATTTCGATGACTTGTGTCGTTTCTCTAAGATCTGTCAAGGGAGTCCTACTGACTTTGAAGAATGGAAGTGCTTGAAGTTTGAAGGAGGCCTTCGTGATGATCTGATGAGTTCAATAGTTTCGCTGGAGATACGTAATTTTGCTGAATTAGTCAACAAGAGTAAGTTAGTAGAAGAACGTATTAAGAAAGTGAATGTGGCCAAGGTGAGTTGCCAAGGATTTCCACCAAGGCGTCTTAGCAATCATCAGGCAGCTAGAAGAAGGGTGCATTTTAAAGCACGTGGCATATGACAGCATAAGAACCTATAAGTTGGTAACATTACTGCTCGCCTTACGGGTAAGAATGGAGGTAAAGTAAGGCAAGGCAATGGTAAACGAGCCCTTCAGGCTTACATAAACCCTGCATGTAAGCAATGCGGAAAAAGTATAGTAACAGGTCTTGCCAGTTTGGATCACCTAACTGCTATGCTTGTGGAAAACTTGGACATATTGCCAAGGATTGTCCGAAGGGATTTACTCAAAATTCAGTTAGAACCCAGCAACAAGGACGAGTATTTGCTATCACTATTGATGATGTTGTGCAATCGAACGCCCTCATTCAAGGTCAGGTTATGTCAAGAATCGATTTCTAGTTGTACTGTATGATTCGGGTGCATCGCATTCTTCATTTCTCTAACTATTGCTCACGAGTTAGGATTATATTTCTTTAAATTGAATTTTTACTTGATTGTCCATACACCTGCATCCCAAAATGTTTTGACCAGTTTAGTGTGCTTGCAAGTACCATTCGCTATTAGGAACAGGACTTTTATACACGATCTAATCTGTTTACCTCTATGTGGTTTAGAAGTTATTTTAGGATTAGATTGGTTATCTAAGTATCATGCTTTCCTTGATTATTTTAAAAGAACTGCTGTTATTCCATCTGATAGTCTATGTACTAAACCATTTCTGTCCCACACCTTATATCTGAATTCTGTAAGAGTTACCTTAGCCGGGAGTGATTGTGAGGGGTACGTTCTGTTAGCGGCTAGCTCGAATGATAGTGAATTAAGCTTAGAACGAATCTGAATGATGAAGGAATTTCCTGATGTTTTCTTGGACGACATACCTGAGTCTCCTCCTCAGCAAGAGATAGAATTCAGCATTGATCTAGTACCTGGAGCCGGACCGATTTCCATAGCACTGTACTGGATGTCACCATTGCTTGCAGAGCTGAAGAAGCTATGAGATAGGATCGTAGTGGCCTATGGAGGTACAAGAAAAGAATTTGTGTGCTTAACTCTGGAGAATTGCGACAAAAGATACTTGCTGAAGCTCACCAAAGTAGATTTTCTATGCATCCTGGAGTGACAAAGATGTATCGAGATTTGAAACAAATGTTCTGGTGGCCGGGCTTAAAGAAAGAAGTAGCTGATTATGTCTCAAAATGTTTAACCTGCCAGAAGATGAAGGTGGAACATCAGAAGCTGTCAGGAACCCTGTAACCCTTAGAAATACCACAATGGAAATGGGAGCAGATTTCTATGGATTTTGTCACGGGATTGCCAAGGACCTCAACTGGACACGATGCCATCTGGGTAATTGTGGACAGGTTGACAAAGTCAGCGCACTTCCTTTCGATTCGAGTTGATTATACTTTAGAAAGGCTGGAACGAATATATATTCAAGGAATCGCACGACTACATGTGATACCTTCATAAATTGTCTCAGATCGAGTTTCAAGGTTTACTACTAGATTTTGGGGAGCTTTTCAGAAAGCGTTGGAAACAGAATTGCACACGAGTATAGCATACCATCCTTAGATAGACGGACAATCAGAGCAAACAATCCAGACGTTAGAAGACATGTTACGATCATGTATGATAGACAACCAAAGCAGCTGGGATAAGTATTTGCTTTTGGTCAAATTCGTTTACAACAACAATTTCCAATAAAGTATCGGGATGGCACCATATGAAGCTCTCTATGGAAGAAGATGTCGGACACCATTGTGTTGGAATGACGATGGAGAAGATAGTGTCTTAGGTCCAAACTTAGTGTAAGAAACTACTGAGAAGATAAAGGAGATTCATCGGAAGATCCAGACATCACAAGGCCGTCAAAAGTGCTATGCCGATAATAGACATAGACCCTTAGAGTTTAGTGACGGAAACCGTGTCTTTCTAGAAGTAACTTCGATTACTAGAATAGGTAGAGCCCTTAAGACTAAAAAGCTTAACCCACGATACATAGAACCTTTCCAAATACTTAAAAGAGTCGGTCTAGTAGTTTATCAAATAGTCCTTCCTCCTTATTTATCAAACCTTCATGATGTTTTTCATGTCTCGCAACTTAAGAAATATATTCCCGACAAAAGTCACATTTTACAACCAGAGACAGTACAGTTATGAAATGATTTGACATATCAAGCATCACCGGTTCAGATCGTAGAAAAAAGTGATAAGCAGTTAAAAGACAAGACTGTTCGCTTAGTCAAAGTAGCATGGGAACCAAGAGGAGAGGAAGAGCACACTTGGGAACTGGAAGATAAGATGAAAGCTGATTACCCGCATTTATTCCTATAAGAGGCATCAACAACAAATCCACCTATAAGAGGCATGAGTGTTGATGTCCTTGTCCAATAATTTATATTCTTTGCTGCTGTGTTAAGATCTTCATGAATCACTTTAGTTAGGTAGGAGATGAGATTAGTGACTATTCCAAAGAAGCTTATCCTTTCACTAAGCTCAATTGCTGCACCAAAATTGAAATATCTTAGTTAAAGGAGTAGACAATTTTTGACATAATTTTTGGTTGATATATCTTACTGAGCACAAATAGAGAAGCTTTCCATGCACCAGTGGAAGCTCAGAGAGGAACTCTTCCTTTGTAATCTTTAGATCCATCAAGCACCCATTTATCTTCTTCTTCTTCTTCTTCTTCTTCTTCTTCTTCTTCTTCTGTCTTCCTCTTCTCCATTTCTTGCTCCATTTCTACTACTATCTGCTAATGAATGAGTAAAAGGAGCCTCACCAATATGCTATGTTAAATAGAAAAATAAAAAGGTGATTTATGTATTCTGTGGTTGTTGGATTCATTAGTGGCATTTAAATTCATATATAGTTGTGAAGTGAAAATCTCAAAACACTATTTTCTGCATTAGAAATAGCAACATAATTAGGTATACTTCTTGTTAACCAAATTAACACCACATGACTCAAATGTCTAACATTACCAAATGGCATTAGAAACAGCATTTGATTTATACATTTGAGTTGTTAGCTTAATTAACGTAATGCCACATGAGAGGAGAAAACAAATAATTAATGGAAAAAAGAAAAACAAGCCTAAGGCAAGAAGATTAATTTTCTTATCATAAGTGTTTGTATATATACAACACTTTACTCTTAAAACTATTTGCATTTTAGAAGAGCCTCATCTAACACTTTCTACAACGAAGCCTTTGCAATTCAATTCATATATTTTAATTATACATTTAAATTTTTTATGATCAAATTAATTAGGTCTTAAAAGCTTTGCTTATACTAGTTGTGTGTGCGAGTTTTATTAACTAAATTCATGTAGCAAATGAAGTTATTTATTTATTTATTTATTTGGGGTGGAAAGTTATTTGTTTAATGCAAGTTGAGAGTGGTGTGGGCATGAATAAATGAAAAGTTTGGTCCACATTTATTTAAGAACTAGTTTCTGTAGCAAGTCCAAATTCAAAATACAAGTTTCACCTTACATTTTTCTACCAAGCATGTTCTAGCTTTGAAGTGATGCAGTAAAAATATAGCATATAACTTAGGCTAGCCACTTTTGGCTGTAGATGAAGAACAAGAAGTTAAAAAGTTTGTGTATAGCATGAAAGACAAGTTAGCCATGAATTCAAGACATTAAAATAATAGTCCAAAATGGCATGATAAATAATAGAAATAATATCAAACTCAAAACCTTACGAAACCTATGGCACATGACTACTCTTTTTCTTTCCCATCAAAGGGGCGTGAGAAACGCACTGAAAAGAAGAAAAAACCTAAACCCAACACACATTTCAGTGCACCAAAAAGAAGAAGCAGAGGTCACTAACCTTTGACGAACGGCAACTGGCGAGACAAGGCGATAGGCGAGACGAAGGCAAGCGGCGACCCGACGGCGTGCTACTCCAAGCCACGAACAGAGAAGCCAACGAAGATGAAGACGACGTGCTGAGCTTTCTGGGTTTTGCAAAACAGGGAAGAGGAAGAAGTGATGGTGCTGAGGAACTTGGGACGGCGGTGGCGCTGAGGAACTTGGGACGGCGGTGGCGCTGAAGAGCTTGGACGGCGGCAATGAGGGGCTAGGGTTTTGCAGTTTCAATTTCCATCAGTCACAGTGTTATGAATTGGGTGAAGAAAGAAGGGGGCCGCGCGGGGGGGGTTTAATTTCCTTCAATTTGGTTCTCATCTATTTCAATTTTTTTTTAAATAAACAGGAGACGGCGTCGTTTTTGGTTTTTTCCCAATTATTAAACCACAAAAATTAATAATCTATTATTTAATGCTTAATTTTTTAGTGTAAAAAATTAATTTTTATATTATTAAGTTTTAAATTATTTTTAATTTAAAATTATTAATAGTATTCAGCCTAATTTTTTATTTATAAAATTAGATTTCAAATTTTAATATTTAAAGTAAATTATATAAAATTATTATTAGTTTTTAATTATTAAATTTTTAAAAAGAAAAATATTTAAAATAATAAAAAATACATAAAATATTAATTAATTAAAACTCAAATGATTAAAACTGTGACCATAGACCCCTTTAGGTCACCCCCAAAACAGTAACCATAGACAACTTTAGGTCACCGTTTTGAAAAATGGTGACCATAGATGTAACAACCCTGATTTTCGAGTACATGAGATCTTTTCTGAAAGTACGGATTTCTTCGGAAGATCAGTAAAGGGAACACCTATGTTATATCATCAAGTATCTCAATCCTCATTATCATTATGTCATCCTTAAGCTAGAACCTCCTTTGAGGCAAGCTCGATAATGCAATCACGAAGAACCTAGTTTTTGAACCGTATCGGTTGGCAGTTTTGATTCTGATTTTCGTAAATAGTCTCTGTTTGACGAACCGGACTCGATTCATGAGAGGAGAGAGATAATAGTATAATATTATCAATATATTAGTATTAGAAAATGCTTGAATGATATTATAAGGTTACCTGGTCTGTTTTTGTTAAAAACAGAAAATCGGTTTAACCGGGTTTACGGTTTACTGGTGCAGCTTAGCACCAGCACTCTCTGATGAATTTAGCAATGCTAAGGCCTCATTATACTTGTTATATTCTCATAATAAATATGGTACTAGTGTCATTTATGCTAGTAGCTCAGAAAATAATTTTTAGAGATGTTTTTACGAGTGTTCCGATACACCTAGTTTTAGTAGTTGTACACTAGAGATATTTTAATATTATTTTAATCCACCTCCAAGCCAACCAATCACAACTCACCTTACACCCCCAAGACCTCCAAGGCTGTCTCATTTTATCATTTTGGCCGAAAATAACAAGAGAGAAAAGAGATAAACTTTCATGAACACTTAATCTTTAAAGCTTGATTTCTTCTAAACTAAAACTCAAATCAAAATTCTGTTTTCACCAAAATAATCCCCTCTTCTTCCTCTACATAACCATGTAACTTATCAAGGATGGAAATAAGGTGAGATGGCTGTCTCTCTCCCATTTGAATTCGGTTTCCAAGGAAAACCATACAAAACATGTGTTTTCTTGATGTTCTTCCTTAGGAATCATGCTTAACTTGACTTGAGGGCCAAGAAACCTGAATTTCCAGCAAGTCTAAGGTGAGATATCTCTTCCTAACATACTGAGTGAGATTTGGTCAGTTGAGAGTTTTTGGGTTTAAAGTTGTTCTTGATGTGATTTAGGAGGAAAAAGTGCTTAAGGACCACCTGAAAGTTTAACCGAATTAGGAGCAGCAAAACCAGGTAGGGATTGACGAATTTAATCTTGATTGATTGTGTTTGAGTTGTGTGATTATGATATGGTTTGGCTGTGCTTGAAATTGATTGTTTGTATGAGTAATTCTTGTTGAAATTTTGGTGAAAATTTGATGAAATTTGATGATATTCAACTTTGAATTTGTGTTCTTCATGGCTGCTGGAAAAACGAACCCTAGACCTTAAATTGGGGTTCAATTTGTGTTAAAATCATGTAGAAAATATGGGGTTTTAATGGCTGCAATTTTATTTTGAATTATGGTAAAAATCGGTTGCTGAAAAGACTGAAAAACGGGTAAAAACAGAGAAAGAATCTGAAGAATATACGAAGAACACGAAGAACACTTTGAGTGTGGTCAAGAACAATGAAGAACACCTTTTAGATCTTAGAAAGGGCAAGGAAGTAATTATTTTGGTGTTTGAGGGGTTATTTGGTAATTTCTGAAAGTTAGGGTGGTAAAAGTAGAAATATTAAAAGTTACGGGTGGTAAAAAGTGAATTTTAAAGGTTAAAAGTTAAAGTGGGGTAATTTTCGAAAATTTAATAATAAAATAATAAATAATAATAAAATATTAAATAATAATATTTAATTAAAAATAATATTTTAATAAAAATAATAAAATAATGCGGAAAGGCAGTTTTCTGTAAAAGTTTTAGAAAGACAACTTTAAGCGCAGAATCTCATAATTACCCTCATAAAATACTTAGGGAGTGGTAAGAACATATTAGTGAGGCAAAGATAAAAGAAAGATAAAAAGTTGAAGAAAAGATAAAAACTAAAGAAAAGTCTGTAAGGTTTTAATAACAGAAAAACAGACAGAAATTAGTGAACGAACTAGGGCAACATAGTTAGTCCTTGAGTTGCGACTAGGGTTAGGTATTATATGAAAAGTTAAACTGTTTCAGTATAGACTTAATGAACCTATACTTGGGACAGGCGAACTATTCATACCGAAATTTACATAAACTTTAAATACATACGTTAAGCAAAGAAATCAGAGCAGAGTAGAGAAACACAGAAAACAGAGTAACCAGAGTAAAGTTAAGAGATAAAGAGAAAAAGAGTAATATAGATACAGATGAAAAGAGTAATCAGAGAAGAGAAAAGAGATACAGAGAACAGAGTAATTAAAACAGAGTAAAGAGATACAGAGAAAAGAGAAACCAGAACAGAGTAAAGAGATATAAAGAGAAAAGTAATATAATAAAGAGATATTTATATATATTAGTTGCTTGATGCAACCCAGAGCTATATTTATATATATATATATATATATATATATATATATATATATATATATATATATATATATATTAGTTGCTTGATGCAACCCAGAGCTATATTTAATATATATTAGTTGCTTAATGCAACTCAGAGCTTCTGTAGGGAAACTAAGTTACCTACAGCTATTTTCCGCTTCCCCAGAGCAGAGCTGAGTATATATATATTTTCCTGCAGTAAGCAGAGGCTGTCTCAAATGAGCGGCTATTATTATATGCGCATTTATTTAGGAACGGAAAATCGTATTCGGGAAATCGGGATTACTCGTGACCGGATAAATGTCGGGATTGCGGGCAGCCAACCGACACATGAGCTCATGGCCTGCGCTAGGGCTAGACATGCATCATTCTTGTCTGCGCATCATTCTCTGTTGCATTCTTTTCTGTGTGTGATCTACTTCTTTATGTTTGTCTGCTCGTATGCTACTTTTGTGTTTTATTTTCTTGTATTCTTTTGTTTGTGTTCTGCTTTTTGTTGTCTCTACTTTCTCTTTCTATCTTTATCTTCTGTTTACTGCTTCGCTATATTATGTTACTCGTCTACTAATCGACCCCAAATAAATGAACGTAACTAATAACCCCGACCCTACTAAGAACTCCCCAGTTCTTACCCCTTCTCTCTCCCTTTCCCCTTCAGATGGAAGTAAGAGTATCTTACCATAGTTCGCTGATGACCGTTCACAAGAAGAGGATTCTGCTCTAGATAGTCTTGTTAGTCTAGGGTGAATATCGTTCTCTGATTATATGTATATACTGTGAGACCAGCCAATGTCTGCACCCCGTTCATATGCATACTTTAACCTAAATCCTGTGTACGAGATTCCTATTGTGTTGCTACTTCATGAGGTACCAAAGAGACGTCCTGTGAAAAAGTCTAATCGTGCAGAGGAGTAGCAGATGATGTTCTATCTTTTGATGACGTTCCACCTGACTTGAGTTGTGAAGACTTAGAACGTACTTTCCCTCGCTTTAGTAGTTTAGAGGGACTAGGTGAGTATAGAGTCTAGGCTAGCCTAGGTGCCAGCTTAGGGACCTCTTGAACAGGTCAGGACCTGGGATGTTGTGTGTGTATATATGTATATAGATATTATTTAGCTATATCTAGGGGTGTTCTATCTAACAGTCTATATGCTAATAAAGGCTGAAACACCGAATGTTGTCAACTACTTGTGATGTATTTTTGTGTGGTTGTTTATAACTGTTTATCTGTTATTACTTGTGAATTGATTATAAATGATTCTGTCTATTAATCCAAATGTTTTCAAAAAAAAAAAAAAATACACCACGCAAATTAACTACGCGTTTAACAACGAATCAGGCTCATATGATAAATAATAGATAATAATTAGGAAGACAAATTGGTAGCGCTCAGTTTTCGGTATGATCTGGACATATTGAAAATTGGGTCGTTACAATAGACACTTTTTGGTCACTATAAAAAACTGTGACCATAGACCCCTTTAGGTCACCCTCAAAACCATGACCATAGACCCTTTTAGGTCACCCTTCCGAAAAACCGTGACCATAGACCCTTTTTGGTCACTGTAAAAAACCGTGACCATAGACCCTTTAGGCCACCCCCCAAAACCGTGATCATAGACCCTTTTAGGCCACCCCTAAAACCGTGTCCATAGACCCATTTAGGTCACCCTCCAAAACCGTGACCATAGACCTATTTAGGTCACCCTTTTTTGAATAACTGTGACCATAGCCCCTTTTTGGTCACTGTAAAAAACTGTGACCATAGACCCCTTTAGGTCACCCCCAAAACTGGGACCATAGACCCCTTTAGGCCACCCCCCAAAACCGTGACCATAGACCCTTTAGGCCACCCCCCAAAACCGTGACCATAGACCCCTTTAGGCCACCCCCCAAAACTATGACCATAGACCCTTTTAGGTTACCCTTTTTCGAAAAACCGTTACCATAGACCCTTTTTGGTCACTGTAAAAAACCGTGACCATAGACCCGTTTAGGTCACCCCTCAAAACCGTGACCGTAAACCCTTTTAGGCCACCCTTTTTTAAAAAATCGTGACCATAGGTACTCTATGGTCACCCTTTCCAAAAAACCGTGACTATAGCTTTTTTTTTTGTCATCCTAAAAAACTGTGACCATAGAGGGTCTATGGTCACGGTTTTTAACCGTGACCAAAAAAATCGTGGCCATAGACCCAAAATGTTGTAGTGAAAGACTTGATAAAAACCACTCAATTGAGCATAAGATAAACCATAAAATAGTGGTTTATCAGCTATGGTCCTGCAAAACAATAATAAAAAATCAGAGTGGGGTTATTTAGTTCGGGCCCCCGGTGAGCACTAAATGTTTCAGTCTGGAATTGGACTCCGAGGTATAAGTCGTCCACAATTGGAAGAGCACTAACAACGTCCTCCTCCTATATGCTGCACTACGAGTTCCTCTTTCGTCTAAGCAATGTGGAGAACCTACAAAAAGAACTTCAATACTTAATTCAGTTTACGATCTCAAAATTATAAAGCTTAAATTTGGAGAGCTCTGTTTAGTGACTTTTATGTTGGATTTGTATAGGTCATTTTTGTCTGCTATTTATCTTTGAGAAATGCATCCATTGTGATTCTGAGATTCCTGGGACCACAACAGAAGTGTATCGCGGATCTTTTTTGTTAGTTTGATTCAACTGACTTTGACTTGTAGTTTTGAAGTATAGCGTTGGCCCCAAATTGTTTAGGTACGGATAAAAATGACAACTCCTTGATTTCTATCAAACTGGAGATATGCTTGCTTGCATGAATTGAATAAATTAATTGTATGTCACTGTACAATTACTAAAGGCTCCAACATATAAAGCGCGACTATATATGTTAGTACTATTATTGCTATAGTATTAGTTAATTCCGAAAGGATTGCGTGGCCATGCCGGAAAAAAATGGTGATCTTGGATCACATGTTATATATTGTGGTGGGTATATATATATAGTCAAAGTCGTGTATACATTTATAACAAGAGTATGGTAATTAAAGCTAAATATAACAGAGGAATATAAAAACCATTGAAGAACTGAAGATTAATGGTTTAGAAGTTATAGAAACTCTCGTTGTAAGTATAGTTACTAAACCAAGCAATCAACCTTTCTTACAAAAGTTGTGGTTGTCACAAGTAACAAACCCCTTTGAAATTGATAACCGAGTATTTAAACCTCGGGTCGTCTTCTCAAGGAATTGCAGGGAGGTATGTTCTTATTATTGGTTATGAGTTGTAAATTGGGGTTTATTAGGAGGTAAGGAGGGAATATGTTGAATGACAAGTAAAATAAAATAATAACAATAAAATCTCTTGGCAAGGTATGAGAACTAGAAGGCCTATCCTTGTCAATTGCAATGAGAATTGGGTTTTAATCCCACTTTGTTAACCTCTAACTATGAAGGTAAATCAAGTGGATTAATTAGCTTAATCCTCAGGTCCTAGTCAATTCCTATGGAAAGACTAGAGTTATTGGAGCAACTCCCAATTTCAACCACTGCTTTATTTGACAGTTCAAGCGTTACCAATAAATCAACCAAAGCCAAAAGGGAAAAATCTAAATTATTTAAATAAAGGAAAGCAATCATAGATCTGAAAATACCTCAAATTACCACTAATAAAGATATCAAATGTAACATGGAAGAGTTCATAAATTAAATTAGAAAAATAAATAAAAGGAACATGGAACCTGTGATCGCGAAAGATGAAATAATCATGAAGTGAAAAGAATCCTAATTCTAAATCCTAAGAGAAAGGAGAGAACCTCTCTCTCTAAAAACTACATCTACTCCTAAAATTATGAATATGAAAGCTTTTTTTTATGAATGGATGCAATCCCCCACTTTATAGCCCCTAATCTGTGTTTTCTGGGCCGCGAACTAGGTCGAAAACAGCCCGGAAATCGCTGGAGAAGAATTCAAACACGCTGATTTCCGTCACTACGACGCGGCCGCATAGATCACGCGGTCGCGTCGCCTAGCTTCAGGGGAACCATAGCATATTATATATCAAATCGAAGCCCCGGACGTTAGCTTTCCAACGCAACTGGAACCGCGTCATTTGGATCTCTGTAGCTAAAGTTATAGCCGTTTGAGTGCAAAGAGGTCAGGCTGGACAGCTTAGCAATTTCTCCAACTTCTTGTATTCCTTCCACTTTTGCATGCTTCCTTTCTATCTTCCAAGCCATTCCTGCCTTATAATATCTGAAAACACTTAACACACATATCAAGACATCTAATGGTAATAAGAGAGGATTAATAATAAGCAAATATAAGATCAAAGAAGCATGTTTTCAATCAAAACACATAATTAGGAAGGAAATATAAAACCATGCAAATAGTATGAATAAGTGGGTAAAGAGTTAATAAAAATCACTCAATTGAGTACAAGATAAGCCATAAAATAGTGGTTTATCAACCTCCCCACACTTAAACACTAGCATGTCCTCATGCTAAGCTCAAGAGAAGCTATAAAGATGAAGAGGAATGGTATGAAATGCAACCTATGAATGCTAAATGCTTTTACTTACTTTGTTAAGAGTAAATAAGTTCTCCAAGATAAATACAAACCAATTTCCACTAATTCAAATCAGACAGTAAAAAGCAAGTGAACTTGTAAGAAGACAGCTCATGAAAGCAGGGAACATAGAATTTAAGCGTTGAACCCTCACTGGAAGTGTATATCACTCTAATCTCTCAAGTGTATAGGGTTATTCACTCTACTCTTCTCTAGTCATGCTTTCTAAACCTTGTTCTTCATCTAACCAATCAACAAAAATTTAATGTACCAATGCAAACATCATGAGGTCTTTTCAAGGTTGTAATGGGGCTAAAGTAAGGGTGAGGGTATATATATATATATAAGGCTAAGTGAGTTAACAAAGTGAATCCTTGATTAGTCTAAGATCTCACCTAACATATACATACTTTATATAATTCAAAAATACTTTACTTAGCTACCCAAAATTTTCCCACTTTTGTATTACATGCTCATGTATCAAACTTATTTTTTAATTTTGTCTCATGTGCATTGATTTTTTTATTTTGCATTTGGGGTATTTTTTTTTCATTTTTTTTTCTTTTTCTTTTTTTTTTGTATCCCCTTATTTAATTACTTAATATATTTTTCTTCAATGCACATGGTAATTTAATTATTTTTATTTCACATGAGCACGCTTCCCAAATTTTCAAATAACTTATTCAATTTAATTCCCTACTTTTTCATATCATCCCATGTTCATAAAATTTTCCACACTTAAATTTTACACAATATCTATCTTAAGCTAACCAAGGATTCAACTTGGGATTCCTATTTTGTTATTCTGCTTAAGGCTAGTAATGTGGTTATAAAACAGAAGGGATTTAAAAGCTCAAGGGGGCTAACAAGGGTGATGTAAAAGATAGGCTAATTTTTGGGATAAGTGAGCTAAAATCAAACAATGGCCTCAATCATATGCAAGCATGTAAATACACTAAATATTGGACATATAGAATGGAACAAAGTAAAGATTACAATCATAGAGAAGGAAACACACAGGAATAAAATATTTGTGGTTAAATAATGTAACCATATAAATAAGCTCAAATCTCACAGGTTGTGTGTTCTTTGGCTCAAAAACCATGTTCCAAATACAACTTCAAACAAGTTTTAACATAAAATTTTTTTTCAAATTAGTGAAATGCTATAAAATTTCTTGAAAAAGAAAATATTACTTCAACCAAGTAGTAACTAAATGCATAAAATCAAATAAACATGCAATTAAATATGCAAATGCAACAACTAACAAGAAAAAATAAAACATTGGTGTTTGAGATAGGAAGGTACTAACCCACGGAGATCGGTATCGACCTCCCCACATTTAAAGATTGCACCGTCCTCGGTGCATGCTGAGATTTGCAAGTGGACGGGGGTTGTGGTTCCTCAGCTGGGCTCTTTTTGTTCCTTTCCTTGCCAGTAGTTTGGGAGTAGCTTTCTCTTTACCCTTCTTGGTGGCCATCCTAAAAAGGGAAAAAGAAAGTGACTTTTAAAGCTAAGGGTTAGAGCAGGGAAGAGAGCGGAAAAGGTGGTAATCAATGCACAATAAAGAAGAATGACGTTAACACATGCTCATTAGTACATGTGAAAAGTCATCAATGGAAAATAGCTAGTGCATATGATGACAAGTGAATGCAAGGTGTTTATTGGCATGCTGGCAAAGGCATGAGTAGCATAGATCAAGTATTCAATGTCCAAATTAGTGAAAGGGGTTTTGTGAAAAACAAGCATTTATAATAAGTAGATTAAAAGAAATCTTAAAAATAGTGCACAATGCCATACGGGCGTTTTCACAAACACATAGCGTGCATGGTAAATAAGCTATTTGAAAGTATTAAATTGAACATGCAAGCAACCCTTTAAAAAGTATATATAATTGTTAAACCATTTTAATAGTCCGAAAATATATAAAAATAATGACCCAAATAAATTTCTAACACCAATAAAAATAATGCAATGAATGAAAGTATGCAAATAAATTAAATAAAATAGAATGAGAGGGAAAAAGGATGAGAAGAAGAAAAAAAAAGTGAGAAAGGAGAGAGAAGGAAGAAATTAGGATTAAAAAAGAAAAGATAAGAAAATTGGCACTAATCTGGATAGGTTGTACGACGCTGGCGACGCGGTCGCGTGGGTGACGCGGTCGCGTGGTACGCGATAAGGTTGGGTGACGCGGACGCGTGGGGCACGCGATCGCGTGACTCGATTTGTGTTAGTGGCGCTAGTGCAGCCTCGCGGTCGCACAACTCGCTGTTCAAAACTTAGTATTGCCAAAATCCAGGGTGACACGGTCGCGTGGGTGACGCGATCGCGTGAATGGCCTTATCTCCAATATGACGCGGACGCATGAGGCACGCATTCGCGTGGGAGGGCTTGGGCTTCTAGCACGAGTCCAGCCCAACACCAACTCAACTTTCTGCCATACACCCTTTTTACGCCAATTTTAGGTCACGCGGCCGCGTGGGTGACGCGGTCGCGTGGGAGGCCATTATTCCCATATGACGCGGTCGCGTGGGGTGATTTGTGCCATTGGCACGCCTCCAGCGCTGCTCCTGTGAAACTCTCTGTTCGTATTAATATTGTCTCCCATCTCCTTGCGACGCGGATGCGTCGCTGATGCGGTCGCGTCGCGTGCTCGCTTTTTTTTTTTTAGTCTGAAAAGATGCAGAATACAGTGTTAATATGAATGTGATGCAAAACTCCAGGTTCAATATAATAAAATAAAATAAAATTTCAAAAACAAACAAAACTAAATAAAATTAAAATTGAGAAAGGAATGATTATACCATGGTGGGTTGTCTCCCACCTAGCACTTTTAGTTAAAGTCCTTAAGTTGGACATTTGGTGAGCTCCCTGTTATGGTGGCTTATGCTTGTATTCATCCAGGAATCCCCACCAGTGTTTGTACTTCCAGTAACCTCCGGGGTCCCAAACTAAGCATGTAAAGCTTTTAAGAAGCTTCAAACAGATTCTTAGGCTCCCGGGGTAACAGATGTCAGAGCAGATTCCAGGATCCTAAATCTTGTTTTTACACCCATCCTTGTCGGGATCTGTATTTTCCAACTGGGTGATAAGTAATTTGAATTCTCACTGCAGCTACCAAACAGCTTCCTAGACCCATTCCGTTGAGCTTTACACCAACCTTTGCATTTAAACTTAAAGCTTCCAACCATGATAAACCTTGCAGGACAATTCTTACCACTGGCTATCTTCTTCTTACTCTTAATGCCACAAAGAGCTCTAAGTTGACCATCCGTCTCCAGTAGCCCATATTCAAGTGGGATTAGAAAGCTATGGGATATGAATTTTACCCACTTGAATGTTGTGAAGGATGATGGCAACTTAGGGGGAGGGGTTTCCAACAACTTTGGCAAGGTAATTTCAAGATCCACTCCCTTGTGCTCTTCTTTGACATCTTCTACCTCTTGATCAACCTCTACAAAATCTTCAACCATGATCTGCCTTGGAGGTTGTACGCTCTTCTCAACATCAACATCAAACACCGTGGAAGGAGGCTCTGTGACTGGACTTTCCAATGGAGGTACAGCATCTCTTAAGTCTGCAACCACTTCTTCCTTTTTAATAATTGCTGCTTTGTCCAGTTGTTTAAGTATAAAATCGTACTCATCCTCGATGTTTTTCTTTCTATGACAACTCCTTTCAAATATTCTTTCATCTTCAAGGGTCTCTCCTACCCTTACCCGTAGGGCCTCCTCTAACTCTTTATGAAGTATGGATTCGCAAAGATGATTCCTTCTTTCTTGTTCCATATCAATAGCATAATTGGGATCATCTTGCTCTTGGATTGATGGATGTGGGTATTTTTCCATGGATGGTGGTGATGGGATGGAGAGATTATTTTGTGGTTGACAAGGAAGTGCACTAGATCTTGAGGGTTGATTGTTGAAGGTATTTGGTGGTCTGATTTGGGTGAAGAGAGCTTGTATAGTAGAGTTTAGATCGGCAAGTGCTTTCTCCATGGAGGTTTAGGGTATATAGGAGGGTTCATTTGGTTCATAAGGTGGTTGGTATGGTGGTTGAGGGTTAGGGTCATATGGAGGTGAATGGTGGTAGTTGGCTTGTGAGTGTGGTGGTTCAAAGTTGTGTTGAGGAAAGGGTTCATAGGCATATGATGGTGGTTGTTGATAGTCCATTGGAGGTGGTTATTGCCATGAGGGTTGATCAAATCCTTGTGGCTCCTCCCATCTTTGATTGTTCCAACCTTGATGCCTGTTCTCATTGTAATTTCTTCTTCCTGCAACATAATTGTAACCAGACTCATAGCCAAAGGGGTGAGGGTTCATAGTAGTAAATAAAAATTAAAAAATAAAAATAAATTTAAATTTAAATTAAAAGGTTATTTAAATTTTGAAAATTTTTAAATTTGAATTTTGAAATTTGATTTTTGAAATAAGATAAGACAAGATAAAAATTTTAAAAATAAAAATCTGAAATTTTTTTTTCGAAAAATAAATTAAAAATATTTTTGAATTTAATGAGGAAAGAGAAAAATAATAAAATGACACCAAATTTCAAATTTTTAGATCAAAATGAAGAAAATAACTCAGAACAGCTTGAAGGTCAAGATGAACGTGAAGAACAACTTGAAGATCAAGATGAACACTAAGAACAAATTTTTGAAAAATTTTTTTTAATAACAAAATAAAAACCAATAACCTCTTAATTTATGAAAAAGCAAAAAAATAAAAACAAAAATAGAAACAAATAAACAAGTAAAAAGCAAATATTTACAATAACCAATAATAAGGCACACGTTTGCAATTTCCCGGCAACGGCGCCATTTTGAAGAACTGAGGATTGATGGTTTAGAGGTTATAGAAACTCTCGTTGTAAGTATAGTTACTAAACCAAGCAATCAACCTTTCTTACAAAAGTTGTGGTTGTCACAAGTAACAAACCCCTTTGAAATTGATAACCGAGTATTTAAACCTCGGGTCGTTGACGTTAGGATTTTTGCCAGTAAAGAATGTCATAAAAACAGTCGCATTGTAGATATAGTCTCTAAACCGACAAAAATCCCTTCGTACAAACGTTTTGGTTGTCACAAGTAACAAACCCCTTTGAAATTGATAACCGAGTATTCAAACCTCGGGTCGTCTTCTCAAGGAATTGTAGGGAGGTATGTTCTTATTATTAGTTATAAGTTTGTAAATTGGGGTTTAGGAAGTAAGGTGGGAATATGTTGAATGATAAATAAATTAAAATAATAATAATAAAATAAACTCCTGGCAAAGTATGAAGAACTGGAAGTCCTATGCTTGTCAATTACGATGAGAATTGGGTTTTAATCCCACTTTGTTAACCTCTAACTATGAAGGTAAATCAAGTGGATTAATTTGCTTAATCCTCAGGTCCTAGTCAATTCCTATGGAAAGACTAGAGTTATTGGAGCAACTCCCAATTTCAACCACTGCTTTATTTGACAGCTCAAGCGTTACCAATAAATCAACCAAAGCCAAAAGGAAAAAAAACAAATTATTTATATAATAAAAAAGAGCAATCATAAGTCTAAAATACCTCAAGATATATTAAATAGAAAATCAATCTAAACATAGAGAGTCATAAACAAAATTGAGAAAAGAAATAAAAAGAACATTGAACCTGGGAAGAAGTTGAAATAATAAAGTTGAAATAATAATATATCCTAATTCCTTTAAGAGGAATCCTAATCCTAAATCCTAAGAGAGAGGAGAGAACCTCTCCCTCTAAAAATTACATGAAAAGTGAATTATGGAAGCGTGATATGTATGGATGCATTCCCCCACTTCATAGCTTCTAATCTGTGTTTTTTGGGCCGCAAACTGGGTCAAAAACAGTCCAGAATTCGCTGGTTTCGAATTTTGCCACGCTGGTTTTCCGTCACTGCGATGCAGCCGAATGGATCACGCGATCGCGTCATCTAACGTCAGAGGATCTATAGCATATTATATATTAAATTGAAGCTCCGGACGTTAGCTTTCCAACGCAACTGGAACCGCGTCGTTTGGACCTCTGTAGCTAAAGTTATAGTCATTTGAGTGCACAGAGGTCAGGTTGGACAGCTTAGCAATTTCTCCAACTTCTTGTATTCCTTCCACTTTTGCATGCTTCCTTTCCATCCTCCAAGCCATTCCTGCCTTATAATATCTGAAAACACTAAACACACATATCAAGGCATCTAATGGTAATAAGAGAGAATTAATAATAAGCAATTATAAGATAAAAGAAGCATGTTTTCAATCATAGCACAAAATCAGGAAGGAAATATAAAACCATGCAAATATTATGAATAAGTGGGTAAAGAGTTGATGAAATCCACTCAATTGAGCACAAGATAAACCATAAAATAGTAGTTTATCAACCTCCCCACACTTAAACACTAGCATGTCCTCATGCTAAGCTCAAGAGAAACTATAAAGATAAAGAGGAATGGTAGATTAATATGAAATACAACCTATCTATATGAATGCAACTACATGCTAAGATATTTCTACCTACTTGGTTAAAGATAAACAAATCTTTTTAAGAACAAATATGAACTGTATTTCACTAATTCAAATTATGAAAATGAAGTACAAACAGACTTGCAAGAAGAAAATAGCTCATGAAAGCAGGGAACAAGGAATTGAGCATTGAACCCTCACTGGTAGTGTATACACTCTAGTCGCTCAAGTGTTTAAGGTTCGATTCTCTCAATTCTCTACTAACCTTGCTTTCTAAGGCTTACTCTTCATCTAACAATCAACATAATTCTAATGCACAAATACACATATCAAGAGGTCTTTTAAGGGTTGTAATGGGGTTAGGGTTAAGGTAGGATTGTATTTGGCCAAGTGGACTAAAATCTAAATCCTTAATTAACTTAAACTTTCCACCTAAATTAAACAATCCATGTAATCACAGTACAAAATCTAACTATCCATCAACCATATTTTCCACATATTCATGCATTCTAATTTCAAGTACAATTCATATGTATTGTTTTCAACATTTACTTTGGGGCATTTTGTCCCCTTTTTCTTATTTGCTCTTTTTCCTCTTTTCTTTTTTTTTATACATAATTTTTCTTTTTCTTTTATTTTTCTCAGTGCATATGATTAAATTATTGGATGCATGAATCATATCCTAAACATTTTTTTTTCACATTTTCAGAAAATTCTAACATACTCAATTCTGAAACCAATTGTTTCCAAATTCGCTTCCCCACACTTAATTTATGAGCACTCTCACTAGTCTAAGCTAACTAAGGATTCAAATTAAGGACATTATTGTTTTCCGCTTAGAGTTAATGATGTGCTAAAGTAAGGAACAAAGGGGTATAATAGGCTTAAATTGGTTTGCAAAGGATAATGAAAGGTAAGGCCATATGGGTATGTAAGCTCAGTGAAACCAAGGCCTCAATCATGTAAGTGCATGTATACATTAAACCATGGAAATATAGAATTAAGCAAGACAAAGATCACAATTTTAGAGAGAAAAATACACACTAAAAATAAAATATTGGTTGATAAAATGCAACCAATTCAAATAGGCTCAAAATCTCATAGGTTTTGTGTGTTCGAGCTCTAAACCTTGTTCCAGTATAATATCTCTTCGAACAAGTGTAACATTAAATTTTATTCAAATTAGTGAAATTCTCTAAAAGGTTTCTTGAAAAAGAAAATATTACTTTAACCAAGTGGTAAAATATGCACAAAAATTAAACAAATATGCAATCAAACATGCAAATGCAACAATGAACAAACAAATAAAATAAAAATTTTGGTGTTGAGTCAGGAAATAACTAACTCATGGAGATCGGTATCGACCTCTCCACACTTAAAGATTGCACCGTCCTCGGTGCATGCTGAGATTTGCAGGTGGATGGGTTGTTTCAACTGTTGCTTTTCTCTAAGGATTGTGCAGATGGACTTGTCTATCTCCCCATGTAAAATGTCTTCCGCTTCTCTTCCGGGTGGCCATCCTGAAAGAAAAAGGGAAGAAGAGTAACCCAGAAATAGAGATAAGAAAACAAAAGAAGTATGGGTGGGTTAATGCCAAATGATAAGGGTCTCATTTACATGGAAGCTTCAACATGTAAGTGAGAAAACAATAGAAGCCATGGCATGCCAGTGGTGCAAAATTTGCAACAATGGGGAAGAGAGTGGGTAATGAAAGACAATGTGAGTTCATGTCAATACAAAAAGAATATCAGTATTATAAAAATTAGCATTGATTTAAATAATATTACCCAATCAGAATTAAACAAGTCACCAAGCACCAAGAAAATACCAGAAAATATGTAACAGTTGAATAAGAATATTTGAACACCAATAATAACTTTAGAAAAATAAAATATGCAATGAATGAAAGTATGTAAATAAATTAAATAAAATAGAATGAGAGGGAAGAAGAACGAGAAGTAGAAAAAGAAAGTGAGAAAGGAGAGAGAAGGAAGACATTAGGATTAGAAGAGAAAAGGTAAGAAAATTGGCACTAATCTAGATAGGTTGTGCGACGCTGGCGATGCGGTCGCGTGGTGCGCAATAAGGTTGGGTGACGCGGACGCGTGGGGCATGCGATCGCGTGACTTGATTTATGCTAGTGGCGCGAGTGCAGCCTCGCGGTCGCACAACTCTCTGTTCGAAACTCTTTTTGCCAAAATTCTGGGTGACGCGATCGATCACGTGAGTGGCCTTTCTTTTAAAAATGACGCGGACGTGTGGGGCACGCGTTCGCGTGGTAGGGCTTGGGCTACTAGCACGGGTCCAGCCCAACTCCAGCTCAACTTTCTGCCATGCACCTTTTGACGTCAAAAATCCAGGTCACGCGGCCGCATGGGGCACGCGATCGCATGGGAGGCCAGTATTCCCATATGACGCGGTCGCGTCAGCGACGCGGTCGCGTGGGGTAATTTGTCCCATTGGCACGTCTCCAGCGCTGCTCTTGCGTAACTCTCTGTTCATATTAATATTGTCTCCCATCTCCTTGCGACGCAGACGCGTCGCTGATGCGGTCGCGTCGCATGCTCGCTTTTTTTTTTTTTTAAAGGATGCAGAATGCAGTGTTAATATGAATGTGATGCAAAACTCCAGGTTCAATAAAATAAAATAAAACTTGAAAACAAATAAAACTAAATAAAAATGAAAAATGAACGATCATACCATGGTGGGTTGTCTCCCACCTAGCACTTTTAGTTAGAGTCCTTAAGTTGGACATTTGGTGAGCTTCCTGTTATGGTGGCTTATGCTTGAACTCATCCAGGAATCTCCACCAATGTTTGTATCTCCAGTAACCTCCGGGATCCCAAACTAAGCATGTAAAGCCCTTAAAAAGCTTCAAACAGATTCTTAGGCTCCCGGGGTGACAAATGCCAGAACAGATTCCAGGATCCCAAACTTTACTTTTACACCAATTTTTGTCGGGATCTGTATTTTTCCAGCCGGGTGATAAGTAATTTGAATTCTCACTGCAGCTACCAAACAGCTTCCTAGACCCATTCAATTGAGCTCTACACCAACCTTTGCGTTTAAACTTAAAGCTTCCAACCATAATGAACCTTGCAGGACAATTCTTACCACTGGCCATCTTTCTCTTACTCTTAATATCACAAAGAGCTCTAAGTTGACCATCCGTCTCCAGTAGCCCATATTCAAGTGGGATTAGAAAGCTATGGGATATGAATTTTACCCACTTGAATGTTGTGAAGGATGATGGCAACTTAGGGGGAGGTATTTTTAATGAAATTGCAAGTTCTACTCCCTTTTGCTCTTCTCTGATAATTACCACTTCTTTGCAAGCTTCTTCAATTTCAACCTCTTCCTCTTGGTAGCTCTCTTTCAATTCAATCTCCTCTTCATTGCTTTCCAATGGCATGGAAGGTTGTGCTTCTTCTTCTTGAATCTCCATCTCTTGATCAACCTCTTCCAAATCTTCAACTATGATATGCTTTGGAGGTTGTACACCCTCCTCAGCATCAATTTCAACTGTCTTGGAAGGAGGTTCTATGACTGGACTTTCCCATGGAGGTTCTGCATCTCCTAAGTCTTCAACCACTTCTTCTTCTTCTTGAACAATGACAGCTTCTTCTACTTGTTCTAGTACGAATTCATTCTCTGTCTTGTCCACTGGGGTTTCTGGTATCTCCTTCATGCTACGCTCTTCACTAGACTGTCCACATGGAGCTGTGGCTGATCTTGTATATTTGAGCGCCTAGAAGCCCATTGAATTAATGCTTGCTCCAGTTGTTGAACGGTTGCCTGAAATTTAATTACTGTTTCCCTTAGGCGAACCTCTGCTTCTCGGGTTGCCGGACTTGGACATGCTACAAAAGAAAGTGGTGGTGGTTGGGAGTGATTGGATTGGAATTGGGGTGGTTCTATATATGGTTCATATGGCTCATAAGGTGGTTGGTATGGTGGTTGAGGGTTAGGGTCATATGGAGGTGAATGGCAGAAAGGGGCTTGTGAGTTTGGTGGTCCAAAGTTATGTTGAGGAAAGGGTTCATAGGCATATGGTGGTGGTTGTTGATAGTCCAATGGAGGTGGTTGTTGCCATGAGGATTGATCAAATCCTTGTGGTTCCTCCCATCTTTGATTGTTCCAACCTTGATGCATGTTCTCATTGGAATTTCTTCTTCCTGCAACATTATTGTAACCAGACTCATAGCCAAAGGGGTGAGAGTTCATAGTAGAAAATAAAAATTAAAAAAAATAAAAACAAATTGAAATTAAAAGGTTATTTAAATTTTGAATTTGAAAATTAAATTTTGAAATTTGAATTTTAAATTTTTGAAATTTGAAATTTGAAAATTTTTTTTTTAAATTTGAATTTTTAAAAAATTTTTAAATTTGAATTTTAAAATTTGACTTTTGAAATAAGATAAGATAAGATAAAAATTTTAAAATAAAAATCAATAACCTCTTAATTTAATAAAAATAAAAATAAAAACAAATCAAAAAGCAAATATTTACAATAACCAATAATTAGGCACATGTTTGCAATTCCCCGGCAACGGCGCCATTTTGACATTAGGATTTTTGCCAGTAAAGAATGTCATAAAAATAGTCGCGTTGTAGATATAGTCTCTAAACCGACAAAAATCCCTTCGTACAAACGTTTTGGTTGTCACAAGTAACAAACCCCTTTGAAATTGATAACCGAGTATTCAAACCTCGGGTCGTCTTCTCAAGGAATTGCAGGGAGGTATGTTCTTATTATTGGTTATAAGTTTGTAAATTGGGGTTTAGGAAGTATGGTGGGAATATGTTGAATGATAAATAAATTAAAATAATAATAATAAAAGAAACTCCTGGCAAAGTATGAAGAACTGGAAGTCCTATCCTTGTCAATTGCGATGAGAATTGGGTTTTAATCCCACTTTGTTAACCTCTAACTATGAAGGTAAATCAAGTGGATTAATTAGCTTAATCCTCAGGTCCTAGTCAATTCCTATGGAAAGACTAGAGTTATTGGAGCAATTCCCAATTTCAACCACTGCTTTATTTGACAGCTCAAGCGTTACCAATAAATCAACCAAAGCCAAAAGGGAAAAATCCAAATTATTTATATAATAAAAAGGAGCAATCATAAGTCTGAAATACCTCAAGATATATTCAATAGAAAATCAATCTAAACATAGCGAGTCATAAACAAAATTGAGAAAAGAAATAAAAAGAACATTGAACCTGGGAAGAAGTTGAAATAATAAAGTTGAAATAATAATATATCCTAATTCCTTTAAGAGGAATCCTAATCCTAAATCCTAAGAGAGAGGAGAGAACCTCTCCCTCTAAAAACTACATGAAAAGTGAATTATGGAAGCGTGATATGAATGGATGTATTTTCCCATTTTATAGCCTCTAATTTGTGTTTTCTGGGCCGCAAACTCGATCAAAAACAGTCCAGAATTCGCTGGTTTCGAATTTTGCCACGCTAGATTTCCGTCACTGCGATGCAGCCGCATGGATCACGCAGTCGCGTTGCCTAACGTCAGGGGAACTATATAATATTATATATCAAATCGAAGCCCCGGACATTAGCTTTCCAACGCAACTAGAACCGCGTCGTTTGGACCTCTGTAGCTAAAGTTATAGCTGTTTGAGTGCAGAGAGGTCAAGCTGGACAGCTTAGCAATTTCTCCAACATCTTGTATTCCTTCCACTTTTGCATGCTTCCTTTCCATCCTCCATGCCATTCCTGCCTTATAATATATGAAAACACTTAACACACATATCAAGGCATCTAATGGTAATAAGAGAGGATTAATAATAAGCAATTATAAGATAAAAGAAGCATGTTTTCAATCATAGCACAAAATCAGGAAGGAAATATAAAACCATGCAAATATTATGAATAAGTGGGTAAAGATTTGATGAAATCCACTCAATTGAGCACAAGATAAACCATAAAATAGTGGTTTATCCGTCGTCTTCTCAAGGAATTACAGGGAGGTATGTTCTTATTATTGGTTATGAGTTGTAAATTGGGGTTTATTAGGAGGTAAGGAGGGAATATGTTGAATGACAAGTAAAATAAAATAATAACAATAAAATCTCTTGGCAAGGTATGAGAACTGGAAGGCCTATCCTTGTCAATTGCGATGAGAATTGGGTTTTAATCCCACTTTGTTAACCTCTAACTATGAAGCTAAATCAAGTGGATTAATTAGCTTAATCCTCAGGTCCTAGTCAATTCCTATGGAAATACTAGAGTTATTGGAGTAACTCCCAATTTCAACTACTGCTTTATTTGACAGCTCAAGCGTTACCAATAAATCAACCAAAGCCAAAAGGGAAAAATCTAAATTATTTAAATAAAGGAAAGCAATCATAGATCTGAAAATACCTCAAATTAGCACTAATAAAGATATCAAATGTAACATGGGAAAGTTCATAAATTAAATTAGAAAAATAAATAAAAGGAACATTGAACCTGTGATCGCAAAAGATGAAATAATCATGAAGTAAAAAGAATCCTAATTCTAAATCCTAAGAGAGAGGAGAGAACCTCTCTCTCTAAAAACTACATCTACTCCAAAAATTGTGAATATGAAAGCTTTTTTTTATGAATGGATGCAATCCCCCACTTTATAGCCTCTAATCTGTGTTTTCTGGGCCGCGAACTGGGTCGAAAACAGCCCGGAAATCGCTGGAGAAGAATTCAAACACGCTGATTTCCGTCACTGCGATGCGGCCGCATAGATCACGCGGTCGCATCGCCTAGAATCATGGGAACTATAACATATTATATATCAAATCGAAACCCCGAACGTTAGCTTTCTAACGCAACTAAAACCGCGTCCTTTAGATATCTGTAGCTAAAGTTATAGCCGTTTGAGTGCGAAGAGGTCAGGCTGGACAGCTTAGCAATTTCTTCAACTTCTTGTATTCCTTCCACTTTTGCATGCTTCCTTTCTATCTTCCAAGCCATTCCTGCCTTATAATATCTGAAAACACTTAACACACATATCAAGGCATCTAATGGTAATAAGAGAGGATTAATAATAAGCAAATATAAGATCAAAGAAGCATGTTTTCAATCAAAACACATAATTAGGAAGGAAATATAAAACCATGCAAATAGTATGAATAAGTGGGTAAAGAGTTAATAAAAACCACTCAATTGAGTACAAGATAAACCATAAAATAGTGGTTTATCAACCATATAAGAGATAATTTGGGAGAATTTTCAGATGCAATGAGAACGTATTCAAAAGTGTTCTTGTTTGGGTGAACTTGGATGTGACTCGATCCTTGCAGTCAATGCCGAGCTATTATCCTTTGCACCGAGCTTTATGCTTGGAGGTATGAGCTTTTCGTCCGAAAGTATTTCGCATCGCAAGGAGAACAAAAGAAAAAGGGGAAGTGTACCTGCAAAAGACACTCCGATGCTTAAGTTAGTATGGTGAATTTCTTGTGTCTGTTTCCAAAAATAAAATGCCATACCTTTATAGGCGATGTAGAATAGATTGGTTACGCTTTTTTGGTAATCATTTGCATTGAAGGGTAATTATGACAGATCGGGAGGTTATGGTATCTAATCAGGCGCTAGGATTCCGAGCTATACCGTTTGAGATGGGTTATAGCCCGTTGAGCCGAGTTATAACGCATAATGCCGAGTTATGACTTATGATTTGTAACAGCCATATTACAGCCCCCAAGCTTGGCCTGTGAGTATTTTTAATGAAGTAGGTTGAGCTTATAATGAGTTATAACTCGGAAAGTGAGACGGTTATGGAGCCCCTAGATCAAGATGCTTTATTAAAAGTAATAAAAATCAATTTGGATTAAAGAAAAATGGTAATAATTATAGTTAAGAGAGAGAAGTATTAAATGTTGATGTGAAGAGTGTGCATGTTCCCGAGGCCTTCTGCATCGTGGATGTAACTGATGGGATGATTTGGTGGAATCCAAGCGGTTTTGTTTTATGGTTTAATTAAATATTTTGGAATCCAAATGGTTTTCTTGTAAGCCATTATCTTGCCAGTTATCACAAACGTTTGGGAGAAAGAAAATGAGCAAGAGAGGTAAGCTTTTGTTCAATCTCTGTTACCTGTAGTTTTTCTTCTCCTTTTGTTCATTATCCTGAGTCGTTGATAATGGGGTTTGAGAAAGAGAAAAAGGGGAAGATTGATTGGTATTATGATTGGGTGAATTAAGATGTGCGGAAACGGATTTCTTTGTTCGTTGATGAAGAAGCTATCAAAAAGATAGATGGGAATAGGATAGTTAGAAGAGGTTCTGGTGTGCGTTTAGAGTTACTGCCATATTCTTCTCATGATCGTGTCTTTCATAAGGGGGAGGGTTTTGAGTTCTTTTACATGCACAGTTGTGTGCTGAAAGATTTGAGGGTCAAACTTCTTTTTACAGATTTTGAGTGTCAAGTTTTGAAGCAGTTGAACTGTGCTCCTTCGCAACTTCATACCAATGGTTGGGCTTTTTTGCAAAGTTTTGAGGTGTTGATGGAGTTTCTGGAGGAAAATTCGTCAATACAATTGTTCTTCTCAATGTTTCAAGCCAAGCGTTTTTTGGAAGGGTGGTTGGGTGAACTTTAATAGCTCTCCAGATTTTGCCATTTTAAGCTGTATAAGTCCTCTATCAAGGACTTTAAAGAGATGTATTTGAAAGTCAGGTCTGCTAAGAGTGATTTTCCATTTTATTTGGATAAAACTCTTGGGGAAAAGTTTCCTTTGTGGTGGTGCTCAAAACTCCAAAATATTCTGGGTTTTGAGACGATTAGTCTGAAAAATAAATGCATTATTGAGTATTTAGTAGAATTTGTTAACCGAGAAAAGTTAGTCTCAGTTTTTGATTTACTTCAATGGGATGACAATAAGCATACCGATGTAGAGTATTTAGGTAAGGTGCTGAAATATAGCTTTTAAGGTATTGATTTAGTATGTTAGTAATTGTTTGATTCGTTTTTGTTTCAGGTGGAAAGTATCCTGGGGTATCTGCTGCTACTTTAAGAGCTCGAGTAAAAAGTAAAAATCTGGAAAAGGAAGGGTCGACCTCCAAACCAGATATGGGTGCTGGGGTGGGTGAGGTTAATCAACCTCGCCCAAAAAGGAAGAAGGTCATACTGAAGAAAAGGAAATCAGATCTTGTGGACTTTTCTGAGGACTCTGATGAAGATAGGGGGAGATTCCTATTGAGGAAATTCATGCGTTTATGGATAATTAGAGAAAACTGCATGATATTGTCGACCATAGTGATGGGTCATCCGTTTGGGGTAAAGACTTTCCTTATATGGTCCTCGCTGATGAGGTTTGTCAATCATCGGTTGAGTTGTCATTGGCGAATGAGGTTGGAGATATTGCCATTGGGCAATATATATAGGTATTGTTTTGTGTTTTGTTTTCTTTGTTATATTAGTTTGTTATTTGATTGTGTTGTTGTCTTTGTAAGGTTGTTGGGTTGCGATTGGCTAGCCTAGGTCGGAGCCAGGAGATTAAGCATAAGAAGCCGATTGTACGAAAGGAAGATCCGAGTTTGTTGAAGGAGGATTTGTCTTTGATAAAGAGTACTATTGCCGATTTGGACGGTAAGTTATCTGATAGGGATAAAGAATTGCAGTTGATGAAGGAGAATTATGCAAAGGAGGTTAAGGATTTGAAGAAGAAGGAGGCCGATCTTTCTAGCATGAGGACCAAGTAATCGAAGTTTCTGCAAAGTTGAAGAAGATGGAAAAGAATAAAGAAGCTAAAATACTGGATTCATTTATTCAGGGCCTTGAGCGTGCCTTGCTTCAGGTGAAGTTTCTGGTTCCTGATTTCGACTTCTCCCAGATGGATTTTGGAAAGATTATTCGTGATGGAGTGATGGTTGACGATGATGGAGCAGCCAAGGATGAAGATAAGAATTCTTAGTAGGCTGAATTACAAAATTTATATTTGTGCATAGTAACTTTTTATGCTAGTTGGGACCTGGTTTTCTCTGTATAGAGCTTTTGGACTTTTGATGATTTTGCTATTTGGACAAAATATATTTTGTTAGTGAAATTGACTTATTGCAAAATTTATGTTTGGTTGTTATTTGCATTTATTTTTTGATAGAATTGGGAATACCCTTATGGTATTTGCATTTGTCTCATTGTGACCTTAGTCAATAGTTTATTTGACTGTTATATCTGAAAGATATATAATTCAGATTTTGAGATCTGTGAGCATAGATCAAAATTTTAGTTTGTTAGATATAGTTCTAAGATCCGATCATTGCGCTTGTTAGGATAAGTTGGAAAATTATAATTTTAGGTGCGAGTAAATATAAAATGTTGACAGAACAAACCGAAAATGTGGAATTATATATTGATTGACCTTTGTTTACAAAGATGCAGGAAGGCATGCCTCGTTAAAACCTCTGGCTTTAACTATAGTAATGTTTTAAAGAAGAAACATTCCAGGTGTTAGGGATAGTTGTACCATTCAAAGATTGTAGCCAATATGCCCCATTTTCGAGGACTTCAATAACTCGGAATTGGCCTTCCCAATTTGTGGCGAGCTTCCCATGTGATGATGGTCTTCGGGCCTTTTTTTTTTTTTGCCAAGTACCAAATTATTTACTTGAAATTATCAGGGATGGACCTTTTGATTGTGTCTGCGGGAAATGATTTGTTGCATTGCTAGGTGCTGGAGAGTTGCAATAGCTCTGACTTCTTCAATTGATTTGAGGTCTATACGCCGAGCTTTATTATGGTTGTCTATTTGAGTTCTGATAGAGGAGGGAGATATTTCTAAAGGTATCATAGCCTCGGAGCCATACAAGTGCCGGAAAGGCATTATTTTCAATCTGAGCATTAGTTAACTTGACAATTTGGTTCGCCATCCTTTGACTTTCTTCCGCCGTACGTTGATTTGCTAGTTGTAGCTCAGTTACCATCCGAAGAAGTTCGGAAGGCGTTGGTGGAGGCAAATCAACCATGGATGTTGAAGTATTGAGGCCGAGAAAAGGACAATGGATTTATGTCTTCAGCCCCATGGTGGGCGCCAACAGTTCTTGTGTGGATGAACTTGGATGTAACTCGGTCCCTTGCAGTCGATGCCGAGCTATTATCCTTTGCACCGACCTTTATGCTTGGAGGTCTGAGCTTTTTGTCCGGAAGTGTTTCACATTATGGGGAGAACCAAAGAAGAGGGAGAGTGTAACTGCAGAAGACTCTTCGATGCTTAAGTTAATATGGTGAATTTCTTGTGTCTGTTTCTGAAAATAAAATGCCATACCTTTATAGGCGATGTGGAGTAGATTGGTTACGCGTTTTTGGAAATCGTTTGCATTGAGGGGGTAATTATGACAGATCGGGAGGTTATGGTATCTGATCGGGGGTTAAGATTCCGAGCTATACCATTTGAGATGGGTTATAGCCCGTTGAGCCGAGTTATAACGCATAATGCCGAGTTATGACTTATGATTTGTAATAGTGATGCATTTGTATCATGTTGTATTTTTCTTTGCTTTTTCATATTAAAATTTAATTAATCATGCTTAATTATTGAGTATTTTTGTGCTTAAGTCATATATTGCTTTGATCTCTTTGAATTGATTTATTTTGTAGGAAATGGTGGAAAAAGAAGTAAAAAGCACAAGACAAGCATGAAAGAAGAAAGAATTTAATGGGTGAAGAAGAGAAGAACCAAACAGCCATATCAAAAAGTTTTTGCAAAAAAGTTTTTGTTATATTGTTTACGTTTTTTTCATGATAAACGGATAGAATTACTAAGATCATAATTGAATAAGCTACCAATTTGTATTCACAAATATTCACTGATAAATTTATCTTTATAAAAAAGCAATATTGAGAATACATTCATTAAAATTAAGATTCAACGGACAAAACTATCAAAATCTTAATTATATTATCTTTATTTAGACGGTGATACTATTTCCACATTTTTTTTCTTACTGATAGGGACTAAGACAACTGTAGTAGACAGCAAGAGGCCAATGGACATGCATCTTGCGAAAATGTGTATCGGTTGGGCACCCGACATGAATTGGTTCCTCGAAAGCGGAGATCAGGATGATCAACAGTGAGCTTGGCGAGCTTTTTTTCTAATACGAAACGAAATCAACAAATACAAAGTAGTATGCACGGTGAAATATATATATAACATAATATGTCACTTGTTTTCTAAATTCTGATTAGAAAATTTTCAATAATAATTTGGCACTTTGGTGCACGAAATTGTGATCACACTTTTCACA
The DNA here is from genome assembly GCF_059453495.1 of Arachis ipaensis. Taxonomy (NCBI): domain Eukaryota; kingdom Viridiplantae; phylum Streptophyta; class Magnoliopsida; order Fabales; family Fabaceae; genus Arachis; species Arachis ipaensis. The sequence continues at coordinate 86,758,548 of NC_142441.1, read as the reverse complement.
ACTCCGCACAACTAACCAGCAAGTGCACTGGGTCGTCCAAGTAATACCTTACATGAGTAAGGGTCGATCCCACAGAGATTGTCGCCTTGAAGCAATCTATGGTCATCTTGTAAATCTTAGTCAGGCGGATTCAAATGGTTATGAGATTTTGATAATTAAAAAAATAAATAAAACATAAAATAAAATAGAGATACTTATGTAATTCATTGGTGGGAATTTCAGATAAGCGTTTGGAGATGCTTTGTTGCTTCTGAACCTCTGCTTTCCTATTGTCTTCTTCCAATCATGCGTGCTCCCTTCCATTGCAAGCTGTATGATCCTCTCGGATGAAAAATACCAGGTACGATTTCTGCACGGCTAATCAGCTGTCGGTTATCACTAGCGTCGGAATAGGATCTCTCTATCCTTTTGCACACTGTCACTGCGCCCAACATTCGCGAGTTTGAAGCTCGTCACAGTCATCCCTTCCCAGATCCTACTCGGAATACCATAGACAAGGTTTAGACTTTCTGGATCTCAAGAATGCTGCCAATTGGTTCTAGCCTATACCACAAAGGTTCTAATATCCCGAACTCGTTCCGTAGATCAGAGACCCAAGGGAATATACTCCGACTGTCGTCCAATGACTACGTTGAACATCATATAGACCGCTTGTGGTTGTCAGGCATGCGGATCTTGACTAAGCGAGTAACGAAGATAGTGGGTGATTGTCACGGGTCACCCCTTCATTCTCACTTAACTGAATTAAGTACAAGAGTATATCTTGGAGAAGAAGTAAGCGTGAATTGAAAGAGAAATAATAGTACTTGCATTAATTCATGAAGAACAGCAGAGCTCCGCACCTTAATCTATGAGGTGTAGAAACTCCACCGTTGAAAATACATAAGAGAAAAAGGTCTTGGCATGGCCGAATGGCCAGCCTCCCATAACGTGATAAGATGTGTTCCAAAACTCCAATAATCCAAGTATATATGGAATACAATAGTAAAAAGTGCTATTTATACTAAACTAGTAACTTAGGTTTACAGAAACTGAGTAACTAAGTGCAGATAGTGCAGAAATCCACTCCCAGGGCCCACTTGGTTTGTGCTTCGCCTGAGCATTGAAGCTTTCATGTGCATAGGCCATTTTTGGAGATAAACGCTAGCTTGGGTGCCAGTTTGGGCGTTTAACTCCGGTTCTGGTGCCAGTTCTTGCGTTTTACTCCAGAAAAGGGTCTCTAGTGGGCATTTGAACACCAGTTTGGGCCATCAAATCTCGAGCAAAGTATAGACTATTCTACACTGGTGGAAAGCCCAAGATGTCTACCTTCCAACGCAATTGAGAGCGTGCCAATTGGGCTTCTGTAGCTCCAGAAAATCTACTTCGAGTGCAGGAGGGTCAGAATGCAACAGCATCTGCAGTCCTTTCTCAGCCTCTGAATCATATTTTTGCTAAGGTCCCTCAATTTCAGCCAGAAAATACCTGAAATTACAGAAAAACACACAAACTCATAGTAAAGTCCAGAAATGTGATTTTTGCATAAAAACTAATAGAAATATAATAAAAAGTAACTAAAACATACTAAAATCTATGTAAAAACAATGCCAAAAAGGGTGTAAATTATCCGCTCATCACATCACCAAACTTAAATTGTTGCTTGTCCCCAAGCAACTAAAAACAAAGTAGGATAAAAAGAAGAGAATATACAATAAATTTCAAAATTATCAATGAAGATTAGTTTTAATTAGATGAACGGGGCTAGTGGCTTTTTGCTTCTGAACAGTTTTGGCATCTCACTTTATCCTTTGAAGTTCAGAATGATTGGCATCCATAGGAACTCAAAATTCGGATAGTGTTATTGATTCTCCTAGTTCAGTATGTTGATTCTTGAAGACAGCTACTTTATGAGTCTTGGCCGTGACCCTAAGCATTTTGTTTTCCAGTATTACCACCGGATACATAAATGCCACAGACACATAACTGGGTGAACCTTTTTAGATTGTGACTCAGCTTTGCTAGAGTCCCCAGTTAGAGGTGTCCAAAGCTCTTAAGCACACTCTTTTTGCTTTGGACCATGACTTTAACCGCTCAGTCTCAAGCTTTTCACTTGATGCTCAAAGCCTTGGATCCTCTTTACCCTTGCCTTTTAGTTTAAAGGGTTACTGGCTTTTTCTGCTTGCTTTTTCTTTTTCTTTCTTTTTATTTTTTGCATATATTTTTTTTCGCAAGCTTTGTGTTTTTCACTGCTTTTTCTTGCTTCAAGAATCAATTTTATGATTTTTCAGATTATCAATAACATTTCTCTTTTTTCATTATTCTTTCAAGAGCCAACAATTTTAACATTCATAAACTTCACTATCAAAAATATGCACTGTTCAGCATTCATTCAGAAAACAAAAAGTATTGCCACCACATCAAAATAATTAAACTAATTTCAAGATAGAATTCGAAATTCATGTACTTCTTTTTCTTTTTCAGAAAATATTTTTCATTTAAGAAAGGTGAAAGATTCATGGAGTCATTCATAGCTTTAAGACATAGACACTAAACACTAATGATCATGTAATAAAGACAAAAACATAGACAAAATATAAGGCATAGAAACCAAAAAATAGAAAAATAAGAACATGGAAATTAAAGAACGGGTCCACCTTAGTGACGGTGGCTAGTTCTTCCTCTTGAAGATCCTATGGAGTGCTTTAGCTCCTCAATGTCTCCTCTTTGCCTTTGTTGTTCCTCTCTCATGGCCTTTTGGTCCTCTCTGATTTCATGGAGGATGATGGAGTGCTCTTGGTGCTCCATCCTTAGTTACTCCATGTTAGAACTCAAATCTCCTAAAGAGGTGTTGAGTTGCTCCCAATAGTTGTGTGGAGGAAAATGCATCCCTTGAGGCATCTCAGGGATTTCTTGATGAGGAATTTCCTCATGCTCTTGTTGAGGTCCATGAGCAGGCTCTCTTATTTGCTCCATGCTCTTCTTAGTGATGGGCTTGTCCTCTTCAATGAAGATGTCTTCCTCTATGACAACTCCGGCTGAATTGCATAGGCGACAGATAAGATGAGAAAAGGCTAACCTTGCCAAAGTGGAGGGCTTGTCAGCCACCTTGTATAGGTCTAGAGATATGATCTCATGAACTTCTACTTCTTCTCCATTCATGATACTATGGATCATGATAGCCCGATCCACAGTTACTTCGGACCGGTTGCTAGTAGGAATGATAGAGCGTTGGATGAACTCCAACCATCCCTTAGCCACGGGTTTGAGGTCAGGCCTTCTCAATTGAACCGGCTTGCCTCTTGAGTCTCTCTTCCATTGAGCTCCTTCCACACAGATGTCCATGAGAACTTGGTCCAACCTTTGATCAAAGTTGACTCTTCTAGTGAAAGGATGAGAATCTCCTCTCATTATTGGCAAGTTGAATGCCAACCTTACAGTTTCTGGACTGAAATCCAAGTATTTCCCCTGAACCATTGTGAGCCAATTCTTTGGGTTCGGGTTCACACTTTGATCATGGTTCTTAGTGATCCATGCTTTAGCATAGAACTCTTGAACCATTAAGATTTCGACTTGTTGGATGGGGTTGGTGAGAGTTTTCCAATCTCTTCTTTGAACCTCACGTCAGATCTCCGGATATTCACTCTTTTTGAGCATGAAGGGGACCTCGGAGATCACCTTTTTCTTGGCCACAACTTCATAGAAGTGGTCTTGATGGACTTTTGAGATGAATCTCTCCATCTCCCATGACCTGGAGGTGGAAGCAATTGCCTTTTCTTTCCTCTTTCTAGAGGTTTCTCTGGCCTTAGGTGCCATTAATGGTTGTGGAAAAACAAAAAAGCAGAGATTTTTCCACACCAAACTTAAAAGGTTTGCTCGTCCTCGGGCAAAAGACGAAATAAAGGAGGAGAAGAAGAAGAAATGGAGGAGATAGAGGGGAGTAGTGGATTCAGCCAAGGGGGTTTAAGTGTTTATGATGTGTGAAATTGAAGGTGGTAAGGAGGGGTATTTATAGGGTAAGAGGGAGAGGGAATTCGTGTAAGAGGGGGTTGGGTTTGGGAGGAAAATGTTTTGAATTTGAATGGTGAGGTAGGTGGCAATTTATGATGGATGGATGTGAGTGGTGAAGAGATATTGATGTGATTGGTCAAGGGTATTTGGGAAAGAGTATTATGAAAAGGTGTGAAGAGGAGAGAAGAAGAGAGTTGGGGTAGGTAGGGATCCTGTGGGGTCCACAGATCCTGAGGTGTGAAGGAATTCTACTCCCTGCACCTTTCTGGTGTTTAAACACCCTCTGTGTGCCATTTCTGGCGTTTAACGCCAACTCTGTTACCTTTTCTAGCGTTAAACGCCAGACTGATGCCCTTTTCTGGCGTTTAACGCCCATCAGACACCCCTTTCTGGCGTTAAACACCAGTCTGTCTGCCAATTCTAGCGTTTAACGCCAGTCTAGCTACCAATTTTGGCATTTAACGCCCAGAATGCTACCAGACTGGGCGTTAAACGCCCTTTCTGCTATCCTTACTGGCGTTTAAACGCCAGTAAGCCTGTCCTCCAGGGTGTGCTATTTTTGATGCTGTTTTTTATTCTGCTTTAATTCTGTAGCTATTTTTATGACTTCACATGATCATCTATCTAAAGAAAACATAACATGACAATTGAAAACAAATATATAAATATAATTAAATAACATTGGGTTGCCTCCTAATAAGCGCTTCTTTAATGTCAATAGCTCGACAGTGAGCTCTTAGAGAGGTTCACTAAGACACAGAGAGTAATGGTGGCCTCCCAACACCAAACTTAGAAGTTGAGTGTGGGGCTCTGTTTGACCCTGTATTGAGGGAAGCTTTTCATGCTTCCTCTCCATGGTTACAGAAGAAGATCCTTGAGCCTTAAACACAAGGTAGTCCTCATTCAATTAAAGGACTAACTCTCCTTTGTCCACATCAATCACAGCTCTTGCTGTGGCTAGGAAAGGTCTTCCAAGGATAATGGATTCATCCTCATCCTTCCCAGTATCTAGGATTATGAAATCAGCAGGGATGTACAGGCCTTCAACATTCACTAAGACATCCTCTACAAGTCTATAAGCCTGTTTCCATGATTTGTCTGCCATCTCTTGTGAGATTCTTACAGCTTGTACCTCAAAGATCCCTAGTTTCTCCATTACAGAGAGTGGCATGAGGTTTATTCCTGACCCCAGGTCACACAGAGCCTTCTCAAAGGTCATGGTGCCTATGGTACAAGGTATTAAGAACTTTTCGGGATCCGGTTTCTTTTGGGGTAATTTCAGTTAAACCAAAGCATTCAGTTCATTAATGAGCAATGAAGGTTCATCATCCCAAGTCTCATTACCAAATAATTTGGTATTCAGCTTCATGATTGCTCCTAGATACTGAGTAACTTGCTCTTCAAGAATATCTTCATCCTCTTCAGAGGAAGAATACTCATCAGAGCTCATGAATGGCAACAGTAAGTTCAATGGAATCTCTATGGTCTCTGTATGAGCCTCAGATTCCTTTGGTTCCTCATTAGGGAACTCTTTAGTGGTCAGTGGACGTCCCTTGAGGTCTTCCTCACTGGAAATCACTGCCCCTTCCTCCTCTATAAGTTCGGCCACTTTAGGTATATTGATGGCCTTGTACTCTCTCTTTGGATTCTCTTCTGTATTGCTTGGGAGAGTACTAGGAGGGATTTCAGTAACTCTTTTACTCAGCTGACCCACTTGTGTTTTCAAATTTCTGATGGAGGACCTTGTTTCAGTCATAAAACTGAGAGTGGTCTTAGATAGATCAGAGATTATGGTTGCTAAGTCAGAGAGGCTCTGCTTAGAATTCTCTATCTGTTGCTCAGAAGATGATGGAAAAGGCTTGCTATTGCTAAACCAATTTCTCCCACCATTATTATTACTGAAGCCTTGTTAAGGCTTTTGTTGAACCTTCCATGAGAAATTAGGATGATTCCTCCATGAAGTATTTTAAGTGTTTCCCTAGGATTCCCCCGTTGTAATTTACCTCTTCCATTCCAAGATTCTCAGGGTCATAAGCTTCTCCTTCAGAGGGAGCCTCTTTAGCACTACTGGATGCAGCCTGCATTCCAGTCAGATTCTGAGAAATCATATTAACTTGCTGAGTCAATATTTTGTTCTGAGCCAATATGGCATTCAGAGTATCAATCTCAAGAACTCTTTTCTTCTGAGTTATCCCATTATTCACAGAATTTCTTTCAGAAGTGTACATGAACTGGTTATGTGCAACCATCTCAATGAGTTCTTGGGCTTCTGCAGGGGTTTTCTTCAGATGAAGAGAACCACCAGCAGAGTGGTCCAATGACATCTTAGACAATTATGACAGACCATCATAGAATATACATAGGATGCTCCATTCTGAAAGCATGTTAGAAGGACATCTTCTGATCAATTGCTTGTATCTTTCCCAAGCTTCGTAGAGGGATTCACCTTCCTTCTGTCTGAAGGTTTGGACTTCCACTCTAAGCTTGCTCATCTTTTGAGGTGGAAGGAATTTGGCCAAGAAAGCATTGACCAACTTTTCCCAAGAGTTTAGGCTTTCTTTAGGTTGTGAATCCAACCATGTCCTAGCTCTGTCTCTTACAGCAAAGGGGAAAAGCATAAGTCTGTAGACCTTGGGATTAACCCCATTGGTCTTAACAGTGTCACAGATTTGCAAGAATTTAGCTAAGAACTGATGAGGATCTTCCAATAGAAGTCCATGAAACTTGTAATTCTGCTGCATTAGAGAAACTAATTGAGGTTTAAGCTCAAAGTTGTTTGCTCCAATTGCAGGAATTGAGATGCTTCTTCCATAGAAGTCAGAAGTTGGTGTAGTAAAGTCACCAAGCATCTTCCTTGTATCTCCACCATTGTTGTTGGGTTTGGCTGCCATGTCTTCTTCTTTTTCGAAATTTTCTGTAAGTCCTCTCCGGAGTGTTGTGCTTTAGCTTTTCTTAGCTTCCTCTTCAGAGTCCTTTCAGGTTCAGGATCAGCCTCCACAAGAATGTCTTTATCCCTGTTTCTGCTCATATGAAAAAGAAGAGAATAGAAAAGAAGAGGAATCCTCTATGTCACAGTATAGAGATTCCTTTATGTGAGTATAAGAATAGAAGAATGAGGTAGAGAGAGAATAAGGAGAATTCGAACACAGAGAGATGGAGAGGGTTCGAATTATGAGTAGAAGAGAAGTGTTAGTAAATAAATAAATAAATAGAAAGAGATGAGAGAGAAAGTGTATTCGAATTTAATTAAAAGAAAAGAAAAATATTTTTGTTTTTATTTTAATTATAAGTTAGAATTCTAAATTTAAGAAAAGAAATAAAATAAAATTAGAATTTAAAACAATTAGTTAATTAAAAAGAATTTTAAAAAAGTGGTTAGTGATTTTTGAAAATGAGAAGTGAAAAAGTAGTTAAGTAATTTTCAAAAAGATAAGAAATAGTAAACTTTTAAAATCAAACAAACAAGTCAAGTAGTTAATTGAAAAAGATTTGAAAATAAATTTTGAAAAGATAAGAAGTTAGAAAAATATTTTGAAATTAAATTTTGAAAAAGATATGATTGAAATTTATTTTGAAAAAGATTTGAAAAACAAATTTAAAAAAAATTTGATTTTTAAAATTAAAGTTGATGACTTGACTAAAAGATATGATTCTAAAATTTAAAGATTGAACCTTTCTTAACAGGAAAGTAACAAACTTGAAATTTTTTAATCAAAGCATTAATTGTTAGTAAAGTTTTTGAAAATGTGAAATAAAATTAAGAAAAAGATTTTGAAAAATTTATTTTCAAGAATTTTCGAAAAAACAGGAAAGAAAAATGAAAAAGATTTGATTTTTGAAAAAGATTTGAAAAGATAGAATTTTTAAATTGAAATTTTGACTTGACTAACAAGAAACAACTAAATTTTAAAATTTTTTTACTAAGTCAACCCAAAATTTCAAAATTTATGAGAAAAATAAGGGAAAGATATTATTTTTTATTTTTTTTGAATTAATGAAGAAAGAGAAAAACAACAAAATGACACAAGACATAAGAATTTAAGATTGAGACAAATGGAACATACAAGAACACTTTGAAGGTCAAGATGAACACCAAGAATACTTTGAAGATCATGATGAACATCAAGAACGTATTTTTGAAAATTTTTAAGAAAAGAAACACATGCAAGACACCAAACTTAGAAATTTTTAATGTTTAGACACTATGAATTCGAAAATGCATATGAAAAACAACAAAAAATACAAAACAAGAAAATATAAAGATCAAACAAGGGAAATCATCAAGAACAACTTGAAGATCAAAGAAGAACACAATGCATGAATTTTTGAAAATCTAAAAAAAATTAAAAACATGCAGTTGACACCAAACTTAAAATTTGACACTAGACTCAAATAAGAAACACAAAATTTTTGGTTTTTATGGTTTTATTAATTTATTTTATATTTTTCAAAAAATTTTTGGAAATAGAAATTAAAGAAATTCAAAATTTTTAATAAGAATTCCAGGATTCATGTGATGTTATTCTAGAGCTTCGGTCCAAAAGAATTAGACATGGCCAAACGGCCAGCCAAGCTTTAGCATAACAAATGCAGACATGTCCTTTCTACAATGGAAATTGGAAACCTCGGTCCAAAAGATTAGACATGGCGTAACAGCCAGCCAAGCTTCAACATATCTCATGAAGCTCTAGAATTCATTCTTAAAAATTCTGAAGAACACATTTTTTTTCGAAAATAAAAATAAAAAGCTTAAACATAAAAAAAATTACTCAATCTAAGCAACAACATGAACCGTCAGTTGTCCAAACTCGAACAATCTCCGGCAACGGCACCAAAAACTTGGTGCACGAAATTGTGATCACATTTTCACAACTCCGCACAACTAACCAGCAAGTGCACTGGGTCGTCCAAGTAATACCTTACGTGAGTAAGGGTCGATCCCACGGAGATCGTTGGCATGAAGCAAGCTATGGTCATCTTGTAAATCTTAGTCAGGCAGATTCAAATGGTTATGAGGTTTTGATAATTAAAAAAAATAAATAAAACATAAAATAGAGATACTTATGTAATTCATTGGTGGGAATTTCAGATAAGTGTTTGGAGATGCTTTGTTGCTTCTGAACCTCTGCTTTCCTATTGTCTTCTTCCAATCATGCGTGCTCCCTTCCATGGCAAGCTGTATGATCCTCTCGGATGAAAAATACCAGGTACGATTTATGCACAGCTAATCAACTGTCGGATTTCTCGTCTCGGATGAAAAATACCAGGTACAGCTACCGCATGGCTAATCATCTGTCGGTTCTCACTAGCGTCGGAATAGGATCTCTCTATCCTTTTTCACACTGTCACTGCACCCAACATTCGCGAGTTTAAAGCTCATCACAGTCATTCCTTCCCAGATCCTATTCGGAATACCATAGACAAGGTTTAGACTTTCCGGATCTCAGGAATACTGCCAATTGGTTCTAGCCTATACCACAAAGGTTCTAATCTCCCGAACTCAGTCTGTAGATCAGAGACCCAAGGAAATATACTCCGGCTGTCGTCCAATGACTACGTTGGTCATCATGTAGACCGGTTGTGGTTGTCAGGCATGCGGATCTTAACTAAGCGAGTAACGAAGATAGTGGGTGATTGTCATGGTTCACCCATTCATTCTAACTTAACTAAATTAAGTACGACAGTATATCTTGGAGAAGAAGTAAGCATGAATTAAAAGAGAAACAATAGTACTTGCATTAATTCATGAAAAACAGCAGAGCTCCGCACCTTAATCTGTGAGGTGTAGAAACTCCACCGTTGAAAATACATAAGAGAAAAAGGTCTAGGCATGGCCGAATGGACAGCCTCCCAAAACATGATAAGATGTGTTCCAAAACTCCAAGTATCCAAGTATATATGGAATACAATAGTAAAAAGTGCTATTTATACTAAACTAGTAACTTAGGTTTACAGAAAATGAGTAACTAAGTGCAGATAGTGCAGAAATCCACTTCTGGGGCCCACTTGGTGTGTCCTTGGGCTGAGCATTGAAGCTTTTACGTGCATAGGCCATTGTTGGAGTTAAACGCCATCTTGGGTGCCAGTTTGGGCGTTTAACTCCAGTTCTAGTGCCAGTTCTGGCGTTTTACTCCAGAAAAGGGTCATTAGTGGGCGTTTGAACGCCAGTTTGGGTCATCAAATCTCGGGCAAAGTATGGACTATTATACATTGTTGGAAAGCCCAAGATGTCTACTTTCCAACGCAATTGAGAGCGCGCCAATTGGGCTTCTGTAGCTCCAGAAAATCTCCTTTGAGTACAGGAGGGTCAGAATCCAACAACTTCTGCAGTCCTTTCTCAGCCTCTGAATCAGATTTTTGCTCAGGTCTCTCAATTTCAGCCAGAAAATATCTGAAATCACAGAAAAACACACAAACTCATACTAAAATCCAAAAATGTTATTTTTTCATAAAAACTAATTAAAATATAATAAAAAATAACTAAAACATACTAAAAACTATGTAAAAATAATGCCAAAAAGGGTATAAATTATCCGCTCATCACAGTTGTACATGATCGTGGTTCAATAGAAGGATCCCTGCTGTTTAAATGTATAGAAGGATAACCAAGGCGAAAGCTAAATGCATATTTTCATGTTTATCTTTTTCTAATGGCCTGACTGATCCAATTCGATATTCTTTCAAATTGGAGATACAGTTACACTACAAGAAATTATTAGAATAGCGACCGATTTTAGCGACCGAAAAAACTAGTTGCTAATGGCGACTGATTTAGCTATCGATATAAGATTTCTAAGACTAAGAAAAAATCAGTCGCTAAAACTATATTCAGCGACCGATTTTACTAAGTCGTGGTCACTATATTGGTTGAAAATTTAATCCTTAGCAACCGAATTAGTGACGGGTAAAAAATACTGTTAAAACTAATCAATCGCAAAATTGGTTGCTAATTTAGATAAAACAAAATAATTACTGAATTAATCTACCCCACCTTACCATAGTTCACCCATATCACTCTTATCTTCTCACACAATTACCGATGTAACCACTACGAGAAGCACCTCTCCTCGCAAGGTCTTCGTTGTCGACTAAGTTTGCTGCGCCGCCGCCTTCATCTTTGAGATCTCAATGCCGTCGTCATTGTTTTCCGCACCATCACCATCATCGTCATCTTTAGCTAGCGGTGCCATCGCCTTTGTCTTCTGGTATCTCAACATTGTCACGATCGTCTTCATCAATTTCCCAAGCCTGTACTCTTCCCTAATCTAAATTCCGATCAATTTTATCTACTCTGTTAGGGCTTTTTCACCTGTTATGATCAATTTAATTTATTTTGAACAAATTGAACAATTGGAGCTTGGAGGTAATAGGTGTAATATTATTCTACTCTCTTGTTCCTTGCGATCGTCGCTTCTTTGCTCTGCTCTCTCTTGTTTGTGGTTCTGTTCTCTCAGTCGTCCTTGTGCCTCTTCTCTCTCTCTCTCTCTTTCTCTCTCTCTCTCTCTGCCATCGCTGTTCTAGGAAGGTACGTTCTACAAATCTCCTTAAAATTTATATTTGTTAAAGGTTAATTATTAGTTTGATATATTTGTTAGGTGATTGTTCTGATGTTAAAAAACTTGATAATAAATGACACTTTAATATATCTATTTAAAGCTATTCAGAAAATTTATTATTGAAGGTGCACGCATTTTGCTCCAACCAAATAACCTTATTATGTGCATATCAACATAAGCATTTAGAATTATTTTGGTAGTTAGATATAACAAAATGTCCTTGATTCTTTTGATTTTGAATCAAAAGAAAGATGTGTAATTTTGGTTGCATCAGTTAATCAGTTAGTTATTCTTCGGTTATGCATTATCATGCATCTTAGAGTTGTAACTTCTCTCCTTATGTTCCGGGATGAGCTGGTGTTATTCAAATCTTGACTTAGAGAGCTTGCATGCACTTTTACTAAACACAGTAATGAGGTTGATGAACCCTTCAAGGTCGAATAAGCTGAAACAGTAAACATACATCCGCCCCCAACAGACAAGGTATTCATTCAATTCTACTATCAGCATTTATTTTTACTCTATTTTACTTAATTTTGTATGTGTAAATGTAACCCAATATATATTCAATGCAATTCAAGTTGCTTATGTTGGGAGGCAATGGATTTGTTGGCTCACATATTTGTAGAGAAGCCTTAGAACGTGGTTGCCAGTCTTAGCAGGTTCCAAATCCCACTTTGATTTCCATTAGAATTGTTTGTTTGGTGTAATTTCATGCCACTCACTTTGTCCTTTGTTTCATTAGTTTAACTTCTTTTTTGTTGTACATACCAATGAACTTTATCAATTGGCATCGGTGGCATTCTGCCTACTTGTGGCTTGGGTGTGCATTCTATCTATTCTTAATCTTCATTACTTCGCAAAAGTATATCCTTCTCGATATATCGTAGTCTGTTTTATAACCTAGCATCTATGAGATTTCCCTTTGTCATTATGATGTCCTGGTCGTTCTTTATTGATTTTCTTCTTTGATGTGTAGTGATAAGTTGTGCACACATTTATGCCATCCAAACAACTTTTGTGCCTTTGACAATTTGTTATTTCATTTCAGTGTAGTGATAAGTTGGGTTTAAGTCTCGAACTTGGTTCCTTTGCTGCGGGCATGATGATATCAACAACAGATCTTGGTCAACATACACTAGAACAAGTAACACCTCTCCCTCCTCTCTATTATATGAGCATACATGCCCCCCTTTCTTCTAATGAATTGTTATCATGATAGGGTGGCTATGATTATATAGTAGGTGCCTCTGAGCATGGTCAAATTATTAAATCACATGATCTTGAAATACCTTCTTTCAGGTATACTTCTATTATGGCATAAGCTTTAAGTTAACATGGCTTATTAATTCTAACTTCTAAGAGTTGTGTATGAAAATCCATTGCTTTTCTCATCGCTGTTGTTATTTATGATCCAAATTAAGCTTTTGAATATGATTTATTAACTTCATTCTTTTTCTTTTTTCACAATATTGTTAGATATTTTTTATTGCCTTTGGTGGACTGGTTGGACTGGAAGAGAGTATTGAAAAAGATGATAACTTGAAGGTACTATTCAATTACTATTCTGTACATTGTTGCCATTGTGCTTACTCTTGAGACTACTGCCAATCAAATATTTGATCAATCAAAATTTATAATGTGTTTAGTTGCTTCATTAGTTCGTATAATTTCGTAATTTCTCTTCTTTCTATTCAATAGGTGAACGGTGAGCATTTAGGATAAGAATGATTGAATATTGTGATTTGATTAATATAATTACTGATTAAATTTGTGGTTTTAGATAACTGTTGCTAGATGCAATATAGTTTTGTTGAATAACCTGAGTAACTTTATCTTTAGCTCAAGTGACTATCTATTATTAGTTATGAACAAAATATTTCATTGGATAATGTTGGAATATTGTGCTGATTATATACCTGAAGTTCTAAGCTTATACTCTCTGATGTTAATCATTCCCAACCTCATTGTTTGTCACTGTCCTTTTCTCTTCCTCCATAGCATATCAGTTAATCAAAAACCAGATAGTTGTGATGTTCTGAGGTATATATTTATCTGCAAGTGGAAAAACACAAACCCGAATTTATCTGAGTGACATGTCACTGTACATGAGTCACTATACTAAGAACAACTCAAGGTATGTTTCATTCTTAATTATAATCTATCTTCAATATGTGGTTTTCTCTTATTCATTGTTTTCTCTTATTATTTCAAAGGGTTTATGGTGAGGAACAAAAGAAGTGTGCAGTAACAAAATATACCTGACATTGAAGCTGTCACCTTGTGGTGATGAGAAAGAAGAAGAAAGGAGGAGGAAGTTGAAGAGGTTATTATCAGTGACCAAAGATGATAGCATCACATATATGTAGTATACATAAATATAAATTTGTTGTATTTGTGTGAATTTGTTTCTGCCTTCATTTTTTAATACATATATGTAGTATACATAAATATAAATTTATTTGTATTAGAATCTATTTTCCATTTCATCTTTATACGATTTCGCTTTTGTCTTCATTTTGATTTTCAATAATTGTTGACATTTGATCCTAATAAATAGTTATCTATCTTTAATTATTTATATATTTTGTTGAATTAGAATTATATTTAAAAATTATGTTTTAATAGTGATATATACGAAATTTAGTTAAAATTTATAATTAGGAAGCAGCAGTAGTGACATTTTGAAATTTCAAAGTTAGCTATTAGCGACCGATTTAGTGACCGAAAAATTAGCGACCGATTTAGTAACTAAAATATTGGTTGCCATTTAGCGACCGAATACCTCAACAACCGATTTAACAACCGGAATATTGGTTGCTATTTAGTGACTGATCTTGTTAGCAACCGATTTAGTGACCAAAATTATTTAGTATGGGTAAGGTGGCATTGGTTGAAAACTGATGAGCGGATAATTTATACCCTTTTTGGCATTGTTTTTACATAGTTTTTAGTATGTTTTAGTTACTTTTTATTATATTTTTATTAGTTTTTATGCAAAAATAATATTTCTGGACTTTACTATGAGTTTGTGTGTTTTTCTGTGATTTCAAGTATTTTCTAGCTGAAATTGAGGGACCTGAGCAAAAATCTTATTCAGAGGCTGAAAAAGAACTGCAGATGCTGTTGGATTCTGACCCTCCTACACTCGAAGGGGATTTTCTGGAGCTACAGAAGCCCAATTGGCACGCTCTCAATTGCGTTGGAAAGTATACATCTTGGGCTTTCCAGAAATATATAATAGTCCATTCTTTTCCCGAGATTTGATGGCCCAAACTGGCGTCTAAACGCCCACCAAAGACCCTTTTCTGGAGTAAAACGCCAGAAATGGCACCAGAACTGGAGTTAAATGCCCAAACTGGCACCCAAGCTGGCATTTAACTCCAAGAATGGCCTATGCACATGAAAGCTTCAATGCTCAGCCCAAGCACACACCAAGTGGGCCCCAGAAGTGGATTTTTGCACTATCTGCACTTAGTTACTTATTTTCTGTAAACCCTAGTAGCTAGTTTAGTATAAATAGCACTTTTTACTATTGTATTCGCATAATTTATATCTTTTGATGAACTTTATCCTCTTAGGACTGGGAGGCTGGCCATTCGGCCATGCCTAAACAATTTTCTCTTATGTATTTTCTACGATGGAGTTTCTACACCTCATAGATTAAGGTGTGGAGCTCCGTTGTTCTTCATGAGTTAATGCAAAGTACTATTGTTTTTCTTTCAATTCATGCCTACTTCTTCTCCAAGATATACTCTCGTACTTAATTTAGTTAAGTCAGAATGAAGGGGTGACCCGTGACAATCACCCACTATCTTCGTTACTCGCTTAGCCAAGATCCGCGTGCCTGACAACCACAAGCGGTCTACATGATGTTCAACGTAGTCATTGGATGACAGCCGGAGTATATTCTCTTGGGTCTCTGATCCATAATTCGCATCGTCTCTTTTGACAACAGAGCATCCGAATTTGAGATTAGAACCTTCGTGGTATAGGCTAGAACCATTGGCAGCATTCCTGAGATTCAGAAAGTCTAAACTTTGTCTGTGGTATTCCGAGTAGGATCTGGGAAGGGATGACTGTGACGAGCTTCAAACTTGTGAATGTTGGGCACAGTGACAGTGTGCAAAAGGATAAGGGTCCTATTCCGACGCTAGTGAGTACCGACAGATGATTAGCCGTGCGGTAGCTGTACATGGTATTTTTCATCGGAAACGAGAAATCTGACAGTTGATTAGCCGTGCAGAGATCGTACATGGTATTTTTCATCCGAGAAGATCATACAGCTTGCCATGGAAGGGAGCACGCATGATTGGAAGAATACAATATGAAAGCAGAGGTTCAGAAGCAACAAAGCATCTCCAAACGCTTATCTGAAATTCCCACCAATGAATCACATAAGTATCTTTATTTTATTTTATGCTTTATTTATCTTTTAATTATCAAAACCTCATAACCATTTGAATCCGCCTGACTAAGATTTACAAGATGACCATAGCTTTCTTGAAGCCGACAATCTCCGTGGGATCGACCCTTACTCACGTAAGGTATTACTTAGACGATTCAGTACACTTGCTGGTTAGTTGTGCGGAGTTGTGAAAAGTGTGAATCACAATTTCGTGCACCAAGTTTTTGGCACCGTTGTCGGGGATTGTTCGAGTTTGGGCAATTGACGGTTCATCTTGTTACTTAGATTAGGTGATTTTATTTTATATTTAAGCTTTTTATTTTTAATTTCGAAAAAAAATTATATTTTTAGTTTTCAAAAAATTCAAAAAAAAATTGTTCTTTAGAATTTTTAAGAATGAATTCTAGAGTTTCATGAGATATGTTGAAGCCTGGCTGGCTGTTAAGCCATGTCTAATCTTTTGGATTGAGGTTTCCACTTAACTTTGCAGGAGCCTTTTGGTTCCCATCAATTTGGCTGTTGTATGTAATACTCTGCTAAAGCTTGGCTGGCCATTTGGCCATGTCTAATTCTTTTGGACCGAAGCTTTAGACTAACATTACATGAGTCGTGGAATTCTTATTAAAAATTTTGATTTTCTTTATTTTTCTTTTCCAAAATAAATTTTCGAAATATACAAAAAAAATTAATAAAACCACAAAAACAAAAAAATTTGTGTTTCTTGTTTGAGTTTAGTGTCAAATTTTAAGTTTGGTGTCAATTGCATGTTTTAATTTTTCTTTAATTTTTGAAAATATATGCATTGTGTTCTTCATTGATCTTCAAGTTGTTCTTGATGATTTTCCTTATTTGATCCATAAATTTTCTTGTTTTGTGTCTTTTCTTGTTTTTCTTGTGCATTTTCGAATTCATAGTGTCTAAACATTAAAAATTTCTAAGTTTGGTGTCTTGCATATCTTTCTTTTCTTAAAAATTTCAAAAATATATTCTTGATGTTCATCTTGATCTTCAAAGTGTTCTTAGTGTTCATCTTGACATTCAAAGTGTTCTTGCCTGCATCATTTGTTTTGATCTTAAATTTTTATGTTTTGTTTCATTTTGTTGTTTAATGAAGAAAGAGAAAAACAAAAAAATAATCTTTCTTCATTAATTCAAAAAAATAAAAAATATTATCTTTCCCTTATTTTACTCATAAATTTCGAAATTTTGGGTTAACTTAGTCAAAAATTTTTAAAATTTAGTTGTTTCTTGTTAGTCAAGTCAAAATTTCAATTTAAAAATTGTATCTTTTCAAATCTTTTTCAAAAATAAAATCTTTTTTATTTTTTTCTTAATATTTTTGAATCTTTTTTTTTAATAAATTTTCAAAATATTTTTCTTAGTTTTATTTCAATTTTCGAAATTATTGCTAACAATTAATGTTATGATTGAAAAATTTCAAGTTTGTTACTTTCCTGTTAAGAAAGGTTCAATCTTTAAATTCTAGAATCATATCTTTTAGTTTCTTGTTAGTCAAGTCATCAACTTTAATTTTAAAAATCAAATCTTTTTAATTTCTTTTTCAAATCTTTTTCAAAATAAATTTCAATCATATCTTTTTCAAAATTTAATTTCAAAATCTTTTCCTAACCTCTTATCCTTTCAAAGTTCATTTTCAAATCTTTTTCAATTAATCACTTGATTTGTTTGTTTTAATTTTAAAAAAGTTTACTATTTCTTATCTTTTTCAAAACCACCTAACTACTTCTCTCTCTCTCATTAATTTCAAAAATCACTAACCACGTTTTCAAAATTTTTTTTGAATAACTAATTGTTTTAAATTCTAATTTTATTTTATTTCTTTTCTTAAATTCGAATTCTAACTTATAATTAAAATAAAAACAAAAATATTTTTCTTTTCTTTTAATTAAAATTCGAATACACTCTGATAAACCACTATTTTGTGATTTATCTTGTGCTCAATTGAGTGATTTTATCAATTCTTCGCCCACTTATTCATATGAATTTGCATGGTTTTACAATTCTTCCTTATGATATGATATATGTGAAAACATGTTTTCTATGCTTTAGAAATATTAAATTTAATTATCCTTTATTACCATTCGATGCCGTGATCTATGTGTTAAGTACTTTCAGGCTTTACAGGGCAGGAATGGCTTAGAAGATGGAAAGGAAGCATGGAAAAGTGGAAGGAATACAAGAAGTTGAAGAAATTGCTAAGCTGTCCAGTCTGACCTCTTCGCATTCAAACAGTAATAACTTGAGCTACAGAGGTCCGAATGATGCAGTTCCAGTTGCGTTGGAAAGCTAACATCTGGGGCTTCGATTTGATATATAATTTGCTACAGTGGCCATAGAGAAAAATGACACGCACGCGTGAATCATGCGGACGCGTAGTTTTGCTAAAATTCCAGCGACCTGCACGTGTTTGAATTCGGTCCCAGCAATTTCTGGGCTATTTCCGGCCCAGTTTCAAGCCCAGAAAACACAGATTAAAGGATGCAAAGTGGAGGAATGAAGAGAGATGACTCATAATTTACATTTCATAATTTAGATGTAGTTTTTAGAGAGAGAGGTTGTCTCCTCTCTCTTAGGTTTTAGGATTAGGATTCCTCTTAAAGGATTTAGGATTTCAACTTCTTCTTAGGTTCAACGTTCCTTTTATTTATTTTCCCAATTTACTTTATGAACTTTTCCATGTTAGATTTGAATTTTTGTTTAAATGTAATTTGATTTATGATTGCTTTATTCTATTTATGATGTCTTCAATTTAATTTAGAAATTTCCCTTTTGGCTTTGGTTAAATAATTGATGACCCTTGAGTTATCAAACTCGAGGTGTTGACTGAAAATTGGAATTCTTCAAGAATTAATTCGAGTTCCAATAACTCTATCCTTTTCCAAGGAAAGACTAGGACTTGAGGATTCAAATTAATTCATCCACTTAACTTACCTTCATAGTTAGAGGTTAACAAAGTGGGAGAAAAATCCAATTCTCATCACAATTGATAAGGATAACTAGGATAGGACTTCCAGTTCTTATACCTTGCCAAGAGGTTTATTATTTATTTAAATTAATTCCTTACAATTTACTTTCTTGCCATTTACTATTCTTGCTTTTTATCTTATACATTAAAAATCCAAAAATATATCTTTTTCCATAACCAATAATAAATCATACCTCCCTGCAATTCCTTGAGAAGACGACCCGAGGTTTAAATACTTTGGTTATTACTTTTTATTGGGTTTTGTTACTTGTGACAACCAAACTTTTGTACGAAAGGATTTTCTGTTGGTTTAGAAACTATACTTACAACGTGATTATATTTGTGAATTTCTATACTGACAGGAAATCAGATCGTCAAAAATGGCACCGTTGCCGGGAAATTGTAAACATGTGCCTTATTATTGGTTATTGTAAATATTTGCTTTTTGCTTGTTTATTTGTTTTTATTTTTGTTTTTTATTTTTGCTTTTTCATAAATTAAGAGGATATTGGTTTTTATTTAGTTATTAAAAATTTTTCAAAAATTTGTTCTTCGTGTTCATCTTGACCTTCAAGTTGTTCTTAGTTGTTCTCTTCGTTTTGATCTAAAAATTTTAAGTTTGGTGTCATTTTATTATTTTTCTCTTTCCTCATTTAATTCAAAAATATCTTTTCTCTTTATTTTAATTGAATTTTCGAAATTTGCATAAAAAAAATTTCAGATTTCTATTTTAAAATTTTTATCTTATCTTATCTTAGTTTTAAATTTCAAAATTCAAATCTTTTTCAAAAATCATATCTTTTTCAAAACCTTATCTTATTTCAAAATCAAATTTCAAATTTCAAAATTCAAAAATTCAAAATTCAAAATTTAAAAATTCAAAATTCAAAATTTAATTTTCAAATTCAAAATTTAAATTTCAATAACCTTTTAATTTAAATTTGTTTTTATTTTTGTTTTTAATTTTTATTTGCTATTATGAGTTCTCACCCCCATTGATTTAAGTTTGGTTCCAATGTTGTTGTAAGGAATGGAAACTATAATGAAAATAGGGATCAAGGTTCGAAGAATCAAAGATGGGAGGAGCCACAAGAATTTGATCAATCCTCTTGGCAACAACCCCCTCCAATGCACTATAACCAACAACCATTCTGTGATGTATACCAAAATGATGACTATGGTGGACCCCCTTGTAGTTACCAACAAGTCCCGCCATATGCTTATGAACCATCTCCTCAACACAACTCTGGACCACCATACTCACAAGCCCCTTACCACCAAACACCACCATATGACCCTAACCTATATCCACCACACCAACCACCATATGAACCACACCCAAAACCACCACCTCAATCTTCACCATCTCCATATCCTTATCAAGAAGAACCACCTTCCTATTATGAACCCTTTCTCCAAAATAATGAACCCTCATATCCACCCCAATCTCCAATGGATGACATCCTTCGTGGTCTTCTTCAAGGGCAAGCGAAGATGAAAAGGAATGTACTGGAATTAGCGACTGCCTTAACCGAGGTAGTAAATCAATTAGCTTCCCAACATCTGAGCACTCAAGGAACCCCCACGGTTTTATATGGAGAATCTACTGAAGAGCGTAGCATGAAGGAGACACTAGAAACTCCGGTGGACAGTGAGCAGCACGACTTGGTATTGGAACAATTGGAGGAAGCCGTGATCATTGAAGAGGAAGAAGTAGTTAAAGACTTGGGAGATGCGGAACCTCCATGGGAAACTCAAGTCATAGAGCCCCCTTCTAAGGAGTTTGAAATTGATGTTGAGGAGGGTGTACAAGCTCCAAAGCATATCATGGTTGAAGACTTTGAAGGGGATGAACAAGAGATGGATTCAATCATTAATAAATTCTTATCTACAATTGAATCTTCTCCCATTGGACTTGAGATGGAGATTCAAGAAGAAGAAGCACAACCTCCTATGCCCTTGGTAAGTAATGAAGAAGAGATCGATTTGGAAGAAAGCTACCAAGAGGAAGAGGTTGGAATTAAAAGAGCTTACAGAGAGGTGGAAATTGTCAAGGAAGGGCACAAGGGAATGGAGCTGGAAATCACCTTACCAAAGTTGCTGGAGACCTCTTCCCCAAAGCCATCACCATCCATCTCTTCATTCAAGTGGGTAAATCTCTCATCTCTAAGCTTAATTAGCTCACTTGAATATGCCTTGCTTGAAACAGATGGTCAGCTTAGAGCTCTTCGTGGCTTTAAGAGTAAGAGGGAGATGCTTAGTGGTAGGAGTCGTCATGCAAGATTCAATATGGTGGAAAGCTCAAAGTTTAAATGCAAAGGTTGGTGTAAAGCTCAGCTGAATGGGTCTAGAAAGTTGTTTGGCCGCTTTAGTGAGAATTCAGAATGCTTGCCACCCGGATGGAATCATGATGATCAACAAGAAGACGGGTGCAAAAGCAAGGTTTGGGACCCCGGAATTTAGTATAGAAATAACCACTCTTGGGGCCTTGTCACTTGCTTTAACCTACTTGAAGGCTTTCTGCGCCTAGTTTGGGATCCCAGATGGCACTGGAAGTATAAAGATTGGTGGGGATTCAAGGATCAATACAAGCACAAGCCACGATGACAAGGAACTCAGCAAATGTCCAACTTAAGGACTTTAACTAAAAGTGCTAGGTGGGAGACAACCCACCATGGTATGATCGTTCCTTTTTCAATTTTAATTTTATTTCATTTTGTTTGTTTTTAAGTTTTATTTTATTTTATTTCATTGAACCTGGAATTACTCATAATATCCATATCATTTTGCATTATGCATACTGCATTAAAAAAAAAAACACGCACGTGACGCGTAAGCGTCGCTGACGCGTCCGCGTCACAAGTGCATTAGGAAGAAAAGAAAAGTGAACAGAGAGTCACGTGAAAGCGTGGCTGGAGGCGTGCCTTAGGCACAAATATGATCACGCGACTGCATCGCTGACGCATTCGCGTTGTTTGCGAAATAGCCTCCCACGCGTCCGCGTCACCCACGCAAACGCATGGCTTTGTAAAATTGACGTAAAGGGGTGTATGGCAGTATGTTGGGCTGGAATGGGGCTGGACTCGTGCTAGAAGCCCAAGCCCTACCACGCGAACGCATGGCCCACGCGTCTGCGCCATTTTTCAAAACAAGGCCAACCACGCGACCGCGTCACCCTAAAATTTGGCAATATGAGTTTCAAACAGAAAGTTGCGCGACTGCGAGGCTGCCCTCTCGCTAATGGCACAAATTGATCCACGTGACCGCGTGGATTACGCGTCCGTGTCATTTCATAGAAGCGCTATCCGCGCGAACGCGTCACTCACGCGTCCGCGTCACAAGCGGCGGATAGTTTATCCAGATCAGCCAAATATCTTATCTTTTCTTCCCCATATCTAAATCTTTTCTTTCCTTCTTATTTCTTTCTTCCTCCCTTCTTACTTTCTTTTTCTTTTCCATTGGTGTTAAAATTCTCTTCTTCAACTATTGCATCTTTTCTTGCATTATTCCAATGCTTCATGTCTTGTTTTATTCTAATTGGGTATTATTATTCATAAGTCAATGCTAATTTTTATAATACTGATATTCCTTTTGCATTGATATGTACTTACACTATCTTGCATTACCCACACTCTATTCTCCATTGTTGCAACTTTTGCACTATTAATATGCCATTTGCTTCCACTATTTTCTCACTTGTATGTTGTAGCTACCATGTAATTGAGACCTTTATTATTTGGCATTAACACCCATATTTTATTTATGTTCTTATCTTTATTTTTGGGTTACTTTCCTTCCTTTTTCTCTTCTTTTAGGATGGCCACCATAAAGAGAGAGAAAAAGCTTCTAAGCGGGGAGACAAACCAGTCCATCTGCACATTCTTTGGAGAAAAGCGTTAGTTGGAGAAACCCATCCACTTGCACATCTTAGCATGCACCGAGGACAGTGCAATCTTTAAGTGTGGGGAGGTCGATACCGATCTCCATGGGTGTGTTATTCTCTTCTCAACACCAATGTCTTGTTTTCTTTATTAGTTCATTGTTACATTGCATAATAGATTACATGTGTAGGTGATTGTTTACATTTAAATACTACTTGGTTGAAAAATAATAAGTTTCTTTTTAAGACCCTATTTTTGAAAAATTTTACTAATTTAAATTACAAAAATTAAAATTTTCTGTGTTAAATTTGTTTGAAGATTGTAGATTGGAACATGGTTTTTGAGCTAAAGAACACACAACCTGTGAGATTTTGAGCTTATTTATAGGGTTACATTATTTAACCATAAATTTTTATTCTTGTGTGTTTTCTTCTCTATAATTGCAATCTTTACTTTGTTCCATTCTATATGTCCACTATTTAGTGTATTTACATGCTTGCATATGATTGAGGCCATTACTTGTTTTTGCTCACTTATCCCAAATAGCCTACCCTTTCAATCACCTTTGTTAGCCCCTTTGAGCCTTTCTACCCCCTCTTCTATTTTATAACCACATTACTAGCCTTAAGCAGAAAAACAAAATAAAAATCCCAAGTTGAATCCTTGGTTAGCTTAAGATAGATATTGTGTAAAATTTAATAATGGGAAATTTTATGGGAACATGGGATGACAAAAAAAAGAGAGAGAGAAGGGAATTAAATTGAATAAGTTATCTCAAAAATTTGGGAATGATGCTCATGTGAAATCAAAATAAAGTAAACTACCATGTGCATAAAAAAATTATTAAGTAATTAAATAAGTGGATAAAAAAATATATATATACCCCAAATACAAAATAAAAAGAATCAATGCACATGGAACAAAATTCAAAAATAAGTTTGATACATGAGCATGTAATACAAAAGTGGGAAAAATTTGGGTAGCTAGGTAAAGCATTTTAAATTATATAAAGTATGTATATGTTAGGTTAGATCTTAGACTAATCAAGGATTCACTTTGTTAGCTCACTTAGCCTTATATATATATATATATATATATATCCTTACCTTTACCTCAGCCCCATTACAACCCTGAAAAGACCTTATGATGTTTGCATTGATATGCTAAATATTTGTTGATTGGTTAGATGAAGAACAAAGTTTAGAAAGCATGATTAGAGAAGAGTAGAGTGATTGACCCTAGACACTTGAGAGTTAGAGTGATATACACTACCAGTAAGGGTTCAGTGCTTGATTCTATGTTCCCTGCTTTCATGAGCTATCTTCTTACAAGTTTACTTGTTTTCACTGTATAATTTGAATTGGTAGAATTTGGTTTGTACTTGTCTTGGAGAACTTGTTTGCTTTTAACCAAGTAGGTAGAAATATTTTGCATGTAGTTGCATCCACATAGATAGGTTGCATTGCATACTCTCTATCATTCCTCTTCACTCCTTTATAGTTTCTCTTGAGCTTAGCATGAGGACATGCTAATGTTTAACTTTCGGGAGGTTGATAAATCACTATTTTGTGATTTATCTTGTGCTCAATTGAGTGATTTTATCAATTCTTCACCCACTTATTCATATGAATTTGCATGGTTTTACAATTCCTTCCTTATGATATGGTATATGTGAAAACATGTTTTCTATGCTTTAGAAATATTAAATTTAATTATCCTTTATTACCATTCAATGCTGTGATCTGTGTGTTGAGTACTTTCAGGCTTTACAGGGCAAGAATGGCTTAGAGGATGGAAAGGAAGCATGCAAAAGTGGAAGGAATACAAGAAGTTAAAGAAATTGCTAAGCTGTCTAGCCTGACCTCTTCGCATTCAAACAGTCATAACTTGAGCTACAGAGGTCCAAATGATGCGGTTCCAGTTGCGTTGGAAAACTAACGTCCGGGGCTTCGATTTAATATATAAATCATTATCATGGCCGTAGAGAAAAATGGCACGCACGCGTGAATCACGCAGACGCATCGTTCTGCAGAAATTCCAGCGACCTGCATGTGTTTGAATTTGGTCCCAGCGATTTCTGGGCTATTTCCGGCCCAGTTTCAAGCCCAGAAAACACAGATTAAAGGTTGCAAAGTGGAGGAATGAAGAGAGATGACTCATAATTCACTTTTCATAATTTAGATGTAGTTTTTAGAGAGAGAGGTTCTCTCCTCTCTCTTAGGTTTTAGGATTAGGATTCCTCTTAAAGGATTTAGGATTTCAACTTCTTCTCAGGTTCAACGTTCCTTTTATTTATTTTCCCAATTTAATTTATGAACTTTTCCATGTTAGATTTGAATTTATGTTTAAACATAATTTGATGTGTTTCAGATTTATGATTGCTTTATTCTATTTATGATGTCTTCAATTTAATTTAGAATTTTCCCTTTTGGCTTTGGTTAAATAATTGGTGACGCTTGAGTTATCAAACTTGAGGTGTTGACTGAAAATTAGAATTCTTCAAGAATTAATTCGAGTTCCAATAACTCTAGCCTTTCCCAAGGAAAGACTAGGACTTGAGGATTCAAATTAATTCATCCACTTAACTTACCTTCATAGTTAGAGGTTAACAAAGTGGGAGAAAAATTCAATTCTCATCACAATTGATAAGGATAACTAGGATAGGACTTCCAGTTATTATACCTTGCCAAGAGTTTTATTATTTATTTAAATTAATTCCTTAGAATTTACTTTCTTTCCATTTAATATTCTTGCTTTTTATCTTATACATTAAAAACCCAAAAATATATCTTTTTCCATAACCAATAATAAATCATACCTCCCTGTGATTCCTTGAGAAGACGACCCGAGGTTTAAATACTTCGGTTATTACTTTTTATTGGGTTTTGTTACTTGTGACAACCAAACTTTTGTATGAAAGGATTTTCTGTTGGTTTAGAAACTATACTTACAACGCGATTATATTTGTGAATTTCTATATTGACAGGAAATTAGATCGTCACACACTCTCTCTCATCTCTTTCTATTTATTTTATTTATTTAATAACACTTCTCTTCCTATAATTCGAACCCTCTCCCTCTCTCTGTGTTCGAATTCCTCTTATTCTCTCTACCTCATTCTTCTATTCTTCTATTCTTCTACTCATATAAAGGAATCTCTATACTGTGACATAGAGGATTCTTCTTCTTTCTGTTCTCTTCTTTTTCATATGAGCAGGAACAAGGATAAGAACATTCTTGTTGAAGCTGATCCTAAACCTAAAAGGACTCTGAAGAGGAAGCTAAGAGAAGCTAAATCACAACACTTTAGAGAGGACCTGACAGAAATTTTTGAAAAAGAAGAAAACATGGCAGCCGAAAATAACAACAATGATGGAGATTCAAGGAAGATGCTTGGTGACTTTACTGCACCAACTTCCGACTTCTATGGAAGAAGCATCTCAATTCCTGCAATTGGAGCAAACAACTTTGAGCTTAAGCCTCAATTAGTTTCTCTAATGTAGCAAAATTGCAAGTTTCATGGACTTCCATTGGAAGATCATCATCAGTTCTTAGCTGAATTCTTGCAGATCTGTGATACTGTTAAGACCAATGGGGTTAATTCTGAGGTCTACAGACTTATGCTTTTCCCCTTTGCTGTAAGAGACAGAGCTAGGATACGGTTGGACTCACAACTTAAAGAAAGCCTGAACTCTTGGAAAAAGTTGGTCAATGCTTTCTTGGCCAAATTCTTTCCACCTCAAAAGTTGAGCAAGCTCAGAGTGGAAGTCCAAACTTTCAGATAGAAGGAAGGTGAATCCCTCTATGAAGCTTGGGAAAGATACAAGCAATTGATTAGAAGGTGTCCTTCTGACATGCTTTCAGAATGGAGCATCCTATGTATATTCTATGATGGTCTGTCTGAATTATCCAAGATGTCCTTGGATCACTCTGCTAGTGGATCTCTTCATCTGAAGAAGATGCCTGCAGAAGCCCAGGAACTCATTGAAATGGTTACAAATAACAAGTTCATGTATACTTCTGAAAAAAATCCTGTGAATAATGGGATGATTCAGAAGAAAGGAGTTCTTGAGATTGATACTCTGAATGCCATGTTGGCTCAGAACAAAATATTGACTCAGCAAGTCAATATGATTTCTCAGAATCTGACTGGAATGCAAGCTGCATCCGGCAGTACTAAAGAAGCCTCCTCTGAAGGAGAAGCTTATGACCCTAAGAACCCTGCAATGGAAGAGGTGAATTACATGGGAGAATCCTATGGAAATACCTATAATCCTTCATGGAGAAATCATCCAAATTTCTTATGGAAGGATCAACAGAAGCCTAATCAAGGCTTCAATAATAATAATGGTGGGAGAAATAGGTTTGGCAATAGCAAGCCTTTTCCATCATCTTCTCAGTAACAGATAGAGAATTCTAAGCAGAGCCTCTCTGACTTAGCAACCATAGTCTCTGATCTATCTCAAACCACTCTCAATTTCTTGACTGAAACAAGGTCCTTCATAAAAAATTTGGAGGCACAAGTGGGTCAGCTGAGTAAAAGAGTTACTAAAACTGTTTCTAGTACTCTCCCAAGCAATACAGAAGAGAATCCCAAGAGAGAGTGCAAGGCCATCAATATACCCAAAGTGGCGAAACCTATAGAGGAGGATGAGTCTGTGATTTCTAGTGAGGAAGACCTTAATAGACATCCACTGATCACTAAGGAGTTCTCTAATAAGGAACCAAAGGAATCTGAGGCTCATACAGAGACCATAGAGATTCCACTGAACTTACTGTTGCCATTCTTGAGTTCTGATGAGTATTTCTCCTCTAAAAAGGATGAAGATATTGTTAAAGAGCAAGTTGCTCAGTATCTAGGAGCAATCATGAAGCTGAATGCCAAGTTATTTGGTAATGAGATTTGGGAGAATGAACCTCCATTGCTCATCAATGAACTGAATGCCTTGGTTCAACTGAATTTACCTCAGAAGAAACTGGATCCCGGAAAGTTCTTAATACCTTGTACTATAGGCACCAGGACATTTGAGAAGGCTCTGTGTGACCTGGGGTCTGGAATAAACCTCATGCCACTCTCTGTAATGGAGAAACTAGGGATCTTTGAGGTACAAGCTGCAAGAATCTCACTAGAATTGGTAGACAAATCAAGAAAATAGGCTTATAGACTTGTAGAGGATGTCTTAGTGAAAGTTGAAGGCTTTTGCATCCCTGCTGATTTCATAATCCTAGACACTGGGAAGGATGAAGATGAATCCATCATCCTTGGAAGACCCTTCCTAGCCACAGCAAGAGCTGTGATTGATGTGGACAGAGGAGAGTTAGTCCTTCAATTGAATGAGGACTACCTTGTGTTCAAGGCTCAAGGATCTTCTTCTGTAACCATGGAGAGGAAGCATGAAAATCTTCTCTCAATACAGAGTCAAACAGAACCCCCACACTCAACTTCAAAGTTTGGTGTTGGGAGGAAACCATTAAGCTCTGAGTCTCTGTGAAGCTCTCTAAGAGCTCACTGTCAAGCTATCGACATTAAAGAAGCGCTTATTGGGAGGCAACCCAATGTTATTTAATTATATTTATTTTTATAGACATTTGTTTTCTATTGTCATGTTATGTTTTTTTTAGGTAGATGATCATGTAAACTCACAAAAACAGCAGCAGAATTAAAGCAGAATCAAAAACAGCATCAAAAATAGCACACCCTGGAAGACAGGCTTACTGGCGTTTAAATGCCAGTAAGAATAGTAGAATGGGTGTTTAACGCCCAGTCTGGCAGCATTTTGGGTGTTAAACACCAGAATTGGCAGACAGACTGGCGTTTAACGCCAGAAAAGGGTGTCTGGTGTCTGGCTGGCGTTAAACGCCAGAATTGGCAGACAGACTGGTGTTTGACGCCAGAAAAGGGTGTCTGATGGGCGTTAAACGCCAGAAAAGGGCATCAGCCTGGTGTTTAACGCTAGAAAAGGAAGCAGAGTTGGCGTTAAATGCCAAAAATGGCACACAAAGGGTGTTTAAATGCCAGAAAGGTGCAGGGAGCAGAATTCCTTGACACCTCAGGATCTGTGGACCCCACAGGATCCCCACTACCCCAACTCACTCTCTCTCCTCTTTACACCTCTCCATAACACTCTTCTCCAAACACCCTTGACCAATCCCATCAATACCTCTTCCCCAAATACCATTCACCTATCAAATCCTACCCTCTTCCCCACAATCCCTTCACAACTCATATCCATCTATCATAAAACCCCACCTACCTCACCATTCAAATTCAAAATATTTCCCTCCCAAACCCAACCCCTCAAACACGAATTCCCCCTCTCTCTTACCCTATAAATACCCCTCCTTACCACCTTCAATTTCACACATCATACACACTTAAACCACCTTGGCCGAAACCAACCTTCCCCTCCATCTTCCCCATTTCTTCTTCTTCTACTCCTTTCTTTCTTCTTTTGCTCGAGGACGAGCAAACCTTTTAAGTTTGGTGTGGGAAAAGCTCTGCTTTTTTTGTTTTTCCATAACCATTAATGGCACCTAAGGCCGGAGAAACCCCTAGAAAGAAGAAAGGGAAGGCAATTGCTTCCACCTCCGAGTCATGGGAGATGGAGAGATTCATATCAAAGGTCCATCAAGACCACTTCTATGAAGTTGTGACCAAGAAAAGGGTGATTCCCGAAGTCCCCTTCATGCTCAAAAAGAGTGAATATCCAGAGATCCGACGTGAGATTCGATGAAGAGGTTGGGAAGCTCTCACCAACCCCATTCAACAAGTCGGAATCTTAATGGTTCAAGAGTTCTATGCTAATGCATGGATCACTAAGAACCATGATCAAAGTGTAAACCCGAACCCAAAGAATTGGCTCACAATGGTTTGGGAGAATTACTTGGATTTTAGTCCGAAAAATGTGAGATTGGCATTCAACTTGCCAATAATGCAAGGAGATCCTCACCCTTTCACTAGAAGTGCAACTTTGATCAAAGGTTAGACCAAGTCCTCATGGACATCCGTGTGGAAGGAGCTCAATAGAAGAGAGACTCAAGAGGCAAGCCGGTTCAATGGAGAAGGCCTGACCTCAAACCCGTGGCTAGGGGATGGTTGGAGTTCATCTAATGCTCTATCATTCCCACTAGCAACCAGTCTGAAGTTACAATAGACCGGGCTATCATGATCCATAGTATCATGAATGGAGAGAAAGTAGAAGTTCATGAGATCATACCTCTAGAACTCTACAAGGTGGCAGACAAGCCCTCCACTTTGGCAAGGTTAGCCTTTCCTCATCTCATCTATAACCTATGCAATTCAGCTGGAATTGTCATAGAGGAAGACATCTTCATTGAAGAGGACAAACCCATCATTAAAAAGAGGATGGATCAAACAAGAGAGCCCACTCATGGACCTCAACAAGGGCATGAGGAAGTTCCTCATCAAGAAATCCCTGAGATCCCTCAAGGGATGCATTTTCCTCCACACAATTATTGGGAGCAACTCAACACCTTTTTAGGAGATTTGAGTTCCAACATGGGACAACTAAGGATGGAGCACCAAGAGCACTCCATTATCCTCAATGAAATCAGAGAGGACCAAAAGGCCATGAGGGAGGAGCAACAAAGGCAAGGAAGAGACATAGAGGAGCTCAAGAACTCTATAAGATCTTCAAGAGGAAGAACTAGCCGCCGTCACTAAGGTGGACCCGTTCTTTAATATCCTTGTTCTTATTTTTCTGTTTTTCGAATTATATGCTTTATGTTTTGTCTATGTTTGTGTCTTTATTACATGATCATTAGTGTCTAGTGTCTATGTCTTAAAGCTATGATTATTCCATGAATCTTTCACCTTTCTTAAATTAAAAATGTTTTCTGAAAAAGAAAAAGAAGTACATGAGTTTCGAAATTTATCTTGAAATTAGCTTAATTATTTTGATGTGGTGGCAATACTTTTTGTTTTCTGAATGAATGCTTGAATAGTGCATATTTTTTATAGTGAAGTTTATGAATGTTAAAATTGTTGGCTCTTGAAAGAATAATGAAAAAAGAGAAATGTTATTAATAATCTAAAAAATCATAAAATTGATTCTTGAAGCAAGAAAAAGCAGTGAAAAACAAAGCTTGCAAAAAAAAAAAGCAAAAAAATAAAGAAAAAAAAAGAAAGAAAAAAGAAAAAGCAAGTAGAAAAAGCCAGTAGCCCTTTAAACCAAAAGGCAAGGGTAAAAAAGGATCCAAGGCTTTGAGCATTAATGGATAGGAGGGCCCAAAGGAATAAAATCCAGGCATAAGCGGCTAAATTAAGCTGTCCCTAACCATGTACTTGTGGCGTGAAGGTGTCAAGTGAAAAGCTTGAGACTGAGCGGTTAAAGTCGTGGTCCAAAGCAAAAAGAGTGTGCTTAAGAGCTCTGGGCACCTCTAACTGGGGACTCTAGCAAAGCTGAGTCACAATCTGAAAAGGTTCACCCAGTTATCTGTCTGTGGCATTTATGTATCTGGTGGTAATACTGGAAAACAAAATGCTTAGGGTCACGGCCAAGACTCATAAAGTAGCTGTGTTCAAGAATCAACATACTGAACTACGAGAATTAATAACACTATCTGAATTCTGAGTTCCTATGGATGCCAATCATTCTGAACTTCAAAGGATAAAGTGAGATGCCAAAACTGTTCAGAAGCAAAAAGCTACTAGTCCCGCTCATCTAATTAGAACTAAGCTTCATTGATATTTTGAAATTTATTGTATTTTCTCTTCTTTTTATCCTATTTTGTTTTTAGTTGCTTGGGGACAAGCAACAATTTAAGTTTGGTGTTGTGATGAGTGGATAATTTATACCCTTTTTGGCATTGTTTTTACATAGTTTTTAGTATGTTTTAGTTACTTTTTATTATATTTTTATTAGTTTTTCTGCAAAAATCACATTTCTGAGCTTTACTATGAGTTTGTGTGTTTTTCTGTGATTTCAGGTATTTTCTGGCTGAAATTGAGGGACCTGAGCAAAAATCTGATTCAGAGGCTGAAAAAGGACTGCAGATGCTGTTGGATTCTGACCCTCCTGCACTCGAAGTGGATTTTCTGGAGCTAAAAAACCCAATTGGCGAGCTCTTAATTGCATTGGAAAGTAGACATCTTGGGCTTTCCAGCAATATATAATAGTCCATACTTTTCTCGAGATTTGAAAAGTGTGATATATTGCTGGAAAAGTATGGACTATTATATATTGCTGAAAAGGCCAAGATGTCTACGTTCCAACGCAATTGAGAACGCGCCAATTGGGCTTCTCTAGCGCTAGAAAATCCACTTCGCGTGCAGGAGGGTCAGAGTCCAACAGCATTTGCAGTCCTTTCTCAGTTTCTGAATCAGATTTTTGCTTAGGTCCCTCAATATCAGCCAGAAAATACCTGAAATTACAGAAAAACACACAAACTCATAGTAAAGTCCAGAAATGTGATTTTTTCATAAAAATTAATAAAAATATAATAAAAAGTAACTAAAACATACTAAAAACTATGTAAAAACAATGTCAAAAAAGGTATAAATTATCCGCTCATCAATATCCTTTTCGTGAGTTACTTCTACGTATGGCCACAGTGATTACAGAAATTTTGGAAGATCAACAAAGATGTATTTACTATTTAGTTTATGTTTTTATTTTTTATTTTAGAATTTGTTAAAAGAAAAGATAGTAAAAATAAAAAAAAATTATATTTTTATTTTTTAATAAAAATCTAAAAATAAAAAATAAAATATGAATTAAACGTATCCTAATATTTTGTTAACAATTATTCAGTACATTAAGTTTTTTTTAGTTTAGCAGGTTTTTTTTTTTTTCACAGAAACATGCCCATATATATCAATATCATTATAGTTTGCACAATTCCACCCACAAATTGAAAAAGAGCATCCACACATTGGCGGAAACTAAAAAATTTATAATAATAAAAAATATAATTCATAAAATTATATCATTAGGTACTAGTTACATTTATCTTATATAAAAATTAAGGCTAAAAAGTATACTTTAAAGGTTTTAGTATTTTATGATGTGTTGATGATACCTCACGAAACAAAAATCATCAATAATCATATTTGAAATGAATATTGAAGCAATCTAATTTTTAGTATAATTTTGTATGTTCAGTAATTGGTTGGTCAATAATATTTTAAATAATACTTCTTAAATTTGAAATAAAATAATAATAATCCAATTCATCATGTGTTCTCTCTTTTTTCTTGAAAACTAAGTCAATCATTTTTAATTTTGACCTTTCTTAATCCTAGCCTAATGAGAATATATATATATATATATATATATATATATATATCACTAATTATAGAAATATTTAAATACAAAAGGTAACTGAAAAATTATGCAAAGAATACATAAATACAAATACATAAATAAAAATAATTAATTTTAAGTCTCAGCTAGAATATTAGACCAATACTTTTATTGTTTAGATCTTAAGCTTTAAGTTTGCATTATTTTCAAATTATACATTATTCCTAAATAGACTAAAATTACTATATCAATCTATATGAAATTCTATAATGTGATACATTAAAAAAAAATAATAACACACTACATACTAACACAAATAATAATATGAAGATGCAATTTGAGCTAACAGTATTTATATTTATAATAAAAAATATTAGGTTACTAACATATTTTTTATTTGTATTTATTTTAACTAATACTATCAAATTTTCATTTTTTAAAATAAAATATTGGTCTTTAAAACTCTGTTTGGTTAATAAATAGAAATAAATACAACTAAAGAAGACATAAACACATTAAAACATGAATTTTTGAATGTTTGGTACACAAGTATGTGATATCACATGCAAATTATAATTCTTATAAAATAACAATATTAATCTTATTAGAAAACAAAACCACGTTTCCACCACCATCTCAATTCAAATTATCACCAATAATGATTTTTAATCTAACTACAAATTCAATTCAATAAACTAAAAACCAACACAAAATCACACTAATAACAACAAGATTAACCAAAATTCAAATCATAAATAAATAAATATAAATTAATAAAAAAAAGAACTAGAGGGAGACAATGACAAAGAAGAGAAGGAAAGCCAAAGAAAGAAGATGACATAGTAAAAGAGAGGAAAAGGCAAAATTAAAAGAGGTAGAAGAGAGATGGAGGAGAATCTAGAAGAAGATTGACAGGGAGGTGCGACGGCTGCAAATGGCATATCTAGAAGGCGCAGATGACATCACCGCAAAACTGAATCTCGATGCCAAGAACGAAAGTAGATGCAACATGGAGAGAGAGGGAGAGGGAGAGGGAGAGGGAGAGAGAGAGGAATAATAGTACAAGAAGCTTGATGAAGGATTACAGCTCAAAAAGAAGAGATACAAAAGCGCAAAATGTTCACAAAAAACCAACAGCGTAAAGGATAAGATACAAGATAACAAGAATATGTGGATATATAAGCATAATAGTCATAGATTACTAGCCGCAGCCTAAAGAGTTTAGACCGACTAGTTATATACAGACATAAAAGAGTTTGGAAAGTTAAAATAGCATACAACCTATCTCTTAAATGAGCCTCTAAGGAAAAAGTAATAAAGATACAAAAGATAGAGAGAACTACAACAAAATATCCAAACTATACAAAGGGGATATCACTAGATCCTCCGCACTATCACCATCACGCAACTCACCGAGGTGGGTTACGACCTGCATCTGAAAAACAACAGAATATGGTATCAGAACTAGAGGTTCTCAGTATAGTAACAGTGCGCAGTAATGTAAGATATAAGGTTCTGGGATGCCAGAGGCAATCCTAGAACTTCACATCAAGCACGGATTCAAACTTAAAACATAACCAAATTTTAAACCATAACTTTAAAACCATAATGAAATAGGGGTAATCTAACTTAGGAAATTTCTAAACTAACAATCACACTGCTATCCCATAGCCTTCGCCAACCTAACCGCCATGCGAGCCCATCGTCACTGCCTACCGAACCTCCTCAATCCCAGTAGAAAACATAAGTAATTGCATACAAGTAAAGCATAAGTAATAATCATGTATATCAAGTAAATCAAGAAGCAATTAAACATGTTATACAATTAGGCATATTATGCAAGTAAACAAAGAAAAGAACCATATAGAAAATGCACATGATGAATGCGTGTCCTATTGGTTGTGATATCACATTGTCGGTTCAACTGCCAACTGACACATTCCCATGGGAATGTCGCCATTCGGTCACGATTATAAATGGGAACCACTAGGGATATCATGCCCGACACACGGTCTAGGGATATAGTGCCTGGCACACTCTTGTGATTCCTAAAGGATGCGAGCGGGATTCTCAGCCACAGACCTCACATCTCAACGTAAGCGGGACTAATGCCCTTACACCACCGCCGTAACCTTGACAAGCGGGGTTAACCAACCGTCCTTGCCACGCGCATAGTGTCTTAACAGTCTCAGTACACAACAATATATATCTATATTTTATTCAGTGATCACTTTCAACATTTAATAATTCACCATTTCTCTTCGAGTCCCAGACTCGTCATAACCATCATTAATCCTCAATTTCACAAGTTTACCATTAACTCTTAATTTCCCATAATCATCATGAATATAGTACTCCAACGGTCCACTCACAACTTCAGAAACCTAAGTCTCCGTCTTCTAAATTAATATAGAATTTCACCAATTTAAGTCACTAAATCTTCTCTATTAGTCTTAAGACCTAATAGCTAGATAGTAGTCTTAAACAGTAATTAAAGAAGTTTAGAAAGCTAGAGAACCCTTGAAAACGAAGAAAAACCATTTTAAGCAAAACAGGGGTCTTGCGTATGCAAGCCCGTTGTTTGCGAACGCATGCTGTTGAAACTTGGGAGTCCGCGTACGCAGCACAAGTTCGCATACGCGAGTATCCAAAACAGAACAGAATGCTCGCGTCGCGTGTTAAAACTCGCATACGCAAGGGTCAAAATTTTGATATTCCAAGTATTCATGCAGTGCCCGCGTATACGAGATGCTCAGACAGTGGAGAATTCTTGCGCCACATGCCCTATGTCGCGTGCGCATGCTGCACCAGACTTAGAAAAATTTTAAAACTACAGAATTTCATATTTTTGCATCGAACTTCTGACATTCATAACTTCATCTATAAAATTTCATTTTCCTCAAACTTTATATGATTCTAAAGCTCTTTAAACTATCTTCAGTTGAAAATAATATCCAATCAATTTCAAAAATCGAGGCTCAAGTTATAATCTGCCAAAGTTTGTCAAAAACCAAGTTTTACAAAAATCAGCAAGGTTCTCTAAATTTCAAAACTCCACAACCAAAACCAATTCATAAACATTCTAATTTACACCAAAACTCACCATTCACACCCACAATCACATCTATATATCACTTACCATTTCATTTTGTCTATCATTTTCACACCTAGTTTATCTTTCAATTCACTAATTCTCCAATCAAATCTCAACAACCTTATTCATTAATAATAATCCATACATACAATCATCATTTATCATTTACCATCATCATATTAACATTCCACCACAATCATATCTCAACCATACTATTTATTCAACTTCCATCAACATGCATATAACAAAATCACAATTCAAGCAACCATATAATCAAGTCAATCCTATCCTACTGTCTACTAGCCTAAGTGTCCATAAAAATTATATATTACATAGAGAAAACTGAAACCATACCTTGGCTTATTTCCAAAATGCACAAAATATCAAATTGAACTCCAAACAAGCCTCAAGTCACCAACAATCCACCAACTCAAAAATCAATGCTCCAAGCATCACAATTCAAGCTAGACATACATAATTGATCATAAATCAACCTAGAGTTCATCAAATTCACAAAACCACAAGAGATTTGAAGATGCTCACCTTACCCAACGTTGTTTGGGACAAAATTCAATAGCAACCAAGTGCTAGAGTGTGCCTAAACACCCAAAATCACAAAAATCACTCAAAAACCAAACCTAAAAATTCAAATTTCATAGAGCTAAAAACTGGGTAAGGATTTTCAAAAATCTTACCACTTTGGTTAGATAAAACTAACGGGCTCGGCGAGTGCTTCGTGCCACCACAAATCGTTCGCGAATCAGAGCACTGTAGCTCAGGATATGATCAATTGAATGTGATTGTGAATAGTAACTTTCCCTTTCTTTTCTTAACTCACTTCAACCACTCAAACCATCATGTGTGTGTGTGTTTGTGACTGAAAGGGTTCATTAATGTGTGTTATATATGTTGGGCTTGGGCCCAACTTGGTTTCCAGTCTAACCCATTAGTATTTAACCTTTAGAATTAGCGCCCGATTTTCAACTTTAGTTATTTTTCTAAGTTTTTCTATAGTTTTTATTACTCTCACACAATATCAGACAAACTTAAGCTGGTACTGTTGGCTAATTTATCGGTATGCATTTTTACGTAATTTTCTGCAGAAAATTACATTTTCTAACTAGAAAAAATCTACTGAGTCCAAATATCATATTTAAATTTTCTAATTAATATTCTAAATTTTTGAACTTATTTCAGGCAATTAAATTATCTTAATTAAGAGGTTAATTAATTACGGTTCTTACAGCGGGGGCGGGGGCGAGTATGCCTCCATATTCCCCGTCTATGAACCCTAATCTTTTCTTTGATCCTTTTCGTAAGAGAATATTTAATCCCATTTCCATTCCACGCCTTGTTGCAATTTCTTCCAGGATCTCCATTTCCCATCTCATAACTTTTACGAAAATTAAAATAAAAATAATTTTTTAAAATTAAAAAAGTTTTAAAATTATAATACGTTTGGAATAACATATAAATACATATTGTTCAAAATTACAAATTAACTAAAGTTCAACATCATGTTAAAAAAAATAACACAAAATAATATTAAAAATATAAGTTTCAACACAAGTTTAATTTCATTCCAATGATGAAAGAGTCCATAACACCAAAGTCCTCAGCTTCAAATATTTTTCCAATTGCCAAGGAACGACTTCCAACAAACAACTCCTAATTCTTTATTAAAATAAATAAAAACATAAATAAAAAATTAACATGATACTTTTGTTCAACACAATTTCAAATCGTATATAGAAAAAATTAGATACATCAAAATTTTTGTTCAACAAGAATAAATAGTAAAACATAATTTTAAACCATAAATCACAATTAGCATGATTTTTCACTATAAAAAACTCTCTTAATACCATTGGATTTAGTAACGGACATTATTGGCGGGTTTGGCAGCAAATTTTCTTACGGTTACAAGTGAAAATTCCAAACAATAAATCACAAAAAGCATGATTTTTTACTATAAGAAATACGCTTAATACCGTTGGATTTAGCACCAGATATTACCGGCGGGTTTAGCGGTGGATTTTCTTACAATTACGAGTGAATATTCGTCGTTGATGCCTAGGCATTTTTAGTAGGTTTTAGGTTTCTTTTTCATTATTTTTCTTAGATCTTAATCAAAGTCCTTATACTTTCTAATAGAATTTCAAAACTAATCAAGTATTTGGAGTTGTTTTAGTATTATTGTGTTTTCTATATTTTTGTTCTCCAAGTAATCAAGAATTAAAGTCTTTTTAATAAGAAAACACAAATATAGTCAAAAGGAGGCTGATGGGGGCTGATCGTCGGTCTAGAAATTCATCAATGAAAATCGGGCGTTGCAAGTACAGTTCCAAACTGAAAACTAACCCTCGATCAAAGTTAATATGGTTGTCACAAGTTCAACCCAATAAAAGTTAACCAAGAGTATTACTCCCAGGTCGTTCTCCCTAGGAATTGCAATCAAGTGCTCAATTATTGGCTATGAAGTAAATCGGGGGGTTGAGGTAGCAATTAACAAGAAATCTAAATAACAAGAAAATAAATGACAATCAACTAATGAGAGAAAGGAAAAGAACTCTTGGCTAAGGCGTAGAAATTGAGATCACCATCCTTGTCTACAAACCATATATTGACAACTATGAAGGGCCGATCCCATCAAGTCTACCTCTATGCATGAAGTACGTCAAATGGGCTTGATCAACATCAACCCATGAGTCCCAACCTAGCTACTAATTAACTTAGTAGTGGGTTAGTGTTAACGGGTATCGAATTGACCAATAAGGGTTCCCAAATCATCAATCCAATTATACCCAATGACTCAAGATCATTCAATTCCCTTAGCCTAGGCCAAGAGTGTAGAAAACTACTCCATATCTAGTAAAAATATGTTGTCAAATACTTGGTAGGAAATAAAAGCAAACTTCATGCAATGCAAAAATTAATAGAAACTATAATTAGACCAAGCAAGAAATCAATAGTAATAATAAAAGCAAATAACAAAAGACATGAAAAAAGTAAAATTACATTGAAAAGGAATTGAGTTTAACAAGAGAGTCTATGACTAAAATTGCCAACATAAAGAAATTAACAAGAGAAGTAGATAAACTAGGGCACTCGAACAAGAGAAAGTGAAGAAAACTAAATTAAAATAAGATTCAAACCTAAACCTAAAAAGAGATTGAAATAAGAAACCCTAAATTCTAGAGAGAAGGGAGAGCTTCTCTCTCTAGAATTCTATCCTAAAACATGATCAAAACCTATACTATCATTCTCCTCCCATTCCCCTTCAATCCTTGGCTTTTTTCCATTTAAAATCACGTTGGATTTAGGCCTGGAGCATCTCAAAAATCGCCAGCCACATTTTTCACAAATGAGCCACCAGCTGAACGTCACGTGTACGCGTGGGCAACACGTGCACATCAGATGAGGTCTTCACAAGTCACGTGTACACAGAAGGTCGCGCGTGCACGTCAGCTGAATTTTGCAATTATCACGCATACGCGTCATTTCACGCGTGCGCGTCGGGACCGGCTTCTCCAAATCTCTATTCTTCATGTTCTTTCCAGTTTTGCATGCTTCCATTCCATCCTCTAAGTCATTCTTGCCCTATAGATCCTGAAATCACTTAACAACACATCACGCATCGAATGGTAATAGGGGAGGATTAAAATGTAGCCTTTTTAAGGCTAAAGGAAGCATGTTTTGAATTATGAGGCATAATTAGGAAGGAATCACAAAAGTATGCAATTTATATGAATAAGTGTGAAAAACATTGATAAAACTAACCAAATTCAACACAAGATAAACCCTAAAATTGGATTTTATCAGAGGCCTAACCAGACCCAAAACATCAAAACCGAATGCCCAATGGCCCATCACCTATGCCCAGCCTTTATCACAAACACCCGGCGGCCATTACTAAAGCCTAGCGTCCAACAACCAGAGCTTCCTTGGGCCTGGGAGAACAATTGGGCCAACGCCTGAATTCTAGAAGCAACGCCTGGTGTTCTACACTTCAAATTCCCAAGATGCAACACTTACCAAGCCCCAATTTCAATTCGCAATCTTGGGAAGCTCTAATCTCAATTCAAGATTCAATATTAGTTCAAGATTTAAATGATACAAACTCTTCTAGAGAGATAATATTTGGTTGTTAGGATTAGATTAGATTAGATTTAAATTTGAATAAAGCTGTTATCTTTTTCTAGAAAGATAAGAATTAGTTTCAAGATAAATTTAAATTATTATTTTAGTTATCTTATCCTTCCAAAGATAAGATTAGATTTAGTTTTTGAATTTTAATTCTAGTTAGAACTTAGAATATAAATACACTACAAGAAATTACCAGAATAGCAACCGATTTGGGTGGTCGCTAAAACCATGGTCGCTAATCATAAAATAGCGACCAACTTCGGTCGCTAAACATTTGTGACCGATTTTAGCAACCGATTTGTTAACAAGCCACCAAACCCTCACCAAAGAATATCGGTCGCTAAATTGTGACCAAATTTTTCATCGCTAAATTG
Source organism: Arachis ipaensis (assembly GCF_059453495.1). Taxonomy (NCBI): domain Eukaryota; kingdom Viridiplantae; phylum Streptophyta; class Magnoliopsida; order Fabales; family Fabaceae; genus Arachis; species Arachis ipaensis. The sequence continues at coordinate 86,717,851 of NC_142441.1, read as the reverse complement.
GTCTCTGAGTAAATCAGTCGCTAAATGACGACCAACTTTTTAGTCGGTAAATCGGTCACTAATTTGCAACCGGTGTTTCGGTCTCCAATTCGCAACCGTTATTTCGGTCGCTAAATCAATCGCTAATTTGTGACCAACATTTCAATCTCTATTTCAGTCGCTAAATGTGGACCTATATTTTAGCAACCAACATTTCAGTTGCTAAATCGGTCGCTAATTAGCAACCAAGCATTTTAGTGACCAAATTTCCATGGCTGATTCTAATTTTTTAATTATTATTTTTACTAAATTTTTACATTTATGCCATCAAATATTGAAAAACATCAATACAAGACCTACACCTTAACACATAAAAGTAAACAACATTTAAACAATAACCAAAATAACATAACACACTTAAACAATAACCAAAATAACTCATCAATTCAATATCATAGATGACAACAATAATAAGTAAACAAGACTCCCAAATTACTAATTACATTATTTAAAGTCTATTAACTAACTAGCATCACAACTACAATGAAATAATCACTCTTCAGACATACGTTCACCATCTTCATCCTCTCCTATATTTATTTCTCCACCTTCTAGTTGAGGAATCGGAATTTTAAAGTTAAGATTTTTCATCATTTCTTGAAGCATACGGTTATTGAGTTCAAGTCCTTTTTTTGCCTTTTCCAACCTAGTTTTCAAGTCATTGTTCTCTTCTTGCATTTTCTTCATTATATCTTTATGTTCGGACCTTCGCAACCAATCGGATGACTAAGAACTGGAGCCACGATAACTAGGTCTTTTGTCAATTGTGGTGGATTCTATTCCAAGTCCATAAATTCTTCCCTTTTTAACTCCAGCTATTTCACACCACACATACATCTCATTTGGTGCATTACTTCCTTCTTCAGGAGATTTTTGCATAGCTTATTCTATAGCATTCTTAAATTCATCCTGCCAATATCAAAATCAGATCAATTATTACACGAGAAAATAAAAAGAAAAAGAATCACTATACATGTAGAAAATTAAAGTATATGTTAAGTGCTTCTTTGAAAACTAAAAATAAAGCATGCTAAGTAACAATTACAAAGATCAAAGACTTAATGAACTTGGTAAACTATTAGAGAATAAAGTTGTGACAACAAATGAATCCAACTTGCAACTAGCATATTATGAGGAACTCAAGCAGCCAGTTAGCCTGAAATTCTCACTAAATGCTGCCATAACGTCAAAATGTAAATTAATAACAAACCTGGTTTGAAAACATTACTTTATTATTAAATTGTATATATTGTATAATTTATCTAACTTTTTCATGAGTTTTTAATAATCTATCATATTATGAGGAAGAATTATTTGTACTAATTGATATTTCAACTGGTTATGGCACTTTAATGTTGTCGGATTTCACCCATTTTTGGTTCTTTAAATTTGGGCTTTAGATTCTATAAATTAAACGATAACAGTTCAACTAGCATTAGAGTTCAGGCCCAAAAAAAAACACTTGCATTGTAGTTCAGTGAGCAACTATATAACGTCTCTTAGGTGTTTCAACCAATCCAGAACTTTCTACACAGAAATCTAAACATGCAGTTACTTAGAAAAGTTAACCACCCATAGAAACAACTATTTAGTTGAAGTTTCATAAAAGGCACACAAATTCAAACAGTTTCTATTTAAAAATAAAAAACTTAAATTTAAAACCTGATCAGTTCATAAATATTGTATACGAATTTTTAAATTTTAAATTCATCAACTTCTACTTTTACTTGCATATTAAAAAATCTCAAATTTAGAGTTCCAATAACTCCAAGCACATAGCCATATAAACAGAAAAACCCTATGAGCTCAAACACTAGCCCTAATGCAATATTGTTTAATACATACAGAGAGAGAGATATATATTTTCATTAAGATAGACTCATCTCAACATGCTTTGATTTCTTATCCACCCATGTCTCATCCTTGTGTTTGTAGGTCTTCGCTAACAATTCTAATTGTGTTGGTGAAATGATGCCAGGGCATTTTGGCCAGTTTCACTGACCTTTTCTTTATGGTTTTAGGGTAGTTTCATGCACTTTCTTAGGAAATAAGCATGTTTTGGGTAAATAATCATTTACATCTTGATTCAAGCAAACATTGTAAATTTTATATGATTTCATGAGAATTATGCATAAATTGAATGATAAATTGAATGATGCATGATCTCATGGGTTAGAACCTAGCTTTGATGCACTTTATTTGCTTGATTTCAGGACAAAGGAAGCAAGGAAGATGCCACGTTAATAGCCACGTTAGTCCAACTAACGTGACCATTAACTTGGAAAGGAGGCTAGCTTACTACGTTAACGAGAAAAATGAACACCAATAACGCTTTCGTGAGCCATCATAGCCCACGTTAGTGTCCACGTTAACTATATTAACATGGAAGCTAACGTGGAAGAAAAGTAAAGCTCCAACGTTAGTGGTAAAAGTGAATGCCACAAACGTTGGGGAGAGGGGCACACTTAGCCACGTTAAGAGTCACGTTAACTACATTAACGTGAACTCTAACGTGGGAGAAGCAATGAAGAGCCAATGTTAGTGACACTCACCTTTGTCACTAACGTTGGACTAAGCCTCTATTAGCCACGTTAGTTGCCACGTTAATTGCATTAACGTGGAAGCTAACGTGGAAGAAAGGAATGATGAGCCAACGTTAGTGACACTCACCTTTGTCACTAACGTTGGAGATGGCTATCACTACCACGTTAGGAGTCACGTTAACCTAAGTAACGTGAACTCTAACGTGGGAAAAAGGGTGTTTGGAGCGTTAGTGACAAAGGTAAGTGTCACTAACGCTCTCGAAGTTGAGGCATACCCACGTTAAGAGTCACGTTAGCTACACTAACGTGAACTCTAACGAAGGGAAAAAGGGACCAAGGGCAACATTATTGGCAAAGGTAAATACCAATAACGCTCGCAATGGATCAAGAGGCAACGTTAGTGGTCACGTTAGTGCCACTAACGTTGAAGTTAACGTAACTCATCTTGGGCTAGGAACGTTAGTGCAAAAGGTGATTGTCACTAACATTCTCGAACCCACATTTTCACTTAACGTTAACGCCACTAACGTCCTAGCCAAAGTCCATGCCTACTTCACACTTTCTCTACAAGTAAAGCTGAGCCCACTGAAGATTCTAAACTGCTTCAACTCAAGATCCAAAGGCCCATATCCAAGACTTGAAGAGCCAACTGGAAGAATAGAAGAGTAGTATATATAGGGGTAGTTTTGAACTAGGGAGGAGCTTTTGGATAGAGAGGACTACTCTCTATATCATTTTACTTTCTCTGCAACTTCTAGTTTTACTTCCGAATGTACTCTCCATCTTTGCTTTCCATTCCCAGAGCCATGAACAACTAAACCCCTTTCATTGGGTTAGAGAGCTCTGTTGTAATTTGATGGATCAATAATAGTTTTCATTATTCTTCTTCTTTCTTTTCTCTTGATTTTACTTGAAAGCTTCCAATCTTCATCCAATTAGATAGTTGTCTTGGAAAAGAAAATATTCATACTTGGATCTCTTCTGAACCTTGGAAGAAGAATGAAGAGATCATGCTAGAAATGCTTTCTCATGTTGGACCAAATTGGGGTTTGGGCGGATATGGTGACATATAATTTTCCCAATACTTTGATTTGGAAATACATGTGGTATAATCAGTGATCGCACCTCATCTCTTCTCATGAGCAATTAGACCAAGGAATTGGCTATTGATCAAGATTTGAGAGATTGAGTTACCAAGGAATTGGAATTCAATCACTTAAGATTGCCAAGGAGATCAATGAATGCATTGATTGAGGAAGAGATGAGAATGAACTTGATCCGGAGAATGCAACATCTCCTAAGCCCAATGAATTCCCCATTTCTGATCTTACCCATTCTCTTTAGTTTCTGCCATTTACTTTCATGCTAAATTCCCCATTCCCCATTTAAGATTCTGCAATTTACTTTCCGTCATTTATATTCAGCTCTTTATTTCCAGCATTTGTAACACCCTAACTACCAAAGTTAACGCTTCCAGCTGCGCGACTCTGATAGTTCGGACATTACGACGACTTCTATATTATTTAATACTAAAATATGAGCCTGTTTAAAACTTTAAACTGTAATACCACTCCCAAAAATACCTTCGTTCGATAACGTACATCCATAAATACCATACAACTTACAACAACTCATAAAGAGTACATTCATATATATACACACACACACACACACACACACACACATATATATATATAAATAATATTACAAGCATAATCCAATACAATTCTTATCCCTCTTACAGATTATATCAAGATAAAGGCGAGGGTACAATAGGCCATAACTAAAACAATACAGAGCATCACAACAACAATTAAATAAACTCTTCGTAACTTCTGCGCCCATATCCTGAAAGGGGAAAAATGTAGGGGGGGTGAGAACATCATCCTCGAAAGGGTTCTCAGTAGAGGGGTTTTGGGAATTACTGTAATAGGATACGTGAAGATAAACCGTACTAGAGATTAATAACCGTCTTATGCCTCCTTTTCAAAAACAACAGTTTACAGTAAAAGTAAAGTCTAAAAATCTTTTCTGAAGGAAGAACCGTTCAATTCTCGAAAACTCAAAAGCCTTTCAAAATAGTTTATCTATGCTGAACCAAAACAGCCTTTCATATTTTATTCCAAACCAGAAACACAAAACCGAAAGCAACCATCGGTTCATCTCATTTCAACCACGGCCCTAGGCCCAAACAATCCAACCATCAACCAATCACCACAGTCCAACAGAGTCCCAATAGCAAACACAAATAGGAAGATGCAAGCACAAACAAACAGTTATTGCAAGTAGAACAATTAGCAATTATTCACATAGGCAAACCAAGTATAATATGCACATCCAAACAATGTCACATAGATGCATATGATGCATGCCTGTCCCTAGTGGCTGATGATATCATCTGTCGGTTATAGAGCCAACCCGACAAGTCCTGGTAGCTAACCATTGGACTGTCCCTCTGTCGCGCATCCCTAACTCGAGTTATACTCAATATAAACTTGATCATAATCATGATCCATATCCAACACCCTCACTGGTGTATATTCACGGGGGCGAGCTCATCCGGGCCTTTCACAGTGCCCGGCCACACTTACGACATAGGGTCACAAGAGCTTCGAGTCTCAACCTGGAGCACGTGGTGGCTAGTCACTACTTTCTCCCAAGGAAACTCTTATCTCCGATAGTGAAAGTGCAACATTCACATTTATCAATGATTCAGCATAAACATGCATTCAATCTCATCCATGGATCAACATCCATCTCAGCCATCCGGCTCACGGTTCATTCCAGAACCAGCCAATATTCATATCATACACAGCCATTCCGGCTCACGGTTCAATCCAGAACCAATTAATATGTATAATCATACACAGCCATTCCGGCTCTCAACAAAACAGCACTTCCACATTCAAAATCATCAAATTCGTGAAAATCGGCATTTAAGCCATAAATCATTTTCTCAATTCATTTCACTTTGAAATCAAGTTTCAACTCTTTTCAGCCTTGGCTTTAAAGATCTCATTCCTCAAATCATCTCAGCCCCACACATTTTCGCAGCAGCATAATCAGCTCTAATTTACAACAAGCAACCTCAGTTACTAAACTCTAGGAACATTAATAACGTATAGGCTTTAATACACGTACGAGAAACTAACGTAGGGCTTTCGAAACATAATCTCTTACCGGAATTTCAACACGAAGTAGCTGCGATTTTGAACCGGCCCGGTAGCAGCTCCGGCGGCGGCCAGAAGCTCCGGTGGATCAACTATAAAAACCGCGCAGCATAAAAACCTTCTCAAAGTCCAAAAATGCAGAAACCTCAAATAAAATCCTTACTGGCAATTTTTCCGGTGGCGACAGAAGTTGCCAGAAGCTCCGGCGGTGGTTCCGGTGGCCTCAGAACTCCGGCGACAATATCAGAAGCGCCAGCCAAGAACCACGGAGCAGCAGGTCAGTAGAGGCGAAGGTAGGCGACAGGAACGGCGGTGTTAGCTTCGTGCAACTCGGGTCAGCGGCGGTCCTTGGGTAGTGACGCGCGCGACGGGACGGGTGGCCTCCCTCATCCTCTGCCTGGTTCGGCGACACCAGCACCAAAACCCACGGCGGCGACCATGGCAAAGCGGCCTAGCCGGTTAGTGACGGCAGCAGGGATGCACGGCGGCGCAGCTCTGCGCGGTGGGTTGCGCTCCCTCTCTCCTCCGACGCGAACTCTCTCTCTCCTCCCTCTTCCCTTCGCGCAGTCCTGGAGGCAGCGTCAGGGGTCGGCGGCGACAACAGCGCTGTTGGAAGGCACGGAAGTAGTGGCAGCGACAAGGCTAGCCGCGAGCTCCTCTTCTTTGTGCGCCTCTCTGTTTCGACCTCTCTCTCTCTCTCTCTCTCGCCTTCGTGATACTCCTCCAGTGACAGAACGGTTGATGGGTGACAGAAACACGGCTGGGCAAGGACGCGTTGGCGATGGTGGTACCAAGCCAGCAGTAACGCGCGATGAAGGTGGCGCAACGATGGCCTGTGGCGGCAAAGGTCCCCCATCCCTTCCTCCTCCGACCTCCTCTACTCCCCCTCAAACCTCTCTTTCTTTCTTTGTTTCTTTTCTCCAGTATTGCTGCGAATTGATTTGAGAAGGAAGAAGGGTTTGTGTCACTACTGTAGAGTTTGAGGAGTGGACAATTAGATTAGGATTTCGGTGGCTGAGGGTGGTTAAGGTAAGGGTGCTGTGTGGTGTAAATTAGGGTTAAGGGCAATTTGGTAACTTCACATAAAATTGGGAATGATATAATAATTGAAACCTAAATTAAATCCAACACTAATTATATATAGAATATACTATTTGCTCATCAATTTTCACAAATTATTTTCCATAAAATGCCCAAATCAAAATAATTAGAAATAATATAATTAAACCCCTTTATTTTTCCAAATTAGTAGTATTAATATTTAAAATATTACTTATCTAGTCCAAATCATATAAAATCCTTATTATTTCATAACTACCAGCCTTATACCTTAAATATAGAAAATAATCTAATAATTATAAAATTAGATAATAATCATAACTTATCTCAAGTTCAATAAATCAAAACTTTCCTTAATTATCTTTAATAAAATAATCTCTGGAATTAAGGCTATAAATAACTATATGATTTGAGACTTGATCATAATAAGACTTTTCAAAAGTTCTGGGTCTTACATCCTACCCACCTTATAAAAATTTTCACCCTCGAAAATTGATACAAAATGAAAGAAATTTCATAACAGTTCACCCTTGAACACATTTAAGGAAGAAGCAAAAATATCTCAAAATATAATCATATATACGATTTTCAAATACTTTGATTGTCATAAGCATACGGATGTAAAGGTAGGAGTGTGATTGCAAAGCAAACATTACAAGGTAGGCTCAATACAAAAGATAACATGGGTCAATCATGTGATAGAAGGGCAAAGCATCAAAGGCTATAAAACAGGATGGGGTTAAAACGACGTGCTCAACATCCGCACTCTAATCTCACATCAACCTCAAAGCTTCAACTTTCCAACTCCATCAAGCACTTTACAATCCCCATACTCGATCACAAGCCTAACAACCGCAAACCCGTTCACAAGGAACAAAACACCCATAACTTATAACGTCGCACACCTACCGCTTCAACTTCCATATACACATATCACATCTTAAAGAACTAACGCATTGCACTACTACGTCTACAAGTCGTACGTGATATCAAAATAATTCTTGAGTCTACTCAGAAGGATACCAGATTCGGAAAGGAAAGATATATGTCAAGAATAATAATCATAGATTTAAGGAAATGTATCCAATTTCCAGATAAACAAAGACATTCAAGCAAGGAAGTTTGCTAGAAATAAATCGATTGACAACTTCAAAGATAACCCTTAGATCAAAGAAGTTCAATAGGATCAATAAGAAGAAAACTAGCGCATCAGTTTGAAACAAACTCAAGCTGAGTCGAAGAAGAATAAGGTTTACAGAAGAGAATATTTCAAACCCAAGACAAAGCTCACAGAACTCAAGAGCACGATTAAAAGTACTTCCGAATACATTGTTCATAAAGGACCCGAAACTTGCGGAAAAACCACTTTGCAGTCTAAAAGAAAAGTTGAGCAACAAACATTCTTCAAGAGAGCAGCAAAAGCATAAACGTGGCTTCACTTCAATACAATTTCATGTTGAAAAAGATCATGTAGAGTTTTAAAAAACAAGATGCACACCGGCTTGGCTAAGAGCTAAAATATTTTCATCAAATATCTTAGAAAATTAGTTAAGTGCACAATCTTAACCAAAAGTAATTCACAAAACTCAGGAGAGAAATCAAATGCTTGTTCAGAAACTCCCAAAGTCAATATTCAAACAAGCGTGTATGAAAGTCTTAGCAAAGACGAAAGAGAAAGTTAAACTCTACTTGGAAGAGAAATCCGAGGTAAGAGTTTGCGTGTAAATTGGTAAAGGAAACAAGTGGTGCATTACAAACGAACCGATTTCCATTAAACAAGGAAACTTTTCAAAACCTCATTTAAAATAGCGCATGTCAACTTTAAAACAATTTCGTCAAAAATTGAACAATGATTTCGATTATAACCAAGCAACTGAAAAATAAGTTCGATTTGGAACTTCTTCAAAGAGAGTTCAATCTGCTTTATAAAACTCAAAACAAGACTCCAAAAGTATACTTGAAATCACCATCTCACAATGATAATCAAGAAGATTAGGATGTACTTGAAAAGGAGTCAAGTCATACAAGAAAAGGTCTTAAATTAAAGTAGTTTAAATAAGATCCACTAGTCGTGAGACATCCAACAAGCCTCCAATTGATCCAAAAGAAAGTCATAGGAAAAGACAACTCAATCATTAGTAATTTCTCAAGGATAAATCTTTGACTAGGAACTCTTGTAGAGATAATGAAAGATTAAACAATGCACTAATTTGAAATGAATCAAACTAACTCATATAAGAATGAGATTCACCAGAGAAGAAAAACCAAGATCAATGGTAATGTTCACAAGGTGTAAAAGATTAGTTAAAAACAAAATCATGTATCACATTCATCGAGGTGAAAAACTTAAGAAGGAGCGAGTCTGATCATAAGAAGAAAGCTATGAGTCCAACATTTTCAAAAGAACAACAATAGCATAAACCATGTAGTATGCTAAATCAAACTCAAATCAAAATGAATTAAATAGAGTTTATCAAACGAAACTCAACCGGGATAAAAGCAAGAAATCCCCTTTCTTTCCAAAATTTTGAAAAATACTCAAAATACAAAATTAATTGAAAATGCACATTGGAACTATAGTAAAATTACTAGAAAGTCAATTTACTTTTAAAGTAAGTGCAATTCCGTAAACCAGTAAAAGTACAGGCGAGGTACTAGAAAGAAATAGTTGTTAAACTGTATAAGTAATCTCAAAGTTTCATATATAGAAAAGTATATATCTAATAAACCGCAATTTATAAAATCTCAAAATTGGCTGAGATTACTGTCAAGTAAGAGAAAAACTGAATCAACAATTTCTCAAAGAATGGACTCAGAACCCGGAGTTAAAAGACACAGCGCATTAAGACAAGTTCAAAACTATATCAAAGAATACCTGAATCAAGAGGAACTCAAACAGAGGAAGATAGATGCAACAAGGATTCCAAACAAGCATATGCAATTAAGATCAAACAAGAATGCATATGAATAGAGGAATAAAGTCGAAAAATCAAACTACTTTTCAAAAGGATTAACAACCAAAAACTTCAAGTTAGGATACGAAAGAACAGGTCGACTCGAACAGAATTCAAGACACATAACTGAATAGCCTCGAGAAATAGTTTCTAGCGTTCCCAAAACCCGCGATTCGCTTTACTCAAAACTCGTATACCATCTATGATAACCCATTAGTGCTCTCATATACATAATTCACTAGTATTTAGCCGGCCAAACATAGTATCAGGAATTATGCAATGCAAGACTAACAGCGTTAATCAATAGACCGTCATGTGCATAAAGCTCTAATTCTCATCATTCGACAAGACCTAATACATGACAAACGCTCAGAGTATGCAATTGAAGCATAGTCGGTCCATTCCTCAGGCTCTACAGGAAGGACTGCTCTGATACCATAATGTAACACCCTAACTACCAAAGTTAACGCTTCCGGCTGCGCAACTGTGATAGTTCAGACATTACGACGACTTCTATATTATTTAATACTAAAATATGAGCCTGTTTAAAACTTTAAACCGTAATACCGCTCCCAAAAATACCTTCGTTCGATAACGTACATCCATAAATACCATACAACTTACAACAACTCATAAAGAGTACATCCATATATATATACACACACACACACACACACACACACACACACACACACACACACACACACACACACACATATATATATATATATATATATATATCACAAGCATAATCCAATACAATTCCTATCCCTCTTATAGATTATATCAAGATAAAGGCGAGGGTACAATAGGCCATAACTAAAACAATACAGAGCATCACAACAACAATTAAATAAGCTCTTCATAACTTCTGCGCCCATATCCTGAAAGGGGAAAAATGTAGTGGGGTGAGAACATCATCCTCGAAAGCGTTCTCAGTAGAGGGTTTTTGGGAATTACTGTAATAGGATATGTGAAAATAAACCGTAGTAGAGATTAATAACCGTTTTATGCCTCCTTTTTAAAAACAACGGTTTACAGTAAAAGTAAAGTCTAAAAGTCTTTTCTGAAGGAAGAACCGTTCAATTCTCAAAAACTCAAAAGCCTTTCAAAACAGTTTATCTATGCTGAACCAAAACAGCCTTTTATATTTTATTCCAAACCAGAAACACAAAACCGAAAGCAACCATCGGTTTATCTAATTTCAACCACGTCCCTAGGCCCAAACAATCCAACCATCAACCAATCACCACAGTCCAACAGAGTCCTAATAGCAAACACAAATAGGAAGATAAAAGCACAAACAAACAGTTATTGCAAGTAGAACAATTAGCAATTATTCACATAGGCAAACCAAGTATAATATGCACACCCAAACAATGTCACATAGATGCATATGATGCATGCCTGTCCCTAGTGGCTGATGATATCATCTGTCGGTTATAGAGCCAACCCGACAAGTCCTGGTAGCTAACCATTGGACTGTCCCTCTGTCGCGCATCCCCAACTCGAGTTATACTCAATATAAACTTGATCATAATCATGATCCATATCCAACACCCTCACTGGTGTATATTCACGGGGGCGAGCTCATCCGGGCCTTTCACAGTGCCCGGCCACACTTACGACATAGGGTCATGGTGCACGAAATTGTGATCATCAACAATGGTGCCAAAGGACTTGGAGCTCTCAAACGTGAATCACACTTTGTCACAATTCCGCACAACTAACCAGCAAGTGCACTGGGTCATCCAAGTAATAAACCTTACGTGAGTAAGGGTCGATTGATGAGAGAACTTTTGCGTGGTCTAGAAATTTGCGGATAATCCTCGTTGCAAGTATAGTTTCTAAACCTTCAAAAGTCCTTCCATACAAACGTTTTGGGTGTCACAAGTAACGAACCCCTTTAGAAATTGTTAACTGAGTATTCAAACCTCGGATCGTCTTCTCAAGGAACTGCGAGGAAGCGTTTTCTTATTATTGGCTATAAAGGTTGTAATCGGGGTTTAGAAGATGAGAAGCAAGTAATTTAAATGACAAGTAAAGTAAATGGCAATTAAAATAAATAAATACTGTAAGACAAACTTTTGGCAAGGTAAGAGAAGTCGGAGGTCCAACGTAGTTATCTCTCTCAACTATGATGAAAGTTGAATCTAAACTCAACTTGGTCAACCTTTACTAGGGCAAAGGAAAGTCAGGGGACTAATTAAATTGACCTTTGAATCCTATTTATTTCCTAAGAAAAGGTTGGGATTGCTTAAGTTCATCTCAATTAGCAAGATAACGATTATCAATTATGTTGAGTTTAATAACTGTTGAGTTACTAAATTCTTAACCAGAACCAAAAGGGGAAGAAGTAAAATTGCTGGAATAATAAAAATATCCTTAGATAGGAAGCAATGGCAACTTGGATCAAGAGAACAATCATAAACTGAAAATACCTCAAATATCATTAATTCAAATAACTGTCTGTAACATGGAAGAATTCTTAGATCAAATTATAATAATCAATTCAAATGTTGGAATAAATAAATAAAAGTAAAACTAAAATAAAAGAACATTAAACCTGGGATCCAGAGTTACTCTTAAAACAAGAAGAAATCCTAAATCCTAAAAGAGAGAGAGAAGATCTCCCTCTCAACTAAATCTAAATCATTGAAAGGTAAAATATGCGAGCTCTCTCTGAATGGATGCATTCCCACACTTTATAACCTCTGGTCTATGCTGTCTGTACTTGGATCTGGGCCAAAAAGGGCTTCAGAATTCGCTGGGGGCGTATTCTGTATTTTCTGGTGTGTGGCCTCTGTCACGCGGTCGCGTCATCTGGAGCTTTTCCTTTCCACGCGGTCGCGTCAGTCATGCGACCGCGTCATGTGCATTCTGCTTAAGGCACGCGGTCGCGTCAGTCATGCGGCCGCGTCACTGCTGATTCGTGCTTGGCACGCGATCGCATCATCCATGCGATCGCGTGAATACCAGTTTCCTTCAAGGCTCTGTTTTGCTTTCTCCTTCCATTTTTGTATGTTTCCTTTATCATCCTTTAAGTCATTTTGCCTTAGAAAATCTGAAACTACTCAACACACTAATCACGGCATCGAATGGAAATAAAGGTAATTAAAATAATTAATTTTTAAAGCTTAGGAAACATGTTTTTCACAATATGACATAATAAGGAAGGGAAGGTAAAACCATGCAATTAATGTGAATAAGTAGGTGAAGAGTTGAATAAATCACTCTAATTAAGGACAAAAGAACTCATGAAATATGGGTTTATCAACCTCCCCACACTTAAACACTAGCATGTCCTCATGCTAAATCCAAGGTAAATAATTAAGGTTAAAGTGATGGAATGTTATGAAATGCAACCTATGCTAAATGCATCTACCTAATGAGTCATGCAATTTTAATTCATCCACTCATATATAAAGCCTACATGTAGTCAAATTATTTCACATTCTCAAGGAGATATATATACATATATAGCTAACCCTCAAATAATAAAGCACTTTTTGCAAATGAGATGAGAGAAAAAGACTTGCAAGACAATCAAAGATAAATGTTAATGAGCTTTTGAACCCTCACTGGATTTTGTGTTTTCTCTCTAATCACTCAGTGTTCGTTGGGTTAATCACTCTATTCTTCTTTTTATTCTTCCTTTCTATAACCTTGTTTTTCGTCTAACCAATCAACAATTATAGAACATAGTCATACTAAAACTCATGAGGTCTTTAATTAAGGTTGTAATGGGGTCAAGGCAAAGGGTAAGGATATATGTATAAGGCTAAGTGAGCTAATAAGTGAATCCTTAATTAGACTAAGATCTCACCTAACATACATACTTAGTAAAACAATGCTTCTTTACCTATTCTCCCTATTTTCTCGCTTCTGATGTCACATGCTCATGTTTCAATTCTTGTTTTTATCTCATGTGCATTGCTTTTTATTTTTCATTGGGGAATTCTTTTTTTTTTTGTATTCCCTTATTTACATGCTTGAAAACTAATTTTTTTTTTTAAATACACATGGTAATTTTAATTAATTTGAATTTTCATGAGCCTGCTTCCCAAAATTTTTGAGTTGCTTTATTCTTTTTAATTTTTCTACCTTTTGTCTTTATCAACTATGTTCCCAATAAGTTTTCGACATTTTACTCTATTTATAATTTTCTATCTTAAGCTAACCAAGGATTCACTTGGGATTTTCTTTTGTTTTTCTGCTTAAGGCTAGTAATTTGGCTAAAATAGAATAAGGGGGTTTTAAAAAGCTCAAAGGGGCTAACAAAGGTGATGTAAAAGGTAGGCTAATTTGGGATAAGTGAGCTAAAATCAAATGATGGCCTCAATCATTATTTTGAGATGTACCTATATTCTATAATCGGACATATAGACTAAAACAAAGTAAAGAACACCAGAATAAGAAAGAAGGTTAGAACACACAGGAATAAAATTATGGTTTGAATGTAACCATACAATTAAGCTCAAAACTCACCGGCTATGTGTTCTCTAGCTGAAATATCATTTATCACTTATGTATGTCATGCAGGTTTAGTTAAAAATTCTCATTATTCTCTTAAAAAGTAATTTAGGGTAGCCTTTGAAGTTTTAATGTTTCTCCTTGATGAAATGTTGTCAGTTTAACTACATCATGTAATGCTATATATACAAGGGTTTATGGATCTAAATATATTATGTTCAAGTTCCTAGCTTACTCTTTTTTTTTTATATTTGTCAATTTAAACTAAGCTATAATTAAGCTATCTTATGTAAAAACGGTAAACTATACTAATTGATCCACTAATAAGTTAGAATTGCAAACTAAACTAAATAACTAAAATAAACTAAATAACTAGAATATGAACTAAGAATGCAAAATGCAGAAAATAGAGTAAAAGACACAAGTAGCAATGTATAAGTACTCAGAAAATAATAGTAAAAAGAAAAATACAGAAAAATATCCAAAATAAAATGAAAAAGTATGTAGTGGTTCACCAAGATAAACGCCAGAGATGGCGACCTCCCCACACTTAAAAGGAAGCATCGTCCCCGATGCTCAATCAAGCCGGGTGTGAAGGAGTGTCATCACTGGTAGGGATGGTAGCTGGGGTCTCTGTGGTGGTGGTGGGCTGAGAGTCTGGCTGCTGTAGAGGGGGGAATGACTAGATCGGGATCTCCGGATCTGCAGCCTCAAGCTGATGTGGGGCCTCCTGCTTTGGTGTAGCGTGCTCTGTGCCTGCCTGCTGATGAGGCTCCTCCTCGTGCTCATCCTCCTCCTCCTCTGATGGCTCTAATGGTGTGTCGGGCTCGGAGGGGATGTCGGCGCCCTGTCTGATCATCAGCTTCAGATGGGAATAGTGTCGCCTACTGCGATGCTCCAATCTCTCATACCGGCGCCTGTTACGGCGCTCCATCTGATCAAGCTGGCGGAATAGACGGTGCACGATGCGATAAACCGGCTCAGAGGCGGGTAGAGGTGCAGTGGTGGCAGCAGGGGCAGCTGGGGCAGCTGTGGATGAAGAGGGTCCAGCAGACGGAAGGGCTGTCTCATCAGTAGCAGTGACAGGTGGTGGTCTGTAGCCCAAAGCAAGGAAGTTTCTGCTGTGAGGAATGATCTTCCTGCAGTCCGCTGCTGGTGGTCGCTCATCGGCATCGTCCCAAGGCACATCAGCCTGACGGCCTAGCCGTGTAACCAGGTAAGGAAAGGGGAGGGTGCCTCGGACGTGGACCCTGGCCATATAATGCCGGATAAAACGAGGCAAGTAAGGTCCTTACCCTCCAGCACACACCAGAGGAGGGTGATCATGGCAATCGGGATCTCAGTCTCATGAGTACTCGGCATCACATAGTTGCTCAAGATCTGATGCCATAGCCGAGCCTCATCATTCAAGTGTACTCTCTTGATCCCTCGAGGCATAGTGGTGTCCTGACCCATCTCCCAAGGAACAGCAGGGTCGAGAGCTATCCATGCCTTCACAGCATCCCAATCAAACCGCATCTGGCCCATGTCCTCCTCAGCCTGTGCATAACCATCTGGCTGATCGGACTTGGCTGGGAGCTGGAGAATGGTCTATATGGCCTCCTCAGTGACCAGAATTTGCTTTCCCCTCAGGTTCACTACATCTAGGGTAGTAAGGTAGTAGTTGCAATAAAATTCCCGGACCCAAGATGCATTGACCTCTGTCAGTGGTCTCTCCAGAAAGAACCAGCCCCTTTGCTTGATTTGCTCAGTAGTGTATTGCTGGAGGGCTTCTGGAATCTTCAAGGTACGTTCCAGGTATAGATTTCTGGAGTTTGCAAAAGTCGGGTACTTTAGCTCACAGTACCGGTTTACAAATTTTATAGGATCAGTCGAAGGGAGCAGCTGGTCAGCTTTTTCCTGCTGTGTAAAGTTCTTCTCCCGCCATGAGGAATCGTGCATTAGAGCAATGATGGACTGGGAGGAATCTCTGCGCTTGCGCTTGCCAGTAGCCTTGCCTTTGCCTTTTCTTTGTGAGGCAGACATCCTGAAAAACAGAAAACCAGGAAATGGATAAAATAGGAAAGCAAAATAGGCAATTTTAACAAAGGAAACTCAAAGCGGTAAGGGAGAAATAGAATAAAGAAAATGAGTAATTGAAATGTGATTGAATTAATGTTAAATGGAAAGAAAAATCAATATGCCATAGTGAGAAAATTAGAGGAAGTAAAAGTAATCAGAAAAGAGATCAGGAGGGTTAGTATGGTAAAAAGAAACTAGTAAATTAAAATTAGTGAGTTAGGAAAGTAAGTGGCATAGAAAAATTCCATATAACAAGGATTCACAGGTAAGAATAGAAGTACTCATAATCGAATAAAGGAAACAGGGTGATGCTGATTCGAATAGAAATAAAGAAATCAGAAATTGGAATCAATGAATCACAAATGCAGGTTATGAACCAGGAAATCAAAGAGGATAAGAAAGTGGCCCTATCATTCATGAAATGGATTGGGGGAAGCAGAGTAAAACAGAGTTGCCAAACCAAAACAAGAATGAAAACAATTTTCAAAAAATTTGGACAGCATTCCGGCTAAAATTGGATTGTCCCGGAAAATAAACAGCAATCATATCAGTTCATATGAATTAAAAAAATCAAGCTTCATGTACATAGATATAAAATTAACATAAAAACTCAAAGTAAACAGCAGTAACATACAAGAAAGCAGCATATGAATCATGATTATAGCAGCAACAGATTTTACACATAGGATAAAACAGAAGTAAGAACAGTGCAAGTAAACAGACCTAGATCCACTAACCACAGCCTAAGCTACCTAACAACCTAAAAATCCACTACAACATGCAAGTCTACCTATCCTAATCATGAACATAAACGGAATACAAAAATACAGAAAAGTGACGAATGGATAAAAAGGTTGCGTGTTGGGGAACCTGGTAAGCGGAAGGGGTGGAACAGGGAAGAAGGTGATTGCGGCGGCGTCCAGCGCGGTGGTGGTGCACGGCGTCACGGTGGCTGCTGATGGGGACAGTGGCGGCGAGGGTTTTGGGTTGGTGATAGAAGAAGGGGGGTGTGGTTGGGTGGCGGAGAGAGAGGGGGGCGCGGCTGGGTGGCCGGCGGTGGGGGGCGGTGGTCGCGGAGGCAGTGGTGGAGAGGGGAGGAGAGAGGAGGAAGGGAGAAGAAGGGAGGGGAGGGGGTTGGGGTGGCGGCGTACGGGGTGGCGGTGGCGTCTGGGTGGTCGGCGGTGGCGGCTGGGTGGTGCTGGGTGGTGGTTGGAGGGAGAGGGAGCAGAGAGGGAGAAGAGGGTTGGGGGTGGGGGGCTCGCGACTGATAGGGTTCGCGGGCTGGGGGGTTATATTTTCGAATCCACGCGGCCGAGTGGAGCACGCGGTCGCGTGGTTGGAACGAAAATGGGAGTGATGCGATCGCGTGGGGTGCGCGATCGCATGAGAGGGGGGAAGAAGGGTGACGCGATCGCGTGAGTCGCTAGAATTTGTGCTAAACGCACGACTCCAGCGCCGTTTTAGCGCAACTCTCTGTCTCCTTTTGGGGTGATGTGCAATCCATGCGATGCGATCGCGTCGCTCACGCGGTCGCGTGGGATTGGTATTGTGCAAATGACGTGGTCGCATGGGGCATGCGATAGCGTGGGCCAATTTGTGCGAAACGCACAGGGGCCGCACGATTCCAGCCTAACTTTCTGTTCGTTGGATCCTTACACCGATATATATATCACGCGGCCGCGTGGGTCACGCGGTCGCGCGGGTGGTGTTTTCCGCGATCGCATGGGGCATGCGGTCGCGTCGTGCATCGCTTTTTTTTTTATGCATGAAAAATGCAGAATGCAGTGATTAATAAGAATGTTATGCATGATTCCAGGTTTAATAAATTAAAATGAAAAAGGAAAAATGAAAGCAATTAACAAGAAATAAATTGAAAAAGAAGCGACCATACCCTGGTGGGTTGTCTCCCACCTAGCACTTTTAGTTAAAGTCCTTAAGTTGGACACTGGAGAAGTATCCTGTTATGGTGGCTTATGTTTAAATTTGTCCAGAAATCTCCACCAGTGCTTGGAATGCCAATAGCCTCCGGGGTCCCAAACTAAGCACGCAAAGCTTCCGAACAACTTTAAATATATTGTTAGGCTCTCGGGATGACAAATGTCAGAATAAACTCCAGGATTCCAAGCCTTGCTTTTAAATCCGCATCCGTCTTGATCTACATGTCTCCATTCGGGCGGGTTAAAAAGTAGAATCTCACCTTGGTGACCAAACGTTTTCTGTGATCCATGTGATTGAGCGTGATACCAATCCGTGTACTTTGAAGTGAAGCGTGGAACCTTATTGAACCTTGTGCACCAGCTCTGAGTGCGAGCCATTCCCCTGTTACTCTTAAAGCCGCAGAGAGCTCTAAGCTGGCCATCTGTTTCAAGTACACCATATTCAAGTGAATAAGTAAAGTTATAAGTTAAGGATTATACCTACTTGAAGCTTGTATTAGGTGGTAATGGCCTTGGGATAGGTGTTTTTGGTGGTTCTGCAAGTTCCGTTTCCTTGTGCTCTTCTGTGAATTCTTCCACTTCCTTGCAAAGGTCTTCAATTGTATCTGTGTCCTGGTCAAAGTCTTCTATGTCTTCCTCATCACTTGAGTCATAGATTGGAGGTTGAGAGAAATCTACCTCCGCATCATCTTCATATTCACTTGGGGAAAATTCTTCGATCTTAGAGAATTCACTTGCGGATGCAAGTTCATCACTAGGAGAACTAGACTTGTGACTATCATCATCAACGAAATTTGCTCCTTGGATTATTCCGTCTGATTCTTCGTAAACGACTCGCCTTGGAGATTGTACGGTATCCTCCTTAGCATCAACTGTAGCATCTTGGACGGAGTTTTCTTCAATTCTGGATTCCCAAGGAAGTTCAGCATCACCTAGATCTTCAACCAACTCTTTTTCTTGAATAATGACAGCTTCTTCCACTTGTTCTAGTACGAATTCATTCTCTGTCTTGTCCACTGGAGTCTCTAGTATTTCTTTCATGCTACGCTCTTCATTGGGCTGTCCACATGGAGTTGTGGTTGGTCCTTGTATATTTGAGCATCTAGTGGCCCATTGAATTAGTGCTTGCTCCATTTGTTGAATGGTTGTTTGAAATTTCATTACTGTTTCTTTTAGGCGATCCTCTGCTTTGTGGTTTGCCAGACTTGGACATGATACAAAGGAAAGTGGTGATGATTGGGAACGATTCGATTGGTATTGGGGTAAGGAAGGATCATATGATGGCGAATGGTGAAGAGAAGCTTGTGAGTGTGGTGGTTCGAGGTTATGTTGAAAGGATGGTTCATATGCACGGGGTGGGGCTTGTTGGTAGTTACAAGGTTGTCCACCATGTCTTTCAGCTGGGTATGCACGGTAGAATGGTCTTTGTCCAGGATATCTCGGAGGGTGTTGCTGCCAAAAAGGATGATTAGATCCTCTTGGTTCCATCCATCCTTGATTGGTCTGACCTTGACGCACATTCCTGCTGTAACTTCTATTTCCTTTAACAATATTAGAACCAAACTCAAAGCGAGAGGGGTGAGAGTTCATAGTAGCAAATAAAGATAAAAAGGAAAAACAAAAATAAATAAACATGCAAAAGAAAAATATTTACAATAACCAATAATAAGGCACACGTTAGCAGTTCCCCGGCAACGGCGCCATTTTGATGAGAGAACTTTTGCGTGGTCTAGAAATTTGCGGATAAATCCTCGTTGCAAGTATAGTTTCTAAACCTTCAAAAGTCCTTTCATACAAACGTTTTGGGTGTCACAAGTAACAAACCCCTTTAGAAATTGTTAACCGAGTATTCAAACCCCGGGTCGTCTTCTCAAGGAACTGCGAGGAAGTGTGTTCTTATTATTGGCTATAAAGGTTGTAATCGGGGTTTAGAAGATGAGAAGCAAGTAATTTAAATGACAAGTAAAGTAAATGGCAATTAAAATAAATAAATACTGTAAGACAAACTTTTGGCAAGGTAAGAGAAGTCGGAGGTCCAACGTAGTTATCTCTCTCAACTATGATGAAAGTTGAATCTAAACTCTACTTGGTCAACCTTTACTAGGGCAAAGGAAAGTCAGGGGACTAATTAAATTGATCTTTGAATCCTATTTATTTCCTAAGAAAAGGTTGGGATTGCTTAAGTTCATCTCAATTAGCAAGATAACGATTATCAATTATGTTAAGTTTAATAACTGTTGAGTTACTAAATTCTTAACCAGAACCAAAAGGGGAAGAAGTAAAATTGCTGGAATAATAAAAATATCCTTAGATAGGAAGCAATGGCAACTTGAATCAAGAGAACAATCATAAACTGAAAATACCTCAAATATCATTAATTCAAATAACTGTCTGTAACATGGAAGAATTCTTAGATCAAATTATAATAATCAATTCAAATGTTGGAATAAATAAATAAAAGTAAAACTAAAATAAAAGAACATTAAACCTGGGATCCAGAGTTACTCTTAAAACAAGAAGAAATCCTAAATCCTAAAAGAGAGAGAGAAGATCTCCCTCTCAACTAAATCTAAATCATTGAAAGGTAAAATATGCAAGCTCTCTCTGAATGGATGCATTCCCACACTTTATAACCTCTGGTCTATGCTGTCTGTACTTGGATCTGGGCCGAAAAGGGCTTCAGAATTCCCTGGGGGCGTATTCTGTATTTTCTGGTGTGTGGCCTCTGTCACGCGTCCGCGTGGGTCACGCGGTCGCGTCATCTGGAGCTTTTCCTTTCCACGCGGTCGCGTCAGTCATGCGACCGCGTCATGTGCATTCTGCTTAAGGCGCGCGGTCGCGTCAGTCATGCGGCCGCGTCGCTGCTGATTCGTGCTTGGCACGTGATCGCGTCATCCATGCGATCGCGTGAATACCAGTTTCCTTCAAGGCTCTGTTTTGCTTTCTCCTTCCATTTTTGTATGTTTCCTTTATCATCCTTTAAGTCATTCTGCCTTAGAAAATCTGAAACTACTCAACACACTAATCACGGCATCGAATGGAAATAAATGTAATTAAAATAATTAATTTTTAAAGCTTAGGAAACATGTTTTTCACAATATGACATAATAAGGAAGGGAAGGTAAAACCATGCAATTAATGTGAATAAGTAGGTGAAGAGTTGAATAAATCACTCTAATTAAGCACAAAAGAACTCATGAAATATGGGTTTATCAACCTACCCACACTTAAACACTAGCATGTCCTCATGCTAAATCCAAGGTAAATAATTAAGGTTAAAGTGATGGAATGTTATGAAATGCAACCTATGCTAAATGCATCTACCTAATGAGTCATGCAATTTTAATTCATCCACTCATATATAATGCCTACATGTAGTCAAATTATTTCACATTCTCAAGGAGATATATATACATATATAGCTAACCCTCAAATAATAAAGCACTTTTTGCAAATGAGATGAGAGAAAAAGACTTGCAAGACAATCAAAGATAAATGTTAATGAGCTTTTGAACCCTCACTGGATTTTGTGTTTTCTCTCTAATCACTTAGTGTTCGTTGGGTTAATCACTCTATTCTTCTTTTTATTCTTCCTTTCTATAACCTTGTTTTTCGTCTAACCAATCAACAATTATAGAACATAGTCATACTAAAACTCATGAGGTCTTTAATTAAGGTTGTAATGGGGTCAAGGCAAAGGGTAAGGATATATGTATAAGGCTAAGTGAGCTAATAAGTGAATCCTTAATTAGACTAAGATCTCACCTAACATACATACTTAGTAAAACAATGCTTCTTTACCTATTCTCCCTATTTTCTCGCTTTTGATGTCACATGCTCATGTTTCAATTCTTGTTTTTATCTCATGTGCATTGCTTTTTATTTTTCATTGGGGAATTCTTTTTTTTTTGTATTCCCTTATTTACATGCTTGAAAACTAATTTTTTTTTTTTAAATACACATGGTAATTTTAATTAATTTGAATTTTCATGAGCCTGCTTCCCAAAATTTTTGAGTTGCTTTATTCTTTTTAATTTTTCTACCTTTTGTCTTTATCAACTATGTTCCCAATAAGTTTTCGACATTTTACTCTATTTATAATTTTCTATCTTAAGCTAACCAAGGATTCACTTGGGATTTTCTTTTGTTTTTCTGCTTAAGGCTAGTAATTTGGCTAAAATAGAATAAGGGGGTTTTAAAAAGCTCAAAGGGGCTAACAAAGGTAATGTAAAAGGTAGGCTAATTTGGGATAAGTGAGCTAAAATCAAATGATGGCCTCAATCATTATTTTGAGATGTACCTATATTCTATAATCGGACATATAGACTAAAACAAAGTAAAGAACACCAGAATAAGAAAGAAGGTTGGAACACACAGGAATAAAATTATGGTTTGAATGTAACCATACAATTAAGCTCAAAACTCACCGGCTATGTGTTCTCTAGCTGAAAAATCATTTATCACTTATGTATGTCATGCAGGTTTAGTTAAAAATTCTCATTATTCTCTTAAAAAGTAATTTAGGGTAGCCTTTGAAGTTTTAATGTTTCTCCTTGATGAAATGTTGTCAGTTTAACTACATCATGTAATGCTATATATACAAGGGTTTATGGATCTAAATATATTATGTTCAAGTTCCTAGCTTACTCTTTTTTTTTTTATATTTGTCAATTTAAACTAAGCTATAATTAAGCTATCTTATGTAAAAACGGTAAACTATACTAATTGATCCACTAATAAGTTAGAATTGCAAACTAAACTAAATAACTAAAATAAACTAAATAACTAGAATATGAACTAAGAATGCAAAATGCAGAAAATAGAGTAAAAGACACAAGTAGCAATGTATAAGTACTCAGAAAATAATAGTAAAAAGAAAAATACAGAAAAATATCCAAAATAAAAAGAAAAAGTATGTAGTGGTTCACCAAGATAAACGCCAGAGATGGCGACCTCCCCACACTTAAAAGGAAGCATCGTCCCCGATGCTCAATCAAGCCGGGTGTGAAGGAGTGTCATCACTGGTAGGGATGGTAGCTGGGGTTTCTGTGGTGGTGGTGGGCTGAGAGTCTGGCTGCTGTAGAGGGGGGAATGACTAGATCGGGATCTCCGGATCTGCAGCCTCAAGCTGATGTGGGGCCTCCTGCTTTGGTGTAGCGTGCTCTGTGCCTGCCTGCTGATGAGGCTCCTCCTCGTGCTCATCCTCCTCCTCCTCTGATGGCTCTGATGGTGTGTCGGGCTCGGAGGGGATGTCGGCGCCCTGTCTGATCATCAGCTTCAGATGGGAATAGCGTCGCCTACTGCGGTGCTCCAATCTCTCATACCGGCGCCTGTTACGGCGCTCCATCTGATCAAGCTGGCGGAATAGACGGTGCACGATGCGATAAACCGGCTCAGAGGCGGGTAGAGGTGCAGTGGTGGCAGCAGGGGCAGCTGGGGCAGCTGTGGATGAAGAGGGTCCAGCAGACGGAGGGGCTGTCTCATCAGTAGCAGTGACAGGTGGTGGTCTGTAGCCCAAAGCAAGGAAGTTTCTGCTGTGAGGAATGATCTTCCTGCAGTCCGCTGCTGGTGGTCGCTCATCGGCATCGTCCCAAGGCACATCAGCCTGACGGCCTAGCCGTGTAACCAGGTAAGGAAAGGGGAGGGTGCCTCGGACGTGGACCCTGGCCATATAATGCCGGATAAAACGAGGCAAGTACAGGTCCTTACCCTCCAGCACACACCAGAGGAGGGTGATCATGGCAATCGGGATCTCAGTCTCATGAGTACTCGGCATCACATAGTTGCTCAAGATCTGATGCCATAGCCGAGCCTCATCATTCAAGTGTACTCTCTTGATCCCTCGAGGCATAGTGGTGTCCTGACCCATCTCCCAAGGAACAGCAGGGTTTGGCTGGGAGCTGGAGAATGGTCTCTATGGCCTCCTCAGTGACCAGAATTTGCTTTCCCCTCAGGTTCACTACATCTAGGGTAGTAAGGTAGTAGTTGCAATAAAATTCCCGGACCCAAGATGCATTGACCTCTGTCAGTGGTCTCTCCAGAAAGAACCAGCCCCTTTGCTTGATTTGCTCAGTAGTGTATTGCTGGAGGGCTTCTGGAATCTTCAAGGTACGTTCCAGGTATAGATTTCTGGAGTTTGCAAAAGTCGGGTACTTTAGCTCACAGTACCGGTTTACAAATTTTATAGGATCAGTCGAAGGGAGCAGCTGGTCAGCTTTTTCCTGCTGTGTAAAGTTCTTCTCCCGCCATGAGGAATCGTGCATTAGAGCAATGATGGACTGGGAGGAATCTCTGCGCTTGCGCTTGCCAGTAGCCTTGCCTTTGCCTTTTCTTTGTGAGGCAGACATCCTGAAAAACAGAAAACCAGGAAATGGATAAAATAGGAAAGAAAAATAGGCAATTTTAACAAAGGAAACTCAAAGCGGTAAGGGAGAAATAGAATAAAGAAAATGAGTAAGTTGAAATGTGATTGAATTAATGTTAAATGGAAAGAAAAATCAATATGCCATAGTGAGAAAGTGAGAGGAAGTAAAAGTAATCAGAAAGGAGATCAGGAGGGTTAGTATGGTAAAAAGAAATTAGTAAATTAAAATTAGTGAGTTAGGAAAGTAAGTGGCATAGAAAAATTCCATATAACAAGGATTCACAGGTAAGAATAGAAGTACTCATAATCGAATAAAGGAAACAGGGTGATGCTGATTCGAATAGAAATAAAGAAATCAGAAATTGGAATCAATGAATCACAAATGCAGGTTATGAACCAGGAAATCAAAGAGGATAAGAAAGTGGCCCTAGCATTCATGAAATGGATTGGGGGAAGCAGAGTAAAACAGAGTTGCAAAACCAAAACAAGAATGAAAACAATTTTCAAAAAATTTGGGCAGCATTCCGGCTAAAATTGGATTGTCCCGGAAAATAAACAGCAATCATATCAGTTCATATGAATTAAAAAAATCAAGCTTCATGTACATAGATATAAAATTAACATAAAAACTCAAAGTAAACAGCAGTAACATACAAGAAAGCAACATATGAATCATGATTATAGCAGCAACAGATTTTGCACATAGGATAAAACAGAAGTAAGAACAGTGCAAGTAAACAGACCTAGATCCACTAACCACAGCCTAAGCTACCTAACAACCTAAAAATCCACTACAACATGCAAGTCTACCTATCCTAATCATGAACATAAACGGAATAAAAAAATACAGAAAAGTGACGAACGGATAAAAAGGTTGCATGTTGGGGAACCTGGTAAGCGGAAGGGGTGGAACAGGGAAGAAGGTGACTGCGGCGGCGTCCGGCGCGGTGGTGGTGCACGGCGTCGCGGTGGCTGCTGATGGGGGCAGTGGCGGCGAGGGTTTTGGGTTGGGGATAGAAGAAGGGGGGTGCGGTTGGGTGGCGGAGAGAGAGGGGGCGCGGCTGGGTGGCCAGCGGTGGGGGGCGGTGGTCGCGGAGGCAGTGGTGGAGAGGGGAGGAGAGAGGAGGAAGGGAGAAGAAGGGAGGGGAGGGGGTTGGGGTGGCGGCGTACGGGGTGGCGGTGGCGTCTGGGTGGCCGGAGGTGGCGGCAGGGTGGTGCTGGGTGGTGGTTGGAGGGAGAGGGAGTAGAGAGGGAGAAGAGGGTTAGGGGTGGGGGGCTCGCGACTGATAGGGTTCGCGGGCTGGGGGGTTATATTTTCGAATCCACGCGGCCGAGTGGAGCACGCGGTCGCGTGGTTGGGACGAAAATGGGAGTGATGCGATCGCGTGGGGTGCGCGATCGCATGAGAGGGGGGAAGAAGGGTGACGCGATCGCGTGAGTCACTGGAATTTGTGCTAAACGCACGACTCCAGCGCCGTTTTAGCGCAACTCTCTGTCTCCTTTTAGGGTGATGTGCAACCCATACGACGCGATCGCGTCGCTCACGCGGTCGCGTGGGATTGGTATTGTGCAAATGACGCGGTCGCTTGGGGCATGCGATCGCGTGGGCCAATTTGTGCGAAACGCACAGGGGCCGCACGATTCCAGCCTATCTTTCTGTTTGTTGGATCCTTACGCCGATATATATATCACACGGCCGCGTGGGTCACGTGGTCGCGCGGGTGGTGTTTTCCGCGATATGACGCGATCGCATGGGTCATGCGATCACGTCGTGCATCCCTTTTTTTTTATGCATGAAAAATGCAGAATGCAGTGATTAATAAGAATGTTATGCATGATTCCAGGTTTAATAAATTAAAATGAAAAAGGAAAAATGAAAGCAATTAACAAGAA
Source organism: Arachis ipaensis (assembly GCF_059453495.1). Lineage (NCBI taxonomy): Eukaryota > Viridiplantae > Streptophyta > Magnoliopsida > Fabales > Fabaceae > Arachis > Arachis ipaensis. The sequence goes on along the minus strand of NC_142441.1, from coordinate 86,691,358 downwards.
ATAAATTGAAAAAGAAGCAACCATACCCAGGTGGGTTGTCTCCCATCTAGCACTTTTAGTTAAAGTCCTTAAGTTGGACACTGGAGGAGTATCCTGTTATGGTGGCTTATGTTTAAATTCGTCCAAAAATCTCCACCAGTGCTTGGAATGCCAATAGCCTCCGGGGTCCCAAACTAAGCACGCAAAGCTTCCGAACAACTTTAAGTATATTATTAGGCTCCCGGGATGACAAATGTCAGAATAAACTCCAGGATTCCAAGCCTTGCTTTTAAATCCGCTTCCGTCTTGATCTACATGTCTCCATTCGGGCGGGTTAAAAAGTAGAATCTCACCTTGGTGACCAAACGTTTTCCGTGATCCATGTGATTGAGCGTGATACCAATCCGTGTACTTTGAAGTGAAGCGTGGAACCTTATTGAACCTTGTGCACCAGCTCTGAGTACGAGCCATTCCCCTGTTACTCTTAAAGCCACAGAGAGCTCTAAGCTGGCCATCTGTTTCAAGTACACCATATTCAAGTGAATAAGTAAAGTTATAAGTTAAGGATTATACCCACTTGAAGCTTGTATTAGGTGGTAATGGCCTTGGGATAGGTGTTTTTGGTGGTTCTGCAAGTTCCGTTTCCTTGTGCTCTTCTGTGAATTCTTCCACTTCCTTGCAAAGGTCTTCAATTGTATCTGTGTCCTGGTCAAAGTCTTCTATGTCTTCCTCATCACTTGAGTCATAGATTGGAGGTTGAGAAAAATCTACCTCCGCATCATCTTCATATTTACTTGGGGAAAATTCTTCGATCTCAGAGAATTCACTTGCGGATGCAAGTTCATCACTAGGAGAACTAGACTTGTGACTATCATCATCAAGGAAATTTGCTCCTTGGATTATTCCGTCTGATTCTTCGTAAAAGACTCGCCTTGGAGATTGTACGGTATCCTCCTTAGCATCAACTGTAGCATCTTGGACGGAGTTTTCTTCAATTCTGGATTCCCAAGGAAGTTCAGCATCTCCTAGATCTTCAACCAACTCTTTTTCTTGAACAATGACAGCTTCTTCCACTTGTTCTAGTATGAATTCATTCTCTGTCTTGTCCACTGGAGTCTCTAGTATTTCTTTCATGCTATGCTCTTCATTGGGCTGTCCACATGGAGCTGTGGTTGGTCCTTGTATATTTGAGCGTCTAGTGGCCCATTGAATTAGTGCTTGCTCCAGTTTTTGAATGGTTATTTGAAATTTAATTACTGTTTCTTTTAGGCGATCCTCTACTTCACGGTTTGCCAGACTTGGACATGATACAAAGGAAAGTGGTGATGATTGGGAACGATTCGATTGGTATTGGGGTAAGGAAGGATCATATGATGGCGAATGGTGAAGAGAAGCTTGTGAGTGTGGTGGTTCGAGGTTATATTGAAAGGATGGTTCATATGCACGGGGTGGGGCTTGTTGGTAGTTACAAGGTTGTCCACCATGTCTTTCAGCTGGGTATGCACGGTAGAATGGTCTTTGTCCAGGATATCTCGGAGGGTGTTGCTGCCAAAAAGGATGATTAGATCCTCTTGGTTCCATCCATCCTTGATTGGTCTGACCTTGACGCACATTCCTGCTGTAACTTCTATTTCCTTTAACAATATTAGAACCAAACTCAAAGCGAGAGGGGTGAGAGTTCATAGTAGCAAATAAAGATAAAAAGGAAAAACAAAAATAAATAAACATGCAAAAGAAAAATATTTACAGTAACCAATAATAAGGCACACGTTAGCAGTTCCCCGGCAACGGCGCCATTTTGATGAGAGAACTTTTGCGTGGTCTAGAAATTTGCGGATAAATCCTCGTTGCAAGTATAGTTTCTAAACCTTCAAAAGTCCTTTCATAAAAACGTTTTGGGTGTCACAAGTAACAAACCCCTTTAGAAATTGTTAACCGAGTATTCAAACCCCGGGTCGTCTTCTCAAGGAACTGCGAGGAAGTGTGTTCTTATTATTGGCTATAAAGGTTGTAATCGGGGTTTAGAAGATGAGAAGCAAGTAATTTAAATGACAAGTAAAGTAAATGGCAATTAAAATAAATAAATACTGTAAGACAAACTTTTGGCAAGGTAAGAGAAGTCGGAGGTCCAACGTAGTTATCTCGCTCAACTATGATGAAAGTTGAATCTAAACTCCACTTGGTCAACCTTTACTAGGGCAAAGGAAAGTCAGGGGACTAATTAAATTGACCTTTGAATCCTATTTATTTCCTAAGAAAAGGTTGGGATTGCTTAAGTTCATCTCAATTAGCAAGATAACGATTATCAATTATGTTGAGTTTAATAACTGTTGAGTTACTAAATTCTTAACCAGAACCAAAAGGGGAAGAAGTAAAATTGCTGGAATAATAAAAATATCCTTAGATAAGAAGCAATGGCAACTTGAATCAAGAGAACAATCATAAACTGAAAATACCTCAAATATCATTAATTCAAATAACTGTCTGTAACATGGAAGAATTCTTAGATCAAATTATAATAATCAATTCAAATGTTGGAATAAATAAATAAAAGTAAAACTAAAATAAAAGAACATTAAACCTGGGATCCAGAGTTACTCTTAAAACAAGAAGAAATTCTAAATCCTAAAAGAGAGAGAGAAGATCTCCCTCTCAACTAAATACAAATCATTGAAAGGTAAAATATGCGAGCTCTCTCTGAATGGATGCATTCCCACACTTTATAACCTCTGGTCTATGCTGTCTGTACTTGGATCTGGGCCAAAAAGGGCTTCAGAATTCGCTGGGGGCGTATTCTATAATTTCTGGTGCGTGGCCTCTGTCACGCGTCCACGTGGGTCACGCGGTCGCGTCATCTGGAGCTTTTCCTTTCCACGCGGTCGCGTCAGTCATGCGACCGCGTCATGTGCATTCTGCTTAAGGTGCGCAGTCGCGTCAGTCATGCGGCCGCGTTGCTGCTGATTCGTGCTTGGCACGCGATCGCGTCATCCATGCGATCGCGTGAATACCAGTTTCCTTCAAGGCTCTGTTTTGCTTTCTCCTTCCATTTTTGTATGTTTCCTTTATCATCCTTTAAGTCATTTTGCCTTAGAAAATCTGAAACTACTCAACACACTAATCACGGCATCGAATGGAAATAAAGGTAATTAAAATAATTAATTTTTAAAGCTTAGGAAACATGTTTTTCACAATATGACATAATAAGGAAGGGAAGGTAAAACCATGCAATTAATGTGAATAAGTAGGTGAAGAGTTGAATAAATCACTCTAATTAAGCACAAAAGAACTCATGAAATATGGGTTTATCATCGATCCCACGGAGATTGTCGGCTTGAAGCAAGCTATGGTCATCTTGTAAATCTCAGTCAGGCAGATTCAAATGGTGATGGAGGGTTGATAATTAAAAGATGAATAAAACATAAAATAAAGATAGAGATACTTATGTAATTCATTGGTGGATTTCAGATAAGCGTATGAAGATGCTTTGTTCCCCTTGAACCTCTGCTTTCCTATTGCCTTCTTCCAATCATTCATACTCTTTTCTATGGCAAGCTTTATGCTGGGCATCACCGTTGTCAATGGCTACATCCCGTCCTCTCAGTGAAAATGGTCCTGATGCTCTGTCACAACATCGGCTAATCAGCTGTCGGTTCTCGATCATGTCGGAATAGGATCCATTGATCCTTTTGCGTCTGTCACACGCCCCACAATCGCGAGTTTGAAGCTCGTCACAGTCATCCCTTCCCAGATCCTACTCGGAATACGACAGACAAGGTTTAGACTTTCCGGATCTCAGGAATAGCCGCCAATAATTCTAGCCTATACCACGAAGGTTCCAATCTGAGATTAGAAACCCAAGAGATACGCATTCAAGCCATTGCCAGTAGAACAGAGGTGGTTGTCAGGCACATGTTCATAGGTGAGAATGATGATGAGTGTCACGGATCATCACATTCATCAAGTTGAAGAACGAATGAATATCTTGGAGAAGAAATAGACTTGAGTTGAATAGAAAAACAATAGTACTTGTATTAATTCATGAAGAATAGCAGAGCTCCACACCTTAATCTATGGTGTGTAGAAACTCCACCGTTGAGAATACATAAGAACAAGGTCCAGGCATGGCCGTGAGGCCAGCCCCAAACGTGTCTAAAATAGCATAAGACTTATCAAAGATCAAAAGTATATGTCTCGTGTGTCAAATACAATAGCAAAAGGTCCTATTTATAGAGAACTAGGGGCCTAAGGTTACAGAAATTAGTAATTAATGCAGAAATCTTCTTCCAGGCCCACTTGGTGTGTCCTTGGGCTGAGCATTGAAGCTTTCATGTGTAGAGACTTTTCTTGGAGTTAAACGCCAGCTTTTGTGCCAGTTTGGGCGTTTAACTCCAGCTTTTGTGCCAGTTTTGGAGTTAAACGCCAGAATTCTTGAGCTGACTTAGAACACCTGTTTGGGCCATCAAATCTCAAACAAAGTATAGACTATTATATATTGCTGGAAAGCCCAGGATGTCTACTTTCCAACGCAATTGAGAGAGCTCCAATTGGGCTTCTGTAGCTCCAGAAAATCCACTTTGAGTGCAGGGAGGTCAGAATCCAACAGCATCTGCAGTCCTTTTTCAGCCTCTGAATCAGATTTTTGCTTAGGTCCCTCAGTGTCAGCCAGAAAATAACTGAAATTACAGAAAAACACACAAACTCATAGTAAAGTCCAGATGAGTGATTTTTATTTAAAAACTAATAAAAATATAATAAAAACTAATTTAAATATATTAAAAACATACTAAAAACAATGCCAAAAAGCGTATAAATTATCCGCTCATCACAACACCAAACTTAAATTATTGCTTGTCCCCAAGCAACTAAAAATCAAATAGGATAAAAAGAAGAGAATATACAATGAATTCCAAAAACATCTATGAAGATCAGTATTAATTAGATGAGCGGGGCTTTTAGCTTTTTGCCTCCGAACAGTTTTGGCATCTCACTTTATCCCTTGAAGTTCAGAATGATTGGCATCTATAGGAACTTAGAATCCAGATAGTGTTACTGACTCTCCTAGTTAAGTATGTTGATTCTTGAACACAGCTACTTTATGAGTCTTGGCCGTGGCCCTAAGCACTTTATTTTCCAGTATCACCACCGGATACATAAATGCCATAGACACATGACTGGGTGAACCTTTTCAGATTGTGACTCAGCTTTGCTAGAGTCCCTAATTAGAGGTGTCCAGGGTTCTTAAGCACACTCTTCTTTTTGCTTTGGACCTCGACTTTAACCGCTCAGTCTCAAGTTTTCACTTGACACCTTCACGCCACAAGCACATGGTTAGGGACATCTTGTTTTAGCCGCTTAGGCCAGGATTTTATTCCTGTGGGCCCTCCTATCCACTGATGCTCAAAGCCTTGGATCCTTTTTATCACCCTTGCCTTTTGGTTTAAAGGGGTATTGGCTTTTTCTGCTTGCTTTTTTTTTTTGCAAGCTTTTCACTGCTTTTTCTTGCTTGAAGAATCAATTTTATGATTTTTCAGATCATCATATAACATTTCTCCTTTTCCTTTCAGTTTTTCAAGAGCCAACAATTTTATCATTCATGAATCAAAAAATTCAAAAATATGCACTGTTCACGCATTCATTCAGAAAAATAATAGCATTGCCACCACATCAAAATAATTAAACTGTTTTAAAATTTGAAATTCATGCACTTCTTTTTCTTTTTCAATTAAAAACATTTTTCATTTAAGAAAGGTGATGGATTCATTTTCATAGCTTTAAGGCATAGACACTTAGACACTAATGATCATGTAATAAAGACACAAACATAAATAAACATAAAGCACAATTTTCGAAAAACAGGAAATAAAGAACAAGGAAATTAAAGAACAGGTCCACCTTAGTGATGGCGGCTTGTTCTTCCTCTTGAAGATCTTATGGAGTGCTTGAGCTCCTCAATGTCTCTTCCTTGCCTTTGTTGTTCCTCTCTCATGGTTCTTTGATCTTCTCTAATTTCATTGAGGAGGATGGAATGCTCTTGGTGCTCCACCCTTAGTTGTCCCATGTTGGAACTTAATTCTCCTAGGGAGGTGTTGATTTGCTCCCAATAGTTTTGTGGAGGAAGATGCATCCCTTGAGGCATCTTAAGGATTTCATGATGAGGAATTTACTCATGCTCTTGATGAGGTTCTCTTGTTTTCTCCATCCTTTTCTTAGTGATGGGTTTGTCCTCATCAATGAGAATGTCTCCCTCTATGTCAATTTCAACCGAATTGCAAAGGTGACAAATGAGATGAGGGAAGGCTAACCTTGTCAAAGGAGAGGACTTGTCCGCCACCTTGTAGAGTTCTTGGGATATAACCTCATGAACTTCTACTTCCTCTCCAATCATGATGCTATGTATCATGATAGCCCGGTCTATAGTAGCTTCGGACCGGTTACTAGTGGGAATGATTAAGTGTTGGATGAACTCCAACCATCCCCTAGCCACGGGCTTGAGGTCATGCCTTCTTAGTTGAACCGGCTTCCCTCTTGAATCTCTCTTTCATTGAGTGCCCTCTTCACATATGTCCATGACGACTTGGTCCAACCTTTGATCAAAGTTGACCCTTCTAGTGTAGGGGTGTGCATCTCCTTGCATCATGGGCAAGTTAAATGCCAACCTTACATTTTCCAGACTAAAATCCAAGTATTTCCCTCGGACCATTGTAAGCCAATTCTTAGGGTCCGGGTTCACACTTTGATCATGGTTCTTGGTGATCCATGTATTGGCATAGAACTCTTGAACCATTAAGATTCCGACTTGTTGAATGGGGTTGGTGAGAACTTCCCAACCTCTTCTTCGGATCTCACGTCGCATCTCCGGATATTCGCCCTTTTTGAGCTTAAAAGGGACCTCGGGGATCACTTTCTTCTTGGCCACAACTTCATAGAAGTGGTCTTGATGCACCCTTGAGAGGAATCTCTCCATCTTCCATGACTCAGTGGTGGAAGCTTTTGCCTTCCCTTTCCTCTTTCAAGAGGTTTCTCCGGCCTTTGGTGCCATAAATGGTTATGGAAAAACAAAAAGCTTTAGCTTTTACCACACCAAACTTAGAAGGTTGCTCGTCCTCGAGCAAAAGAAGAAAGAAGAGAGTAGAAGAAGAAGAAATAGAGGAGATGGAGTGGGCTTTGTGTTTCAGCCAAGGGGAAGAAGTGGTGTTTAGGTTGTGTGAAAATGAAGGAGTGAAGATGGGTTTATATAGGAGTGAGAGGGGTGTGTATGGTTCGGCCATTATGGGTGGATTTGGGTGAGAAAGTGATTTGAATTTGAATTGTGAGGTAGGTGGGGTTTTATGAAGGATGGATGTGAGTGGTGAAGAGAATGGTGGGATTTGATAGGTGAAGGGTTTTTGGGGAAGAGGTATTGAGGTGATTGGTGAATGAGTAAAGAAGAGAGAGAGTGGTGGGGTAGGTGGGGATCCTGTGGGGTCCACAGATCCTGAGGTGTCAAGGATATCTCATCCCTGTACCAAGTGGCGTGCGAAACGCCTCTTTCTGCCAATCCTGGCGTTAAACGCCAGGCTGCTGCCCATTTCTGGCGTTTAACGCCAGCTTCTTGCCCATTCCTGGAGTTAAACGCCAGTCTGGTGCCAGACTGGGCGTTTAACGCCCATTCTGCTACCCTTACTGGCGTTTAAACGCCAGTAAGTTTCTCCTCCAGGGTGTTCTATTTTTCATTCTATTTTTCCTTCTATTTTTGCTTTTTCAATTGTTTTTGTGACTTCACATGATCATCAACCTACAGAAAACATAAAGTAACAAAAGAAAATAGAAATTTAACATAGATAAGTAAAAATTGGGTTGACTCCCAACAAACGCTTCTTTAATGTCAATAGCTTGACAGTGGACTCTCATGGAGCCTCACAGATGTTCAGAGCAATGTTGGAACCTCCCAACACCAAACTTAGAGTTTGAATGTGGGGGTTCAACACCAAACTTAGAGTTTGGTTGTGGCCTCCCAACACCAAACTTAGAGTTTGACTGTGGGGGCTCTGTTTGACTCTATATTGAGAGAAGCTCTTCATGCTTCCTCTCCATGGTTACAGAGGGATATCCTTGAGCTTTAAACACAAGGGAGTCTCCATTCACTTGAATGATCAATTCTCCTCTGTCAATATCAATCACAGCTTTTGCTGTGGCTAGGAAGGGTCTGCTAAGGATGATGGATTCATCCATACACTTCCCAGTCTTTAGGACTATGAAATCAGCAGGGATGTAATGGTCTTCAACCTTCACCAAGACATCCTCTACAAGTCCATAAGCCTATTTCTTTGAATTGTCTGCCATCTCTAGTGAGATTCTTGCAGCTTGTACCTCAATGATCCCTAGCTTCTCCATTACAGAGAGAGGCATAAGGTTTATGCTTGACCCTAGGTCACACAGAGCCTTCTCAATGGTCATGGTGCCTATGGTACAAGGGATTGAGAATTTTCCAGCGTCCTATCTCTTTTGAGGTAATCTCTGCCTAGTCAAGTCATCCAGTTCTTTGATGAGCAATGGAGGTTCATCCTCCCAAGTCTCATTACCAAATAGCTTGGCATTTAGCTTCATGATTGCTCCAAGGTACTTAGCAACTTGATTTTCAGTAACATCTTCATCCTCTTCAGAGGAAGAATATTCATCAGAGCTCATGAATGGCAGAAGTAGATTTAATGGAATCTCTATGGTCTCAGTATGAGCCTCAGATTCCCATGGTTCCTCATTAGGGAACTCCATGGAGGTCAGTGGGCGTCCATTGAGGTCTTCCTTAGTGGGAATCACTGCCTCTTCCTCCTCTCCATGTTCGGCCATGTGAGATGTGGTTATGGCCTTACACTCTCTTTTTGGATTCTCTTCTGTATTGCTAGGGAGAGTGCTAGGAGGGAGTTCAGTAATTTTTTTACTCAGCTAACCCAATTGTGCCTCCAAATTTCTAATGGAGGACCTTGTTTCATTCATGAAACTTTGAGTGGTTTTCATTAAATCAGAGACAATGGTCGCTAAGTCAGAGTGGTTTTGCTTAGAATTCTCTGTCTGTTGCTAAGAAGATGATGGAAAAGGCTTGCTATTGCTAAACCTGTTTCTTCCACCATTATTGTTGTTGAAACCTTGTTGAGGTCTCTGTTGATCCTTCCATGAGAGATTTGGATGATTTCTCCATGAAGGATTATAGGCGTTTCCATAGGGTTCTCCCATGTAATTCACCTCTTCCATTGCTGGGTTCTCAGGATCATAAGCTTCTTCTTTAGAGGAAGCTTCCTTAGTACTGCCTGTTGCTGCTTGCATTTCAGACAGACTCTGAGAAATCATATTGACTTGTTGGGTCAATATTTTATTCTGAGCCAATATGGCATTCAGAGTATCAATCTCAAGAATTCCTTTCTTCTGAGTTGTCCCATTATTCACAAGATTCCTTTCAAAGGTGTACATGAATTGGTTATTTGCAACCATTTCAATGAGTTCTTGAGCTTCTGCAGGCGTCTTCTTCAGATGAAGAGATCCTCCAGCAGAGCTATCCAATGATATCTTGGATAGTTCAGACAGACCATCATAGAAGATTCCTATGATGCTCCATTCTGAGAGCATGTCAGAAGGGCACTTTCTGATCAATTGCTTGTATCTCTCCCAAGCTTCATAGAGGGACTCACCATCCTTCTGTCTAAAGGTTTGGACTTCCACTCTAAACTTGCTCAATTTTTGAGGTGGAAAGAACTTTGCCAAGAAGGCATTGACTAGCTTTTCCCAAGAGTTCAGGCTTTCTTTAGGTTGTGAATCCAACCATGTCCTAGCTCTGTCTCTTACAGCAAAAGGAAAAAGCATAAGTCTGTAGACTTCAGGGTCAACCCCATTGGTCTTGACAGTGTCACAGATTTGCAAGAACTCAGCTAAGAACTGATGAGGATCTTCCAATGGAAGTCCATGAAACTTGTAATTCTGTTGCATTAGAGAAACTAATTGAGGCTTAAGCTCAAAGTTGTTTGCTCCAATGGCAGGGATTGAGATGCTTCTCCCATAGAAATCAGGAGTAGGTGCAGTAAAGTCACCAAGCACCTTCCTTGCATTGTTGGAATTTGTTGTTTTCGGCTGCCATGGTTTCTTCTTCTTTGAAGAGTTCTGTTAGGCCCTCTAAAGAGAATTGTTCTTTAGCTTCTCTTAGCTTTCTCTTCAAGGTCTTTTCAGGTTCAGGATCAGCTTGAACAAGTATGCCTTTATCTTTGTTCCTGCTCATATGAAAGAGAAGAGAACAAGAAAGTAGGGAATCCTCTATGTCACAGTATAGAGATTCCTTGAGGTGTCAGAGGAAAAGAAGAATAGAAGGAGGAGGTGGAGAAGAGAATTCGAACATATAAAGAAGGAGGAAGTTCGAATTGTACCTTGAGGAGGAGTCTTAGTCCCTTAAATAGAAGGATGTGAGAAGAGGGGAAGAATTTTCGAAAATTAATTAAAAGATTTTGAAATAATTAAAAGAAATTTTTGAAAATTTGATTGATGATTTTCAAAAACTAAGATTGGGAAAGAAATAAAGTGATTTTTGAAAAGGATTTTGAAATTAGAAATTTAAAAAGATATGATTGAAAGTTAATTTTGAAAAAGATGTGATTGAAAAGATATGATTGAAAAGATATGATTGAAAATCAATTTAGAAAAAGAAAGTTTTTAAAATTAAAGTTGATTACTTGACTAACAAGAAATTAAAATATATGATTCTAAAATTTAAAGTTTCATCCTTTCTTAATAGGCAAGTAACAACTTGAAAATTTTGAAGTAAATCTTGAATTGAAGCAAGGATTTTTGAAAATAGTAAAAAATAAATATAAAATGGAAAGAAATTGATTTTGAAAGAGATATGATTGAAAAGATATGATTTGAAAAAGATTTGATTTTGAAAAATTATGAAAACTTGAAAAAAATGTGAATTAAAAACAAAATCTTCCCTCTAGTGTCATCCTGGCGTTAAACTCCCAGAATGGTGGCCTTTAACGCCCAAATCTCTACCTTTTTGGGCGTTAAACACCCAGCCAGGTACACTGGCTGGCGTTTAAACGCCAGTTTTCCTTCTTCACTAGGCGTTTTGAACGCCCAGCTTTTTCTGTTTGATTCCTCTGCTGAATGTTCTGAATCTTCAATTCTCTGTATTATTGACTTGAAAAGACACAATTTTGAAAATATTTTTGAATTTTTAATGATGAGAAACAATAAAAATGCAACTAAGATCAAATAAACAATGCATGCAGGACACCAAACTTAAAAATTTTCATATACGAGACACTAACAAATTGAGAATGCATATGAGAAACAACAAAACACACAAAACAAGAGAATTTAAAGATCCGAGCAATGAAATCATCAAGAACAACTTGAAGATTAATGAAGAACATAATGCATGTAATTTTTCAAAAATTATAGGATTGAAATTGACACCAAACTTAAAATTAAACACTAGACTCAAACAAGAAACTTAAAATATTTTTGGTTTTATGATTTTAAAAATTTTTTTGTATTTTTTTTTTTAAATTTATATAGTAAAGAAAATAAAGAGAATCAAAACTTTTAATAAGAATTCCAGGAATCATGCAATGTTAGTCTAAAGCTTCAGTCTAAAAAGATTAGACATGTTTGGCCAAGCTTCAGCAGGACATTATATTCAATAGCTAAATTGATGAAAATCAATCAGCTTTTGTGATGGTGGGAACATCGCCTTGAAACTCTAGAATTCATTCTTAAAAATTCTGAAAAGTACCTAATCTAAACAACAAGATGAACCGTCAGTTGTCCAAACTCGAACAATCCCCGGCAACGGCGCCAAAAACTTGGTGCACGAAATTGTGATCATCAACAATGGCGCCAAAGGACTTGGAGCTCTCAAACGTGAATCACACTTTGTCACAATTCCACACAACTAACCAGCAAGTGCACTGGGTCGTCCAAGTAATAAACCTTACGTGAGTAAGGGTCGATCCCACGGAGATTGTCGGCTTGAAGCAAGCTATGGTCATCTTGTAAATCTCAGTCAGGCAGATTCAAATGGTGATGGAGGGGTGATAATTAAAAGATGAATAAAACATAAAATAAAGATAGAGATACTTATGTAATTCATTGGTGGATTTCAGATAAGCGTATGAAGATGCTTTGTTCCCCTTGAACCTCTGCTTTCCTATTGCCTTCTTCCAATCATTCATACTCCTTTCCATGGCAAGCTTTATGTTGGGCATCACCGTTGTCAATGGCTACATCCCGTCCTCTCAGTGAAAATGGTCTTGATGCTCTGTCACAACATCGGCTAATCAGCTGTCGGTTCTCGATCATGTCAGAATAGGATCCATTGATCCTTTTGCGTCTGTCACATGCCCCCCAATCGCGAGTTTGAAGCTCGTCACAGTCATCCCTTCCCAGATCCTACTCGGAATACCACAGACAAGGTTTAGACTTTCCGGATCTCAGGAATGGCCGCCAATAATTCTAGCCTATACCACGAAGGTTCCAATCTGAGATTAGAAACCCAAGAGATACGCATTCAAGCCATTGCTAGTAGAACAGAGGTGGTTGTCAGGCACATGTTCATAGGTGAGAATGATGATGAGTGTCACGGATCATCACGTTCATCAAGTTGAAGAACGAATGAATATCTTGGAGAAGAAATAGACTTGAGTTGAATAGAAAAACAATAGTACTTGTATAAATTCATGAAGAACAGCAGAGCTCCACACCTTAATCTATGGTGTGTAGAAACTCCACCGTTGAGAATACATAAGAACAAGGTCCAGGCATGGCCATGAGGCCAGCCCCAAACGTGTCTAAGATAGCATAAGACTTATCAAAGATCAAAAGTATATGTCTCGTGTGTCAAATACAATAGCAAAAGGTCCTATTTATAGAGAACTAGTAGCCTAGGGTTACAAAAATCAGTAATTAATGCAGAAATCTTCTTCCAGGCCCACTTGGTGTGTCCTTGGGCTGAGCATTGAAGCTTTCATGTGTAGAGACTTTTCTTGGAGTTAAACGCCAGCTTTTGTGCCAGTTTGGGCGTATAACTCCAGCTTTTGTGCCAGTTTTGGAGTTAAACGCCAGAGTTCTTGAGCTGACTTGGAACGCCTGTTTGGGCCATCAAATCTCGGGTAAAGTATGGACTATTATATATTGCTGGAAAGCCCAGGATGTCTACTTTCCAACGCAATTGAGAGCGCGCCAATTGGGCTTCTATAGCTCCAGACAATTCACTTTGAGTGCAGGGAGGTCAGAATCCAACAGCATCTACAGTCCTTTTTCAACCTCTGAATCAGATTTTTGCTCAGGTCCCTCAATTTCAGCCCGAAAATACCTTAAATTACAGAAAAACACACAAACTCATAGTAAAGTCCAGAAGAGTGATTTTTATTTAAAAACTAATAAAAATATAAGAAAAACTAATTAAAATATATTAAAAATATACTAAAAACAATGCCAAAAAGCGTATAAATTATCCGCTCATCAGGTAACAAGAGCTTCGAGTCTCAACCTGGAGCACGTGGTGGCTAGCCACTGCTTTCTCCTAGGGAAACTCTTATCTCCGATAGTGGAAGTGCAACATTCACATTTATCAATGATTCAGCATAAACATGCATTCAATCTCATCCATGGATCAACATCCATCTCAGCCATCCGGCTCACGGTTCATTCCAGAACCAGCCAATATTCATATCATACACAGCCATTCCGGCTCACGGTTCAATCCAGAACCAATCAATATGTATAATCATACACAGCCATTCCGGCTCTCAACAAAACAGCACTTCCACATTCAAAATCATCAAATTCGTGAAAATCGGCATTTAAGCCATAAATCATTTTCTCAATTCATTTCACTTTGAAATCAAGTTTCAACTCTTTTCAGCCTTGGCTTTAAAGATCTCATTCCTCAAATCATCTCAGGCTCATAAGCCACTTTTTCTCAAGGTAAATTCCCCTTTTAAAACCATGCCACTCTCGGCATCCTCTTTTCAAAACTTCCATAACCATGGAAAGTTAAAGATTCATTTTGAAACATTCAAAATCATCCATCCAATCAATGGGATTTTATAACAAAGTTTCTCGGCAGAGTCCCAAGTCTTTAGGGGAGACTAACATAACTTATTTCGCCCAATTCATTTAAAATCATTAAAACCTTGGCTTTCCGATTTGAGTAATAAAATAGGATCTAAGCCAAACCGAGTCACGTACTCATTTACTTCTTTCAAAGCCGTTTCCTTTACTTAGGCAAAACCAACTTCAACCCCCATGATAAATTCTAAAAGCGTTTCAACTATTCAAAATTGCCTTAGTCTTGCAAGAATTCAAAATTCAAAGAGTACTTCAAACCTTTCTCAAAACAATTCAAAATGAAACTTGTCAATAGACATTCGGGTTCTTTCAAAGTCATTGAAAGTCCTCTAATTGAAACCCTCAAGTCAAATTCAAAGGCATTGCCCTTGTCACATTTAAAACAGCTTTAAAACATAAGTTTCATCTGAATAACTTTTTCCTAAAGGAGATACAATGCCTTTCTTAAGAAGCAAGACTAAATCACAATTTCCTCTTTAATAATTCATTTCAAAAGCATGAATCATCCTTTTCTTGATAATTCAAATAAAATAGTAGAAGTCTTTAACTCATCATTTTTCCAAACAACATTTTAATAAAGACTCAGATTTTATAGAAATTCCGGCAGCATCTCCCCTAAAACTTGGATTTTGCCACCCGGTTCGGGTCCCAACAAAACCATTCCACAATCCTTTTCAACAACCCAAAATCCAAAATCAGTTCAAGGCAAGCCCAAATCCAACAGTCATCTCAATTCCATATTTCAAGGAAACCTTTTCAAGAATCAAATCTTTATCAGCCGAATAAACTCATTTCTAAAATTTCAAAGAAACGGTTCAGCAACAATCGTTTATCAAAAACCAGATCATTTAAGGCCAGCCAGGCTGAAATCAAGAGTGTATTCTATTTTACACATTCTCAAGAAAATCCATTCAATTCATATCAATTTCCAACAGATGCAACTCGATCTCAAAGCTTTAAAAGAATCAATTTCAAAAGCATTTCGTTTCACAAAGCCACATAACAGTCGAGTCGAACAAACACCCATAATCATACAAAACAACCAAACAATACATAGGACTGATACAATCACTAAATACACATCCTCACATCAGTACCCATATGTAATAATTCCAATATACAAAATATAGTTTTCAGAAAGCGCCCCTACCTCAAAACGAAATTCCATAACCCAAACGCCTCATCAAGTTCTTTTCGCCTCAACTCGAAATCAAAGGCAGCTTCAAAGCACAGCCCCACACATTTTCGCAGCAGCATAATCAGCTCTAATTTACAACAAGCAACCTCAGTTACTAAACTCTAGGAACATTAATAACGTATAGTCTTTAATAAACGTACGAGACACTAATGTAGGGCTTTCGAAACATAATCTCTTACCGGAATTTTAACACGAAGTAGCTGCGATTTTGAACCGGCCCGGCAGCAGCTCCGGCAGTGGCCAGAAGCTCTGGTGGATCAACTATAAAAACCGCGCAGCATCAAAACCTTCTCAAAGTTGAAAAAGGCAGAAACCTCAAATAAAACCCTTACCGGCAATTTTTCCGGCGGCAGCAGAAGTTGCCAAAAGCTTCGGGGGTGGTTCCGGTGGCCTCAGAACTCCGGCGACAATATCAGAAGCGCCAGCCAAGAACCGCGGAGCAGCAGGTCAGTAGAGGCGGAGGTAGGCGGCAGGAACGGCGGTGTTAGCTTCGTGCAACTCGGATCAGCTGCGGTCCTTGGGTAGTGACGCGCACAACGGGACGTGCGGCCTCCCTCTTCCTCTGCCTGGTTCGGCGACACCAACACCAAAACCCACGGCGGCGACCATGGCGAAGCGGCCTAGCCGGTCAGTGACGGCAGCAGAGATGCACGGCGGTGCAGCTCTGCGTGGTGGGTCGCGCTCCCTCTCTCCTCTGACGCGAACTCTCTCTCTCCTCCCTCTGCCCTTCGCGCGGTCCTGGAGGCAGCGTCAGGGGTCGGCGGTGACAGCAGCGCTGTTGGAAGGCACAGAAGTAGTGGCGGCGACAAGGCTAGCCGCGAGCTCCTCTTCTTTGTGCGCCTCTCTGTTTCGACCTCTCTCTCTCTCTCTCTCTCTCTCGCCTTCGTGATACTCCTCCAGCGACAGAACGGTTGATGGGTGACAGAAACACGGCTGGGCAAGGATGCGTTGGCGATGGTGGTACCAAGCCAGCAGTAACGCGCGATGAAGGTGGCGCGATGATGGCCTGTGGCGGCAAAGGTCCCCTATCCCCTCCTCCTCCGACCTCCTCTACTCCCCCTCAAACCTCTCTTTCTTTCTTTGTTTCTTTTCTCCAGTATTGCTGCGAATTGATTTGAGAAGGAAGAAGGGTTTGTGTCACTACTGTAGAGTTTGAGGAGTGGGCAATTAGATTAGGATTTCGGTGGCTGAGGGTGGTTAAGGTAAGGGTGCTGTGTGGTGTAAATTAGGGTTAAGGGCAATTTGGTAACTTCACATAAAATTGGGAATGATATAATAATTGAAACCTAAATTAAATCCAACACTAATTATATATAGAATATACTATTTGCTCATCAATTTCACAAATTATTTTTCATAAAATGCCCAAATCAAAATAATTAGAAATAATATAATTAAACCCCTTTATTTTTCTAAAGTAGCAGTATTAATATTTAAAATATTTCTTATCTAGTCCAAATCATTGATGAGAGAATAATTTATGCGCTTTTTGGCATTGTTTTTAGGTAGTTTTTATTGTGTTTTAGTCACTTTTTATTATATTTTTATTAGTTTTTAAATAAAAATTACATTTCTGGACTTTACTATGAGTTTGTGTGTTTTTCTGTGATTTCAGGTAATTTCTGGCTGAAATTGAAGGAGCTGAGCAAAAATCTGATTCAGGCTGAAAAAGGACTGCTGATGCTGTTGGATTCTGACCTCCCTGCACTCGGAATGGATTTTCTGCAGCTACAATAGTCCAATTGGTACGCTCTGAATTGCGTTGTAAAGTATACATCCAGGACTTTCCAGCAATATATAATAGTCCATACTTTGCTCAAGGATAGACGACGTAAACTGGCATTCAACGCCCGTTCCATGTTGCAGTCTGGCGTTAAACGCCAGAAACAGGTTACAAGTTAGAGTTGAACGCCCAAAACAGGTTACAACCTGGCGTTTAACTCCAGAAACAGCCCAGGCACGTGTAAAGCTTAAGTATCAGCCTCAGCACACACCAAGTGGGCCCTAGAAGTGGATTTCTGCACCATCTATCTTAGTTTATTCATTTTCTGTAAACCTAGGTTACTAGTTTAGTATTTAAACAACTTTTAGAGATTTATTTTGTATCTCATGACATTTTAGATCTGAACTTTGTACTCTTTGACGGCATGAGTCTCTAAACTCAATTGTTGGGGGTGAGGAGCTCTGCTGTGCCTTGATGAATTAATGCAATTACTTCTGTTTTTCATTCAAACACGCTTGTTCCTATCTAAGATGTTCATTCGCGCTTTACTATGAAGAAGGTGATGATCCGTGACACTCATCACCTTCCTCAATCCATGAACGTGTGTATGATAACCACCTCCGTTCTATATTAGATTGAATGAGTATCTTTTAGATTCCATAATCAGAATCTTCGTGGTATAAGCTAGAATCCATTGGCAGCATTCTTGAGAATCCGGAAAGTCTAAACCTTGTCTGTGGTATTCCGAGTAGGATTCAAGGATTGAATGTTTGTGACGGGCTTCAAACTCGCGATTGTTGGGCGTAGTGACAGACGCAAAAGAATCAAGGGATTCTATTCCGACATGATCGAGAACCAACAGATGATTAGCCGTGCTGTGACAGAGCATTTGAACCATTTTCACTAAGAGGACGGGAAGTAGCCATTGACAACGGTGATACCTTACATACAGCTTGCCATGGAAGGAGCCTTGCATGTGTGGAGAGGAGTACAAGAGAAAAGCTGAAATAAAGAGGACAAAGCATCTCCAAAACCCTAACATATTCTCCATCATTGAGTAACAAGTATTTATTTTATGCCCCTTGACTTTTACAATTAAAACTAAGAATTATTATTGATATTATATCCTGACTAAGAGTTACAAGATAACCATAGCTTGCTTCAAGCCAACAATCTCCATGGGATTCGACACTTACTCACGTAAGGTATTACTTGGACGACCCAGTGCACTTGCTGGTTAGTTGTGCGGAATTATATAGTGTGAAGTAATTTTCATGCACCAAGTTTTTGGCGCCGTTGCCGGGGATTGTTTGAGTTTGAACAACTGACGGTGAATCTTGTTGCTTAGATTAGGAAAATTTTGTCTATTGGGTCAGAGTCGTTTATATTCTTTTCAAAAAATTTTCAAAAATATTATTTTTCTTTATTAGTTTTTAGTTTTTTTGTGAGTTTAATGTCATATTTTAAGTTTGATGTCAACTGCATATTTTTATTTCCCTTTAAATTTTTGAATTGCATTTTCTTTGTTCTTTCTTAATCTTCAAGTTCTTGTTTATTTTCCTTGTTTGATCTTTAGTTTTTCTTGTTTTATGATTTTTCTTGTTTTTCTTGTGTATTTTCGAATTATTAGCATCTAAAAAAAAAGATTTATTTATACCTTGTTAAAACACTTTAAATTTATAGCTCAATTGGCTAGAGCGTGGTGCTTATGTTCTTGGTAATTGGCTATCCTCTTTTTAAAAACTTTTTCAAAAATAATTTTTCTTTGAATAAATCTTGTGCCAAACATTAAGTTTGATGTTTTCTTGTTGAAGTTTCTTTAGTTTTCGAAAGTTTTATTTTGGTTTTCCAAAAATTTTAAGTTTGGTGTTCTATCTTCATGTTCTTGTTGTTCTTGTGAGTCTTCAAAGTGTTCTTGAGTTTTCCTTGTGTTTTGATCTTAAAATTTTTAAGTTTGGTGTTCCTTGGTGTTTCCCTCCAAAATTTTTGAAAATAAGGAGCATTTGATCTAAAAATTTTAAGTTTTGTGTCTTTTTATTGTTTTTCTTTTTCATCATAAAATTCAAAAATAAAAAAATATCTTATCTAACTATTTTTGAGCTAATATTTCGAAATTTTTTCAAAATAATTCAGATTTTTATTTTAAAATTTCTATTTTATCTTATCTTAGTTTTAAAAATTTCAAAATTCAAATTTTTTCAAAAAAAAAAATCATATCTTTTTCAAATTTTTATCTTATCTTATTTCAAATTTCAAATTTCAACTTTCAAAATTTCAAAATTCAAATTTCAAAATTTAAAATTCAAAATCTAATTTTCAAATTTAAAAATCAAATCTTTTCAAAATTTAAATCTTTTTCAAATGCTTATCTTATATTGTTGACTTTTTCGAAAATTCAAAATTTAATTTTCAAATTTCAACTTTCAAATTTTCAATTTTCAAATTTCAATTTTCAAAATTTCAAATTTCAAATTTCAAATTTCAAATATCAAATTTCAAAATTTAAGTTTCAAACTTAAAATTTAAATTTCAAAACTTTTTAATTTAAATTCCTTATCTTCTCTTACCTAGCTTATCTTATCTTTTCTAATCTCAAATCTTAAAATCAAATCTTTTTCATATCTTTTCTGTTTTTATTTTATTTTATTTTCTTACAAGTATCTTTAATTTTAAGACATATCTTTTTCAAAACTTCCTAACCAATTTCTCTCTCTTCATTTTTTTTCGAAAATCCTCACCCACATCTTTTTCAAATCTTTTTAATTAATTAATTTAGTTATCAATTTTCTTTTATTTCTTTTTCTTTTAATTTTCGAAAATATAGTCAATTTTCATTTATTTTATTTTATTTTATTTCATTTTAATTTCGGTTTTCAAAAAAAAAAAATTTATTTGCTATTCATATTAATTCCCTTTTCTCCATCATGGACCTCAGTAGAAATGAACAGTCCAGAAGGACTCTGGGGTCATATGCTAACCCCACTACTGCTTCATATGAGAGTAGTATCTGTATACCCTCCATCGGAGTCAGTAGTTTTGAGTTGAATCCTCAGCTCATTATCATGGTGCAGCAAAGTTGCCAGTATTCCGGTCTTCCACAGGAAGAACCTACAGAGTTTCTGGCACAGTTTTTACAAATTGCTGACATAGTAAATGATAAAAAAGTAGATCAGGACGTCTACAGATTATTACTGTTTCCATTTGCTGTAAAAGACCAAGCTAAGAGGTGGTTAAATAACCAACCTAAGGCTAGCATAAGGACATGGAAACAGTTGTCAGAAAAATTCCTGAATCAATATTTCCCTCTAAAACGGATGACACAGCTAAGGCTGAACATCCAAGGCTTTAAACAAGGGGATAATGAATCCCTTTATGATGCCTGGGAGAGATACAGAGAGATGCTCAGAAAATGCTCCTCTAAAATGTTTTCAGAGTGGGTGCAGTTAGACATCTTCTATTATGGGCTTACAGAGAAAGCTCAGATGTCTTTGGACCACTCAGCTGGTGGATCTATACACATGAGAAAGACAATTGAAGAAGCTCAAGAGCTCATTGATACAGTTGCCATAAATTAGCATCTGTACCTAAGTAGTGAGTCTTCCATGAAAGAAGAGGCTAAAACAGTAACTGCTGAACTCAGTCCTGCAGAACAAGTTACTGAATTCAATCAGCAATTAGATTTTCTAACAAAACAGCTAGCCGAATTCAAGGAGATACTACAAGACACAAGAATGGCTAATATGAATATGGAAGTACAGTTGAAGCAAACAAAACAACAGTTATCAAAACAAATAACAGAAGAGTGCCAAGCAGTTCAATTAAGAAGTGGGAAAACATTAAATACCTCACTTCAGAGCAGCAGAAAGCCAAGAAAAGAACAACTAACAGAGGATGAGCAAAATACTATCCAAAATCCCTCTGAGGACAGTAAGAGCCCAGAGAGGAATAACTCTGGCGTTCAAACGCCAGAAAAGGGTGCAAAGCTGGCGTTAAATGCCCAACCCACGCACAGTTCTGGCGTTCAAACGCCAGGAACAGGCAAGGACCTGGCATCAAATGCCCAATGGAAGCTCAGTTCTGGCGTTCAAACGCCAAAAATAGGTAGGAAGTTGGCGTCCAACGCCAATCAAGCTTCCAACCCTGGCATTCAAACGCCAGTGAGGGATCAGACACACACAAGTGCTGATAACAACCCCTCTAAAAAGGCTTTCCCAACCACTTCTATAGGAAATAAACCTGCAGCAACCAAGGTTGAGGAGTACAAAGCCAAGATACTTTATCCTCAAAAACTCCGCCAAGAGAAGTAGGATAAGCAATTTGCTCGCTTTGCAGACTATCTCAGGACTCTTGAAATAAAGATTCCGTTTCTAGAGGCACTTGAGCAAATACCCTCTTATGCCAAGTTCATGAAAGATATCTTGAGTCATAAGAAGGATTGGAGAGAAACTAAAAGAGTTCTCCTCACTGAAGAATGCAGTGCAGTCATTCTGAAAAGCTTCCCAGAAAAGCTTAAAGATCCCGGGAGCTTTATGATACCATGCATATTAGAGGGTAATTGCACCAAGACAGCTTTATGTGATCTTGGGGCAAGCATCAACCTAATCCCTGCATCTACTATCAGAAAGCTTGGCTTGACTGAAGAGGTCAAACCAACCCGGATCTGTCTTCAACTTGCTGATGGCTCCATTAAATACCCATCAGGCATAATTGAGGACATGATTGTCAAGGTTGGGCCATTTTCCTTCCCTACTGACTTTGTAGTGCTGGAAATGGAGGAGCACAAGAGTGCAACTCTCATTCTAGGAAGACCATTCCTAGCAACTGGACGAACCCTCATTGACGTCCAAAAAGGGGAGATAACCCTAAGAGTCAATGAGGATGAGTTTAAGTTGAATGTTGTCAAAGCTATGCAACATCCAGACACCTCAGACGACTGCATGAGCGTTGATATTATTGACTCCTTAGTGGAAGAGGTCAATATGACTGAGAGTCTCTAATTAGAGCTAGAGGACATTTTTAAAGATGTTCAGCCTGATCTGGAGGATTCAGAGGAATTGAAAGAGCCTCTGAAACTTCCTCAGGAAGAGGAAAAACCTCCTAAACCCGAGCTCAAACTATTACCACCATCCCTGAAATATGCATTTCTGGGAGAAGGTGACACTTTTCCGGTGATCATAAGCTCTGCTTTAAATCCCCTGGAAGAGGAAGCGCTACTTCAAGTGCTATGTACACATAAGACAGCTCTTGGGTGGTCCATAAGTGACCTTAAGGGCATCAGCCCAGCAAGATGCATGCACAAGATCCTATTGGAGGATGATGCTAAGCCAGTGGTTCAACCACAGAGGCGGCTAAATCCAGCCATGAAGGAAGTGGTGCAGAAAGAGGTCACCAAGTTACTAGAGGCTGGGATTATTTATCCTATTTCTGATAGTCCCTGGGTGAGTCCTGTCCATGTTGTCCCTAAGAAAGGAGGTATGACAGTGGTTCATAATGAAAAAAATGAACTGGTTCCTACAAGAACAGTTACAGGGTGGCGTATGTGTATTGACTACAGAAGGCTCAATACAGCCACCAAGAAGGATCACTTCCCTTTACCATTCATAGACCAGATGCTAGAAAGACTAGCAGGTCATGAATACTACTATTTTTTGGATGGCTATTCAGGTTACAACCAAATTGTAGTAGATCCTCAGGACCAAGAGAAAACAACATTCACATGTCCTTCTGGAGTGTTTGCCTACAGAAGGATGCCTTTTGGTCTGTGTAATGCACCTGCAACCTTTCAGAGGTGCATGCTCTCTATCTTCTCTGATATGGTAGAGAAGTTTCTGGAAGTCTTCATGGATGACTTTTCAGTATCTGGAGACTCATTTAGCTCCTGCCTTAACCATTTAGCACTTGTTCTGAAAAGATGCCAAGAGACCAACCTAGTTTTAAACTGGGAAAAATGTCACTTTATGGTGACTGAAGGGATTGTCCTTGGGCATAAAATTTCAAACAAGGGAATAGAGGTGGATCAAGCTAAAGTTAAAGTAATTGAAAAATTACCACCACCTGCCAATGTTAAGGCAATCAGAAGCTTTTTGGGGCATGTAGGATTCTATAGGAGGTTTATAAAGGATTTTTCAAAAATTGAAAAACCTCTGAGCAATCTGCTAGCTGCTGACACGCCATTTGTGTTTGACACAAAGTGTCTATAGGCGTTTGAGACCCTGAAAGCTAAGTTGGTCACAGCACCAGTTATTTCTGCACCAGACTGGACATTACCATTCGAACTAATGTGTGATACCAGTGACCATACCATTGGTGTAGTATTGGGACAGAGGCATAACAAGCTTCTGCATATCATTTATTATGCTAGCAGTATTTTAAATGATGCCCAGAAAAATTACACAACCACAGAAAAAGAATTACTTGCAGTGGTTTATGCCATTGACAAGTTTAGATCCTACTTAGTAGGATCAAAAGTGATTGTGTACACTGACCATGCTGCTCCTAAATATCTACTCACAAAGCATGATTCAAAGCCCAGGCTCATAAGATGGGTGTTGCTTCTGCAAGAGTTTGATATAGAAATAAGAGACAGAAAAGGGATAGAGAATCAAGTAGCTGATCACCTGTCCCGGATAGAACCAGTAGCAGGAGCATCCCTCCCTCCTACTGAGATCTCTGAAACCTTTCCGGATGAGCAATTGTTTACTATTCAGGAAGCTCTGTGGTTTGCAGACATTGCAAACTATAAGACATAAGGTTCTCCTTCTGTAACCATGGAGAGGAAGCATGAAAAGGTTCTCTCACTGCAGAGTCAACCAAAGCCCCCACAGTCAAACTCTAAGTTTGGTGTTGGGAGGCCACAACCAAACTCTAAGTTTGGTGTTGAACCCCCACATTCAAACTCTAAGTTTGGTGTTGGGAGGTCCCAACCTTGCTCTGATTATCTGTGAGGCTCCATGAGAGCTCACTGTCAAGCTATTGACATTAAAGAAGCGCTTGTTGGGAGGCAACCCAATGTTATTTAATTATATCTATTTATTTTCCGTTGCTATTTTATGTTTTCTTTAGGTTGATGATCATGTGAAGTCACAAAAACAAATGTAAAATAAAAAACATAATGAAAAATAGCATGAAAAATAGCACACCCTGGAGGAAGATCATTCTGGCGTTTAAACGCCAGAAACATGCATCTGTCTGGCGTTTAACGCCAGAAACAGGCTACATTTGGGCGTTTAACGCCAGAAACAGGCAGCAGTCTGGCGTTAAACGCCAGGATTGCATAGTAAGGGCATTTTGTACGCCTAATTGGAGCAGGGATGCTAAATTCTTGACCCCACAGGATCCCCGCCTACCTCACCGTTCAAATTCAAACCATTTCCCTCCCAAACCCACCCATTCACACACTTCCATCTTCTCCATCTTCTCCACTTCTTTCTTCTTTTGCTCGAGGACGAGCAAACCTTTTAAGTTTGGTGTGGTAAAAGTATTGCTTTTGTTTTTCCATAATTCAGTGGTAGAGCAATTGACTGCAGATCAAAGAGCTATGAGGAAAGAGCAACAAAGGCAAGGAAGAGACATAGAGGAGCTCAAGAGCACCATTGGTTCTTCAAGAAGAGGAAGACGCCACCCTCATTAAGGTGGACCCATTCCTTAATCTCCTTGTTCTTATTTTCCTGTTTTTCGTTTACTATGCTTCATGTTTAATTATGTTTGTATCTTTACTATATGATCACTAGTATCTAAGTGTCTATGTCTTAAAGATATGAATGTCCTATGAATCCATCACCTTTCTTAAATGAAAATTGTTTTCTGAAAAAGAAAAAGAAGTACATGAATTTCGAATTTTAAAATAGTTTAATTATTTTGATGTGGTGGCAATACTTTTTGTTTTCTGAATGAATGCTTGAACAGTGCATATGTCTTTTGAATTTGTTGTTTATGAATGTTAAAATTGTTGGCTCTTGAAAGAATGATGAAAAAGGAGAAATATTATTTGATAATCTGAAAAATCATAAAAATGATTCTTGAAGCAAGAAAAAGCAGTGAAAAACAAAGCTTGCAGAAAAAAAATGCGAAAAAAAGAGAGCAAGAAAAAGAAAAAGCAAACAGAAAAAGCCAAAAGCTCTTTAAACCAAAAGGCAAGAGCAAAAAGCCAATAGCCCTTAAAACCAAAAGGCAAGGGTAATAAAAAGGATCCAAGGCTTTGAGCATCAGTGGATAGGAGGCCCTAAAGGAATAAAATCCTGGCCTTAGCGGCTAAACCAAGCTGTCCCTGACCATGTGCTTGTGGCGTGAAGGTATCAAGTGAAAACTTGAGACTGAGCGGTTAAAGTCGAGGTCCAAAGCAAAAAAATAGAGTGTGCTTAAGAACCCTGGATACCTCTAATTGGGGACTTTAGCAAAGCTGAGTCACAATCTGAAAAGGTTCACACAGTTATGTGTTTGTGGCATGTATGTATCCGGTGGTAATACTGGAAAACAGAGTGCTTAGGGCCACGGCCAAGACTCATAAAGTAGCTGTGTTCAAGAATCAACATACTGAACTAGGAGAATCAGTAACACTATCTGAATTCTGAGTTCCTATAGATACCAATCATTCTGAACTTCAAAGGATAAAGTGAGATGCCAAAACTGTTCAGAAGCAAAAAGCTAATAGCCCCGCTCATCTAATTAAGACTGATCTTCATAGATATTTTTGGAATTCATTGTATATTCTCTTCTTTTTATCCTACTTTATTTTTAGTTGCTTGGGGACAAGCAACAATTTAAGTTTGGTGTTGTGATGAGCGGATAATTTATACACTTTTTGGCATTATTTTTAGGTAGTTTTTAATGTGTTTTAGTCACTTTTTATTATATTTTTATTAGTTTTTAAATAAAAATCATATTTCTGGACTTTACTATGAGTTTGTGTGTTTTTCTATGATTTCAGGTAATTTCTGGCTGAAATTGAGGGAGCTGAGCAAAAATCTGATTCAGGCTGAAAAAAGAACTGCTGATGCTGTTGGATTCTGACCTCCCTGCACTCGGAATAGATTTTCTGGAGCTACAGGAGTCCAATTGGCGCGCTCTCAATTGCGTTGGAAAGTAGACATCCAGGGCTTTCCAGCAATATATAATAGTCTATACTTTGCTCAAGGATAGATGACATAAACTGGCGTTCAACGCCAGTTCCATGTTGCAGTCTGGCGTTAAACGCCAGAAACAGGTTACAAGTTGGAGTTGAACGCCCAAAACAGGTTACAACCTGGCGTTTAACTCCAGAAACAGCCCAGGCACGTGTAAAGCTTAAGTCTCAGCCCCAGCACACACCAAGTGGGCCCCAGAAATGGATTTCTGCACCATCTATCTTAGTTTATTCATTTTCTGTAAACCTAGGTTACTAGTTTAGTATTTAAACAACTTTTAGAGATTTATTTTGTATCTCATGACATTTTAGATATGAACTTTGTACTCTTTGACAGCATGAGTCTCTAAACTCCATTGTTGGGGGTGAGGAACTCTGCTGTGCCTCGATGAATTAATGCAATTACTTCTGTTTTCCATTCAAACACGCTTGTTCCTATCTAAGATGTTCATTCGCGCTTCACTATGAAGAAGGTGATGATCTGTGACACTCATCACCTTCCTCAATCCATGAACGTGTGTATGACAACCACCTCCATTCTATATTAGATTGAATGAGTATCCCTTAGATTCCATAATCAGAATCTTCATGGTATAAGCTAGAATCTATTGGCAGCATTCTTGAGAATCCGGAAAGTCTAAACCTTGTCTGTGGTATTCCGAGTAGGATTCAAGGATTGAATGTTTGTGACGGGCTTCAAACTTGCTATTGTTGGGCGTAGTGATAGACGCAAAAGAATCAAGGGATTCTATTCCGACATGATCGAGAACCAACAGATGATTAGCCGTGCTGTGACAGAGCATTTGGACCATTTTCACTGAGAGGACGGGAAGTAGCCATTGACAACGGTGACACCTTACATACAGCTTGCCATGGAAGGAGCCTTGCATGTGTGGAGAGGAGTACAAGAGAAAAGCTGAAATAAAGAGGACAAAGCATCTCCAAAACCCCAACATATTCTCCATCATTGAGTAACAAGTATTTATTTTATGCCCCTTGATTTTTACAATTAAAACTAAGAATTATTATTGATATTATATCCTGACTAAGAGTTACAAGATAACCATAGCTTGCTTCAAGCCAACAATCTCCGTGGGATTCGACCCTTACTCACGTAAGGTAACTTGGACGACCCAGTGCACTTGCTGGTTAGTTGTGCGGAATTACATAGTGTGAAGTAATTTTTGTGCACCAATCATATAAAATCCTTATTATTTCATAACTACCAGCCTTATACCTTAAATATAGAAAATAATCTAATAATTATAAAATTGGATAATAATCATAACTTATCTCAAGTTCAATAAATCAAAACTTGCCTTAATTATCTTTAATAAAATAATCTCTGGAATTAAGGCTATAAATAACTATATGATTTGAGACTTGATCATAATAAGACTTTTCAAAAGTTCTGGGTCTTACAGCATTTACATTTTCTGCCATTTACTTTCCCGCCATTTAATTTCCTGCAATTCTCATATCAAATTCTGCTTAGCTCAACTAGAACATTCCTCCAATTAAAGTTGCTTGACCAATCAATCCCTGTGGGATTCGACCTCACTCTATTGTGAGTTTTTACTTGACGACAATTCGGTATACTTGCCGAGGGAAATCTGTTGAGAGACAAGTTTCTGTGCATCAAGTTTATGGCGCCGTTGCCGGGGATTGATTTTGTATCAACAATGATTAAATTGGTGGATAACTAGATTGAGCACTTTTATTTTGTTTGATTTAATTCCATCTGAGCAATTTACTTTCAGTTTTAGTTATCTCCTTCCCTTTACCTCTCACCCAATTGTGGTGCTATCTGCATATCATTTTTTTTACTATTTGGTCCACTGACCCACTAACTGTTTGATATATTGCATCACTCACACTAACAGCATTTCTGCAGAAAATACTGTCTGTATCTACCCTTCTCGCTTTTGCCTTGTTGGTTGTATGACAGGTAGAAGAAGTGGGGCTTCAACTTCCTTTGATTTTGAACCTGAGAGGACCTTCCTTAGATTAAGGAGGGAAGCAAGAGGGAAGAGAGTAGTTGGTGCTGAGGAAGAGGAAGAGTACTTTGAACTAGACATGGATGAGAATATGGAGAACCATCATGAAGAAGAGGCTCACAACCATGGCAGAGAAGGTCCAGCGCATCATGCTGGGCAAGAGAGAAGAGTTCTAGGATCCTACATCAATCCAAACCCAGGAAACTGTGGAAGTAGCATCCAAAAGCCAATCATACATGCCAACAACTTTGAACTAAAGCCACAGCTCATCACCCTTGTTCAGAACAATTGTTCATTTGGAGGAAGTGTTCAAGAAGATCCCAATCAACATCTAACCACCTTCCTGAGGATATGTGACACTGTGAAGTCTAATGGTGTTCATCCTGACACCTACAGACTACTTCTATTCCCCTTCTCACTCAAGTACAAGGCATCTAAATGGCTGGAATCCTTCCCGAAGGAGAGCTTAACAACCTGAGAAGATGTGGTAAACAAATTCTTGGCGAGATTCTATCCTCCTCAAAGAATCAACAGGTTGAGAGCTGAGGTTCAAACTTTCAGGCAGCATGATGAGCGGATATTTTATACGCTTTTTGGGGTTAATTTCATATAGTTTTGAGTATGTTCTAGTTAGTTTTTAGTCTATTTTTATTAGTTTTTAGGAAAAATTCATATTTCTGGACTTTACTATGAGTTGTGTGTTTTTCTGTAATTTCAGGTATTTTTCTGGCTAAAATTGAAGGAGTTGAGCAAAAATCTGATTCAGGCTGAAAAAGGACTGCTGATGCTGTTGGATTCTGACCTCCCTGCACTCAAAGTGGATTTTCTGGAGCTACAGAACTCGAAATGGCGTGTTTCCAATTATGTTGGAAGGTAGACATCCAGGGCTTTCCAGCAATATATAATAGTCCATATTTTGCACAAGGATAGACGACGTAAACTGGCGTTCAACGCCAGTCCTCTGCCCAATTCTGGCATCCAGCGCCAGAAAAGGATCAAAAGCTGGAGTTGAACGCCCAAACTGGCATAAAAACTGGCGTTCAACTCCACAAATGGCCTCTGCACGTGAATTGCTTAAGTCTCAGCCCCAGCACACACCAAGTGGTCCCCAGCACACACCAAGTGGGCCCCAGAAGTGGATCTCTGCATCATCCATCATAGTTTATCCAATTTTTGTAAACCTAGGCTACTAGTTTAGTATTTAAACAACTTTTAGAGACTTATTTTGTATCTCATGACATTTCAGATCTAAACTTTGTATTCTCTGACGGCATGAGTCTCTAAACCCCATTGTTGGGGGTGAGGAGCTCTGCTGTGTCTCGATGAATTAATGCAAGTATTTCTGTTTTCCATTCAAACACGCTTGTTCCTATCTAAGATGTTCATTCGCGCTTAACTGTGATGGAGGTGATGAGCTGTGACACTCATCACCTTCCTCAAATCATGAACGTGTGCCTGACAACCACCTCCGTTCTATATACGATTGAATGAGTATCTCTTAGATTCCTTAATCAGAATCTCCGTGGTATAAGCTAGAACTGATGGCAGCATTCATGAGAATCCGGAAAGTCTAAACCTTGTCTGTGGTATTCCGAGTAGGATTCAAGGATTGAATGACTGTGACGAGCTTCAAACTCTTGAAGGCTGGGCGTTAGTGACAGACGCAAAAGGATAGTAAATCCTATTCCAACCAGATCGAGAACCAACCGGTGATTAGCCGTGCTGTGACAGAGCGCGTGAGCGTAGTTTTCACTGGGAGGACGGAAGGTAGCCATTGACAACGGTGATCCACCAACACACAGCTTGCCATAGGAGGGCGTGCGTGCGTGAATCAGAAGACAGAGGAAAGCAGAGATTCAGAAGACAAAGCATCTCCAAAACTCCAACATATTCTCCATTACTGCACAACAAGTAATCTTTAATTTATGTTCTCTTGGTTATTCACAATTCAACTGATAAACATAATTGACTTCCTGACTAAGATTTACAAGATAACCATAGATTGCTTCAAACCAACAATCTCCGTGGGATTCGACCCTTACTCACGTGAGGTATTACTTGGACGACCCAGTGCACTTGCTGGTTAGTGGTACGCGTTGTGAAAAGTGTGATTCACAATTCGTGCACCAAGTTTTTGGCGCCGTTGCCGGGGATTGTTCGTGTTTGGACAACTAACGGTTTATTTTGTTGCTTAGATTAGGAAAAATTTTCTCTTTTTGGTTTAGAGTCTTTTATTATTTATCCCTTGTTAAAACACTTTAAATTTATAGCTCAGTTAATTAGAACATGGTGTTTATGTTCATAGTAATTGGCTATCATATTTTTTAAAACCTTTTTCAAAAATAATTTTTCTGTTAAATCCTGTGCCAAACTTTAAGTTTGGTGTTTTCAAAAATAATCTTTCTTAAAATTTTCGAAAATTTTCATAACTCATTTGGCTAGAGCGTTAATCTGTGTTCTTGGTAATTGGGTTAGAGTCTTTTATATTCTTTTCAAAACCTTCTTTTTCATAAATAATATTTTTTCTATTAAATCTTGTGCCAAACTTTAAGTTTGGTGTTTTCTTGTTGATTTCCCTTTGGTTTTCGAAAATTTTGGTTTGGTTTTCTAAAAATTTTAAGTTTGGTGTTCTTTCTTCATGTTCTTGTGTTCTTGTGAGTCTTCAAAGTGTTCTTGAGTTTTCCTTGTGTCTTGATTTTAAAATTTTTAAGTTTGGTGTTCCTTGGTGTTTTCCCTCCAAAATTTTCAAAAACAAGAAGCATTAGATCTAAAAATTTTAAATCTTGTACTATCTTATTATTTTTCTCTCTCCTCACTAAATTCAAAAATATCTTTTCAAAATATCTCTTCTAACTTCCTAACTTCTTATCTTTTCAAAATTTGTTTCAACTAACCAACTAACTTTTTGTTTGTTTCTTAACTTTTTCAAAACTACCTAACTAACTCTCTCTCTCTAATTTTCGAAAATATCTTCCCTCTTTTTCAAAAATTTCTTTTTTTTTTTTACTAATTAATTTTTATTTTCTTTTACGAAAAAAAATATTTAATTTCAAAATTCAAATTCTTTTTAGTTATTTTATTTTATTTAAGTATTTACTTCTTATAAAATAAAATAAATAAAAAGATAAATCAGTCCAAGTTACATCCATATATCCATCATGGACATAAGTGAAAATGAACAGTCCAAGAGGACTCTGGGGTCATATTCTAACCCCTCTACTGCTTCATATGGGAGTAGCATATGCATACCCTCCATTGGAGTTAGTAGCTTTGAGTTGAATCCTCAGCTCATTATCATGGTGCAGCAAAGTTGCCAGTATTCTGGTCTTCCACAGGAAGAACCTACAGAGTTTCTGGCACAATTTTTACAAATTGCTGACATAGTACATGATAAGGAAATAGATCAGGATGTCTACAGACTATTACTGTTTCCATTTGCTGTAAAAGATCAAGCTAAGAGGTGGTTAAATAACCAACCTAAGGCCAGCATAAGAACATGGAAACAGCTGACAGAAAAATTTCTGAATCAGTATTTTCCTCCAAAAAGGATGACACAGCTAAGGCTGGACATCCAAGGCTTTAAACAAGGAGATAATGAATCTCTTTATGATGCCTGGGAGAGATACAGAGAGATGCTACGAAAATGCCCCTCTGAAATGTTTTTAGAGTGGGTTCAGTTAGATATCTTCTACTATGGGCTTGCAGAAGGAGCTCAGATGTCTCTAGACTACTCAGCTGGTGGATCTATCCATATGAGAAAGACAATTGAAGAGGCTCAAGAGCTCATTGATACAGTTGCCAGGAATCAGCATCTGTATCTAAGCAGCAACCCTTCCACGAATGAAGAGGTTAAAACAGTAACTGCTGAATTCAGTACTGTAAAACAAGCTGCTGAATTCAATCAGCAATTGGATTTTCTAACAAAGCAGTTAGCTAAATTCAAGGACAGGCTACAGGAGACAAGGATAGTTAATATACATATGGACGAACAGTTTAAGCAAACAAAGCAGCAGCTATCAAGGCATATAGCAGAAGAATGCCAAGCAGTTCAATTAAGAAGTGGGAAAACATTAAATACCCCACCTCAAGGCATCAAAAATTCAAGAAATGAGCGACCCACCAAAGATTCACTTGAGGATAGTAAGAGCCCAGGGAAAAATAATTCTGGCACTAAAACGCCAGAAAATGGGTGGAAGGCTGGCGCTGAACGCCCAGACCATGCCCAAAACTGGCGTTCAGCGCCAGAAACAAGGCAGGATTGGCGTTCAACGCCAGAAATGGGCAGGAATCTGGCGTTGAACGCCCAAATGGGGCAGAATCCAGCGTTGAACGCCCAAAATGGGCACATTTCTGGCGTTCAAGCGCTAGGAACAGACAGTGAGCTGGCGTCTAACGTCACTCCAGCTTCTGACTCTGGCACTCAATTGCCAGTGAGGGATCAGACACACACAAGTGCTGATAACAACCCCTCTAAAAAGGCTTCTTTAACCACTAAGGTTGAGGAATATAAAGCCAAGATACCTTATCCTCAAAAACTCCGGAAAGAGGAGCAGGATAAGCAATTTGCTCGCTTTGCAGATTATCTAAGGACTCTTGAAATAAAGATTCCATTTGCAGAGGCACTTGAGCAAATACCTTCTTATGCCAAGTTCATGAAAGAGATCTTGAGTCATAAAAAGGAGTGGAGAGAAACAGAAAGAGTTCTCCTCACTGAAGAATGCAGTGCAGTCATTCTGAAAAGCTTTCCTGAAAAGCTTAAAGACCCTGGGAGTTTTCTGATACCATGCATATTAGAAGGTGATTGCACCAAGACAGCTTTATGCGATCTTGGAGCAAGCATCAACCTGATACCTGCATCCACTATCAGGAAGCTTGGCTTAACTGAAGAAGTTAAACCAACCCGGATATGTCTCCAACTTGCTGATGGTTCCACTAAATACCCATCAGGCGTGATTGAGGACCTGATTGTCAGAGTTGGGCCATTCGCCTTTCCCACTGACTTTGTTGTGCTGGAAATGGAGGAGCACAAGAGTGCTACTCTCATTCTAGGAAGACCCTTCCTAGCAACTGGACGATCCCTCATTGATGTCCAACAGGGGGAAATAACCCTGAGAGTCAATGATGATGAGTTTAAGTTGAACGCTGTCAAAGCCATGCAGCATCCAGACACATCAACAGACTGCATGAAAGTTGATCTCATTGACTCTTTGGTAGAAGAGATCAACATGGCTGAGAGTCTCGAATCAGAGTTGGAAGACATCTTTAAAGATGTTCAGCCTGATTTGGATAATTCAGAGGACATGAAAGAGCCTCTGAACTTTCTTCTGAAAGAGGAAAAACCTCCTAAACCCGAGCTCAAGCCACTACCACCATCCTTGAAATACGCATTTCTGGGAGAAGGTGACACTTTTCCAGTGATCATAAGCTCTGCTTTAAATTCACAGGAAGAGGAAGCACTTATTCAAGTGCTAAGGACACACAAGACAGCTCTTGGGTGGTCCATAGGTGACCTTAAGGGCATAAGCCCAGCTAGATGCATGCACAAAATCCTATTGGAGGATAATGCCAAACCAGTGGTTCAACCACAGAGGCGGCTAAATCCAGCCATGAAGGAAGTGGTGCAGAAAGAGGTCACCAAATTACTAGAGGCTGGGATTATTTATCCCATTTCTGATAGCCCCTGGGTGAGCCCTGTTCAAGTCGTCCCAAAAAAGGGAGGCATGACAGTGATTCATAATGAAAAAAATGAACTGGTTCCTACAAGAACAGTTACAGGGTGGCGCATGTGTATTGACTACAGAAGGCTCAATACAGCTACCAGAAAGGATCATTTTCCTTTACCATTCATAGACCAGATGCTAGAGAGACTAGCAGATCATGATTATTACTGCTTTTTGGATGGCTATTCAGGCTATAACCAGATTGCAGTGGATCCCCAGGATCAAGAGAAAACAGCATTCACATGTCCATCTGGAGTGTTTGCTTATAGAAGGATGCCATTTGGGCTATGTAATGCGCCTGCAACCTTCCAGAGATGCATGCTCTCTATTTTCTCTGACATGGTGGAAAAATTTCTGGAAGTCTTCATGGATGACTTCTCAGTATATGGAGACTCATTCAGTTCCTGTCTTGATCACCTGAAACTTGTTCTGAAAAGATGCCAAGAAACCAACCTAGTTTTAAACTGGGAAAAATGTCACTTCATGGTGACTGAAGGAATTGTTCTTGGGCATAAAATCTCAAACAAGGGAATAGAGGTGGATCAAGCAAAAATAGAGGTAATTGAAAAATTACCACCACCTGCCAATGTTAAGGCAATCAGAAGCTTTCTGGGGCATGCAGGATTCTATAGGAGGTTTATAAAGGATTTTTCAAAAATCGCAAAACCTCTAAGCAATCTGCTAGCTGCTGACACGCCATTTGTGTTTGACACAGCATGCCTGCAGGCGTTTGAAACGCTGAAAGCTAAGCTGGTCACAGCACGAGTCATTTCTGCACCAGACTGGACATTGCCATTTGAGTTAATGTGTGATGCCAGTGATCATGCCATTGGTGCAGTATTGGGACAGAGGCATGACAAGCTTCTGCATGTCATTTATTATGCCAGTCGCGTTCTAAATGATGCCCAGAAAAATTACACAACCACAGAAAAAGAACTACTTGACTGGTTTACGCCATTGACAAGTTCAGATCATACTTAGTAGGATCAAAAGAGATTGTGTATACTGACCATGCTGCTCTTAAGTATCTACTCACAAAGCAGGATTCAAAACCCAGGCTCATCAGATGGGTATTGCTTCTGCAAGAGTTTGATATAGAAATAAGAGACAAAAAAGGGACAGAGAACCAAGTGGCTGATCATCTGTCCCGGATAGAGCCAGTGGAAGGGACGTCCCCCCCTTCTCTAGAGATCTCTGAGACGTTTCCTGATGAGCATTTATTCGCCATTCAGGAAGCACCATGGTTTGCCGATATTGCAAACTATAAAGCTGCAAGGTTCATACCCAAGGAGTACAACAGGATACAAAAGAAGAAATTAATTACTGATGCAAAGTACTACTTGTGGGATGAACCTTATCTCTTTAAGAGATGTGCAGACGGAATTATCCGTAGGTGTGTGCCTAGAGAAGAAGCACAGAGGATCCTGTGGCATTGCCACGGATCTCAATATGGAGGCCATTTCGGAGGTGAGCGAACAGCCACCAAGG
Organism: Arachis ipaensis; assembly: GCF_059453495.1. NCBI lineage: Eukaryota > Viridiplantae > Streptophyta > Magnoliopsida > Fabales > Fabaceae > Arachis > Arachis ipaensis. The sequence continues at coordinate 86,656,041 of NC_142441.1, read as the reverse complement.
TCCTCCAATGTGGCTTCTATTGGCCCACACTCTATAAAGATTCCCGAGAGTTTGTACGTAATTGTGACAGTTGCCAAAGAGCTGGTAATTTGCCTCATGGTTACGCCATGCCTCAACAAGGAATCTTGGAAATTGAGTTGTTTGACGTATGGGGAATTGACTTCATGGGACCTTTCCCACCATCATACTCAAACACTTATATTCTGGTGGCAGTTGACTATGTATCAAAATAGGTTGAGGCTATTGCCACACCCACCAATGATACTAAAACAGTGCTGAAGTTCCTCCAGAAACATATTTTTAGCAGGTTTGGTGTCCCTAGAGTACTAATCAGTGATGGGGGCACTCACTTCTGCAATAAACAGCTTTACTCTGCCATGATTCGGTATGGAATTCGCCACAAGGTGGCCACTCCATATCATCCACAAACCAATGGGCAGGCTGAAGTCTCTAATAGAGAATTAAAGAGAATCCTGGAACGGACAGTAAATACCCGTAGAAAGGATTGGGCAAGGAGCTTGGATGATGCTCTGTGGGCTTACAGAACAGCATTCAAGACCCCTATAGGGACCTCTCCATACCAACTGGTGTATGGTAAGGCATGTCACCTGCCCGTGGAACTGGAACATAAGGCCTACTGGGCAACCAGATTCCTAAACTTTGATGCCAAATTAGCAGGAGAAAAAAGATTGCTCCAGCTAAATGAGCTAGAGGAGTTCAGATTCACAGCTTTCGAAAATGCCAAGCTATATAAAGAAAAATAAAAAAAGTGGCATGACAGAAAGCTGTCATCTAAAATCTTTGAACCAGGACAGAAGGTTCTGTTGTTTAACTCTAGACTCAGGCTATTCCCCGGGAAACTGAAATCCCGGTGGAGGGGACCATACGTGATTACAAGTGTATCACCATATGGTTATGTGGAGCTTCAAGATATTGATTCTGATAAGAAGTTCATTGTCAATGGACAAAGAATCAAGCATTATCTAGAAGGCAACATTGAGCAAGAATGCTCAAGGCTGAAGCTAGATTAAAAGCTCAGCAAGGTCCAGCTAAGGACATTAAAGAAGCGCTTGTTGGGAGGCAACCCAATTTTTATTTACTTTCATGGTTTTTCATGTTTTGTTAGGTTCATGATCATGTGGAGTCACAAAACAAATATTAAAAATTGAAAACGGAATAAAAAACAGCAGAAGAAAAATCACACCCTGGAGGAAGCACCTGTCTGGCGTTCAACGCCAGAACAGAGCATGGTTCTGGCGCTGAACGCCCAAAATGGGCAACATCCTGGCGCTGAACGCCCAGACCAAGCATGGTTCTGGCGTTCAACACCAGAAATGGCTAGTAAATGGGCATTGAACGCCCAAAATGGGCACCAACCTGGCGCTGAACGCCCAGAGTTGTGTGCAAGGGCATTTTGCATGCCCAAATTGGTGCAGGGATGTAAATGCCTTGACACCTCAAGATCTGTGGACCTCACAGGATCATTTCAAGATCTGTGGACCCCACAGGATCCCCACCTTCCCTCCTCATAATCCTAGTTTTTTTTCTTTCCACATCTTCTTTTTCATCTATTCCCTCTTCTTTTGCTCGAGGGCGAGCAACATTCTAAGTTTGGTGTGGTAAAACAATTATGTGAAGGATCTATAGCTCAGTGGTAGAACATGTGGCTGCAAATCAAGAGATACTTCAGGGGATGCACTTCCCTCCACATAATTATTGGAAGCAACTGAGGATAGAAATACCAAAAATCACTAGGAATCAAGCCACAAAGGCAAGGAAGAGACATAAAAGAGCTCAAGAACATCATTGGTGCCTCAAGAAGGAAATGCCATCATCACTAAGGTGGACTCGTTCCTTGTTCTTACTTTCTCTGTTTTTCGTTTTCTCTATGTTAAATGCTTATCTATGTTTGTGTCTTCATTACATGATCATTAGTAGTAATTAGTGTCTAATTTGATTTTATCCCCAATTAAGTTATAGTCTATTTTTCTCATCATCAGCAAACATGAATAAAATAGTAGATCTTTTGAATAAGAGGCAATAAAATTTCGAGTTTTTAATAAGAAAAATTCTAATTAGTAACATGTGGTGGCAACGCTTTCTGTCTTCTGAATGAATGCTTGAACAGTGCATATCTCTTTTGAATTTGTTGTTTAAGACTGTTAAATATGTTGGCTCTTGAAAGAATGATGAACATGAGACATGTTATTGATAATCTGAAAAATCATAAAAATGATTCTTGAAGCAAGAAAAAGCAGCAAAGAACAAAGCTTGCAGAAAAAAAATATATATATGTATATTAAAATAGGCAAAAAAAAATTGAAAGAAAAAGAAAAAGCAAGCAGAAAAAGCCAAAAGCTCTTAAAACCAAGAGGCAAGAGCAAAAAGCCAATAACCCTTAAAACCAAAAGGCAAGGGCAAATAAAAAGGATCCCAAGGCTTTGAGCATCAGTGGATAGGAGGGCCTAAAGGAATAAAATCCTGGTCTAAGCGGCTAAACCAAGCTGTCCCTACCCATGTGCTTGTGGCGTGAAGGTGTCAAGTGAAAACTTGAGACTGAGCGGTTAAAGTCAGGGTCCAAGGCAAAAAGAAGAGTGTGCTTAAGAACTCTGGACACCTCTAATTGGGGACTTTAGCAAAGCTGAGTCACAATCTAAAAGGTTCACCCAATTATGTGTCTGTGGCAATTATGTATCCGGTGGTAATACTGGAAAACAAAGTGCTTAGGGCCACGGCCAAGACTCATAAAATAGCTGTGTTCAAGAATCATCACACTGAAATAGGGGAATCAATAACACTATCTGAATTCTAAGTTCCTATAGATGCCAATCACTCTGAGCTTCAATGGATAAAGTGAGATGCCAAAACTGTTCAGAAGCAAAAAGCTACTAGTCCCGCTCATCTAATTAGAATCTGAGCTTCACTCAAAAACTCTGAGATATTATTGCTTCTCAACCTATTAGTCTTCTATTTTATTTGTCTCGTTGCTTGAGGACAAGCAACAGTTTAAGTTTGGTGTTGTGATGAGCGGATATTTTATACGCTTTTTGGGGTTAATTTCATATAGTTTTGAGTATGTTCTAGTTAGTTTTTAGTCTATTTTTATTAGTTTTTAGGAAAAATTCATATTTCTGGACTTTACTATGAGTTGTGTGTTTTTCTGTAATTTCAGGTATTTTTCTGGCTGAAATTGAAGGAGTTGAGCAAAAATCTGATTCAGGCTGAAAAAGGACTGCTGATGCTGTTGGATTCTGACCTCCCTGCACTCAAGGTGGATTTTCTAGAGCTACAGAACTCGAAATGGCGTGCTTTTAATTGCGTTGAAAAGTAGACATCCAGGGCTTTCCAGCAATATATAATAGTCCATATTTTTCACAAGGATAGACGACGTAAACTGGCGTTCAACGCCAGTCCTCTGCCCAATTCTGGCGTCCAGCGCCAGAAAAGGATCAAAAGCTGGAGTTGAACGCCCAAACTGGCATAAAAACTGGCGTTCAACTCCACAAATGGCCTCTGCACGTGAATTGCTTAAGTCTCAGCCCTAGCACACACCAAGTGGGCCCCAGCACACACCAAGTGGGCCCCAGAAGTGGATCTCTGCATCATCCATCATAGTTTATCCAATTTTTGTAAACCTAGGCTACTAGTTTAGTATTTAAACAACTTTTAGAGACTCATTTTGTATCTCATGACATTTCAGATCTAAACTTTGTATTCTCTGACGGCATGAGTCTATAAACCCCATTGTTGGGGGTGAGGAGCTCTGCTGTGTCTCGATGAATTAATGCAAGTATTTCTGTTTTCCATTCAAACACGCTTGTTCCTATCTAAGATGTTCATTCGCGCTTAACTGTGATGGAGGTGATGAGCTGTGACACTCATCACCTTCCTCAAATCATGAACGTGTGCCTGACAACCACCTCCGTTCTATATACGATTGAATGAGTATCTCTTAGATTCCTTAATCAGAATCTCCGTGGTATAAGCTAGAACTGATGGCAGCATTCATGAGAATCCGGAAAGTCTAAACCTTGTCTGTGGTATTCCGAGTAGGATTCAAGGATTGAATGACTGTGACGAGCTTCAAACTCTTGAAGGCTGGGCGTTAGTGACAGACGCAAAAGGATAGTAAATCCTATTCCAACCGGATCGAGAACCAACCGGTGATTAGCCGTGCTGTGACAGAGCGCGTGAGCGTAGTTTTCACTGGGAGGACGGAAGGTAGCCATTGACAACGGTGATCCACCAACACACAGCTTGCCATAGGAGGGCGTGCGTGCGTGAATCAGAAGACAGAGGAAAGCAGAGATTCAGAAGACAAAGCATCTCCAAAACTCCAACATATTCTCCATTACTGCACAACAAGTAATCTTTAATTTATGTTCTCTTGGTTATTCACAATTCAACTGATAAACATAATTGACTTCCTGACTAAGATTTACAAGATAACCATAGATTGCTTCAAACCAACAATCTCCGTGGGATTCGACCCTTACTCACGTGAGGTATTACTTGGACGACCCAGTGCACTTGCTGGTTAGTGGTACGCGTTGTGAAAAGTGTGATTCACAATTCGTGCACCAAGTTTTTGGCGCCGTTGCCGGGGATTGTTCGTGTTTGGACAACTAACGGTTTATTTTGTTGCTTAGATTAGGAAAAATTTTCTCTTTTTGGTTTAGAGTCTTTTATTATTTATCCCTTGTTAAAACACTTTAAATTTATAGCTCAGTTAATTAGAACGTGGTGTTTATGTTCATAGTAATTGGCTATCATATTTTTTAAAACCTTTTTCAAAAATAATTTTTCTGTTAAATCCTGTGCCAAACTTTAAGTTTGGTGTTTTCAAAAATAATCTTTCTTAAAATTTTCGAAAATTTTCATAACTCATTTGGCTAGAGCGTTAATCTGTGTTCTTGGTAATTGGGTTAGAGTCTTTTATATTCTTTTCAAAACCTTCTTTTTCATAAATAATATTTTTTCTATTAAATCTTGTGCCAAACTTTAAGTTTGGTGTTTTCTTGTTGATTTCCCTTTGGTTTTCGAAAATTTTGGTTTGGTTTTCTAAAAATTTTAAGTTTGGTGTTCTTTCTTCATGTTCTTGTGTTCTTGTGAGTCTTCAAAGTGTTCTTGAGTTTTCCTTGTGTCTTGATTTTAAAATTTTTAAGTTTGGTGTTCCTTGGTGTTTTCCCTCCAAAATTTTCAAAAACAAGGAGCATTAGATCTAAAAATTTTAAATCTTGTACTATCTTATTGTTTTTCTCTCTCCTCACTAAATTCAAAAATATCTTTTCAAAATATCTCTTCTAACTTCCTAACTTCTTATCTTTTCAAAATTTGTTTCAACTAACCAACTAACTTTTTGTTTGTTTCTTAACTTTTTCAAAACTACCTAACTAACTCTCTCTCTCTAATTTTCGAAAATATCTTCCCTCTTTTTCAAAAATTTCTTTTTTTTTTACTAATTAATTTTTATTTTCTTTTACGAAAAAAAATATTTAATTTCAAAATTCAAATTCTTTTTAGTTATTTTATTTTATTTAAGTATTTACTTCTTATAAAATAAAATAAATAAAAAGATAAATCAGTCCAAGTTACATCCATATATCCATCATGGACATAAGTGAAAATGAACAGTCCAAGAGGACTCTGGGGTCATATTCTAACCCCTCTACTGCTTCATATGGGAGTAGCATATGCATACCCTCCATTGGAGTTAGTAGCTTTGAGTTGAATCCTCAGCTCATTATCATGGTGCAGCAAAGTTGCCAGTATTCTGGTCTTCCACAGGAAGAACCTACAGAGTTTCTGGCACAATTTTTACAAATTGCTGACACAGTACATGATAAGGAAATAGATCAGGATGTCTACAGACTATTACTGTTTCCATTTGCTGTAAAAGATCAAGCTAAGAGGTGGTTAAATAACCAACCTAAGGCCAGCATAAGAACATGGAAACAGCTGACAGAAAAATTCCTGAATCAGTATTTTCCTCCAAAAAGGATGACACAGCTAAGGCTGGACACCCAAGGCTTTAAACAAGGAGATAATGAATCTCTTTATGATGCCTGGGAGAGATACAGAGAGATGCTACGAAAATGCCCCTCTGAAATGTTTTTAGAGTGGGTTCAGTTAGATATCTTCTACTATGGGCTTGCAGAAGGAGCTCAGATGTCTCTAGACTACTCAGCTGGTGGATCTATCCATATGAGAAAGACAATTGAAGAGGCTCAAGAGCTCATTGATACAGTTGCCAGGAATCAGCATCTGTATCTAAGCAGCAACCCTTCCACGAATGAAGAGGTTAAAACAGTAACTGCTGAATTCAGTACTGTAAAACAAGCTGCTGAATTCAATCAGCAATTGGATTTTCTAACAAAGCAGTTAGCTGAATTCAAGGACAGGCTACAGGAGACAAGGATAGTTAATATACATATGGACGAACAGTTTAAGCAAACAAAGCAGCAGCTATCAAGGCATATAGCAGAAGAATGTCAAGCAGTTCAATTAAGAAGTGGGAAAACATTAAATACCCCACCTCAAGGCATCAAAAATTCAAGAAATGAGCGACCCACCAAAGATTCACTTGAGGACAGTAAGAGCCCAAGGAAAAATAATTCTGGCACTAAAACGCCAGAAAATGGGTGGAAGGCTGGCGCTGAACGCCCAGACCATGCCCAAAACTGGCATTCAGCGCCAGAAACAAGGCAGGATTGGCGTTCAACGCCAGAAATGGGCAGGAATCTGGCGTTGAACGCCCAAATGGGGCAGAATCCAGCGTTGAACGCCCAAAATGGGCACATTTCTGGCGTTCAAGCGCTAGGAACAGACAGTGAGCTGGCGTCTAACGTCACTCCAGCTTCTGACTCTGGCACTCAATTGCCAGTGAGGGATCAGACACACACAAGTGCTGATAACAACCCCTCTAAAAAGGCTTCTTTAACCATTAAGGTTGAGGAATATAAAGCCAAGATACCTTATCCTCAAAAACTCCGGAAAGAGGAGCAGGATAAGCAATTTGCTCGCTTTGCAGATTATCTAAGGACTCTTGAAATAAAGATTCCATTTGCAGAGGCACTTGAGCAAATACCTTCTTATGCCAAGTTCATGAAAGAGATCTTGAGTCATAAAAAGGAGTGGAGAGAAACAGAAAGAGTTCTCCTCACTGAAGAATGCAGTGCAGTCATTCTGAAAAGCTTTCCTGAAAAGCTTAAAGACCCTGGGAGTTTTCTGATACCATGCATATTAGAAGGTGATTGCACCAAGACAGCTTTATGCGATCTTGGGGCAAGCATCAACCTGATACCTGCATCCACTATCAGGAAGCTTGGCTTAATTGAAGAAGTTAAACCAACCCGGATATGTCTCCAACTTGCTGATGGTTCCACTAAATACCCATCAGGCGTGATTGAGGACCTGATTGTCAGAGTTGGGCCATTCGCCTTTCCCACTGACTTTGTTGTGCTGGAAATGGAGGAGCACAAGAGTGCTACTCTCATTCTAGGAAGACCCTTCCTAGCAACTGGACGATCCCTCATTGATGTCCAACAGGGGGAAATAACCCTGAGAGTCAATGATGATGAGTTTAAGTTGAACGCTGTCAAAGCCATGCAGCATCCAGACACATCAACAGACTGCATGAAAGTTGATCTCATTGACTCTTTGGTAGAAGAGATCAACATGGCTGAGAGTCTCGAATCAGAGTTGGAAGACATCTTTAAAGATGTTCAGCCTGATTTGGAGGATTCAGAGGACATGAAAGAGCCTCTGAACTTTCTTCTGAAAGAGGAAAAACCTCCTAAACCCGAGCTCAAGCCACTACCACCATCCTTGAAATACGCATTTCTGGGAGAAGGTGACACTTTTCCAGTGATCATAAGCTCTGCTTTAAATTCACAGGAAGAGGAAGCACTTATTCAAGTGCTAAGGACACACAAGACAGCTCTTGGGTGGTCCATAGGTGACCTTAAGGGCATAAGCCCAGCTAGATGCATGCACAAAATCCTATTGGAGGATAATGCCAAACCAGTGGTTCAACCACAGAGGCGGCTAAATCCAGCCATGAAGGAAGTGGTGCAGAAAGAGGTCACCAAATTACTAGAGGCTGGGATTATTTATCCCATTTCTGATAGCCCCTGGGTGAGCCCTGTTCAAGTCGTCCCAAAAAAGGGAGGCATGACAGTGATTCATAATGAAAAAAATGAACTGGTTCCTACAAGAACAGTTACAGGGTGGCGCATGTGTATTGACTACAGAAGGCTCAATACAGCTACCAGAAAGGATCATTTTCCTTTACCATTCATAGACCAGATGCTAGAGAGACTAGCAGATCATGATTATAACTGCTTTTTGGATGGCTATTCAGGCTATAACCAGATTGCAGTGGATCCCCAGGATCAAGAGAAAACAGCATTCACATGTCCATCTGGAGTGTTTGCTTATAGAAGGATGCCATTTGGGCTATGTAATGCGCCTGCAACCTTCCAGAGATGCATGCTCTCTATTTTCTCTGACATGGTGGAAAAATTTCTGGAAGTCTTCATGGATGACTTCTCAGTATATGGAGACTCATTCAGTTCCTGTCTTGATCACCTGAAACTTGTTCTGAAAAGATGCCAAGAAACCAACCTAGTTTTAAACTGGGAAAAATGTCACTTCATGGTGACTGAAGGAATTGTTCTTGGGCATAAAATCTCAAACAAGGGAATAGAGGTGGATCAAGCAAAAATAGAGGTAATTGAAAAATTACCACCACCTGCCAATGTTAAGGCAATCAGAAGCTTTCTGGGGCATGCAGGATTCTATAGGAGGTTTATAAAGGATTTTTCAAAAATCGCAAAACCTCTAAGCAATCTGCTAGCTGCTGACACGCCATTTGTGTTTGACACAGCATGCCTGCAGGCGTTTGAAACGCTGAAAGCTAAGCTGGTCACAGCACGAGTCATTTCTGCACCAGACTGGACATTGCCATTTGAGTTAATGTGTGATGCCAGTGATCATGCCATTGGTGCAGTATTGGGACAGAGGCATGACAAGCTTCTGCATGTCATTTATTATGCCAGTCGCGTTCTAAATGATGCCCAGAAAAATTACACAACCACAGAAAAAGAACTACTTGCACTGGTTTACGCCATTGACAAGTTCAGATCATACTTAGTAGGATCAAAAGAGATTGTGTATACTGACCATGCTGCTCTTAAGTATCTACTCACAAAGCAGGATTCAAAACCCAGGCTCATCAGATGGGTATTGCTTCTGCAAGAGTTTGATATAGAAATAAGAGACAAAAAAGGGACAGAGAACCAAGTGGCTGATCATCTGTCCCGGATAGAGCCAGTGGAAGGGACGTCCCCCCTTCTCTAGAGATCTCTGAGACGTTTCCTGATGAGCATTTATTCGCCATTCAGGAAGCACCATGGTTTGCCGATATTGCAAACTATAAAGCTGCAAGGTTCATACCCAAGGAGTACAACAGGATACAAAAGAAGAAATTAATTACTGATTCAAAGTACTACTTGTGGGATGAACCTTATCTCTTTAAGAGATGTGCAGACGGAATTATCCGTAGGTGTGTGCCTAGAGAAGAAGCACAGAGGATCCTGTGGCATTGCCACGGATCTCAATATGGAGGCCATTTCGGAGGTGAGCGAACAGCCACCAAGGTCCTCCAATGTGGCTTCTATTGGCCCACACTCTATAAAGATTCCCGAGAGTTTGTACGTAATTGTGACAGTTGCCAAAGAGCTGGTAATTTGCCTCATGGTTACGCCATGCCTCAACAAGGAATCTTGGAAATTGAGTTGTTTGACGTATGAGGAATTGACTTCATGGGACCTTTCCCACCATCATACTCAAACACTTATATTCTGGTGGCAGTTGACTATGTATCAAAATGGGTTGAGGCTATTGCCACACCCACCAATGATACTAAAACAGTGCTGAAGTTCCTCCAGAAACATATTTTTAGCAGGTTTGGTGTCCCTAGAGTACTAATCAGTGATGGGGGCACTCACTTCTGCAATAAACAGCTTTACTCTGCCATGATTCGGTATGGAATTCGCCACAAGGTGGCCACTCCATATCATCCACAAACCTGGAGATACCTCAGTAGAGACACAAGAAGAGGATCACCAAGAAACCACACTTACACAAAAGGAGCTGCTGAAACTCTATGCACCTTTTCCCCAAAGACTCAAGGGTGGTGTAGAAAAAAGAATATACTCAAAGTTCCTTGATATGTTTGCATCTCTCCATGTAAACATACCATTCATCAAGGCTCTCCAACAAATGCCCTCATACATTAAGTATATGAAAGAGCTGCTGACCAGGAAAAGCTCACTCAAAGGAGGGCAAACAATAGTGATGAATAAGGAGTGCAATGCTCTCATTCAACCAGAGTTGCCTACAAAAAGGAGGGACCCAGGGAGTTTTCACATCCCCTGTGCCATAGGAGAAACAATGTTTGACAAAGGACTCTGTGATCTGGGAGCAAGCATCAACTTAATGCCTTTATCTCTCATGAAGAAGCTGCAGATCAATGAGCTAATACCTACAGACGTAGTCATCAGGCTGGCTGACAAAACTAAAAAACAAGCAGTGGGAGTGGTTGAAAATGTGTTGGTAAAGGTTGGGAACTACTTCCTTCCTACAGACTTTGTCATATTAGAAATGGAAGAAAGTCACATCCACCCAATCATATTGGGAAGACCGTTCCTAGCTACAGCCAGAGCGCTCATAGATGTGGAGCGAGGAGAGCTAATACTGAGGATACATGATGAACAACTCGCATTCAATGTCTTCAAACCCTCACAAGAGGGAGATCAGGAAAACAAGAAACCAAGGAAAGAGCACGACAAAGCACTGGTGGAAGAAACAAGCATTGAAGCACAGGGAATCCCTTTGGTTAATGAACAAGACATTCAGCAGTTACCACAGCTAAAGGAAACTCAAGTGGAGCCAAAACCACCAGAATCATATGAGACCAGCAATAAAGTCTCTGGTGCACGAAAATTACTTCACAATGTAATTCCGCACAACTAACCAGCAATTGCACTGGGTCGTCCAAGTAATACCTTACGTGAGTAAGGGTCGAATCCCACGGAGATTGTTGGTTTGAAGCAATCTATGGTTATCTTGCAATTCTTAGTCAGGAAGTCAATTATATTTATCAGTTGATTTGCGAATAAACAAGAGAGCATGGATTAGAGGTTACTTGTTATGCAGTAATGGAGAATATGTTGGAGTTTTTTGGAGATGCTTTGTCTTCAGAATCTCTGCTTTCCTCTATCTTCGGGTTCACGCACGCACGTCCTCCTATGGCAAGCTGTGTATAGGTGGATCACCGTTGTCAATGGCTACCATCCATCCTTCCAGTGAAAAGGGTCCAGGTGCGCTGTCACCGCACGACTAATCATCTGTAGGTTCTCAGTCGTACCGGAATAGGATTTACTATCCTTTTGCGTCTGTCACTACGCCCAGAACTCGCGAGTTTGAAGTTCGTCACAGCCATTAAATCCCAGAATCCTACTCGGAATACCACAGACAAGGTTTAGACTTTTTGGATTCTCATGAATGCCGCCATCAATCTAGCTTATACCACGGAGATTCTGATTAAGGAATCTAAGAGATATTCATTCAATCTGATGTAGAACGGAGGTGATTGTCAGACACACGTTCATGGATTAAGGAAGGTGATGAGTACTGATCATCACCTTCTCCATAGTTAGGCACGAATGGATATCTTAGGTAGGAACACGCACGTTTGAATGGAAAACAGAAATACTTGCATTAATTCATCGAGACACAGCAGAGCTCCTCACCCCCAACAATGGAGTTTAGAGACTCATAACGTCAAAGAGTACAAAGTTCAGATCTAAAATGTCATGAGATACAAAATAAATCTCTAAAAGTTGTTTAAATACTAAACTGGTAACCTAGGTTTACAGAAAATGAGTAGACTATGACAGATAGTGCAGAAATCCACTTCTGGGGCCCACTTGGTGTGTGCTGGGGCTGAGACTAAAGCTTCTCACGTGCCTGGGCTGTTTTGGGCGTTCAACGCCAGGTTGTAACCTGTTTCTGGCGTTGAACTCCACTTTGTAACTTGTTTCTGGCGCTGGACGCCAGACAGCAGCATGGAACTGGTGTTGAACGCCAGTTTACGTCGTCTATCCTTGAGCAAAGTATAAACTATTATATATTGATGGAAAGCCCTGGATGTCTACGTTCCAACGCAATTGGAAGCGCGCCATTTGGACTCCTGTAGCTCCAGAAATTCCATTTTGAGTGCAGAGAGGTCAGAATCCAACAGCATCAGTAGTCCTTTTTCAGCCTGAATCAGATTTTTGCTCAGCTCCCTCAATTTCAGCCAGAAAATATCTGAAATCACAGAAAAACACACAAACTCATAGTAAAGTCCAGAAATATGAATTTTGCCTAGAAACTAATGAGAATAAACTAAAAACTAACTAAAATATACTAAAATCTATATGAAATTAACCCCAAAAAGCGTATAAAATATCCGCTCATCACAACACCAAACTTGAACTGTTGCTTGTCCTCAAGCAACCAGACAAATAAAATAGAGGACTAATAGGTCAAGAGGCAATAATATCTCATAGTTTTTGAGTGAAGCTCAGATTCTAATTAGATGAGCGGGACTAGTAGCTTTTTGCTTCCGAACAATTTTGGCATCTCACTTTATCCATTGAAGCTCAGAGTGATTAGCATCTATAGGAACTTAAAATTCAGATAGTGTTATTGATTCTCCTATTTCAGTATGATGATTCTTGAACACAGCTACTTTATGAGTCTTGGCCGTGGCCCTAAGCAGTTTGTTTTCCAGTATCACCACCGGATACATAAATGCCACAGACACATAATTGGGTGAACCCTTTTAGATTGTGACTCAGCTTTGCTAAAGTCCCCAATTAAAGGTGTCCAGGGTTCTTAAGCACACTCTTTTTTGCTTTGGACCTTGACCTTAACTGCTCAGTCTCAAGTTTTCACTTGACACCTTTACGACACAAGCACGTGGCTAGGGACAGCCTGGTTTAGCCGCTTAGGCCAGGATTTTATTCCTTTAGGCCCTCCTATCCACTGATGCTCAAAGCCTTGGGATCCTTTTTATTTACCCTTGCCTTTTGGTTTTAAGAGCTTTTGGCTTTTTCTGATTGCTTTTCTTTTTCTTTCTATATATATATATATATATATTTTTTTTTTTTTCTGCAAGCTTTGTTCTTTGCTGCTTTTTCTTGATCCAAGAATCATTTTTATGATTTTTCATATTATCAATAACATGTCTCATGTTCATCATTCTTTCAAGAGCCAACATATTTAACAGTCTTAAACAACAAATTCAAAAGATATATGCACTGTTCAAGCATTCATTCAGAAGACAGAAAGCATTGCCACCACATGTTACTAATTAGAATTTTTCTTATTAAAACTCGAATTTTATTGCCTCTTATTCAAAAGATCTGCTATTTTATTCATGTTTGCTGAAGATGAGAAAAATAGACTATAACTTAATTGGAGATAAAATCAAAATAGACACTACTTACTACTATATGACTCCTAAGGTAAACTCCTATAACGACAACTATCACAGAGTTAAAGCAGAAATTGGAATTTAACAACCTTTGTTCTGGGAAGTGGATGTTCCTCGGATCTGTGGGGTGCTTGGTCCTTCAAGAGATAACTTCTGGCGCTTTAATTCCCTCAAGTCACGCCCTTGCTCTTCCTTTTCTTTAATCAAATAGCAAAGAATTTGACTTTGTTCCTTCTGTTCCTTTATTATTTGTTCCATAGCTTCTTGCATCTTGGTAACTGATGTTTCAAGATACTTCCAATATTCAGATTGAGGGATTTCTGGGAGAAATTCCTGTGTTTTCTTCTTGATGGGGTCATCCTGTGCTTGTTGTTTTTCCATTGATGCTTTGGTAATTGGTTTCTCAATTGAGATATACTCAGTTACTCCCATCCTTACTCCAGCGTCCTTGCAGAGCAGAGAAATCAAGCTTGGGTAAGCCAACCTGGCCTCTTTAGAATTTTTATTAGCAATTTTGTAGAATTCAGTTGAAATTAGTTGATGAACTTCCACTTCTTTTCCCATCATGATGTAATGGATCATCACTGCTCTTTTAACAGTGACTTCAGAACGGTTGCTAGTGGGCAGCAGAGAATGCCCAATGAAGTCCAGCCAGCCTCTGGCCACTGGTTTGAGATCTTCTCTTTTGAGTTGATTAGGAACACCCTTCGTGCTGGTGGTCCACCTGGCTCCAGGGATGCATATGTCTTCTAGAATCTTATCCAGGCTCTTGTTTGTTCTCATCATTCTCCTATTGAAGGAGTCTGGATCATCTTTCAGCTGAGGTAGCTTTAAGATCTCTCTGATCTTGTCAGGGTGGGTATGAATAATCTTTCCTCTGACCACGGTTCGATAGTCATAGATATCAGATCCAGATTGTCTTTGCCTGTCTGTATGCCACATATTAGCATAGAACTCCTGGACCATATTCCTTTCCACTTTCATTTCAGGATTGGCTAGGATCTCCCAGTTCCTGATTCGGATTTGCTTCTGGATCTCCGGATATTCGTCTTCTTTCAGATCGAATCTAACTTCCAGGATCACTGATCTTAGACCCATTATTTTAGAATAATGGTCTGAATGTTCTTTAGATAAGAACTTCCCTTGATTCCAAAGTGGTTTTGGAAGGCTCTCTTTCTTGCCTCTTGAAGTGGGTTGTTTTCCCTTAGGAGCCATGCTCTTAGTGATCATGGATAAACACACCAAACTTAGAGGTTTGCTTGTCCTCAAGCAAAAGAAAAGAAAGGAGAGGGATAGAAGGAGAGCTAGGTGCAATTGTTGATGCAGGAGGGTGGAGGCCGAACCCATATATAAAGGGAGGGGGGTGGGTTCGAAAATTTTGAAAAGATATGATAAAAAGATTGATTTGGAAAAGATAAGATAGAAGATATGATAAGAGAGGATATAGTTTAAAATTGAAAAGATATGAAAATTTTTTGAAAAAGATAAATCTAGATTTTGAAAAAGATAATGTGGAGATTTGAAAAAAATATTAGTTGAAAAAAAATAGATTTGTTTTGAAAATTTTGAAAAAGAGTTGGATTGAATTTGAAAAAGAGGGTTTGTGCTTATGTATTAAGATACATTTGATATTTTTAAGGTAGGGTTTTTAGAAATTAGGGATTTTAGAAATCAGGGTTCTTAACATGTTTATGCAAGAAATCATGAATTGAAACATGAAAATTAAGATTGAAATGAAAAATATGAAGAAAAAATGAAGTTACCTCCTCCCCACCATCCTGGCGTTTGAACGCCCAAACGCTGCATGTTTTGGGCGTTCAACGCCCAAATGCTACCTCTCCTGGGCGTTCAACGCCCAGCTGCTGCTTCTTTCTGGCGTTGAACGCCAGGAAGTCCTTTGTTACTGGGCGTTTTTCTGAACGCCCAGAATGCTGTAAATCTGGCGTTTAACGCCCAGATGGCTATCCTCACTGGCGTTCAACGCCCAGTGGATGCTTCTGTTGGGCGTTGAACGCCCAAAACAGACTTTTACTGGCGTTTTCTTGCTAGTGAGCTCTTTTTCTCTGTTTTGTGTGCAGAATCCTTCTGTAACCCTGTGAACTTATGCAATTGATTCTTTACCTTGTTATCAATGAACTTTATATAAACAAATAAAAATAAAAATAGGGCAAAATGCTTAGAGGATTGATGCCCCATGGCTGGGTTGCCTCCCAGCAAGCGCTTCTTTATTGTCTTTAGTTGGACTTTGCTGTGCTTTTAATCTAGTTTCAGCCTTGAGCACTCTTGCTCAACGTTGCCTTCAAGATAGTGCTTGATTCTCTGTCCATTGACAATGAACTTCTTATTAGAATCAATATCTTGAAGCTCCACATAACCATATGGTGATACACTTGTAATCACATATGGTCCCCGGCCTCCACCGGGATTTCAATTTCCCGGGGAATAGCTTGAGTCTAGAGTTAAACAGCAGAACCCTCTGTCCTGGTTCAAAGATTCTAGATGACAGCTTTCTATCATGCCACTTTTTTTATTTCTCTTTATAAAGCTTGCAATTTTTGAAAGCAGTGAATCTGAATTCCTCTAGCTCATTTAGCTGGAGCAATCTCTTTTCTCCTGCTAATTTAGCATAAAAGTTTAGGAATCTGGTTGCCCAGTAAGCTTTATGTTCCAGTTCCACGGGCAGGTGACATGCCTTACCATACACAAGTTGGAGACTTCAGCTTGTCCATTAGTCTGTAGATGATATGGAGTCGCCACCTTGTGGCGAATCCCATACCGGACCATGGCAGAGTAAAGCTGTTTGTTGCAGAAGTGAGTGCCCCCATCACTGATTAGTACTCTAGGGACACCAAACCTGCTAAAGATATATTTCTAGAGGAACTTCAGCACTGTTTTAGTATCATTGGTGGGTGTGGCAATGGCCTTAACCCATTTTGATACATAGTCAACTGCCACCAGAATATAAGTGTTTGAGAATGATGGTGGGAAAGGTCCCATGAAGTCAATTCCCCATACATCAAACAACTCAATCTCCAAGATTCCTTGTTGAGGCATGGCGTAACCATGAGGCAGATTGCCAGCTCTTTGGCAACTGTCACAGTTACGTACAAACTCTCGGGAATCTTTATAGAGTGTGGGCCAATAGAAGCCACATTGGAGGACCTTGGTGGCTGTTCGCTCACCTCCGAAATGGCCTCCATATTGAGATCCATGGCAATGCCATAGGATCCTCTGTGCTTCTTCTCTAGGAACACACCTACGGATTATTCCGTCTGTACATCTCTTAAAGAGATAGGGTTCATCCCACAAGTAGTACTTTGCATCAGTGATTAATTTTTTCTTTTGTTGCCTGTTGTACTCTTTGGGTATGAACCTTACAGCTTTATAGTTTGCAATATCGGCAAACCATGGTGTTTCTTGAATGGCAAATAAATGCTCATCCGGAAAAGTCTCAGAGATCTCAAGAGAGGGGAGGGACGTCCCTTCAACTGACTCTATCCGGGACAGATGATCAGCCACTTGGTTCTCTGTCCCTTTTCTGTCTCTTATTTCTATATCAAACTCTTGCAGAAGCAACACCCATCTGATGAGCCTGGGTTTTGAATCCTGCTTTGTGAGTAGATACTTAAGAGCAGCATGGTCAGTATACACAATCACTTTTGATCCTACTAAGTATGATCTTAACTTGTCAATGGCATAAACCACTGCAAGTAATTCTTTTTCTGTGGTTGTGTAATTTTTCTGGGCATCATTCAAAACGCGACTAGCATAATAAATGACGTGCAGAAGCTTCTCATGCCTCTGTCCCAATACTGCACCAATGGCGTAATCACTGGCATCACACATTAGCTCAAATGGTAATGTCCAGTCTGGTGCAGAAATAACTGGTGCTGTGACCAGCTTAGCTTTCAGCGTTTCAAACGCCTGCAGACACTCTGTGTCAAACACAAATGGCGTGTCAGCAGCCAGCAGATTGCTTAGAGGTTTTGCGATTTTTGAAAAATCCTTTATAAACCTCCTATAGAATCCTGCATGCCCCAGAAAGCTTCTGATTGCCTTAACATTGGCAGGTGGTGGTAATTTTTCAATTACCTCTATTTTTGCTTGATCCACCTCTATCCCCTTGTTTGAGATTTTATGCCCAAGGACAATCCCTTCAGTCACCATGAAGTGACATTTTTCCCAGTTTAAAACTAGGTTGGTCTCTTGGCATCTCTTCAAAACAAGTTTCAGGTGATCAAGACAGGAGCTGAATGAGTCTCCATATACTGAGAAGTCATCCATGAAGACTTCCAGAAATTTTTCCACCATATCAGAGAAAATAGAGAGCATGCATCTCTGGAAGGTTGCAGGCGCATTACATAGCCCAAATGGCATCCTTCTATAAGCAAACACTCCAGATGGACATGTGAATGCTGTTTTCTCTTGATCTTGGGGATCTACTGCAATCTAGTTATAGCCTGAGTAGCCATCCAGAAAGCAGTAATAATCATGACCTGCCAGTCTCTCTAGCATCTGGTCTATGAATGGTAAAGGAAAATGATCCTTTCTGGTGGCTGTATTGAGCCTTCTGTAGTCAATACACATGCGCCACCCTGTAACTGTTCTTGTAGGAACCAGTTCATTTTTTTCATTATGAATCACTGTCATGCCTCCCTTTTTTGGGACGACTTGGACAGGGCTCACCCAGGGGCTATCAGAAATAGGATAAATAATCCCAGCCTCTAGTAATTTGGTGACCTCTTTCTGCACCACTTCCTTCATGGCTGGATTTAGCTGCCTCTGTGGTTGAACCACTGGTTTAGCATTATCTTCCAATAAGATTTTGTGCATGCATCTAGCTGGGCTTATGCCCTTAAGGTCACCTATGGACCACCCAAGAGCTGTTTTGTGTGTCTTTAGCATTTGAATAAGTGCTTCCTCTTCCTGTGGATTTAAAGCAGAGCTTATGATCACTGGAAAAGTGTCACTTTCTCCTAGAAATACATATTTCAAAGATGGTGGTAATGGTTTGAGCTCGGATTTAGGAGGTTTTTCCTCTTCTAGAGGAAATTTCAGAGGCTCTTTCATCTCCTCTGAATCCTCCAAATCAGGCTGAACATCTTTAAAGATGTCTTCCAACTCTGATTCGAGACTCTCAGCCATGTTGATCTCTTCTACCAAAGAGTCAATAAGATCAACTTTCATGCAGTCTTTTGATGTGTCTGGATGCTGCATGGCTTTGATAGCATTCAACTTAAACTCATCATCATTGACTCTCAGGGTTATTTCCCCCTGTTGGACATCAATGAGGGTTCGTCCAGTTGCTAGGAAGGGTCTTCCTAGAATGAGAGTAGCACTCTTGTGCTCCTCCATTTCCAGCACTACAAAGTCAGTGGGAAAGGCGAATGGCCCAACTCTGACAATCATGTCTTCAATCATGCCTGATGGGTATTTAATGGAGCCATCAGCAAGTTGGAGACATATCCGGGTTGGTTTAACTTCTTCAGTTAAGCCAAGCTTTCTGACAGTGGATGCAGGTATTAGGTTGATGCTTGCCCCAAGATCGCACAAAGCTGTCTTGGTGCAATTACCTTCTAATATGCATGGTATCAGAAAACTCCCAGGGTCTTTAAGCTTTTCAGGAAAGCTTTTTAGAATGACTGCACTGCATTCTTCAGTGAGGAGAACTCTTTTTGTTTCTCTCCAATCCTTTTTATGACTCAAGATCTCTTTCATGAACTTGGCATAAGATGGTATTTGCTCAAGTGCCTCTGCAAATGGAATCTTTATTTCAAGAGTCCTAAGATAATCTGCAAAGCGAGCAAATTGCTTATCCTGTTCCTCTTTCCGGAGTTTTTGAGGATAAGGTATCTTGGCTTTATATTCCTCAACCTTAGTTGCTGTAGGTTTATTGCCTACAGAAGTGGTTGAAGAAGCCTTTTTAGAGGGATTGTCCTCAGCACTTGTGTGTGTCTGATCCCTTACTGGCAATTGAGTGCCAGAGTTAGAAGCTGGAGTGACGTTAGACGCCAACTCCTTGTCTGTTCCTGGCGTCTGAACGCCAGAACTGTGCCCATTTCTGGCGTTCAATGCCAGTCCTTGCTTGTTACTGGCGTTGAACGCCAGTCTTGGGCATGGTCTGGGCGTTCAGCGCCAGCCTTCCACCAGATTGCTGGCATTTTAACGCCAGAATTACTTTTCCCTGGGCGCTTACTGTCCTCAAGTGAATTTTGGGTGGTTTGCTCATTCCTTGGCTCTTTGCTGCCTTGTGGTGGGGTATTTAATGTTTTCCCACTTCTTAATTGAACTGATTGGCATTCTTCTGTTATTTGTCTTGACAACTGCTGCTTTGTTTGCTTCAATTGTTCTTCCATATTTATATTAGCCATCCTTCTCTCTTGTAGTTTATCCTTGAATTCGGCTAACTGCTTTGTTAGAAAGTCCAATTGCTGATTGAATTCAACAGCTTGTTTTACAGGGCTGAGTTCAGTAGTTACTGTTTTAACCTCTTCTTTCATGGAAGGGTCACTGCTTAGGTACAGATGCTGATTCCTGGCAACTGTATCAATGAGCTCTTGAGCCTCTTCAATTGTCTTTCTCATGTGGATAGACCCACCAGCTGAGTAATCTAGAGACATCTGAGCTCCTTCTGCAAGCCCATAATAGAAGATGTCTAACTGAACCCACTCTGAAAATATTTCAGAGGGGCATTTTCGTAGCATCTCTTTGTATCTCTCCCAGGCATCATAAAGAGATTCATTATCTCCTTGTTTAAAGCCTTGGATGTCCAGCCTTAGCTGTGTCATCCATTTTGGAGGAAAGTATTGATTCAGGAATTTTTCTGTCAGCTGTTTCCATGTCCTTATGCTGGCCTTAGGTTGGTTATTTAACCACCTCTTAGCTTGATCTTTTACAGCAAATGGAAACAGTAATAGTCTGTAGACATCCTGATCTATTTCCTTATCATGTACTGTGTCAGCAATTTGTAAAAATTGTGCCAGAAGCTCTGTAGGTTCTTCCTGTGGAAGACCGGAATACTGGCAGCTTTGCTGCACCATGATAATGAGCTGAGGATTCAACTCGAAGCTACTGACTCCAATGGAGGGTATGCAGATACTACTCCCATATGAAGCAGTAGAGGGGTTAGCATATGACCCCAGAGTCCTCCTAGACTGTTCATTTCCACTTAGATCTATGATGGAGAAAGGGAGATGATGTAAAATAAAAAAATTTTTATTTTTATTTATTTATTTATTTATTTATTTATTTATTTCGAAAATAAAATAAATTAAAATAAAATAAATAAAAATAGGTGAAGATTTTCGAAAAAATGAGGGGCGAGAAAGTGGTAAGGAAGTTTTGAAAAATATATGATTTGGAAAAGATTTTAAATTTTGAAAAAAAAAATCTGAATTTTTTAAAAATAATTTTCGAAAATTTGTTTTAAAATTAGAGAGAAAAGATATTTTTGAATTTAGTAAGGAAAGAGAAAAACAATAAAATAGCACAAGATTTAAAATTTTTAGATCTAACGCTCCTTGTTTTCGAAAATTTTGGAGGGAAAACACCAAGGAACACCAAACTTAAAATTTTAAGATCAAGACACAAGGAAAACTCAAGAACACTTTGAAGACTCACAAGAACACAAGAACATGAAGAAAGAACACCAAACTTAAAATTTTTAGAAAACCAAACTAAAATTTTCGAAAATCAAAGGGAAATCAACAAGAAAACACCAAACTTAGAGTTTGGCAGAAGATTTATTCAAAGAAAAATTATTTTTGAAAAAGATTTTAAAAATAGGATAGCCATTACCAAGAACATAAGCACCACGCTCTAACTAATTGAGCTATAAATTTAAAGCGTTTTAACAATGTATAAATAATAAAAGACTCTAAACCAAAAAAAAAATTTTTTTCCTAATATAAGCAACAAAATAAGCCGTCAGTTGTCCAAACTCAAACAATCCCCGGCAACGGCGCCAAAAACTTGGTGCACGAAAATTACTTCACAATGTAATTCCGCACAACTAACCAGCAAGTGCACTGGGTCGTCCAAGTAATACCTTACGTGAGTAAGGGTCGAATCCCACGGAGATTGTTGGTTTGAAG
Source organism: Arachis ipaensis (assembly GCF_059453495.1). Taxonomy (NCBI): domain Eukaryota; kingdom Viridiplantae; phylum Streptophyta; class Magnoliopsida; order Fabales; family Fabaceae; genus Arachis; species Arachis ipaensis. The sequence goes on along the minus strand of NC_142441.1, from coordinate 86,634,402 downwards.
CAATCTATGGTTATCTTGCAATTCTTAGTCAGGAAGTCAATTATATTTATCAGTTGAATTGCGAATAAACAAGAGAGCATGGATTAAAGGTTACTTATTGTGCAGTAATGGAGAATATGTTGGAGTTTTGGAGATGCTTTGTCTTCAGAATCTCTGCTTTCCTCTGTCTTCTGGTTCACGCACGCACGTCCTCCTATGGCAAGCTGTGTATAGGTGGATCACCGTTGTCAATGGCTACCATCCATCCTTCCAGTGAAAAGGGTCCAGGTGCGCCGTCACCGCACGGCTAATCATCTATAGGTTCTCAGTCGTACCGGAATAGGATTTACTATCCTTTTGCGTCTGTCACTACGCCCAGCACTCGCGAGTTTGAAGTTCGTCACAGCCATCCAATCCTAGAATCCTACTCGGAATACCACAGACAAGGTTTAGACTTTTCGGATTCTCATGAATGCCGGCATCAATCTAGCTTATACCACGGAGATTCTGATTAAGGAATCTAAGAGATATTCATTCAATCTGATATAGAACAGAGGTGATTGTCAGACACATGTTCATGGATTGAGGAAGGTGATGAGTGTCACTGATCATCACCTTCTCCATAGTTAGGCGCGAATGGATATCTTAGGTAGGAACACGCACATTTGAATGGAAAACAGAAATACTTGCATTAATTCATCGAGACACAGCAGAGCTCCTCACCCCAAACAATGGAGTTTAGAGACTCATGCCATCAAAGAGTACAAAGTTCAGATCTAAAATGTCATGAGATACAAAATAAATCTCTAAAAGTTGTTTAAATACTAAACTGGTAACCTAGGTTTACAGAAAATGAGTAGACTATGACAGATAGTGCAGAAATCTACTTCTGGGGCCCACTTGGTGTGTGCTGGGGCTGAGACTAAAGCTTCTCACGTGCCTGGGCTGTTTTGGGCATTCAACGCCAAGTTGTAACCTGTTTCTGGCGTTGAACTCCACTTTGTAACTTGTTTCTGGCGCTGGACGCCAGACAGCAGCATGGAACTGGCGTTGAACGCCAGTTTACGTCGTCTATCCTTGAGCAAAGTATGGACTATTATATATTGATGGAAAGCCCTGGATGTCTACGTTCCAACGCAATTGGAAGCTTGCCATTTGGACTCCTGTAGCTCCAGAAATTCCATTTTGAGTGCAGAGAGGTCAGAATCCAACAGCATCAGTAGTCCTTTTTCAGCCTGAATCAGATTTTTGCTCAGCTCCCTCAATTTCAGCCAGAAAATATCTGAAATCACAGAAAAACACAAAAACTCATAGTAAAGTCCAGAAATATGAATTTTTCCTAGAAACTAATGAGAATAAACTAAAAACTAACTAAAATATACTAAAATCTATATGAAATTAACCCCAAAAAGCGTATAAAATATTCGCTCATCAGTCTCCCTAAGAAAAGAGACCACAAAGAGCAGGGCAACAGCAAAAGAAACAAAGAAGAAGGCACCAAGGAGATGGAGGAACAAGAAGATTGACGTTGGGATTTTTACCAGTAAAGAATTTCATAAAAACATTCGCGTTGTAGATATAGTCTCTAAACCGACAGAAATCCCTTCGTACAAACGTTTTGGTTGTCACAAGTAACAAACCCCTAAATAAATTGTTAACCGAAGTATTTAAACCTCGGGTCATCTTCTCAAGGAACTACAGGGACGTATGTTCTTATTATTCGTTATGGAGATTGTAAATTCGGGGTTTCAAGAATGAGGAGCAAATATGACAAATAATTTAAATAGCAACTAAAGTAAATAAATACTGTAAAGCAAACTTTTGGCAAGGTATGATAAATTGGAGGTCCTATCCTAGTTATCCTTATCAATGATGATGAGAATTGAATCTTAATTCCACTTTGTTAGCCTTTACTAAGATAAAGGAAGGTCAAGGGATTAATTGGTTTGATCTTCGGATCCTATTTATTTCCTAACAAAAGATTGGGATTATTGAAGTTCAATTCAATTGGCAAGATAACAATTATCAATTATACTGTTGAATTGGATAACTCCTGAGTTACTGATTTCTTAACCAAAACCAAAAGGGATAAAGTAAATCTACTGGAATAACAATGCCTTCAGATGGGAAGCAATAATCATGTAAATAAAAGAAAGCAATAATAACTGAAATACCTCAAATAATATTAATTCAAAGAAAATCATAACATGAATGTAGCATAAGCCAATTTGGCAACATTTGTAGATACGAATAAAACTATTAAAGTAAAAGTAGAATAGAAACATAAATTAAAGTAAATATTAAACCTGGAATGAAGAAACGAAGAAATCCTAATCCTAATCCTAAATCCTAAGAGAGAGGAGAGAACCTCTCTCTCTAAAAACTACATCTAATCCTAATAATTGTGAATTATGAAAGTCCTTCCTATGAATGGATGCAATTCCCCACTTTATAGCCTCTAATCTGTGTTTTTTGGGCCGCAAAATGGGTCGAAAACAACCCGAAAATCGCTGGAGAAGAATTCAAACACGCTGATTTCCGTCACTGCGACCCGGCTGCATGGAGCACGCAGTCGTGTCGCCTAGCATCAAGGCAAATGTGGCATATTATATATCAAATCGAAGCTCCAGACGTTAGCTTTCCAACGGAACAGGAACCGCGTTGTTTGGTCCTCTGTAGCTAAATTTATAGCCGTTTGAGTGCAAAGAGGTCAGGCTGGACAGCTTAGCAATTTCTCCAACTTCTTGTATTCCTTCCACTTTTGCATGCTTCTTTTCCATCCTCCAAGCCATTCCTGCCCTATAATCTCTAAAAGCACTTAACACACATATCAAGGCATCTAATGGTAATAAGAGAGAATTAATAATAAGCAATTATAAGATCAAAGAAGCATGTTTTCAATCATAGCACAAAATCAGGAAGGAAATATAAAACCATGCAAATATTATGAATAAGTGGGTAAAGAGTTGATAAAATCCACTCAATTGAGCACAAGATAAACCATAAAATAGTGGTTTATCAAAGATCCCTACAGAGGATTTCTCTCCAGGGGATAAAGTGATCTCAGCCTACTTCCTAGACATCCCACCTCATCTCCCCACCATCCCATCTCTGTTACCTAAGGTTTTCACCATCAACAAAGTTCTCTCCCTAAAACATGTGGAGATCCTTGATGAAGCCAATGGATATAGGTTTACTGCAAGTGGGGAAGATCTGAAGCATTAACAACCACCCTGACAAAGGCAGAACGTCAAGCTAGTGACGCTAAAGAAGCGCTTTATGGGAGGCAATGACGTTAGGATTTTTGCTAGTAAAGAATTTCATAAAAACAGTCGCGTTGTAGATATAGTCTCTAAACCGACAGAAATCCCTTCGTACAAATGTTTTGGTTGTCACAAGTAACAAACCTTTTTGAAATTGATATCCGAGTATTCAAACCTCGGGTCTTCTTCTCAAGGAATTGCAGGGAGGTATGTTCTTATTATTGGTTATGACTTTGTAAATTGGGGTTTTGGAAGTAAGGAGGGAATATGTTATATGACAAGTAAAATAAAATAATAATAATAAAATCTCTTGGCAAGGTATAAGAATTGGAATTCCTATCCTAGTTATCCTTATCAAGTGTGAAAAGAATTGGGTTTTAATCCCACTTGGTCAGCCTTTATTAAACAAAGGAATGTTAAGTGGACTGATTAGCTTGATTCTCAAGTCCTAGTCAACTCCTGTGGAGAGACTAGTGTTAGAGCAATCCTAGCTAAAGCAAAATCTGCCAATTTCAATCACTTACTGAGTTTGATAACTCAAGTACTACCAATCACTTGACCAAAGCCAAAAGGGAGAAAAATATCTAAATTAAATTAAAAGCATCAATATAAGCAAAGCAATCTTAAATCTGAAAATACCTTGAATTGCATTAACAAAAGAAATTAAATCTGGCATAGATGTTCATAAATTAAATTGAGAAAATAAATAAAAATAAAGAACCTGGGATTGAGAGTCACTCCTAAAACTAAGAGAAATCCTAAATCATAATCCTAAGAGAGAGGAGAGAACCTCTCTCTCAAAAAATTACATCTACTCCTAAAATTGTGAATATGAGAGCCTCCTCATGAATGGATATATTTCCCCACTTTATAGCCTCTAATCTGTGTTTTCTGGGCTGCAAACTGGGTCAAAAACAGCCCAGAAATCGCTGGAGAAGAATTCAAACACGCTGATTTCCGTCACTGCGACGCGGCTGCATGGATCACGCGGTCGCGTCATTTAGCCTCAGGAAAACTATATCATATTATCTATCAAATCGAAGCCCCGGACGTTAGCTTTCCAACGCAACTGGAACCGCGTCATTTGGACCTCTGTAGCTAAAGTTATAGCCGTTTGAGTGCGAAGAGGTCAGGCTGGACAACTTAGCAGTTTCTCCAATCTTCTTGTATTCCTTCCACTTTTGCATGCTTCCTTTCTATCCTCTGAGCCATTCCTGCCCTGTAATCTCTGAAATCACTTAACACACATATCAAGGCATCTAATGGTGATAAGAGAGGATTAATAATGAGCAAATATATGATCAAAGAAGCATGTTTTCAATCAAAGCACATAATTAGGAAGGCAAATGTAAAACCATGCAAATAGTATGAATAAGTGGGTAAAGAGTAGATAAAAACCACTCAATTGAGCACAAGATAAACCATAAAATAGTGGTTTATCAACCTCCCCACACTTAAACACTAGCATGTCCTCATGCTAAGCTCAAGAGAAACTATAAAGATGAAGAGGAATGGTAGAATGTATGAAATGCAACCTATCTATATGAATGCAACTACATGCAAAATGTTTCTACCTACTTGGTTAAAAGTGAATAAGCTCTTCAAGACAAACATAAACCAAATTTCACTAATTCAAATCATACAATAAAAGCAAATAAACTTGTAAGAAGATAGCTCATGAAAGCAGGGAACATAGAATTAAGCACTGAACCCTTATTGGTAGTGTATATCACTCTAGTCTCTCAAGTGTATAGGGTTAATCACTCTACTCTTCTCTTAATCATGCTTTCTAAACCTTGTTCTTCATCTATCCAATCAACAAATATTTAATGTACCAATGCAAACATCATGAGGTCTTTTCATGGTTGTAATGGGGTTGAGGTAAAGGTAAGGGTATATATATAAGGCTAAGTGAGCTAGTAAAGTGAATCCTTGATTAGTATAAGATCTCACCTAACATATACATACTTTATACAATTTTAAAATACTTTACCTAACTACCCAAATTTTTCCCACTTTTGTATTACATGCTCATGTATCAAACTTATTTTCGAATTTTGTCCCATGTGCATTGATTCTTTTTATTTTGCATTTGGGGTAATATATATATATATATATATATATATATATATTTTTTTTTTCTTTTTTTTGTATCCCCTTATTTAATTACTTAATATATTTTTCTTCAATGCGCATGGTAATTTAATTATTTTGATTTCACATGAGCATGCTTCCCAAATTTTCAAATAACTTATTCAATTTAATTCCCTACTTTTTTCATATCATCCCATGTTCCCATAAAATTTCTCACACTTAAATTTTACACAATATCTATCTTAAGCTAACCAAGGATTCAACTTGGGATTCTTATTTTGTTTTTTTGCTTAAGGCTAGTAATGTGGTTATAAAACAGAAGGGATTTAAAAGCTCAAGGGGGATAACAAGGGTGATGTAAAAGGTAGGCTAATTTTAGGATAAGTGAGCTAAAATCAAACAATGGCCTCAATCATATGCAAGCATGTAAATACACTAAATATTGGAAATATAGAATGGAACAAGAAAAATAGATTACAATCATAGAGAAGGAAACACACAGGAATAAAATATTTATGGTTAAATAATGTAACCATATAAATAAGCTCAAATCTCACAGGTTGTGTGTTCTTTGGCTCAAAAACCATGTTTCAAATACAACTTCAAACAAGTTTTAACATAATTTTTTTTTAAATTAGTAAAATGCTATAAAATTTCTTAAAAAAGAAAATATTACTTCAACCAAGTAGTAACTAAATGCATGAAATCAAATAAACATGCAATTAAATATGCAAATGCAACAACTAACAAGAAAAAATAAAACATTGGTGTTTGAGATAGGAAGGTACTAACCCACGGAGATCGGTATCGACCTCCCCACACTTAAAGATTGCACCGTCCTCGGTGCATGCTGAGATGTGCAGGTGGATGGGTCTTCTCCAACTGATGCTTTTCTCCAAGGATTGTGCAGATGGACTTGTCTGTCTCCCCATGTAAACGTTTTTCGGTTCTCTTCCTGGTGGCCATCCTGAAAGAAAAAGGGAAGAAGGGTAACCCAATAATAGAGATAAGAAAATAAATGAAGTATGGTTGGGTTAATGCCAAATGAAAAGGGTCTCATTTACATGGTAGCTACAACATGTAAGTGAGAAAACAATAGTAGCCACGGCATACCAGTGGTGCAGAATATGCAACAATGGGGAAGAGAGTGGGGAAGGAAAGATAATATAAATTAAAAATCAATAAAAAAGTAATACAGGTATAAAAGATTGGCATTGATTTAAATAATATTACCTAACCAGAATAAAACAAGTTATAAGCACCAAGATAATACCAAAAAAGAAATAACAGTTGAATAAGAACATTTGAACACCAATGATAAAATAATAAATTTAGAAAAATAAAAATATGCAATAAATGAAAGTATGCAAATAAATAAAATAAAATGAGAGGGAAAAAGGATGAGAAGAAGAAAAAAGAAAGTGAGAAAGGAGAGAGAAGGAAGAAATAAGGATTAGATAAGAAAAGATAAGAAAATTGGCACCAATCCGGATAGGTTGTGCGATGCTGGTGACGCGGTCGCGTGGTGCGCGATAAGGTTGGGTGACGCGGACGCATGGGGCACGCGATCGCGTGACTCGATTTGTGCTAGTGGCGCGAGTACAGCCTCGCGGTCGCACAACTCTCTGTTCAAAACTCAGTATTGCCAAAATCCAGGGTGACGCGATCGCGTGGTCGACACGATCGCGCGGGTGGCCTTATTTCCAATATGACACGGACGGTGGGTGACGCGTTCGCGTGGCAGGGCTTGTGCTACTAGCACAGGTCCAGCCCAATTCCAGCTCAAATTTCGGCCATACACTCTTTTCACGCCGATTTCAGGTCACGCGGCCGCGTGGGTGACGCGGTCGTGTGGGAGACCATTACTCCCATATGACGCGGTCGCATCAGTGACGCGGTCGCGTGCGGTGATTTGTGCCATTGGCACACCTCCAGCGCTGCTCCTGCGAAACTCTCTGTTCATATTAATATTGTTTCCCATCTCCTTGCGACGCGGACGCGTCACTGATGCGGTCGCGTTGCGTGCTCGCCTTTTTTTTTTAATCTGAAAAGATGCAGAATGCAGTGTTAATATGAATGTGATGCAAACTCCAGGTTCAATATAATAAAATAAAATAAAACTTGAAAACAAATAAAACTAAATAAAAATGAAAAAGAACGATCATACCATGGTGGGTTGTCTCCCACCTAGCACTTTTAGTTAGAGTCCTTAAGTTGGACAATTGGTGAGCTCCCTGTTATGGTGCCTTGTGTTTGTATTCATCCAGGAATCTCCACCAATGTTTGTATTTCCAGTAACCTCCGGGGTCCCAAACTAGGCGTAGAAAGCCTTCAAGTAAGTTAAAGCAGGTGACAAGGCCCCAAGAGTGTTGATTACCGGGATGAATTCCGGGGTCCCAAATCTTGCTTTTGCACCCGTCTTTAAGTTGATTATCATGATTCCATCCGGGTGGTTCAGCTTTAGAATTCTCACTGAAGCGTCCAAACAACTTCCTAGACCCATTCAATTGAGCTTTTCACCAACCTTTGCATTTAAACTTAAAGCTTCCAACCGTGATGAACCTTGCAGGACAATTCTTATTACTGGCCATCTTCCTCTTACTCTTAATGCCACAAAGAGCTCTAAGTTGACCATCCGTCTCCAGTAGCCCATATTCAAGTGGAATTAGAAAGCTAAGGGATATGAATTTTACCCACTTGAATGTTGTGAAGGATGATGGCAACTTAGGGGGAGGTGTTTTTAATGAAATTGCAAGCTCCACTCCCTTGTGCTCTTCTCTGATAATTACCACCTCTTTGTAAGCTTCTTTAATTTCAACCTCTTCCTCTTGGTAGCTTTCTTCCAATTCAATCTTCTCTTCATTGCTTTCCAAGGGCATGGGAGGTTGTGCTTCTTCTTCCTGAATCTCCATCTCTTGATCAACCTCTTCCAAGTCTTTAACTGTGATATGCCTTGGAGGTTGTACGCTCTTCTCATCATCAACATCAAACACCGTAGAAGGAGGCTCTGTGACTGGACTTTCCAATGGAGGTACAGCATCTCTTAAGTCTGCAACCACTTCTTCTTTTTTAATAATTGCTGCTTTGTCCAGTTGTTTAAGTATAAAATCATACTCATCCTCGATGTTTTTCTTTCTATGACAACTCCTTTCAACTATTCTTTCATCTTTAAGGGTCTCTCCTACCCTTACCCGTAGGGCCTCCTCTAGCTCTTTATGAAGTATGGATTCGCAAAGATGATTCCTTCTTTCCTGTTCCATATCAATAGCATAATTGGGATCATCTTGCTCTTGGATTGATGGATGTGGGTGCTCTTCCATTGATGGTGGTGATGGGATGGAGAGATTATTCTGTGGTTGACAAGGAAGTGCACTAGAGCTTGAGGGTTGATTGTTGAAGGTATTTGGTGGTCTGATTTGGGTGAAGAGAGCTTGTATAGTAGAGTTTAGATCGGCAAGTGCTTTCTCCATGGAGGTTTGGGGTGGATAGGAGGGTTCATTTGGCTCATAAGGTGGTTGGTATGGTGGATATGGGTTAGGGTCATATGGAGGTGAATGGTGTAAAGGGGCTTGTGAGTATGCTGGTCCCAAGTTGTGTTGAGGAGGTTCATAGGCATATGATGGTGGTTGTTGATAGTCCATTGGGGGTTGATCAAATCCTTGTGGCTCCTCCCATCTTTGATTGTTCCAACCTTGATGCCTGTTCTCATTGTAATTTCTTCTTCCTGCAACATAATTGTAACCAGACTCATAGCCAAAGGGGTGAGAGTTCATAGTAGCAAAAAAAAAAGTAAAAATGAAAATAAAAATAAATTTAAATTAAAAGGTTATTTAAATTTTGAATTTGAAAATTAAATTTTGAAATTTGAAATTTGAAATTTTGAAATTTGAATTTTGAAATTTGAATTTTTTAATTTGAAATTTGAAATTTGAAAATTTTTAAATTTAAATTTTGAAAATTTTTAAATTTAAATTTTGAAATTTGATTTTTGAAATAAGATAAGATAAGATAAAAATTTTAAAAATAAAATTCTGAAAAAAATTTTTTTTTCGAAAAAAATTAATTAAAAATATTTTTGAATTTAATGAGCAAAGAGAAAAATAATAAAATGACACCAAATTTCAAATTTTTAGATCAAAACAAAGAAAACAACTAAGAACAGCTTGAAGGTCAAGATGAACGCGGAGAACAACTCGAAGATCAAGATGAACACTAAGAACAAATTTTTGAAAAATTTTGTAATAACTAAATAAAAACCAATAACCTCTTAATTTATGAAAAAGCAAAAATAAAAAAAAATAAAAACAAATAAACAAACAAAAAGCAAAAAAAAATATTTACAATAACAAATAATAAGGCACACGTTTGCAATTCCCCAGCAACGGCGCCATTTTGACGTTAGAATTTTTGCCAGTAAAGAATTTCATAAAAATAGTCGCGTTGTAGATATAGTCTCTAAACCGACAGAAATCCCTTCGTACAAACGTTTTGGTTGTCACAAGTAACAAACCCCTTTGAAATTGATAACCGAGTATTCAAACCTCGGGTCGTCTTCTCAAGGAATTGCAGGGAGGTATGTTCTTATTATTGGTTATGAGTTTGTAAATTGGGGTTTTGGAAGTAAGGAGGGAATATGTTATATGACAAGTAAAATAAAATAATAATAATAAAATCTCTTGGCAAGGTATAAGAATTGGAATTCCTATCCTAGTTATCCTTATCAAGTGTGAAGAGAATTGGGTTTTAATCCCACTTTGGTCAGCCTTTATTAAATAAAGAAATGTTAAGTGGACTGATTAGCTTGATTCTCAAGTCCTAGTCAACTCCTGTGGAGAGACTAGTGTTAGAGCAATCCTAGCTAAAGCAAAATCTGCCAATTTTAATCACTTGCTGAGTTTGATAACTCAAGTACTACCAATCACTTGACCAAAGCCAAAAGGGAGAAAAATATCTAAATTAAATTAAAAGCATCAATATAAGCAAAGCAATCTTAAATCTGAAAATACCTCGAATTGCATTAACAAAAGAAATTAAATCTGGCATAGATATTCATAAATTAAATTGAGAAAATAAATAAAAATAAAGAATCTGGGATTGAGAGTCACTCTTAAAACTAAGAGAAATCCTAAATCCTAATCCTAAGAGAGAGGAGAGAACCTCTCTCTCTAAAAGTTACATCTACTCCTAAAATTGTGAATATGAGAGCCTCCTCATGAATGGATATATTCCCCCACTTTATAGCCTCTAATCTGTGTTTTTTGAGCCGCAAACTGGGTCAAAAACAGCCCAGAAATCGCTGGAGAAGAATTCAAACACGTTGATTTCCGTCACTGCGATGCGGCCGCATGGATCACGCGGTCACATCGCCTAGCGTGAGGGAAACTATATCATATTATATATCAAATCGAAGCCCCGAACATTAGCTTTCCAACGCAACTAGAACCGTGTCATTTGGACCTCTGTAGCTAAAGTTATAGCCGTTTGAGTGCGAAGAGGTTAGGCTGGACAGCTTAGCAGTTTCTCCAATATTTTTGTATTCCTTCCACTTTTGCATGCTTCCTTTCTATCCTCAGAGCCATTCCTGCCCTGTAATCTCTGAAATCACTTAACACACATATCAAGGCATCTAATGGTTATAAGAGAGGATTAATAATGAGCAAATATAAGATCAAAGAAGCATGTTTTCAATCAAAGCACATAATTAGGAAGGCAAATGTAAAACCATGCAAATAGTATGAATAAGTGGGTAAAGAGTAGATAAAAACCACTCAATTAAGCATAAGATAAACCATAAAATAGTGGTTTATCAGGCAACCCATGTTTTACATGCTTTTAAAGTAGTTAATAAAGCAAGGTTCATGAATTTCAAATCAACTTTGACATGCACTTGAACAAATCCTTTTATGCAACATATAGTAAAGAACAAGTTTGGTATTCAAGGCACACTAAGAGAACATAAATGTAACTCCTATCATGTCACTCTTAGAGCCTTGAACAAGTCATTTACACCACATAGCCCCAAACTAAGTTTGGTGTCACCAATGTTGCATACATGGATATTTGGCTGGTTAGTTAGTTTGCACTCATGAATAGCACTTAGTAATTAGAAACATAAATCTTTAAAAAGTAGTTACCCCACTTTTTAAATTTTGCCGCCACTCTCCACAATTTTATTAATCACATTTCTTTTATTTTGTAGGAAAATTGATGGGACAATTGAAGGAGGGTTCGGCCACCACAAAAAGAGAGGACTATGCACGTGTCTTCAAGGGGATTGCATTGGAAAATGTTGTCATGCAACATTAGAAGAGTGACACGCTTGGAAATCGAACCAACCACCCTTCATAAAAGTGATGATCCTTGTGCCCATCCATGCTAAATCCCATCCGTTCATCATACACCCACTCCATCAATCCACACCTTTCATTCACTCACCACTTTCCTATATAAGTGGTTCTTATTCCATACCCTTCCACATTCCAAATTCTCATTCTTTGTACTTCTAACTCTCGGAACCGAATACCTCTTACCCCATCAAAAACACTCTCACTCACTCCCTTCATTACACCCCACCTTAACCGGACGAATCCCATCATTAACCAATAATTCTCAACACATTCACATCTCAAAAGTCACTTATGGCATCATCAAGCTCTAAGAAAAGAAAAGGGAAGGAGCCTATGGAGCAACGCCCTTTCGATGAGAAGAAGTTCAAAACCTTTCACCATGCATTGCAATATGGATGGATGGTTGATAAGGAGATCATATATGAGCTAGGCTTTCAAGTCAGAAAAACTGAGTGCCCCGAAATCACAGAGAAGGTGGAGAAGAGAAGATGGGAGCTCCTTACTGATCCAGTCATAAAAGTAAATGCAACTCTTGTAAGAGAGTTTTATGCAAATGCAATCAGGTATGATAAGGCAGATGACTCCTATATAAGCTTCGTGAGAGGGGTAACCGTGGACTTCAGCCCCATGAGTATCATGAGGGCATTAAAGCTGCGAGCCATACCATTTGCAGAGGAAAGCTATCACTCCAGAATAGATGGCAGCCCCAATCATGACCAGATTGTACAAGATATATGCGTGCAAGGAGCTTACTGGGTACGAGATCCTCAGGGGAAACCTAAGTTCATCAAGAGAGGAGACCTCACCCCTGAGGCAAAGGGGTGGTTTGAAATTGTAAGGAGATCCATCCTTCCTGCCGGGAATAACTCAGAGGTGAATCTTAAGAGAGAAACAATGGTGCAATGTATACTTAAAGGGGGAGAGATCAAGGTCCATGAACTTATAGCTCAAGGTATTAGGAAGATGGCTGAAAAGAGCGATTCTGGAGGAAGGTTAGGCTACCCCGGCACTATTTTTCTTTTATGTGACAGGGCTGGGGTGGTGTTCGAAGATGAGGACCCCGAGTGGATAAAAGTGGGCATCCCAATTACTGTTCGATGGATGCATGCGGTTGCATCTCCCCTACCTCAACGAAAGCCAAGAAAAAGGCCAGCCCATCAAGTAGTAGAAGGACAAAACTTAGAGGAGCAAGCCCCTTTAGACATGCACCAGCTACAGGAAGCCATTGATGGCTTATCTAGACAATACTTGGAAAATCAAGGGGCACAGAAAGATTTGTAACTACAGTTGGTAAGCCGTCAAGAAGAATTACTCTTTGGATAGATGAATCAACATGAGGAATGGCAAAAGCAATTGATGGAGCAGCAACTGGAACAAGGGAAACATTGGGATGAATCCTTCCACAAGATAGAGCAAAGGCAAGATCAACAACAAGAAGCCATCCAAAAGCTAATCAACATCCAAGCACATCAAGGTGCACACATACATGAAATGCATGAGAAACAACTGGAACAGGCAGAACTCTTTGACGAATACAGAGCGTTTGCAGAAGGAGTTTACATGAACGAGACTGGACATCATGTAAACACCCAAGCCAGGCTCTGGTACTTAGTTGGACAACTGCCTGTACTGCACCCGGGAATCACAAGATATAAAGAAGTAAAGGATGAATTAGTGCGAGAAGAAAGAGAGAGGGTAGAAAAGAGTCATGAATCAGTAAGGAAGGCACTTGAAGAGTGGAAGAAAGCCAGGCTAGCACGGATGCGAGGAAACACGAGTGGACACAAAGAGGACAAATAAGAGGGAGAGCATGAGCAACCCCATGAGTAAAAGGTGGTGGAGTTCCCTTATTGTCCCATCTTTTTCAAGTTTTAAATAAGGAAAATCATGTATGAAATACAACATGCTTCCATGGTAGTTTAGGATTTTCAATTCTGTCTTTAGTATTTTCCTTGCTTTTGTCATATGTGTGCTGGTTCAAGTTACCTATTTTCATCTGCATCTTGCTTATTGTATGTTTGTCCATTTAAACCAAATAAAAAGAGATGGTATGAAAGACCAGAGTGATGTTCAAGTTGTGGAGTAGGTCCTTAAATTTGTGGTGTAGTAATCACTTAGCTAAGTTGGTTCACCAACAAGGTAGGAAGGCAACTATCTGTCCTAAATCATATGCTTGAAACACACCCCATGAGACTAGCTAAATAACAAGATCCTAATAAGAAAAAGGAAAAGAACAATAAGAGTTGAAAAAGAAAGAAAAGTAATAAGAAATAAGGCTAGGCACCAAGGGCTTGAATCTTGAGGGATATGTCTGTGATGCTCTTGTACCAAGGATCTACTTGGATGAATAAGTTCTTAGGAGTGCTTCATCACTTGGTAACTTGGGTTAACTAAACCGGGACTATCAACTGAAAATCCACTATCAAGAGCAACCTTGCTACAGAACATTTAGTAACCCAAAGAGGTGCTGGACACCAAGGCCTCAAGGAAAGAAAATAACAAACCATGTGCCTGTGGTGTGTATGTATGGGGGAGAGAGACTTGAGGGAGTAAGTCCTTAGGGGTGTTTCAACACCTAGCACCTTGAACCAACTGGTTCGCGAGTGTTGGCTGAAAGCTTATCTTAAAGAGTCGCCCCCTCACAGAACACTTAGCCTAAGGATGCAATAAATCGTGGAAAGACAAAGGGATCAATAAATAAAAGTCTCAAAGAGTGCAATCAAGTGAGTATTCCAAGGCATGATAAAGGTCTGAAAGCCAATAAAGGAATGAACCTAAGTTGCTATGCATGAAACCCCATAAAACCAAGGACATGAATTCCACAAAAATGATTAATTTCTCTTGTCATTTCATTCATCATTCTCTTGTTCCAGTACTTGCTTAGGGACAAGCAAGTTTTAAGTTTGGTGTGTTGTTGCTAGGGCATTTTGGCCAGTTTCACTGACCTTTTTTTTATGGTTTTAGGGTAGTTTCATGCACTTTCTTAGGAAATAAGCAAGTTTAGGGTAAATAATCATTTACATCTTGATTCAAGCAGACATTGTGAATTTTATATGATTTCATGAGAATTATGCATGAATTGAATGATAAATTGAATGATGCATGATCTCATGGGTTAGAACCTAGCTTTGATGCACTTTATTTGCTAGATTTCAGGACAAAGGAAGCAAGGAAGATGCCACGTTAATAGCCATGTTAGTCCAACTAACGTGACCATTAACGTGGAAAGGAGGCTAGCTTACAACGTTAACGAGAAAAGTGAACAACAATAACGCTTTCGTGAGCCATCATAGCCCACGTTAGTGTCCACGTTAACTACGTTAACGTAGAAGCTAACGTGGAAGAAAAGTAAAGCTCCAACGTTAGTGGTAAAAGTGAATGCCACTAACGTTGGGGAGAGGGGCACACTTAGCCACGTTAAGAGTCACGTTAACTACATTAACGTGAACTCTAACGTGGGAGAAGCAATGAAGAGCCAACGTTATTGACACTCACCTTTGTCACTAACGTTGGACTAAGCCTCTATTAGCCACGTTAGTTGCCACGTTAATTGCATTAATGTGGAAGCTAACGTGGAGGAAAGGAATGATGAGCCAATGTTAGTGACACTCACCTTTGTCACTAACGTTGGAGATGGCTATCACTACCACGTTAGAAGTCACGTTAACCTAAGTAACGTGAACTTTAACGTGGGAAGAAGGGTGTTTGGAGCGTTAGTGACAAAGGTAAGTGTCACTAACGCTCTCGAAGTTGAGGCATACCCACGTTAAGAGTCACGTTAGCTACACTAACGTGAACTCTAACGTAGGGAAGAAGGGGCCAAGGGCAACGTTATTGGCAAAGATAAACGCCAATAACGCTCGCGATGGATCAAGAGGCAACGTTAGTGGTCACGTTAGTGCCACTAACGTTGAAGTTAACGTAACTCATCTTGGGCTAGGAACGTTAGTGCAAAAGGTGATTGTCACTAACGTTCTCGAACCCACATTTTCACTTAACGTTAACGCCACTAACGTCCTAGCCAAAGTCCATGCCTACTTCACACTTTCTCTGCAAGTAAAGCTGAGCCCACTGAAGATTCCAAACTGCTTCAACTCAAGATCCAAAGGCCCATATCCAAGACTTGAAGAGCCAACTGGAAGATTAGAAGAGTAGTATATATAGGGGTAGTTTTGAACTAGGGAGGAGCTTTTGGATAGAGAGGACTACTCTCTGTATCATTTTACTTTCTCTGCAACTTTTAGTTTTACTTCAGAATGTACTCTCCATCTTTGCTTTCCATTCCCAGAGCCATGAACAACTAAACCCCTTTCATTGGGTTAGGGAGCTCTGTTGTAATTTGATGGATCAATAATAGTTTTCATTATTCTTCTTCTTTCTTTTCTCTTGATTTTACTTGAAAACTTTCAATCTTCATCCAATTGGATAGTTGTCTTGGAAAAGAAACTATTCATACTTGGATCTCTTCTGAACCTTGGAAGAGGAATGAAGAGATCATGCTAGAAATGCTTTCTCATGTTGGACCAAATTAGGGTTTGGATGGATATGGTGACATATAATTCTCCCAATACTTTGATTTGGAAATACATGTGGTATAATCAGTGACCGCACCTCATCTCTTCTCATGAGAAATTAGACCAAGGAATTGGCTATTGATCAAGATTTGAGAGATTGAGTTACCAAGGAATTGGAATTCAATCACTTATGATTGCCAAGGAGATCAATGAATGCATTGATTGAGGAAGAGATGAGAATGAACTTGATCCGGGGAATGCAACATCTCCTAAGCCCAATGAATTCCCCATTCTGATCTTACCCATTCTCTTTAGTTTCTGCCATTTACTTTCATGCTAAATTCCCCATTCCCCATTTAAGATTTTGCAATTTACTTTCCGTCATTTATATTCAGCTCTTTATTTCCAGTATTTACAGTTTTTGCCATTTACTTTCCCGCCATTTAATCTCCTGCAATTCTCACATCAAATTCTGCTTAGCTCAACTAGAACATTCCTCCAATTAAAGTTGCTTGACCAATCAATCCCTGTGGGATTCGACCTCACTCTATTGTGAGTTTTTACTTGACGACAATTCGGTATACTTGCCGAGGGAAATCTGTTGAGAGATAAGTTTCCGTGCATCATGAAACGACCCAACTTCCAGTACATCATGATCATATCAAAATTAAGGCATTACCAACTTGTTTTCCTTATTAACTTTTTAATATTGAGCCTTTAGTTCGATATCGCGTTTCAATTTTTAAGAAAATTTTGTTTTTGTTAAATAAAATCATATATCAAATATCTCCAAGCGATAGTAATCACATAATTACTAATAATAATAAATGTTATACAAATAAATTCAAAGTAAAACTCGAATACAATACCTATCCCTCTAGATAAAATAAAAACCAAAGCAACAAAGGCGAGAAAACTCTATAAAAGCAACAGGAATCATAAGTAAATCTACTAATCATCCGCAGCTTCATACTGAATCTTCAAACCTGTGAATTGAAAGGGTGGAAGATTTTGGGGTGAGAACAAACCACACGTTCTCAGTAGGGAATGAGAATGCCATAAAAGTAATGAATAAAATGTGAATAATTATCATACCCAAGAAAACTACATTCTTATCAAACCTTTTGAAAATACTCTTAGTTTTACTTTAGCTAATTAATTACCTATTTTAAAATCTCTAATCTCAAAACAAATTCTAATTATAAAACTACTCATATTAACCATCTCCCAACCATATAATTAATTCTCAATCACAACATCACTTCTTAATCACCTTAATAAATTCACAAACAAATAGCACAAGCAAGAAATTTAATTCAATATACAAGCAAGTCATAACAAGACAAACAACACAATCAAAAAGAAGTATTACAAACAATCACAATCAAATGCATATGCACAAATAAGGATGATGTATGTCTAGTCCTAGTGCAGGTAATGAGCTCATCTGTCGGTTACTAACCCGCTCCCAACGTTACCCAGCAATCTCTGTCTGGATAAGGCTTTTCTGTTGGCAATACCCACCGCAAGCAACCTTTGTCTTGCGGGGTATCCACTGTAAGAAACCTTTGTCTTGCAGGGGACACTTATTAGCCGATATACGCCCAACACACTCACTGCAAGCAACCTCTATCTTATTGGAGTACAACACATTTATTGTAAGCAACCTCTATCTTACATGAGTTCAACACACTCACTATAAGCACCCTTTGTCTTACAAGAGTACAACACACTCACTGTAAGCACTCTTTGTCTTATAGGAGCACACTGATCTCGATACCACTGTAAGCAACCTTTGTCTTACAGCATAGCATTATAGCTAGGTATCCCAGGAAAGCATTCTCAGTGGTCGTACCACCATCTATTTGACTACCTCAATACAGCAGATGAACATACAAATATTTTTGGAGTTGCTTTAATGCAACAAATGACCTTTCAAAAGGCCCTCTGCTAGTTTTCTATTCTCTTTATTATATTACTCTTTTCTCTTTGTCTCTTTACTCTGCTCTAATTAATATTTTCTCTCTGTCTCTTTACTCAACTTTGAGTACTCTTTTCTCTTTACCACTTGTTCTGCTCTTATTTCTTTTCTTGACTAAATAAAACTCAAGACATTATTCACTCTATACTTATTAAATCCACTCGAAACGAAATCCTTTTCGTAATAAAATCCAGCTGAAACATAATATTTTTCTCAATAATAAAACTCAAAACATATTTCATTGCCTTTCTTAATAAATTAAAATCAAATAATATAATATTTCCAAATCCAAATCTTTTAAAATAACACTTCAAACAAAACAAAGAAATTTATAAAATTTTGGCAGCACCTCCCATAAAACTCAGACTTAGCCACCCTTATGGGTTCCCTCTATCTCAACAATTCATCAGTCTATTCCCAACAAATATCAAAATAGCATGATTCTCAATAATCGATCTACCTCAATTTAGTTTAATAACCAATGTAATATTGTCAACATAACCATGAAGAATCAAAATTTCCAAGAGATCAGTTCGGCAAGTAAACTTTAACTCGTTCTACAATTTTTAATTTCAATCTTGTTCCACCCAAACTCAATTTAATTCTCCACACAACATTATCTAATCAGATTAGCATATCCAGTAAATAACATTTCCCAAACTAGCTTGCAAGAATGTCCACCATCGTCAAATAAATCTCAAATTAACAACCAAATCAGGAAATCAACGTAACCAGAAATTTAAGTAACAATCATATCGTTAAACCAAAATCAACCTCATCAATTAATCACTCACAACAATGAAACCAGCGACAGTCACAGCCATAATCAGAATAATAAATCATGACACAGAAAATTAGTCTAACCATTACAAAATTATTTATATACTCTTAAAGTTACTATATTATTTCAGAAAATCAGGTTCTCAAGAATAGTTTAATCCTTTAAGTTCCAATCCTTCAATAACCATTAAAACCAATTCCAACCAGTTTCAAATCAAGTTTGCAGCCGTTTTGATATATCAAATATCCAATTCAACATCAAACAATCTAAAGTAACTCATTCTAGGTCAGAATCTCAGCCAATTCATCGGAAAAATCAATAAGTCGATCACAATTCACAACCAAAACTAATTTCAATTATAATTTAGAGTAATCACAATCGCATTCAATTCTAATCATAATTCAGAATAATCACTACAGCTAACGATTCTCAGACATATTTCAAACAATTCCCATCAATTAATCAATTCTTAATCATTATTAACTATTTGTAATTATCCAAATAACTTTGTAGAGGCAAAGTACTGAGCAAGCCTCCCCTCCAAACCTCCAAAAGAAGCACCAGCACCAACAAAGCTCGATGGTGGTAGTGGGTGAATTCAGTACTGGCGACGCCGGGCAGAACAGAAACGGCAACGAAGGGCACGAACGGCGGCACTGGAACGACGGCGATGGAACCCTTGCAGTGGTATTCGTGGATCGGTTGTGACGGCGATGTGGAACACAGCTCCTCCTCATCTCGGTGGTGACCCTGACTCGCGTTCGTTTTCTCTCTCTCTCTCTCTCTCTCTCTCTCTCTCTCTCTCTCTCTCTCTCTGCTGCCCTCGACGGCGACGGCTCCACGGGAGACGACGAGAAAGGATGGAGGTGGCTCATCGTGGTGGTTGTTCTCCTCTTTTCGGCGACCTCAGCGGCCGGACGGGCTCGACGTGCATGGCGCAAAGATGAGCTGGATAGCGTCAGTACCCAGCCGGCGATGCCACTCCCTTCTCCCTTTCCTTCTCTTCTTCCCTCTTCCCCATCGCAGCCCTTACTCTCATTTCTTTCCCTCTCTGCTTGAGTTTTTTTCCCTCTTCTGTAGGTGTGGATGACTGTGATAGGGAATTAATGTTAGGGTTTTGATGAGCGGATAATTTATACGCTTTTTGGCATTGTTTTTAGTATGCTTTTAGTATATTTTAGTTAGTTTTTATTATGTTTTTATAATCACATTTTTGGACTTTACTATGAGTTTGTGTATTTTTCTCTGATTTCAGGTATTTTCTGGCTGAAATTGAGGGACCTGAGCAAAAATCTGATTCAGAGGCTGAAAAAGGACTGCAGATGCTGTTGGATTCTGACCTCTCTGCACTCGAAGTGGATTTTCTGAAGCTACAGAAGCCCCATTGGCGCGCTCTTAATTGCGTTGGAAAGTAGACATCCTGGGCTTTCCAGCAATATATAATAGCCATACTTTACCTGAGATTTGATGGCCCAAACCGGCGTTCCAAGTCAGCATAGAAATTCTGACGTCAAAACGTCAGAACTGGCAGGAAAGCTGGAGTTAAACGCCCAAACTGGCACAAAAGCTGGCGTTTAACTCCAAGAAAGGTCTCTACACGTGAAAGCTTCAATGCTCAGCCCAAGCACACACCAAGTGGGCCTCGGAAGTGGATTTTTACACTAACTATTCTAGCTTACTCAATTTCTGTAACCCTAGGTCACTAGTTTATTATAAAAACTACTTTTAGTGATTTATCTTGTACCTCATGACACATTACACATTTCATATTGTACCTTCTACAGCATGAGTCTCTAAACCCCATGGTTGGGGGTAAGGAGCTCTGCTGTGTCTCGATGAATTAATGCAATTACTACTGTTTTCCATTCTATCACGCTTGTTTCTATTCTAAGATATTCACTCGCACTTCAACCTGATGAATGTGATGATCCATGACACTCATCATTATTCTCACCTATGAACGTGTGCTTGACAACCACCTCCGTTCTAACTGCAATAGCTTGAGTGCATATCTCTTGGGTTTCTAATCTAAGATTAGAACATTTGTGGTATAGGCTAGAATTATTGGCGGCCATTCCTGAGATCCGAAAAGTCTAAACCTTGTCTGTGGTATTTCGAGTAGGATCTGGGAAGGGATGACTGTGACGAGCTTCAAACTCACGAGTGCTGGGCGTAGTGACAGATGCAAAAGGATCAATGGATCCTATTCCAACATGAGTGAGAACCGACAGATGATTAGCCATAAGGTGATAGCGCATTTGGACCATTTTCACTGAGAGGACGGATGGTAGCCATTGACAACAGTGATCCACCAATATACAACTTGCCATGGAAGGAGCCTTGCGTGCATGAAGAAGAAGACAGTAGGAAAGCAGAGATTCAGAAGATAGAGCATCTCCAAAACCTCAACCTGTTCTCCATTATTGCATAACAAGTATTTATTTCATGTTCTTTTACTTTTTACAATCAAATCTGAGAATTATTGATATCCTGACTAAGAGTTACAAGATAACCATAGCTTGCTTCAAGCTAACAATCTCTGTGGGATCGACCCTTACTCAGGTAAGGTATTACTTGGACGACCCAGTGCACTTGCTGGTTAGTTGTGTGGAGTTGCAAAAGTGTGATTGTAATTTCGTGCACCAAGTTTTTGGCGCTGTTGCCGAGGATTGTTCAAGTTTGGACAACTAACGGTTTATCTTGTTGCTTAGATTAGGAATAATTTATTTTTGTTGGTTTAGAGTCACTAAATTTGAGTCTTTTATTTGAGTTAGTTTCATATTTTAAGTTTAGTGTCAATTGTATGCTTTTATTTTCTTTTAATTTTTCGAATTTGCATGTTCTTAGTTCTTTCTTGATCTTTAAAAATTCTAAGTTTGGTGTCTTCTTTGTGTTTTCCTTTAAATTTTCGAAAATTTGTGTTTGATTTTCTAAAAATTTTAAGTTTGGTGTCCCTTGTGCTTTTATTTACTTAAAAAGTTTTCAAAAATTTGCTCTTGGTGTTCATCTTGATCTTCAAAGTGTTCTTGGTGTTCATCCTGACATTCAAAGTTTTCTTGTTTGTTCTCTTTGTTTTGATCTAAAGTTTCTAAGTTTAGTGTCAATTTGTTGTTTTTCTCTTTTCTCATTAAAATTCAAAAATTAAAAAAATATCTTTTCCTTATTTTACTCATAAATTTTGAAATTTTGCATTAAATTAGTCAAAGATTTTCAAAATCATATTATTTTTTTAGTCAAGTCAAAATTCTAATTTCAAAAATTGATCTTTCCAAATCTTTTTCAAAAATCAAATCTTTTTAATTTCTTCAATTATATCTTTTTTTTTAATAAATTGCAATCATATCTTCTCAATCATATCTTTTTAAAATAATTTCAATCATATCTTTTTTATTGCTAATTTCCAAAATCTTTTTAATCAATTAATTAATTTAGTTTTCAATTTACTTTTATTTTCTTCTAATTTTTGAAAGTTTTATTTTATCTTCCATTTATTTCGTTTTATTTTATTCGGTTACTTTTAATAAAATAAAAAAATAAAAAATATAATTTAATTACAATTCATATCAATTCCCTTTTCTCCATCATGGACATAAGTGGAAATGAACAGTCTAGAAGGACTCTGGGGTCATATGCTAACCCTATTACAGCTGCATATGGGAGTAGCATCTGTATACCTCCCATCAAAGCAAGCAGTTTTGAGCTAAATCCTCAGCTCATTATCATGGTGCAACAAAATTGCCAGTATTTCGGTCT
Source organism: Arachis ipaensis (assembly GCF_059453495.1). Classification (NCBI taxonomy): domain Eukaryota; kingdom Viridiplantae; phylum Streptophyta; class Magnoliopsida; order Fabales; family Fabaceae; genus Arachis; species Arachis ipaensis. Next base: position 86,611,690 of record NC_142441.1, on the reverse strand, counting down.
TCCACAGGAAGAACCTACTGAGTTTCTGGCACAGTTCTTATAAATTGTTGACACAGTACGTGATAAAGAAGTGGATCAGGATGTCTACAGATTATTGCTGTTTCCATTTGCTATAAAAGATGAAGCTAAGAGGTTGTTAAATAACCAACCCACAGCAAGCATAAAAATATGGAGACAGTTATCAGACAAATTCCGAAATCAATTTTACCCTCCAAAGAGGATGACACAGCTGAGGCTGGACATCCAAGGCTTTAAATAAGAGGATCATGAATCCCTTTATAATGCCTGGGAGAGGTACAGAGGGATGCTAAGGAAATGCCCCTCTAAAATGTTTTCAGAGTGGGTACAGTTAGACATCTTCTACTATGGGCTTACAGAAAGAGCTCAAATGTCTCTAAACTACTCAGCTGGTGGATCTATACACATGAGAAAGACGATTGAGGAGGCTCAAGAACTCATAGATACGGTTGCTAGAAATTAACATGTGTACTCAAGCAGTGAGTCCTCCATAAAAAAAGAGGCTAGGACAGTAACTACTGATCTTAATCCTCAATAACTTCTTGTGACAAAACAATTAGCAGAATTTAAAGAGATGCTCCAAGACACTAAAAATGCTAACAAGAATATGGAAGCACAATTGAATCAGACAAGACAACAGCTATCTAAATAGATAATAGAAGAATGCCAAGCTGTCCAATTAAGGAGCGGGAAGACATTGAATAAATCAGCTCAAAGTAGCAGAAATCCAAGAAAGGAAAAACTGATAGAGGATGACCAAACCACTGCCCAAAATCCCTCTAAGGACAGTAAGAGCCCAGAGAGGAATAATTCTGGCGTTCAAACGCCAGAAAAGGGTGAAAGATTGGCGTCAAACGCCTAGTGGATACCCACTTCTGGCGTTCAAACGCCAGAAAAGGGAGAAAAGTTGGCGTTGAATGCCCATTCCTTGCCCAGTTCTGGCATTCAAATGCCAGAAAAGGGTGGGAAGCTGGCATTAAACGCCCATCCAGCACCCAATCCTGGCGCTCAAATGCCAATGAGGGATCAGACACCTGCAAGTGCTGATAGTAACCCCTCTAAGAAGGCTTCTCCAACCACCTCTGTAGGGAATAAACCTGCAGCAACTAAGGTTGACGAATATAAAGCCAAGATGTCTTATCCTCAGAAACTCTGCCAAGCGGAGCAGGATAAACAATTTGCCCGCTTTGCAGACTATCTCAGGACTCTTGAGATAAAGATCCCATTTGCAGAGGCACTTGAGCAAATTCCCTCTTATGCTAAGTTCATGAAAGAGATCTTAAGTCATAAGAAGGATTGGAGAGAAACTTAAAAGGTGTTTCTCACTGAAGAATGCAGTGTAGTCATTCTGAAAAGCTTACCAGAGAAGCTTCAAGATCCAAGAAGCTTTATGATACCATGCACATTAGAGGGTGCTTGTACCAAGACAGCTCTATGTGACCTTGGAGCAAGTATCAATCTAATACCTGCATCTACTATCAGAAAGCTTGGCTTGATTGAAGAAGTCAAACCAACCCGGATATGTCTTCAACTTGCTGATGGCTCCATTAAATACCCATCAGGCATCATTGAGGACATGATTGTCAAGGTTGGGCCATTTGCCTTTCTCACTGACTTTGTAGTGTTAGAAATGGAGGAGCACAAGAGTGCAACTCTAATTCTAGGAAGACCTTTCCTAGCAACTGGACGAACTCTCATTGATGTCCAAAAAGGGCAAGTGACCTTGAGAGTCAATGAGGATGAGTTCAAGTTAAATGTTGTCAAAGCTATGCAGCATCCAGATAAATCAAATGATTGCATGAGCGTTGATATTATTGACTCCTTGGTGGAAGAGATCAATATGACTGAGAGTCTCGAATCAGAGCTAAAGGACATCTTTAAAGATGTTCAGCCTGATCTGGAGGAACCAGAGGAAATAAAAGAACCTCTGAAAATTCCTCAGGAAGAGGATAAGCCTCCTAAACCCGAGCTCAAACCACTACCACCATCCCTGAAATATGCATTTCTGGGAGAAGGTGACACTTTTCTGGTGATCATAAGCTCTGCTTTAAATCCATAGGAAGAGAAAGCACTAATTCAGGAGCTAAGGACACACAAGACAGCTCATGGGTGGTCCATAAGTGATCTTAAGGGCATTAGCCCAGCAAGATGCATGCACAAAATCCTATTGGAGGATGATGCTAAGCCAGTGGTTCAACCACAGAGGCAGCTAAATCCAGCCATGAAAAAGGTGGTGCAGAAAGAGATCACTAAGTTACTAGAGGCTGGGATTATTTATCCTATTTCTGATAGCCCCTGGGTGAGCCCTGTCCACGTTGTCCCCAAGAAGGGAGGCATGACAGTGGTTCATAATGAAAAGAATGAATTGGTTCCTACAAGAACATTTACAGGGTGGCGTATGTGTATTGACTACAGAAGGCTCAATACAGCCACCAGAAAGGATCATTTTCCTTTACCATTCATAGACCAGATGCTAGAGAGACTACCATCTCATGAATACCACTGCTTTTTGGATGGCTATTCAGGTTACAACCAAATTGCAGTAGATCTTCAGGACCAAGAGAAAACAGCATTCACATGTCTTTCTGAAGTATTTACCTACAGAAGGATGCCCTTTGGTCTATGCAATGCAGCTGCAACCTTTCAGAGATGCATGCTCTCTATCTTCTTTAATATGGTAGAAAATTTTCTGGAAGTCTTCATGGATGACTTTTTAGTATTTGGAGACTCATTCAGCTCCTGTCTTAACCATTTAGCACTTGTTCTAAAAAGATGCCAAGAGACCAACATAGTTTTAAACTGGGAAAAATGTCACTTTATGGTGACTGAAGGAATTGTCCTTGGGCATAAAATTTCAAATAAAGGAATAGGGGTGGATCAAGCTAAAGTAGAAGCAATTGAAAAATTACCACCACCTGCCAATGTTAAGGCAATCAGAAGCTTTCTAGGGCATGCAGGATTCTATAGGAGGTTTATAAAAGATTTTTCGAAAATTGCAAAACCTTTGAGCAATCTGCTAGTTGCTGACACGCCATTTGTGTTTGACACAGAGTGTTTGCAGGTGTTTGAGACCTTGAAAGCTAAGCTGGTCACAGCACCAGTCATCTCTGCACCAGACTGGACATTACCATTCGAACTAATGTGTGATGCCAGTGACCATGCCATCGGTGCAGTGTTGGAATAGTGGCATAACAAGCTTCTGCATGTCATTTACTATGCTAGCCGTATTTTAAATGATGCACAGAAGAATTACACAACCACAGAAAAAGAGTTACTTGTAGTGGTTTATGCCATTGACAAGTTTAGATCCTATTTAGTAGGTTCAAAAGTGATTGTGTATACTGACCATGCTGCTCTTAAATACCTACTCACAAAGCAGGATTCAAAACCTAGGCTCATAAGATGAGTGTTACTTCTGTAAGAGTTTGATATAGAAATAAGAGACAGAAAAGGGACAGAGAACCAGGTAGCTAATCACCTGTCCCGGATAGAACCAGTAGCAGGGGCGTCCCTCCATCCTACTGAGATATCTGAGACCTTTCCTGATGAGAAACTCTTCGCCATTCAGGAAGCACCATGGTTTGCAGACATTGCAAATTATAAAGCTGTGAGGTTCATACCCAAAGAGTACAGCAAGGTGCAGACGAAAAAACTAATTTCAGATGCAAAGTACTACTTATGGGATGAACCATATCTCTTTAAGAGATGTACAGACGGAATGATCCGCAGATGTGTACCCAGAGAACAGGCACAGAAGATCCTATGGCACTGCCATGGATCACAATATGGAGGACATTTCGGAGGTGAGCGAACAGCCACTAAGGTCCTCCAATGTGGCTTCTACTGGCCCACTCTCTATAGAGATGCCCAAGAGTTTGTGAGTAACTGTGACAGTTGCCAAAGAGCTGGCAACTTGCCTCATAGTTATGCCATGCCTCAACAAGGGATCTTAGAGATTGAGTTATTTGATGTATGGGGTATTGACTTCATGGGTCCCTTCCCACCATCATACTCAAACACTTACATTCTGGTGGCAGTAGACTATGTATCTAAATAGGTAGAAGCAATTGTCACACCCACTAATGATACTAAGACCGTATTGAAATTCCTCCAGAAACATATCTTCAGCAGATTTGGCGTCCCAGAGTACTAATCAGTGACGGGGGCACTCATTTCTGCAATAAACAGCTATACTATGCTATGGTTCGATATGAAATTAGCCACAAAGTAGCAATTCCATATCACCCACAGACAAATGGGTAGGCTGAAGTCTCTAATAGAGAACTAAAAAGAATCCTGGAATGGATTGTAATTGCCCGTAGAAAAGATTGGGCAAAAAGCTTGGATGATGCTCTGTGGGCATACAAAACAGCATTCAAGACTCCTATAGGAACCTCTCCATACTAGCTTGTGTATGGCAAGGCCTGTCATCTGCCCGTGGAACTAGAACATAAGGCCTACTGGGCAACCAGATTCCTAAACCTGGACGCAAAGTTAGCAGGAGAGAAAAGATTGCTCCAGCTGAATGAGCTAGAGGAATTCAGACTCAATGCTTTTGAAAATGCAAAAATTTACAAGGAAAAAGTAAAAAAGTGGCATGACAAGAAACTGTCATCTAGAGTCTTTGAACCCGGACAGAAGGTTCTGCTATTTAACTCTAGGCTCAGACTATTCCCCGGAAAATTGAAATCCCAGTGGAGGGGACCATATGTGAATACAAGTGTGTCACCATATGGATATGTTGAGCTTCAGGATACTGACTATGACAAAAAGTTCATTATTAATGGACAGAGAATCAAACATTATCTTGAAAGCAATTTTGAGCAAGAATGCTCAAAACTGAGGCTTGAATAAAGCTCAGTCAAGGTCCAGCTAAAGACAATAAAGAAGCGCTTATTGGGAGGCAACCCAATTTTTATTTATCTATGTTAATTTTCCATTTTCCATTGTTATTTTATGTTTTCTTTAGGTTGATGATCATGTGGAGTCACAAAAACAACTACAAAAATCAAAGCAAATTCAAAAATAGCATTAAAAACAGCACACCCTGGAGGATGAGCTTATTGGCGTTTAAACGCCAGTAAGGGTAGCAGAATGGGCGTTAAACGCCCAGTCTGGCACCATTCTGGGCATTTAATGCCAGAAACGGGCACCAGACTAGTGTTTAACGCCAGAAAAGGGCACCAAGCTGGCGTTAAATGCCAGAAATGGGCAGCAACCTGGCATTTAATACTAGGATTGGCACTCAAAGGGGCGTTTACACGCCAGAATGGTGCAGGGATGAGAAATCCTTGGCACCTTAGGATCTGTGGACCCCACAGGATCCCCACCTACCTCAACTCAATCTCTTTCTTCTTCACACAGTCCAGTAACACCCTTCCCCAAATACTCTTCCCCATTACCTCTTAACCACTCACACCTCTCCATCTCCTCCATTCTCTTGTTCTTCTCCTCCATTATTTCTTCTTTTGCTCGAGGACGAGCAAACCTTCTAAGTTTGGTGTGGAAAAAGCATTATTTTTTGCTTTTTGTGTTTCCATAACCATTTATGGCACCTAAGGCCGGAGAAACCTCTAGAAAGAGGAAAAGAAAGGCAAAAGCTTCCACCTCCGAGTCATGGGAAATGGAGAAATTCATCTCAAAAGCCCATCACTAAGAAAAGGATGGAGCAAACAAGAGAGCCCACTCATGGACCTCAACAAGAGCATTCCACTATCCTCCATGAAATTAGAGAGGACCAAAAGGCCATGAGAGAGAAGCAACAAAGGCAAGGAAGAGACATAGAGGAGCTAAAGCACTTCATAAGATCTTCAAGAGGAAGAACAAGCCGCCATCACTAATGTGGACCCATTCTTTAATCTCCTTGCTCCTATTTTTCTATTTTTTGAAAATTATGCTTTATGTTTTATCTATGTTTGTGTCTTTATCACATGATCATTAGTGTCTTAGTGTCTATGACTTAAAGCTATGAATGTCCTATGAATCCATCACCTTTCTTAAAATGAAAAATGTTTTCTGAAAAAGAAAAAGAAGTACGTGAATTTTGAATTTTAAAATAGTTTAATTATTTTGATGTGGTGGCAATGCTTTTTGTCTTTCTGAATGAATCCTTGAACAGTGCATATTTTTGAATTTGTTGTTTATGAATGTTAAAATTGTTGGCTCTTGATAGAATAATGGAAAAGGAGAAATGTTATTGATAATCTGAAAAATCATAAAAATGATTCTTGAAGCAAGAAAAAGCAGTGAATACAAAGCTTGTGGAAAAAAAAGAGAAAGAAAAAGAAAAAGCAAGTAGAAAAAGCCAATAGCCCTTTAAACCAAAAGGCAAGGGTAAAATAAAAAGGATCCAAGGCTTTGAGCATCAGTGGATAGGAGGGCCTACAGGAATAAAATCCTGGCCTAAGCGGCTAAACCAAGCTGTCCCTAACCATGTGCTTGTGGCGTGAAGGTGTCAAGTGAGAAGTTTGAGACTGAGAAGTTAAAGTCGTGGTCCAAAGCAGAAAGAGTGTGCTTAAGAGCTCTAGACACCTCTAATTGGGGACTCTAGCAAAGCTGAGTCACAATCTGAAAAAGTTCACCCAGTTATGTGTCTGTGGCATTTATGTATCCGGGGGTAATACTGGAAAACAAAATGCTTAGAGTCACGGCCAAGACTCATAAAGTAGCTGTGTTCAAGAATCAACATACTGAACTAGGAAGGATAAAGTGAGATGCCAAAACTGTTCAGAAGCGAAAAGCTAATAGCCCCGCTCATCTAATTAAGACTGATCTTCATAAATGTTTTTGGAATTCATTGTATATTCTTTTCTCTTTATCCTATTTGATTTTCAGTTGCTTGGGGTTGTGATGAGCGGATAATTTATATGCTTTTTGGCATTGTTTTTAGTATGTTTTTAGTATATTTTAGTTAGTTTTTATTAGTTTTTATTAAAAAATCACATTTCTGGACTTTACTATGAGTTTTTATGTTTTTCTGTGATTTCAGGTATTTTCTCGCTAAAATTGAGGGACCTGAGCAAAAATCTGATTCAGAGGCTGAAAAGGGACTGCAGATGTTGTTGGATTCTGACCTCCCTGCACTCGAAGTCAATTTTCTGGAGCTACAGAAACCCAATTGGCGCGCTCTCAATTGCGTTGGAAGGTAGACATCCTGGGATTTCCAGCAATGTATAATAATCCATATTTTACTCGAGATTTGATGACCCAAACCGGCGTTCCAATTCAGCATAGAAATTCTGGCGTCAAAACGCCAGAACTGGCAGGAAAGCTGGAGTTAAACGCCCAAACTGGCACAAAAGCTGGCATTTAACTCCAAGAAAGGTCTCTACACGTGAAAGCTTCAATGCTCAGCCCGAGCACACACCAAGTGGGCCCCGAAAGTAGATTTTTACACTAATTATTCTAGCTTACTCATTTTCTGTAACCTTAGGTTACTTGTTTATTATAAAAACTACTTTTAATGATTCATCTTGTACCTCATGACACTCTACACATTTCATATTGTACCTTCTACGGCATGAGTCTCTAAACCCCATGGTTGGGGGTGAGGAGCTCTTCTGTGTCTCGATGAATTAATGCAATTACTTCTGTTTTTCATTCTATCATGCTTGTTTCTATTCTAAGATATTCACTCGCACTTCAACCTGATGAATGTGATGATCCGTGACACTCATCATTATTCTCACCTATGAACGCGTGCTTAACAACCACCTCCGTTCTAACTGCAATAGCTTGAGTGCATATCTCTTGGGTTTCTAAGCTAAGATTAGAACCTTCGTGGTATAGGCTAGAATTATTGGCGGCCATTCCTGAGATCCGGAAAGTCTAAACCTTGTCTGTGGTATTCCGAGTAGGATCTGGGAAGGGATGACTGTGACGAGCTTCAAACTCACGAGTGCTGGGCATAGTGACAGACGCAAAAGGATCAATGGATCCTATTCTAACATGAGTGAGAACCGACAGATGATTAGTCGTGCGGTGACAGCGCATTTGGACCATTTTCACTGAGAGGACGGATGGTAGCCATTGACAACGGTGATCTACCAACATACAGCTTGCCATGGAAGGAGCCTTGCGTGCATGAAGAAGAAGACAGTAGGAAAGCAGAGATTCAGAAGATAGAGCATCTCCAAAACCTCAATCTATTCTCCATTATTGCGTAACAAGTATTTATTTCATGTTCTTTTACTTTTTACAATCAAATCTGAGAATTATTGATATCCTGACTAAGAGTTACAAGATAACCATAGCTTGCTTCAAGCCGACAATCTCCGTGGGATCGACCCTTACACACGTAAGGTATTACTTGGACGACCCAGTGCACTTGCTGGTTAGTTGTGCGGAGTTGCAAAAGTGTGATTGTAATTTTGTGCACCAGGTTTCTTAATTTTGGAATTAGGTTTCCTGATTCACTTTGGAAAGTAGAGTTAGAAATTAGGGATTTATAAAAGAATAAGGATAGATATGTATAGATATTTTGATAAAATTAGAGGGTAGAATAATTTTAAAACCAAATACACTCCATTAAAAATATTTAAGAACATTATTTATCAATATATTGCTAATTTCAATTAATTATTTTCAATTTAAATTATAAAATAAACATATTAATCACATTTTTATAAATACAATTTAAACTCAATATTAATTATTCAAATTAAATGGTATAATTTTTAATTATTTTTCTATCACCGGAACCTTGGTTCAAATTATAAAATAACCAATTATAATAAAAATTGTACATAAATATTAATTAACTTAAACTTAAAGTATTTATAAAAATCAATCTAATCATTTCTAATAAATTAATTTCTAAGAGTTCAAATTAATAACATAATTTAATCATAATAGAATTTATTTAAATTAAAGTATACAATTCTTTCTTATTTTTTAATTTTCAAAATTATAATTTCAATTATACCAAATATGCAACAAAGATTATATAAAAATTCTAATTAATTTAAACTCTAATTATTATAAAAAATTATAACTCCTAATTATTTTTTTAAATACAAAGTAGCATAAAACTTTTATTTAATTACTTTCAGTAAAATAATTTTTTTAAAATAAATTCTCAACATATATAATAAATTTAATTATCCAAAAACTCAGGATGTTATAGGTGGAGTCCTCTTTAATGATTTTTTCTACCAAACATATAAATTAAAAATCTATGAGTATCAACTACCAATTGAAGTGTATAGAATTATAACATAAAAGATCTAAGTTTTTTTTATAACATCACCATATTAGCTTTGTGTTGGGTAATGAAAATTGAGCTAGTAGTATGAAGAGCTGCTCTAAACCCGCTGCAATCAGATGCTCGATTCAACTTGCCTTGTGCGCTCTTTTGTAGAAACCCAGCATTAGTTTTCCAATAAGCGCACAGTGCATCCCACGTTTCTTCTCCTATCAATTGAGGTTTGACACGACTTGCACGGACTTTTCCTAACAAGTTTTTTAGTAAAGCAGCACCTTGCTTCTCAAAATTTTTTTGAGCCCAATGAAGATCTGGAGGAACAAATTGATATTTTCTCTGAAGAATCAATGCAAATAAGAATAGTTGTAAGTTGAAATATATTAAATTTTTCAAACTAAGAACGAATTCTTAATCTACCAAAGATTAAATATTTCTTTAAAATCTACTTCGAACTTTTTCCACAAAAATTTCCTAGTAGCATCTAATTTTTTTCCACAAAAGCCATCGCTGAGAGTAATGTCCTTTAACAATGTCCAAAATCGCATGAGCCGTGGTAGGTGAAGGTAAAAACCTATAGATATTGCTTAATATTTGGAATGCAATATAATAGGTTAACTTCAAATAAAAAGGGACAACGGGTATTTCAAAGACTATAACATATATTTCAAAAAGAACGCTCTGAGTAGTTTACACATAAATCCAATGGAACAGAAGAAACCCTTATCCAATATATCTTAGATGTCAGGTGAAGGTTACAAATATCGAATAAGCTTTAGCTATTTGTAATTCACTCAAATTTGAGATAGATGCTGACAAAGGAATTGTTGGGAGGTACCTTTAGCTTCCTAAAAAAACAATTAATTTCATTATTTTTCAAGAAATAAAATTAAAAGAGAATGGCCACACTAATCCACAAATATATTATAAATAATTTCATAATTTCAAATTATTTTCAGCAAATAAATATTGAACAAGAGGGTATTTCAATTTAATTCATCTTAGCAAATAAATTTTCTATCCCCACAAAACACCAAACAAAATCTGTTACTGCCAAGTAATAACCCCAAGTGTATCCTAAATTCAATTCCAAAATCTAATATCACCTCTTTACACAAACTTTTGGTCAGTATTAAATCTTTAATTTTATCATTTTGTTTAATGCCCTAGTAAAACAGTTATTATAATTACACTAAAATAAGATGCATGAATTTTCAACCTCAAACTCATCCTAATCAGAGATGCCAACAATTCTTAAAGCTCATGTTTTGCCACATGAGACACATCAATTATAGCTTACTACTATACTAGCTAGCACCCTCAACGCTACAATCTTTTAACACATTTAAGTTGACAATTAAAATGAATGTATAAGATAGGTGTGATTTCAATGCAATTTTGATTTCAATGCAATATAAGATGTTAACTTCAAAAACTAAAAATGTTAAAACATATCCATCCCCTGCCAAGTCTAATTTCAGCTTCCTTTGACTTGTCTCAACATTTGAAGATGCGTGAATAGATAACACTCAAATTTGATTCCCTTCATTTTCAACTTTATTGTTAGGTACTTGCTCTCTTTGATCTGACCTTGGTTGGGCGTTTTCAGAGGAACTTGGATTGGGAGTTAATGACAGAAGTGTATTGGCTGTAGCAGATGAAGTAGTAGTAGAATTGGATGTAATTGGTTCTTCTAAACTTTCAGCAAGTCTTATCAGTTTCACTTTTTTATTTTACTGTTGGATGTCATCTTCTGTTTTCTTTTCTTTTGTCACTGTTAGACATCTGCAATTAAATTCAAAACTAGTTAACATGTATATATGTAAAGGAAAGACCCAAATAAGACAACAATCAAGTACCAATCACATAGCCTAATAATAAGCAACTATTATCTTTTTACAAATGTTAAAGGAAAAATCACCTTAATGCGATAGACTAATAATCATCAATATCACTATCATTGTAATCAACATTATTTTGATTCTCATCATTATTATCTTCTTCATTATCATCAAGCAATGTATCCATCTGATCTTCATCGTCATATTTAAAATCATTGTCAAACTCAAATTTCCCATTATCTATGTGAACTACATTTACTTCTTTCACTTGAACATCTTCGTATGCACCATCCTCAGCTCTTAAACTTCCTAATGGTTCATCATTTCGTACAGGCTCTTCAGGTGTTATTTCATCTTGATATGCATGTTCTAGTGTATATCGATCATCAACTGTGCGTCTTGATTTGGTTCTGATAACAACCTACCAATTGGTCTTTTCTCTTATCTTTTCAGGATATGAGACATAATAAACTTGAATTGCATTTTGAGCAAATATGAAAGGATCGTATCTTGAATATTCTCTAGTATGACACACCTCCACAATGCCAAGTTGTTTATTAATCTTGACTCCACGATTAAGAGTACAATAAAACCATTTATACTTAAACAACACTAATCCACTCAATTCATATCCAGAGTATTCAATCTCAATGATTTCTTTAATTACTCCATAATAATAGCTCTCCTCGTTGCCATCATCATCTCCCTCAACACAAATTCCAACATTGAAAGTATTTTTACCAACATTCTAATTTTCTATATGAAACTTAAAACCATTTACTATATACCAAGAATAACTGTGCACTTTTTTACTAGGACCCCATGCCAAGTAGTGTAGACTTTGATTCATTACTGAATTTCCACTGTCATGAATCTAGAAAAGATCCAAAGTGTTAATAACTAACTTACTTATAAAAATAAAAATATTTAACAAGAAATGCTAGGAAACTTACATAATTATCAAACCAAGCTGGAGATTCTAATGTTATTCTTTGATTGGTTTCATCTTGGTTGATATTTGGATTTTCACCTCCCAAATCTTTCACAAAATATCTAAATTTCATATAAATATACATATATATATAAGTACCTCATAAATATGACTATTAAACTATAAAAATCGATTATTTGGTGATCTTACTCGATGTATTGTTCAACTTCTTCACAATTACATTGAACATGTAAGTGTGCAGCAACCAACTCCTTATCCTCTAAGTATCGGCTTTTAATTATCCTAGATGCGCGTCTACGATGGTTGAATATTGATAAAGTTGGAAATTTAATATTGATGGCTCCACTGTCATCATTCTGGCCCACATTAGTTCTCATTGATTGTACATGAGATTCAAAATAATAAGTGCAAAAATGAGAGGTTTCTTGATTTATGTATGCCTCACAAATGGATCCTTCAACACGTGATTTATTTTTAACCATTTGCTTTAATCTATTCAAGTACCTAAAGCAACATAACATATAAGCATAGAGTGGCATCCATAAGATTGAGATTAAATGCCTAACAACATTAAATTAAAGTTATACCTCTCAAATAGGTACATCCATCGATGTTGGACTGGGCCTCCCACTCTTGCTTCATTTGGAATATGAATGCGCAAATGCTCCATGCAGTTAAAAAATCTTGGAGGAAAAATTTTCTCTAACTTACATGTGGTGGTGATAATATTTTTCTCCATCAACAATAAGTCATCCGCATACAAAATTGTGGAGCACAAATCCTTGAAAAAATTGCTTAATTCAGCTATAGCCTTCTAAATTTGGAGTTGAAGATTGGCAAAGTCAATTGGTAACAGACATTCCATAAAGACATGACAGTCATAGCTTTTCATCCCAAACAGTTTCTCTTCTCGAATATTTATGCATCTACGAAAATTAGAAGCATATCCATCTGCCATTTAATCTCACTAACCCATTTATAAACTGCCCTTTTTTGTTCCATACAGAGAGTGACTTTTACTTTGGGTTTCATGTATTTTCCATTCGGTAACAATTGTAACTTGATGAGCGGATAATTTATACGCTTTTTGGCATTGTTTTTAGTATGTTTTTAGTATATTTTAGTTAGTTTTTATTATGTTTTTATTAGTTTTTATTCAAAAATCATATTTCTGGACTTTACTATGAGTTTGTGTATTTTTCTGTGATTTCAGGTATTTCCTGGCTGAAATTGAGGGACCTGAGCAAAAATCTGATTCAGAGGCTGAAAAAGGACTGCAGATGCTGTTGGATTTTGACCTCCCTGCACTCGAAGTAGATTTTCTGGAGCTCCAGAAGCCCCATTGGTGCGCTCTCAATTGCGTTGGAAAGTAGACATCCTGGGCTTCAAGCAATATATAATAGTCCATACTTTGCCCGAGACTTGATGGCCGAAACTGGCGTTCCAAGTCAGCATAGAAATTCTAGCGTCAAAACGCCAGAACTGGCATAAAAGCTGGAGTTAAACGCCCAAACTGGCACAAAAGCTGGCGTTTAACTCCAAAAAAAGTCTCTACATATGAAAGCTTCAATGCTCAGCCCAAGCACACACCAAGTGGGCCCCGGAAGTGGATTTTTACACTAAACACTCTAGCTTACTCATTTTCTGTAACCCTAGGTCACTAGTTGATTATAAAAACCACTTTTAGTGATTCATTTTGTACCTCATGACAATTTACACGTTTCATATTGTATTCTCTATGGCATGAGTCTCTAAACCCCATTGTTGGGGGTGAGGAGCTCTGCTGTGTTTTGATGGATTAATGCAATTACTACTATTTTCCATTCAATCACGCTTGTTTCTATTCTAAGATATTCATTCGCACTTCAACCTGATGAATATGATCATCCGTGACACTCATCATCATTCTCACCTATGAACGCGTGCCTGACAACCACCTCCGTTCTACATGCAATCAAGCTTGAATGTGTATCTCTTGGGTTTTTAATCTAAGATTGGAACCTTCGTGGTATAGGCTAGAATTATTGGCGGCCATTCCTGAGATTCGGAAAGTCTAAACCTTGTCTGTGGTATTCCGAGTAGGATCTAGAAAGGGATGACTGTGACGAGCTTCAAACTCACGAGTGTTGGGCGTGTAACAGATGCAAAAGGATCAATGGATCTTATTCCAACATGATCGAGAACCAACAGCTGATTAGCCGTGCGGTGACAGCGCATTTGGACCATTTTCACTGAGAGGATGGATGGTAGCCATTGACAACGGTGATCCACCAACATACAACTTGCCATCGAAGGAGCCTTGCGTGCATGAAGAAGAAGACAGTAGGAAAGCAAGATTCAGAAGATAGAGCATCTCCAAAACCTCAACCTGTTCTCCATTAATGCATAACAAGTATTTATTTCATGTTCTTTTACTTTTTACAATTAAATCTGAGAATTATTGATATCCTGACTAAGAGTTACAAGATAACCATAACTTGCTTCAAGCCGACAATCTCAGTGGGATTGACCCACACTCACGTAAGGTATTACTTGGACGACCCAGTGCACTTGTTGGTTAGTTGTGCGGAGTTACAAAAGTGTGATTGTAATTTCGTGCACCAAGTTTTTACCGCCGTTGCCGGGGATTGTTCGAGTTTGGACAAATGACGGTTTATCTTGTTGCTTAGATTAGGAATAATTTATTTTTGTTGGTTTAGAGTCTTTTATTTGAGTTTAGTTTCATATTTTAAGTTTGGTGTCAATTGTATGCTTTTATTTTCTTTTAATTTTTTGAATTTGCATGTTCCTAGTTTTTTCTTGATCTTTAAAAATTCTAAGTTTGGTGTCTTCTTTGTGTTTTCCTTTAAATTTTCGAAAATTTGTGTTTGATTTTCTAAAAATTTTAAGTTTGGTGTTTTTGTGCTTTTATTTACTTAAATATTTTTCAAATATTTGTTCTTGGTGTTCATCTTGATCTTCAAAGTGTTCTTGGTGTTCATCTTGACATTCAAAGTTTTCTTGTTTGTTCTCTTTGTTTTGATCTAAAAATTCTAAGTTTGGTGTCATTTTGTTGTTTTTCTCTTTCCTCATTAAAATTAAAAAATAAAAAAATATCTTTTCCTTATTTTACTCATAAATTTCGAAATTTTGCATTAAATTAGTCAAAGATTTTCAAAATCATATCTTTTTTTTAGTCAAGTCAAAGTTCTAATTTCAAAAATTAATCTTTTCAAATATTTTTCAAAAATAAAATCTTTTTAATATCTTCAATCATATATTTTCAATCATATCTTTCTTTTATATAAATGGCAATCATATCTTCTCAATCATATCTTTTTTAAAATAATTTTCAATCATATCTTTTTGATTTTTTTAAAATATTTTTAATTAATTAATTAATTTAGTTTTTAATTTGCTTTTATTTCATTTTCTACTAATTTTCGAAAACCATACCCAGAATTTTTCAAATCTTTTTAATTAATTAGCCATTTTAGCATTCGAATTATTTATCTTTTTACTTTTTCTCTTAATTTTCAAAACTTTTATTTTATTTTTTTTATTTCGTTTTATTTTATTCGGTTAATTTTAATTAAAATAAAATAAAAATAAAAATATATTTTATTTGCAATCCACATCATCTCCCTTTCTCCATCATGGACCTAAGTGGAAGTGAACAGTCCAGAAGGACTCTGGGGTCATATGCTAACCTCATTACAGCTGCATATGGGAGTAGCATTTGTATACCTCCCATCAAAGCAAGCAGTTTTGAGCTAAATCCTCAGCTCATTATCATGGTGTAGCAAAATTGCCAGTATTCTAGTCTTCCACAGGAAGAACCTACTGAGTTTCTGGCACGGTTCTTACAAATTGCTAACACAGTACGTGATAAAGAAGTGGATCAGAATGTCTACAGATTATTACTGTTTCCATTTGCTGTAAAAGATCAAGCTAAGAAGTGGTTAAATAACCAACCCACAGCAAGCATAAAAACATGGAGACAGTTATCAGACAAATTTCTAAATCAATTTTACCCTCCAAAAGGATGACACAGCTAAGGCTGGACATCCAAAGCTTTAAACAAGAGGATCATGAATCCCTTTATAATGCCTGGGAGAGGTACAGAGGGATGCTAAGGAAATGCCCCTCTGAAATGTTTTCAGAGTGGGTACAGTTAGACATCTTCTACTATGGGCTTACAGAAAAAGCTCAGATGTCTCTAGACCATTCAGCTGGTGGATCTATACACAAGAGGAAGACGATTGAAGAAGCTCAAGAACTCATTGATACATTTGCTAGAAATCAGCATCTGTACTCAAGCAGTGAGTCCTCCATAAAAGAAGAGGCTAGGACAGTAACTACTGATCCTAATCCTCAAGAACAGATTGTTGAACTTAATCAGCAATTACTCCTTGTGACAAAACAATTAGCCGAATTTAAAAAGATGCTCCAAGACACTAAAAATGCTAACAAGAATATGGAAGCACATTTGAATCAGACAATACAGCAGCTATCTAAACAGATAACAGAAGAATGTCAAGTTGTCCAATTAAGGAGCGGAAAGACATTGAATAAATCAACTCAAAGTAGCAGAAAGCCAAGAAAGGAACAACTGACAGAGGATGACCAAACCACTGCCCAAAATCCCTCTGAGGATAGCAAGAGCCCAGAGAGGAATAATTCTGGTGTTCAAACGCCAGAAAAGGGCGGGAAGCTAGCGTTAAACGCCCATCCAGCACCCTATCCTGGCGTTCAAACGCCATTGAGGGATCAGACACCTGCAAGTGCTGATAGTAACCCCTCTAAGAAGGCTTCTCCAACCACCTCTGTAGGGAATAAACCTGTAGCAACTAAGGTTGAAGAATATAAAGCCAAGATGCCTTATCCTCAGAAACTCCGCCAAGCGGAGTAGGATAAATAATTTGCCCGCTTTCCAGACTATCTCAGGACTCTTGAGATAAAGATCCCATTTGCAGAGGCACTTGAGCAAATACCCTCTTATGCTAAGTTCATGAAAGAGATCTTAAGTCATAAGAAGAATTAGAGAGAAACTGAAAAATTTTTTCTCACTGAAGAATGTAGTGCAGTCATTCTGAAAAGCTTACCAAAGAAACTTCAAGATCCAGGAAGCTTTATAATACCATGCACATTAGAGGGTGCTTGCACCAAGACAGCTCTATGTGACGTTGGAGGAAGTATCAACCTGATACCTGCATCCACTATCAGAAAGCTTGGCTTGACTGAAGAAGTCAAACCAACCCGGATATGTCTTTAACTTGCCGATGGCTCCATTAAATATCCATCAGGCATAATTGAGGACATGATTGTCAAGGTTGGGCCATTTGCCTTTCCTACTGACTTTGTAGTGCTGGAAATGGAGTAGCACAAGAGTGCAACTCTCATTTTAGGAAGACCTTTCCTAGCAACTGGACGAACCCTTATTGATGTACAAAAGGGGAAAGTGACCCTGAGAGTCAATGAGGAGGAGTTCAAGTTAAATGCTGTCAAAGCTATGCAACATCCAGACACATCAGATGACTGCATAAGCACTGATATTATTGACTCTTTGGTGGAAGAGATCAATATGGCTGAAAGTCTTGAATCAAGGCTAGAGGACATCTGTAAAGATGTTCAGCCTGGTCTGGAGGAATCAGAGGAAATAAAAGAACTTCTGAAAATTCCTCAGGAAGAGGATAAGCCTCCTAAACCCTAGCTCAAACCACTACCACCATCCCTGAAATATGTATTTCTGGGAGAAAGTGACACTTTTCTAGTATCATAAGCTCTGCTTTAAATCCACAGGAAGAGAAAGTACTAATTCAAATGCTAAGGACACACAAGACAGCTCTTGGGCAGTCCATAAGTGATCTTAAGGGCATTAGTCCAGCAAGATGCATGCACAAGATCCTATTGGAGGATGATGCTAAGCCAGTGGTTCAACCACAGAGGCGGCTAAATCCAGCCATGAAGGAGGTGGTGCAGAAATAGGTCACCAAGTTACTAGAGGCTGGGATTATTTATCCTATTTCTGATAGCCCCTGGGTGAGCCCTGTCCAAGTTGTCCCCAAAAAAGGGAGACATGACAGTGGTTCATAATGAAAAAAATGAACTGGTTCCCATAAGAACAGTTACAGGATGGCGTATGTGTATTGACTACAGAAGTCTCAATACAGCCACCAGAAAGGATCATTTTCCTTTACCATTCATAGACCAGATGCTAGAGAGACTAGTAGGTCATGACTACTACTGCTTTTTGGATGGCTATTCAGGTTACAACCAAATTACAGTAGAACCTCAAGACCAAGAGAAAATAGCATTCACATGTCCATCTGGAGTATTTGCCTACAGAAGAATGCCTTTTGGTCTGTGCAATGCACCTGCAACCTTTCAGAGATGCATGCTCTCTATTTTCTCTGATATGGTGGAAAAATTTCTGGAAGTCTTCATGGATGACTTCTCAGAATTTGGAGACTCATTCAGCTCCTGTCTTGATCATCTAGCACTTGTTCTGAAAAGGTGCCAAGAGACTAACCTGGTTTTAAACTGGGAAAAATATCACTTTATGGTGACTGAAGGAATTGTCCTTAGCCATAAAATTTTGAACAAAGGGATAGAGGTGGATCAAGCTAAGGTAGAGGTAATTGAAAAATTACCACCACTTGCCAATGTAAAAGCGATCAGAAGCTTTCTGGGACATGCAGGATTCTACAGGAGGTTTATAAAGGATTTTTCAAAATTTGCAAAACCTCTGAGCAATCTGCTAGCTGTTGACACGCCATTTGTGTTTGACACAGAGTGTCTGCAGGCATTTGAAACCCTGAAAGCTAAGCTGGTCACAGCACCAGTCATGTCTGCACCAGACTGGACATTGCCATTTGAACTAATGTGTGATGCCAGTGACCATGCCATTGGTGCAGTGTTAGAACAGAGGCATAACAAGCTTCTGCATGTCATTTACTATGCTAGCCGTGTTTTAAATGATGCACAGAAGAATTACACAACCACAGAAAAAGAGTTACTTGCAGTGGTTTATGCCATTGACAAGTTTAGATCCTATTTAGTAGGTTCAAAAGTGATTGTGTATACTGACCATGCTGCTCTTAAATACCTACTCATAAAGCAAGATTCAAAACCCAGGCTCATAAGATGGATGTTGCTTCTGCAAGAGTTTGATATAGAAATAAGAGACAGAAAAGGGACAGAGAACCAGGTAGCTGATCACCTGTCCTGAATAGAACCAGTAGCAGGGGCGTCCCTTCCTCCTACTGAGATCTCTGAGACCTTTCCGGATGAGTAACTCTTTTCCATTCAAGAGGCACCATGGTTTGCGGACATTGCAAATTATAAAGCTGTGAGGTTCATACCCAATGAGTACAGCAGGGTACAAAGAAAAAAACTAATTTCTGATGCAAAGTACTACCTATGGGATGAGCCATACCTCTTTAAGAGATGTGCAGACGGAATGATCTGCAGATGCGTACCTAGAGAGGAGGCACAGAAGATCCTATGGCATTGCCATGGATCACAGTATGGAGGACATTTCGGAAGTGAGCGAACAGCCACTAAGGTCCTCCAATGTGGCTTCTACTGGCCTACCATCTATAAAGATGCCTGAGAGTTTGTGTGTAACTGTGACAGTTGCCAAAGAGCTGGTAACTTGCCTCATGGTTACGTCATGCCTCAACAAGGGATCTTAGAGATTGAGTTGTTTGATGTATGGGGTATTGACTTCATGGGTCTTTTCCCACCATCATACTCAAATACACATTCTGGTGGCAGTAGACTACGAATCTAAATGGATAGAAGCAATTGCCACACCTACTAATGATACTAAGACTGTGCTGAAGTTCCTCCAGAAATATATTTTCAGCAGATTTGGTGTTCCCGGAGTACTAATCAGTGATGGGGACACTCATTTTTACAATAAACAACTTTACTCTGCTATGGTCAGATATGGAATTAGCCACAAAGTGGCAACTCTGTATCATCCACAGACAAATGGGCAGGCTGAAGTCTCTAACAGAGAACTAAAGAAAATCCTGGAACGGACTGTAATTGCCCGAAGAAAGGATTGGGCAAAAAGTTTGGATGATGCTCTGTGGGCCTACAGAACAGCATTCAAAACTCCTATAGGAACCTCACTATACCAGCTTATGTATGGCAAGGCCTGTCATCTGCCCGTGGAACTGGAACATAAGGCCTACTGGGCAACCAGATTCTGGATGCTAAGTTCGCTGGAGAGAAAAGATTGCTCCAGTTGAATGAGCTAGAGGAATTCAGACTCAATACTTTTGAAAATGCCAATATTTATAAGGAGAAAGCAAAAAAGTGGCATGACAAGAAACTGTCATCTAGAGTCTTTGAACCAGGACAGAAGGTTCTACTATTTAACTCTAGGCTCAGACTATTCCCCGGGAAATTGAAATCCCAGTGGAGGGGACCATATGTGATCACAAGTGTATCACCGTATGGATATGTTGAGCTTCAGGATATTGATTCTGATAAAAAGTTCATTGTTAATGGACAGAGAATCAAACATTATCTTGAAAGCAATTTTGAGCAAGAATGCTCAAAACTGAGGCTTGAATAAAGCTCAGTCAAGGTCCAGCTAAAGACAATAAAGAAGCGCTTGCTGGGAGGCAACCCAGCCATTAGCAGGTTATTTGTCTTACTTAATACTTAGAGAAGTTTAATATAAATTCTCTTCAAGATTAACCATCAAAATTTAAGGAAATCACAGAGTTACAGAAAGATTCAGTGCAAAAAGCAGAGAAAAGGAGCTCACTGGCAAGAAAATTCCAGTAAGGAGCATTTTGGGCGTTAAACGCCATAATGGGTATCTTTCTAGGCGTTTAACGCCAGTAAAGGTACCATTTTGGGCGTTAAATGCCAGAATGGGTACCATTTCTAGGCGTTTAACGCCAAAACTGCAGCATCCTGGGCATTCAGAAAAACGCCCAGTAACAAAGGATTTCTGGCGTTTCACGCCAGCCAGGGTACCTGGCTGGGTGTTAAACGCCCACAATGGCCAACTTATGGGCGTTAAACGCCAGAATGGATACCATTTTGGGCGTTTAACGCCAGAAAAGCAGGGGGAGGAGATTTTGTTTTTCACTTCAAAATTTTTCAAATTTTCATGTTTTGACTCATAATTTTCTGCATAAACATGTTTCAAACTTGCATCATTCATCCTCAATTTTCAAAAATTCAACACTTTTCTAAATCTCTTTTCAAATTACTTTCAAATCCTTCCCAAATATTCTTCAAAAAAACTCAAATATCTTTTCAATTTCTTTCCAAATCTTTTCAAACTCATCATATCATCTCTTATTTCTTAGATGCATAACCAAAATTTTCAGATTTAACCTCTTTGTATCTTTTTCAATTAAAAATCTCTTCTTTTTCATATCTTGATTTTATTTTCTTCCACCAATCATATTTCTATGTGATATCTCTTTCAAAATTTTCGAAATCCCTCCCCTCCTCTTATAAATACACATTCAACAATCCCTTCCTCTCCATCATTCGAATTTGCTTCTCTTCCTCTCTCTCCCATTTCCTTTCTTTTGCTTGAGGACAAACAAACCTCTAAGTTCGGTGTATTTTCTCGTGATCACTGAGCTAAGGCTCATCAAGATCATGGCTCCTAAGGGAAAACAAACCAATTCAAGAGGCAAGAAAGAGAATACTCCAAAGAGTCTTTAGAATCAAGAGAGGTTCTTAACCAAAGAACATGCAGACCATTACCAAAAAATAATGGGTCTGAGGTCAGTGATCCCGGAAGTTAAATTCAATCTAAAAGAAGATGAATATCCGGAGATCCAAGAGCAAATTCAAAACAGAAGATGGGAAATTCTAGCTAATCCTAAAACAAAGGTTGGAAGAAATATGGTTCAGGAATTCTACTCAAATATGTGGCTAACAGATAAGCAGAGAATAACTGGAACTGTCTTTTACACCTACCGAACTATGGTCAGAGGGAGACTTATTTACTTCCATTTAGACAAAATAAGAGAGGTCTTCAAACTACCTCAACTACAAGATGATCCAGAATCTTTTAATAGGAGAATGGTGAGAGTAGATAAGGGGTTGGATCAAGTTCTAGAGGACATATGCCTCCCTGGAACTAAGTGGATAACCAATTCAAAAGGTGTCCCAAACCAACTCAAGAGGGGAGATCTCAAACCAGTCGCAAGAGGCTGGTTGGACTTCATTGGGTGTTCTATATTGCCCACAAGCAACTGCTCTGAGGTCACTGTCAAAAGAGCAGTGATGATTCATTGTATCATGCTGGGAAAAGAAGTGGATATTCATCATCTGATTTCTTATGAGATTTACACAATTGCAAACAAGAACTCCACTGAAGCCAAACTGGCCTACCCA
Source organism: Arachis ipaensis (assembly GCF_059453495.1). Classification (NCBI taxonomy): domain Eukaryota; kingdom Viridiplantae; phylum Streptophyta; class Magnoliopsida; order Fabales; family Fabaceae; genus Arachis; species Arachis ipaensis. The sequence goes on along the minus strand of NC_142441.1, from coordinate 86,589,318 downwards.
AGCTTAATTTCTCTGCTATGTAAAGATGCTGGGGTGAGGATGGGAGTAGATGAATTCATCCAATCGAACACCCAATCACCAAGAAGTCAATGGAAGGACAAGTGCAAGACAACTCCATCAAAAGGAGGGCGCAGGAGTTCCTCCCAGAAATCCCTGAAATTGACTACTGGACCCACCTAGAAGCATCTATCACCAAGCTGCAAGAAGCTATGGATCAACATAAGGAAGAACAGCAGAAGCAAAACTGCATGCTTTGCAAACTGCTTAAGGAACAGGAGAAGCAGGGGTGTGAGCTACAGGAGCTGAAGCGCCAGAAGCTCTCCCTTGAAGGACCAAACACCCCACAGAGTGAAGGAGCATCCACTGCTCAAAATCAAGGTTGTTGAGTCCTAACTCTGTGATAACCTCTATTATTAGGAATCTATTTTAAGAGTCATTTATTTTTCTGTTTTTAACTTTCGATCTTCTATTATTATTGGTTTGCTCTTATATTTATTTTTGAGTCTTATTTTTATTCCATGATTAATAAAATTTAAAGTTTATGTCTTAAAGCTATGAATGTCCTATGAATCCATCACTTTTCTTAAATAAAAAGTGTTTTTAATTGCAAAAGAAAAAAAGTACATGAATTTTAAATTTTAAAACAGATTAATTATTTTGATGTGGTGGCAATACTTTTTGTTTTTCTGAATGAATGCATGAACAGTGCATATTTTTGAATTTGTTGTCCATGAATGTTAAAATTGTTGGCTCTTGAAAGAATGATGGAAAAGGAGAAATTTAGTGATGATCTGAAAAATCATAAAAATGATTCTTGAAGTAAGAAAAAGCAGTGAAAAAAAAAAAAGAAAGAAAGAAAAAAAAGAGAAAAAAAAAAAACAAGCAGAAAAAGCCAATAGCCCTTTAAACCAAAAGGCAAGGGTAAAATAAAAAGGATCCAAGGCTTTGAGCATCAGTGGATAGGAGGGCCCATAGGAATAAAATCCTGGCCTAAGCGGCTAAACCAAGCTGTCCCTAACCATGTGCTTGTGGCGTGAAGGTGTCAAGTGAAAACTTGAGACTGAGCGGTTAAAGTCATGGTCCAAAGCAAAAAAACAAAAAGAGTGTGCTTAAGAGCTCTGGACACCTCTAATTGGGGATTCTAGCAAAGCTGAGTCACAATCTGAAAAGGTTCACCCAGTTATGTGTCTGTGGCATTTATGTATCCGGTGGTAATATTGGAAAACAAAGTGCTTAGGGTCACGGCCAAGACTCATAAAGTAACTGTGTTCAAGAATCAACATACTGAACTTGGAAAATCAATAACACTATCTAAATTCTGAGTTCCTATAGATGCCAATCATTCTAAACTTCAAAGGATAAAGTGAGATGCCAAAACTGTTCAGAAGCAAAAAGCTAATAAGCCCTGCTCATCTAATTAAGACAGATCTTCATAGATGTTTTTGGAATTCATTGTATATTCTCTTCTTTTTATCCTATTTGATTTTCAGTTGCTTGAGGACAAGCAACAATTTAAGTTTGGTGTTGTGATGAGCGGATAATTTATACACTTTTTGGCATTGTTTTTAGTATGTTTTTAGTATATTTTAGTTAGTTTTTATTATGTTTTTATTAGTTTTTATTCAAAAATCACATTTCTGAACTTTACTATGAGTTTTTATGTTTTTATGTGATTTCAGGTATTTTCTGGCTGAAATTGAGGGACCGAAGCAAAAATCTGATTCAGATGCTGAAAAAGGACTGCAGATGCTGTTGAATTCTGACCTCCCTGCACTCGAAATGGATTTTCTGGAGCTATTGACGCGCTGTCAATTGCGTTGGAAAATAGACATTCTGGGCTTTCCAGCAATATATAATAGTTTATAATTTGCCCGAGATTTGATGGCTCAAACTGGCATTCTAAATCAGCATAGAAATTCTGGCGTCAAAACGTCAGAACTAGCATAAAAGCAAGAGTTAAACGCCCAAACTGGCACAAAAGCTGGCGTTTAACTCCAAGAAAAGTCTCTACACATGAAATCTTCAATGCTCAGCCCAAGCACACACCAAGTGGGCTCCGGAAGTGGATTTTTACACTAAACACCCTAGCTTACTCATTTTCTGTAACCCTAGGTCACTAGTTGATTATAAAAACCACTTTTAGTGATTCATTTTGTACCACATGACACTTTACACATTTCATATTGTATTCTCTATGGCATGAGTCTCTAAACCCCATGGTTGGGGATGAGGAGCTCTACTGTGTTTTGATGGATTAATGCAATTACTATTGTTTTCCATTCAATCACGCTTGTTTCTATTCTAAGATATTCATTCGCACTTCAACCTGATGAATGTGATGATCTGTGACACTCATCATCATTCTCACCTATGAACGTGTGCTTGACAGCCACCTCCATTCTACATGCAATCAAGCTTGAATGTGTATCTCTTGGTTTTCTAATCTAAGATTGGAACCTTCGTGGTATAGGCTAGAATTATTGGCGGCCATTCCTGTGATCTGAAAAGTCTAAACCTTGTCTGTGGTACTCCGAGTAGGATCTAGGAAGGGATGACTATGACGAGCTTCAAACTCGCGAGTGTTGGGCGTGTGACAGACGCAAAAGGATCAATGGATCCTATTCCAACATGATCGAGAACCAACAGCTGATTAGCCGTGCGGTGACAGCGCATTTGGAACATTTTCACTGAGAGGACGGATGGTAGCCGTTGACAACGGTGATCCACCAACATACAGCTTGGCATGGAAGGAGCCTTGCGTGCATGAAGAAGAAGACAGTAGGAAAGCAGATATTCAGAAGATAGAGCATCTCCAAAACCTCAACCTGTTCTCCATTACTGCATAACAAGTATTTATTTCATGTTCTTTTACTTTTTACAATTAAATCTGAGAATTATTGATATACTGACTAAGAGTTACAAGATAACCATAGCTTGCTTCAAACCGACAATCTCCGTGGGATCGACCCTTACTCACGTAAGGTATTACTTGGACGACCCAATACACTTGCTGGTTAGTTGTGCGGAGTTACAAAAGTGTGATTGTAATTTCGTGCACCATAACTCTAAATCCTTCTGTCAGCAGAGTTCCTTCAAATCCATTACTGCCTTCACATTGTCTTTAGTCTTGTCTTTAATGTCCATTACCGTATTAAAGACATTTTTCTCAATGTGCATCACATCAAGATTATGTCTTACCAAATTGTCTTTCTAATAGGGTAACTCCCAAAATATACTTTGTTTTGTCCAATTATGAGTAACACCAAAACCAAGACATGAACAAGATTCACCTTTCGTACTTCTTAGAAGATTGCAAACACTTCGCTAAACATCCTCACCTGACAATCGAACCAAGAGCATTTACCACCATGTTTCAAAGTAGAAGTAATTGATTGATTCATACAATATGGACATGCAAATTTACCTGCAGTGCTCCAACCCGATAGCATGCCATACGCAGGAAAATCGTTTATTGTCCACATGAGCGCAGCTTTCATCATCAAAAAAATTTTCTTTTGGGATATGTCATATGTAATGACACCTTCATTCCATTACAGCTTTAACTCATCTATCAACGGTTGCAAATAAACGTCTATTTTTGCCTTGGGATTATGGGGTCCTGGAATTATTAAGGTCAGGAACATATATAGTGTGGTCATGCATAGTTCTGGTGGAACATTGTAGGGAGTCATAACCACAGACCAACAATAGTAAGGGGTAGCTGATTGACTATAGGGGAAATCCATCGGCACATAAACCTAATCTCACATTCCTTGGTTCTGCGGCAAAGTCCGAATGCTTGAGATCAAATTGTTTCCATGCTTCCCCGTCTGATGGGTGACATAGTACTCCTGGTTTCCTATGTTGTGCACAGTGCCAACTCATATGTGGAGCAGAACTCAAAGAAGCATATAATCATTTTAACCTAGGAATAAGAGGTAAGTAGTGCATCCTTTTCACAGGAATCTCCTTGTGTCTTCCATTCACTATTTTTCCATCATACCATGGTGCACCACGAAACTTACATTCCTTTAAATCTTTGCAATCTTCAGCATAGAACAACATGCAACTATTAACGCAACAATCAATCTTTACTAAAGTTAACCCAAGTTTAGAACATATTTTTTTAGTTTAATAGAATTTTTTTGGGATTACATTATCTTTTGGGTGGGTCTCTCTCATTAGTTAAAGCAGTTGATAGATATATTGCTGAGAAATATTTCCTTCAGATTTAATTTTCATTAATCTAATAGCAAATGAAAGCTCAACGTGGTTTTCACTTCCTGGCTACGAAGGCTTTTTGATGCATGCAACAAGTCATAGAAATTCTTAGCATCAGCATTTGAAGACTCCTCGTCCTCAGAATCACTGTGGCCTTCAAACTTAAATCCAATAAAAGCGTCATAAATCAGCTCCTCCGTCCTATTAGGGTGTGCACTACTCCTAGCTCCCATCTCTCCCTCCTATTAGGGATCTCACATAATGTTGGGTTATTTTTTCCATGACTTGTCCAAAGCTAATAATCAAGAAGAAATCCTTTCCTATATAGATGGATTATTGCATCTTCAGACTACATATAAACCTTACTTTTACACATAGAACAAGGGCATCTAATTTGTCCATTTGACAAATTTGCCGATCTCTCAACAAAGGAAATAAATTCTTCTACCCCTTTTGTAAATTCATTAGTTAAACCTTTTCGATCAGGTCTAAGTCTATTGTACATCCAATTATGACTCTGACTCATATTCATAACCTGTCCCATTAGTAATAGTGCATCTTAATCAAATGCATGAACAAATTACATTTTAAGAACTACAATAAAATGACAATTGATAAACAATTAAGTAAATAAAAATAAAGTACCTTAACTCGTTGGATACCCTCACACAATTATAAAGCTTGGAAATAAAATAGAAGCAACACAATCAACTTTAAATCTGAACAAAAGGATAAAATAAAACACATTAAATAAGAATCTACCCCCTCTACATTCAATAATGAACACATTAAATAACAAGTACACCAAGACCCAAGACCCAAATCATATATAAATAGCATAACACCGAGTGTAGTATGACGTTAGGCAATTAATATATGAATTATTAGTAGGAGATAAGGTACACATGATGATATAAGAGTAGTAGCAACCATTTATTATGAATAAAAAATAGACAGAGACATATTCCATTTTTTCTCCAACCATTTTCAAAGTTATTCAGTATCCACATCTTGCTTACTCATTTATCTTTGAGTCATTTTTCATATTAATTAATTATTATTTAAGAGAAAATGATTGAATTTATCAGCAGGAAAAAAGTATATATAGAATATTAATATTGAAAGGTGTAGGGTTTTGGGGTCCTTAGTCTCTCATAGTGTGGGCATGTGATAAGAGCAAAAGTACCAAAGTAACAGAAGAGAAGAGTGGCGTTGTTGTGGGAAATGGATAGTGCAGAAGCAACAACACCTCAAAGTAACAGCACCCCCTATTAACAATTCTTAAGTCCCGAAGTAAAACCTGCTTGGAATGAATTGAGTAAGCATGATGAAAAGAGAAGAAAATGAAGTATAAGATGATTAGTGCAACAAGGGTATGTGGATGATGATGGTGGAAAGTGGAAGCCATGCATTAGTTCCCTGAGTTTTAAGGAGATTAGAAAGGTTGAGTTTGGACATACGAATAAGACAATGGTGAGTCTTTATAGATAATAAGAAGAACCGGCAGAGGTTGACTATGAGCTGCATTAAATTCTCGAAGTTAAATAAAAAAAATAAAGGAATAAATTTTATTTGGAATAATTTATCTTTTTGATAAAATTTTAATCATCTGGTCTAGTCAGATTTTTAGTAATAAAATTTTAATCCCAATAGGTCAGAAAAAAATTCAAATTATAAAACATATTTATATACTAATACTAATTGAGGCAAGGCATTTGTATTTAGAAAAATATAATAATAAAGTCAACTATAGTATTAGTAGATAAGTATTCATTATTGTAATAACTAAAAAGCATTGATGAGCGGATATTTTATACGCTTTTTGGGGTTAATTTTAGGTAGTTTTTAGTATGTTTTTCCGTTAGTTTTTAGTATATTTTCATTAGTTTCTAGGCAAAATTCATATTTCTGGACTCTACTATGAGTTTGTGTGTTTTTCTGTAATTTCAGGTATTTTCTAGCTGAAATTGAGGGAGCTGAGCAAAAATCTGATTCAGGCTGAAAAAGGACTGTTGATGCTGTTGGATTCTGACCTTTCTGCACTCGGAATGGATTTTCTGGAGCTACAAAAGTCCAATTGGTGCGCTCCTAATTGCGTTGGAAAGTAGACATCTAGGGCTTTCCAGCAATATATAATAATCAATACTTTGCTCAAGGATAAACGATGTAAACTGGCGTTCAACGCCAGTTCCATGTTGCAGTCTGGCGTTAAACGCCAGAAACAGGTTACAAGTTGGAGTTAAACGCCCAAAACAGGTTACAACCTGGCGTTTAACTCTAGAAACAGCCTAAGCACGTGTAAAGCTTAAGTCTCAGCCCCAGCACACACCAAGTGGACCCCAGAAGTTGATTTCTGCACTATTTATCATAGTTTACTCATTCTCTGCAAACCTAGGTTACTAGTTTAGTATTTAAATAACTTTTAGAGATTTATTTTTTACCTCATGACATTTTAGATCTGAACTTTGTACTCTTTGACGGCATGAGTCCCTAAACTCTATTGTTGGGGGTGAGGAGCTCTGCTGTATCTCGATTAATTAATGCAATTATTTCTGTTTTCTATTCAAACACGCTTGTTTCTATCCAAGATATTCATTTGCACTTTAATATGATGAATGTGATGATCCGTGACACTCATCACCATTCTCAATCTATGAACGCGTGCTTGACAACCACTCCCGTTCTACCTTCGATTGAATGAATATCTCCTGGATTCCTTAATCAGAATCTTCGTGGTATAAGCTAGAATCCATTGGCAGCATTCTTGAGAATCCAGAAAGTCTAAACCTTGTCTGTGGTATTCCGAGTAGGATTCAGGGATTGAATGACTACGACGAGCTTCAAACTAAGAAGGGTTGGGCGTAGTGACAGACGCAAAAGGATCAATGGATCCTATTCCAGCATGAGTGAGAACCGACAGATGATTAGCCATGCGGTGACAGCGCACCTGGACCATTTTCACTGAGAGGACGGATGGTAGCCATTGACAACGGTGATCCACCAACACACAGCTTGCCATAGGAGGAATCTTGCGTGCGTGAAGAAGAAGACAGGGGGAAAGCAGAGATTCAGAAGACAAAGCATCTCCAAAACTCCAACATATTCTCCATTACTGCATAACAAGTATTTATTTCATGCTCTTTTATTTTTTGCAATTCAAACTGATAATCATAATTAATCTCCTGACTAAGATTTACAAGGTAACCATAGATTGCTTCAAGCCAACAATCTCCGTGGGATCGACCCTTACTCACGTAAGGTATTACTTGGACGACCCAGTGCACTTGCTGGTTAGTTGTGCGGAGTTGTGAAAAGTGTGAATCACAATTTCGTGCACCAAGTTTTTGGCACCGTTGCCGAGGATTGTTCGAGTTTGGACAACTGCCGGTTTATTTTGTTGCTTAGATTAGGAAAAATTTTTCTTTTTGGTTTAGAGTCTTCTATTACTGTTTTTGGTTGAAATTTCTTTTTTTTAAATCCTTATTTTTTTTACTAAATACCTTGTTAAAACACGTTAAATTTATAGCTCAATTGGCTAGAGCGTTGTGCTTATGTTCTTGGTACTTGGCTATCTTCTTTTTAAAAAACTTTTTCAAAAATAATTTTTCTTTGAATAAATCTTGTGCCAAACTTTAAGTTTGGTGTTTTATTGTTGATTTTTCTTTAGCTTTTGAAAATTTTATTTTGGTTTTCTAAAAATTTTAAGTTTGGTGTTCTATCTTCATGTTATTGTTGTTCTTGTGAGTCTTCAAAGTGTTCTTGAGTCTTCCTTGTGTTTTGATCTTAAAATTTTTAAGTTTGGTGTTCCTTGGTGTTCCCCTCCAAAATTTTCGAAAATAACGAACATTAGATCTAAAAATTTTAAGTTGTGTGTCTTTTGTGTGTTTTTCTCTTTCATTATAAAATTCAAAAATCAAAAAAATATCTTTCCTCTCTATTTTAAAGTGAATTTTCAAAAATTGCTTTTAAAATTCAGATTTCTATTTCAAAATTTAAAATCTTTTTCAAAAATCTTATCCAAAGTTTTTCAAATCTTCTTAATTAAGTAATTATTTTTGTTTTAATTTTTTTATTTATTCTTAATTTTCAAAATCTATATTTAATTTTTAGTTATTTTATTTCATTTTTTTTATTATTCGTTCTCTTTTTATAAAATAAAAATAAAATATATTTTAATTGCAATTCACATCAATTTCCTTTTCTCCATCATGGACCTAAGTGGAAATGAGTAGTCCAGAAGGACTCTGGGGTCATATGCTAACCCCACTACTGCTTCATATGGGAGCAGTATCTGTATACCCTACATTGGAGTCAGTAGCTTTGAATTGAATCCTCAGCTCATTATCATGGTGCAGTAAAGTTGCCAGTATTCCGGTCTTCCACAGGAAGAACCTACAGAGTTTCTGGCACAGTTTTTACAAATTGCTAACACAGTACATGATAAAGAAGTAGATCAGGATGTCTACAGATTATTACTGTTTCCATTTGCTGTAAAAGACCAAGCTAAGAGGTGGTTAAATAACCAACCTAAGGCTAGCATAAGGACATGGAAACAGCTGTCAGAAAAATTCCTGAATCAATACTTCCCTCCAAAATGGATGACACAACTAAGGCTGGACATCCAAGGCTTTAAACAAGGAGATAATGAATCTCTTTATGATGCCTGGGAGAGATACAGAGAGATGTTAAGAAAATGCCCCTCTGAAATATTTTCAGAATGGGTGCAGTTAGACATCTTTTATTATGGGCTTACAGAGAAAGCTCAAATTTCTCTAGATCACTCAGCTGGTGGATCTATACACATGAGAAAGACAATTGAAGAGGCTCAAGAGCTTATTGATACAGTTGCCAGAAATCAGCATCTGTACCTAAATAGTGAATCTTCTATGAAAGAAGATACTAAAACAGTAACTGCTGAACTTAGTCCTGCAGAACAAATTACTGAATTCAATCAGCAATTAAACTTTCTAACAAAACAGCTGGCCGAATTCAAGGAGATACTACAAGACACAAGAATGGCTAATATAAATATGGAGGTACAGTTGAAGCAAACAGAACAACAGTTATCAAAACAAATAACAGAAGAGTGCCAAGCAGTTCAATTAAGAAGTGGAAAAACATTAAATACCTCACTTCAAGGTAGCAGGAAGCCAACAAATGAACAAACTACTATTCAAAATCCCTCTGAGGACAGTAAGAGCCCAGAGAGGAATAACTCTGGTGTTCAAACGCCAGAAACAAGCAAGGAGTTGGCGTCAAACGCCCGATGGAAGCTCAGTTCTGGCATTCAAACACCGGGAACAAGTAAGGAGTTGGCGTCCAACGCCAATCCAGCTTCTAACCCTGGCATTCAAATGCCAGTGAGGGATCAGACATACACAAGTGCTGATAACAACCCCTCTAAAAATGCTTCTCCAACCACTTCTGTAGGAAATAAACCTGCAGCAACTAAGGTTGAGGAATATAAAGCCAAGATACCTTATCCTCAAAAACTCTGCCAAGAGGAGCAGGATAAGAAATTTGCTCGCTTTGCAGATTATCTCAGGACTCTTGAAATAAAGATTTCGTTTACAGAGGCACTTGAGCAAATACCTTCTTATGCCAAGTTCATGAAAGAGATCTTGAGTCATAAAAAGGATTACAGAGAAACTGAAAGAGTTCTCCTCACTGAAGAATGCAGTGCAGTCATTCTGAAAAGCTTTCCAGAAAAGCTTAAAGATCCCAGGAGCTTTCTGATACCATGCATATTAGAGGGTAATTGCACCAATACAGCTTTTTGTGATCTTGGGGTAAGCATCAACCTAATACCTGCATCCAATATCAGAAAAGCTTGGTTTAACTGAAGAAGTTAAACCAACCCGGATATGTCTCCAGCTTGCTGATGGCTCCATTAAATACCCATCATTCATGATTGAGGACATGATTGTCAGGGTTGGGCCGTTCGCCTTTCCCACTGACTTTGTAGTGCTGGAAATGGAGGAGCACAATAGTGCTACTCTTATTCTTGGAAGACCTTTCCTAGCAACTGGACGAACTCTCATTGATGTCCAAAAGGGGGAAGTAACCCTGAGAGTCAATGAGGATGAGTTTAAGTTGAATGCTGTCAAAGCCATGCAGCATCCAGACACACCAAAAGACTGCATGAAAGTTGATCTCATTGACTCTTTGGTAGAGGAGGTCAACATGGCTGAGAGTATCGAATCAGAGCTGGAAGACATCTTTAAAGATGTTCAGCCTGATTTGGAGGGTTCAGAGGAATTGAAAGAACCTCTAAGACTTCCTCAGGAAGAGGAGAAACCTCCTAAACCCGAGCTCAAGCCATTACCACCATCCCTGAAATATGCATTTCTGGGAGAGAGTGACACTTTTTCAGTGATCATAAGCTCTACTTTAAATCCACTGGAAGAGGAAGCACTAATTCAAGTGCTAAGGACACACAAGACAGCTCTTGGGTGGTCCATAAGTGACCTTAAGGGCATAAGCCCAGCTAGATGCATGCACAAAATCCTATTGGAGGATGATGCTAAGCCAGTGGTTCAACCACAGAGGCGGCTAAATCCAGCTATGAAGGAAGTGGTACAGAAAGAGGTCACCAAATTACCAGAGGCTGGGATTATTTATCCTATTTCTGATAGCCCCTGGGTGAGCCCTGTTCAAGTTGTTCCCAAGAAGGGAGGCATGACAGTGGTTCATAATGAAAAAAATGAATTGGTTCCTACAAGAACAGTTACAGGGTGGCGCATGTGTATTGACTACAGAAGGCTCAATACAGCCACCAGAAAGGATCATTTTCCTTTAACATTCATAGACCAGATGCTAGAGAGACTAGTAGGTCATGAATATTACTGCTTTTTGGATGGCTATTCAGGTTACAACCAAATTGCAGTAGATCCTCAGGACCAAGAGAAAACAGCATTCACATGTCCTTCTAGAGTATTTGCTTACAGAAGAATGCCTTTTGGTCTGTGTAATGCACCTGCAACCTTTCAGAGGTGCATGCTCTCTATCTTCTCTGATATGGTAGAGAAGTTTTTGGAAGTCTTCATGGATGACTTTTCAGTATATGGAGACTCATTCAGCTCCTGCCTTGACCATTTAGCACTTGTTCTGAAAAGATGCCAAGAGACCAACCTAGTTTTAAACTGGGAAAAATGTCACTTTATGGTGACTGAAGGAATTGTCCTTGGGCATAAAATTTCAAACAAGGGAATAGAGGTGGATCAAGCTAAAGTGGAAGTAATTGAAAAATTACCACCACCTGCTAATGTTAAGGCAATCAGAAGCTTTCTGGGGCATGCAGGATTCTACAGGAGGTTTATAAAGGATTTTTCAAAAATTACAAAACCCCTGAACAATCTGCTAGCTGCTGACACGCCATTCGTGTTTGACACAGAATGTTTGTAGGCATTTGAGACTCTGAAAGCTAAGCTGGTCACAGCACCAGTTATTTCTGCACCAGACTAGACTTTACCATTTAAACTAATGTGTGATGCCAGTGACCACGCCATTGGTGCAGTACTGGGGGTAGAGGCATGACAAGCTTCTGCATGTCATTTATTATGCTAGCCGTATTTTAAATGATGCCCAAAAAAATTACACAACCACAGAAAAAGAATTGCTTGCAGTGGTTTATGCCATTGACAAGTTTAGATCATACTTAGTAGGATCAAAAGTGATTGTGTACACTGACCATGCTGCTCTTAAATATCTACTCACAAAGCAGGATTCAAAACCCAGGCTCATAAGATGGGTGTTGCTTCTGCAAGAGTTTGATATAGAAATAAAAGACAGAAAAGGGACAGAGAACCAAGTGGCTGATCATCTGTCCTAGATAGAACCAGCAGAAGGGGAGTTTCCCCCCTCTATTGAGATCTCTGAGACCTTTCCAGATGAGCATTTGTTTGCCATTCAGGAAATACCATGGTTTGCAGTCATTGCAAACTATAAAGCTGCAAGGTTCATACCCAAGGAATACAGCAGGCAACAAAAGAAAAAATTAATTACTGATGCAAAGTACTACTTGTGGGATGAACCCTATCTCTTTAAGAGATGTGCAGACGGAATAATCCGTAGGTGTATGCCTAGAGAAGAAGCACATAGGATCTTATGGCATTGCCATGGATCACAATATGGAGGCCATTTCGGAGGTGAGCGAACAGCCACCAAGGTCCTCCAATGTGGCTTCTACTGGCCTACACTCTATAGAGATTCCTGAGAATTTGTACGTAACTGTGACAGTTGCCAAAGAGCTGGTAATCTGCCTCATGGTTACGCCATGCCTCAACATGGAATCTTGGAGATTGAGTTGTTTGATGTATGGGGAATTGACTTCATGGGACCTTTTCCACCATCATACTCAAACACTTATATTCTGGTGGCAGTCGACTATGTATCAAAATGGGTAGAGGCCATTGCCACACCCACCAATGATACTAAAATAGTGCTGAAGTTCCTCCAGAAACATATCTTCAGCAGGTTTGGTGTCCCTAGAGTACTAATCAGTGATGGGGGCACTCACTTCTGCAACAAACAACTTTACTCTGCCATGGTCCGGTATGGAATTCGCCACAAGGTGGCGACTCTATATCATCGACAGACAAATGGGCAAGCTGAAGTTTCTAACAGAGAACTAAAAAGAATCCTGGAATGGACTGTAAGTACCCGTAGAAAGGATTGGGCAAGAAGCTTAGATGATGCTCTATGGGCTTACAGAACAGCATTTAAGACTCCTATAGGGACCTCTCCATACTAGCTTGTGTATGGTAAGGCCTGTCATCTGCCCATGGAACTGGAACATAAGGCCTACTGGGCAACCAGATTCCTAAACTTTGATGTCAAATTAGCTGGAGAAAAAAGATTGCTCCAGCTGAATGAGCTAGAGGAATTCAGATTCACTGCTTTCGAAAATGCCAAGCTTTATAAAGAGAAATAAAAAAGGTGGCATGACAGAAAGCTGTCATCTAGAGTCTTTGAACCAGGACAAAAGGTTCTGTTGTTTAACTCTAGGCTCAGGCTATTCCCCGGGAAACTGAAATCCCGGTGGAGGGGACCATATGTGATTACAAGTGTATCACCATATGGTTATGTGGAGCTTCAAGACATTGATTCTGATAAGAAGTTCATTGTTAATGGACAGAGAATCAAGCACTATCTTGAAGGCAATGTTGAGCAAGAGTGCTCAAGGCTGAGGCCAGATTAAAAGCTCAGCAAGGTCCAGCTAAAGACAATAAAGAAGCGCTTGCTGAGAGGCAACCCAACCATTAGCAAAACTTTTTCTGCTATTTTATTTTATTTTATTTTATTCTTCATTTTATTTATTTTTAATATATGAGCTTAATATTAACAAGGTAAAGAATCAATTGCATAAGTCCATAGGGTTACAGAAGAATTCAGAGCACAAAACAGGAAAAAGGAGCTCACTGGCAAGAAAACGCCAGTAAAAGGCACAATTGGGCGTTAAACGCCCAAAAGGAGAATCTACTGGGCATTTAACGCCAGTAAAGATAGCCATCTGAGCGTTAAACGCCAGAAAGAAGCAGCTTCTGGGCTTTAACGCCAGATTTACAGCATCCTGGGCGTTGATGAGAGAACTTTTGCGTGGTCTAGAAAATTGCAGATAAATCCTCGTTGCAAGTATAGTTCCTAAACCAACAAAAGTCCTTTCATACAAACGTTTTGGTTGTCACAAGTAACAAAACCCTAAATAAATTGATAACTGAAGTATTCAAACCTCGGGTCATCTTCCAAGGAACTGCAGGGAAGTATGTTCTTATTATTGGTTAGGGAGATTGTAAATTGGGGTTTTGAGAATGAGGAGTGAATAGTTTAATTAGCAAATAAAGTAAATGAAGAACAAGCAATTTAAATGGAAAGTAAAATAAATAAATGACTGTAAATAAACTTTTGGCAAGGTATGAGAAATTGGAGGTCCTATCCTAGTTATCCTTATCAATGATGATGAGAATTGAATCTTAATTCCACTTTGTTAACCTTTACTAAGATAAAGGAAGGTCAAGGGATTAATTGGTTTGATCTTCGAATCCTATTTATTTCCTAAGAAATGATTGGGTTAATTAACAAAGATAACAATTATCATTCATGTTTGAGTTTGATAACTCCTGAGTTACTGATTTCTTAACCAAGACCAAAAGGAGAAAAGTAAATCTACTGGAATAAAAATGCCTTCAGATGGGAATAACAATAATGTAAATAAAAGAAAAGCAATAATAAACTGAAATACCTCAAATAACATTAATTCAAAAGAGTAATCTATAACATAGAAGAATTCATAAATTAAATTGCAACATCAAATAACCAACTAAAGTAATAGAATGAATAAAAAGTGAAAGGGAAGCTTAAAGTAGAGGAACATTGAACCTGGGATCGAGAGTCACTCCTAAAACTAAGAGAAATCCTAAATCCTAATCCAAAAGAGAGAAGAGAGAGGAGAGAACCTCTCTCTAAACTAAATCTAAATCATGAAAAACTAACTAAACTGGAGTTTTCCTTGGCACGCGATCGCGTCAGTCATGGGGCCGCGTCATATGTATTTCGCTCGAGGCGCGCGGTCGCGTCAGTCATGTGGCCGCGTCGCTGCTTCTTCGCGCTTGGCATGCGTCCGCGTCGCCCATGCGATCGCGTGGCTGCCAGTTTCTCCAAAAACTCCGTTTTGTGTTTTCTTTCCATTTTTGTATGTTTCCTTTCCATCCTTTAAGTCATTCCTGCCTTAGAAGATCTGAAACTACTCAACACACGAATCACGACATCGAATGGAAATAAAGGTAATTAAAATAATTAATTTTAAAGCATAGGAAACATGTTTTTCACATACATCATATAATAAGGAAGGGAAAGTAAAACTATGCAATTAATATGAATAAGTGGGTGAATGATTGAATAAATCACTCAGATTAAGCACAAAATATATCATAAAATATGGGTTTATCAACCTCCCCACACTTAAACAATAGCATGTCCTCATGCTAAGTCCAAGAGTAATGTTAGGTTAAAGTGGTGGAATGCCATGCAATGCAATCTAATCTAAATGCAACTACCTAAATGAATGATGCATCATGCAATTCTAATTTTTATTTACTTGAATATAAAGCTTGCATGTAGTTGAATTAATTCACATTCTCAAGGAGTCAAATATATATATATATATATATATATATATATATATAGCCAAGCCTTAGATAGTGATAAAGTGCCTTTACAATTGAGATGGGAGAGAAAAAAAATATTTTATAAACTTGCAAGACAATTAATAATTTAAGCAGAGATATATGTTAATGAGCTATTGAACCCTCACTGGATTTTGTATTTACTCTCTAATCACTCAGTGTTTATTGGGTTAATCACTCTATTCTTCTTTTTATTCTTACTTTTTATAACTTTGTTCTTCATCTAACCAATCAACAATTATAGAATATAGACATACCAAAAATCATGAGGTCTTGAATTAAGGTTGTAATGCGGCCAAGGTAAAGGTAAGGGTATATGTATAAGGCTAAGTGAGCTAATAAGTGAATCCTTAATTAGTCTAAGATATCACCTAACATACATACTTTGTAAAGCAAAGCTTCTTTACATGCTCATGACTTAATGTTTATTATTTTTATCCCATGTGCATTGCTTTATTTCACATTTGGGGAATTCTTTTGTGTCCCCTTTATTTAAATACTGAAAATTAAATTTTTTTTAATGCACATGGTAATTCAATTATTTTGATTTTACATGAGCATGCTTCCCAAAACTTTTTATTTTGAATTATTTTATTCTTTTCAACTTTTCTACCCTTTTGTTTTTATCATCCATGTTCCCAATAGGTTTTCCCACATTTAAATCATACATACTTCCTATCTTAATCTAACCAAGGATTCAACTTGGGATTTTTATTTTATTTTTCTGCTTAAGGCTAGTAATGTGGTTTATAGAATAAAAGGGGATTTAAAGGCTCAAGGGGGCTAACAAGGGTGATGTAAAAGGTAAGCTATTTTGGGATAAGTGAGCTAAAAATCAAACAATGGCCTCAATCACTCTCTTGGTATGTATCTCTATTCTATAATTGGACATATAAATTAAAACAAAGTAAAGAACACCAGAATACAAAAGAAGGGTGGAACACACAGGAATAAAAATTATGGTTTGAATGTAACCATACAATTAAGCTCAAAACTCACAGGCTGTGTGTTCTCTAGCTCAAAAATCATTTATCAGTTATGTATGTCATGCAGGTTTAGTTAAAAATTCCCATTATTCTCAATGTAAAACTTAAGGTGGCTTTAAAGTTCTAGTGTTTCTCCTTGATGAAATGTTGTTAACTAACTAACATGTAATGCTATATATACAAGGTGTGTAGATTGTTTCTATTATGTTCAAGTCCCTAGTTTACTTCCTTTTTATATTTTTCAATTCAAACTAAGCTATCTTATGCTAAAAAGGGTAAACTATACTAATTAATCCACAATTTCTATAACTAATAAGTTAGAATTGTAACTAAACTAAATGGCTAAAATATGAACTGAAGTACAACATAGAATAAATACATAAAAATAGCAATATATATAAGTACTGAGAAAATAAAAATACAGAAAAGTAGCAAAATAAAATAAAAAGAGTATGTAGTAGTTCACCAAAAAAAGAACACCAGAGATGGTGACCTCCCCACACTTAAAATGTAGCATCGTCCCTGATGCTCACTCAAGCAGGGTGTAAAGGGGTGTCATCATTGGAAGGACGGGTAGCTGGAGTCTCTGTGGTGGTGGTCTGAGGAGCTGCCTGTGGCAGAGGAGGTGTTGACTGGATAGGGATCTCAGGGTCTACAGCCTGAATCTGATGCGGCATCTCCTGCTGGTGTGCTGCCTGCTGGGTGCCTGCCTGCTCTGCCTCCTGCTGTGGATGAGTCGCAGCCTCAGGCGCATCCGCCTCCTCCTCAGATGCCTCGGATGGTGTGTCAGGCTCGGAGGGGATGTCGCCAGATCGTATCATCAGCTTCAGGTGCTCATAGCATCGCTTGTTGTGACGCTCCATCTGGTCAAGCTGTCAAAACAGGCGGTGCACTAGATGATAGATGGGCTCTGGGGCAGGTGGAGGTGCAGTGGTGGTGGCAGGGATAACTGTAGAGGAAGAGGGGCCGGCAGATGGTGTGGCTATGTCAGCAGTAGCAGTGAGGAATAGAGGTCTGTAGCCCAAAGCCAGAAAGTTCCTGCTGTGAGGGATAATCTTCTTGCATTCTGCAGCAGGTGGCTTCTCATCAGCATCCTCCCAAGGCACGTCAGCTCGACGGCCTAGCTGTGTAATCAAATAGGGAAAGGGAAGAGTGCCTCGGACGTGGACCCTGGCCATATGGTACTGGATAAAGCGTGGTAGGTACAGGTCCTTACCCTCCATTACACACCATAGGAGGGTGATCATAGCAGCTAGTATCTCAATCTCGTGAGTGCTTGGCATAATGAAGTTGCTAAGTATCTGATGCCATAGCCGAGCCTCATCATTCAGGTAAATCCGCTTGATTCCCTTTGGCATGGTAGTGTTCTGACCCATAATCCAAGGAACGGTCAGGTCAAGGGCTATCCTGGCCTTGACTGCATCCCAATCAAATCGCATGAAGCGCATATCCTCCTCAGCTTTTTGATAGCCATCCAGCTGATCAGTTTTAGGCGGAAGTTTCAAGAAATCTTCAATGGCCTCTTCAGTGACCAGAATCTGCTTTCCTCTAAGGTTCACTGCATCTAGGGAGGTTTTGAAGTAATTGCTGTAGAATTCCCTAACCCAAGATGCATTGACCTCAGTCAGGTTTCTCTCCAAGAAGAACCAGCCTCTTTGTTTGATCTGATCAGAGGTGTATTGCTGGAGTTCTTCTGGCATTTTCAAGGTCCTCTCCAGGTATAGGTTCCTGGAGGTTGCAAACACTGGATACCTCAACTCACAGTATCAGTTTGCAAACTTTATTGGATCAGTGGCAGGGATTAGCTGGTCGGCCTTCTCCTGCGGGGTAAATTTTTTTCCCGTCAGGAGTCATCGTGCATGATATCCATGATGGACATAGCGGATTCTCCTCTTTTACGTTTGCCAGTAGTTGCCTCTGCTTTTTCCTTTCTCAGGGTGGCAGACATCCTGAAAAATAGAAAACCAAGATATAATAAAAACAAGAAAACAAATAGGAAATAATCAAAAGAAACACAAAGTGGCAAAGGGGCAATAGGATAAGGAAAATGAGTTAAGTAAATGTGCATTAAGGATTGTATAGGAGTTAAAAGTCCGAGAAGGAGAATTCACAATCCAAAATGTAATGGAATTCATGTTAAATAGAAAAATTAACATCATGCCATGGTTAGAATGTTAAAAGAAAGTGAAAGAAAATCAGAAGAAAAGTTTTGAAAGGTTAGGTTGGTTAGAATTGAAAAAGAGTTTAGGGAGTTAACATTATTGAGTTAGTAAAAAGTGGGTTAAAGTAATTGGCATAATGAAAATATTCCAAGTAACAAGTATTCACAGTTAGAAGCTAAAAGTAACTCATATCCAAATAAGGAAAATAGGTTGATGATGATTCAAATAGATATAGAAATAGCAAAAATTGGAATCAAACATCAAAAATGCAAATTATGAACCAGGAAATCAAAAAGAATAAGAAAGCTTGCCCTGGAATTCATGAATTATTTTGGTTGAATCTAAGGAAAGCATAGTTGAAAATGCCAAAATCAAGACATGAATGGAAACATTTTACAGAAATTTGGGCAGCATTCCGGCTAAAATTTGATTGTCCCGGAAAATAAACAACAACAGAATAGTTCATATGAATCAAAAATACAGCTGCAATTAGATATAAGGAATAAGAACATGAAAAATCAGAGTAAAGAGCAGCATGAAACAAGAAATTACAGCATATGAACAAAACTAACATCATAGCAACAGCAGAATTGTGAAAATAATGAAACAAGAAACACGAACAGCGCAATTAAACAGACCTAAATCCACTAACCACATCCTAGGCTACCAAACAACCTAAAATCCACTACAACATGCATATCTAACTAGCCTAATGACGAACATAAACAGAAAAAATATGAATTAACTACGAAAGATAGAAGGGTGGCGTTCATCGGAACCTGGTAGGTGTAAGAAAGAGAGTGGGGCAGAGAGGTGGCTGGGGATGACGGCGGTGGCGTCCGGCGCTGCGGAAGAGGGTGGCGCGGTGGCGGTGGCTGTTGTTCAGAGGAAGGGAGGGAAAGGTAGGGGTAATAGGGGTAGGGGGTAATAGGGGAAGGGAGGGGGGCGTGTGGGTGGCGCTGGGCAGTGGTGACGGGGCGGCGGCGGTGGGTGGTGGTCGCAGAGGGGGGGCAGTGGCGTTAGGGGGAAAGAAGAAGGAAGAAGAAGAAAGAAGGAGGAAGGAGGAAGGGGGTGGGTGGCGGCGGCATCTGGGTGGTCGGCGGCGTGATGGTAGTTCGGTGGTGGTGGCTAGGTCGTGGTGGTGTGATTGGAGAAGAAGAGAGGGAAGAGAGGGGTTTGGGGGGGGGGGGGGGCGCGACTGGTAGGGTTCGCGTGACTGGGGGGTTATAAATTTGAATCCACACGATGGCGTGGGGCACACGGTCGCATGGTTGGGCTGAAATGGTGATTGACGCGATCACGTCAGTGGCGCGATCGCATGGAATAGCTAAAAGGGTGAATGACGCGATCGCGTCGATAGAAATTGTGCTAAACGCACGATTCCAGCGTCATTTTAGCGTAACTTTCTGTCTCCTTTTGGGGTGTTGTCCAATCCATGCGACGCGATCACGTCGCTCACGCTATCGCGTGGGATTGAGGTTGTGCAAGTGACGCGATCGTATCTGGGACGCGATCGCGTGGGTCATTTGTGCAAAACGCACAATGGCCACACGATTCCAGCCTAACTTTCTGGACGTTGGATCTTTACGCCGATCTCCAAGGCACGCGGCCGCGTTGATGACGCGGTAGCGTGGGAAGTGTTTTTTGCAACTTGACGCGATCGCATGAATGATGCGGTCGCGTCGCGCACCCTTTTTTTTTATTTTGCAGTATGCAGAATGCAATGATTAATATGAATGCGATGCAAAACTTCAGGTTCAATATAAAAAAATAAAATAAAACTTGAAAGCAAATAAAACTAAATAAAAGTTGAAGAAGGAACGATCACACCATGGTGGGTTGTCTCCCACCTAGCACTTTTAGTTAAAGTCCTTAAGTTGGACGTTGGATGAGCTTCCTGTTATGGTGGCTTATGCTTAAATTCATCTATAAATCTCCACCAATGCTTGGAATGCCAAGAGCCTCCGGGGTCCCAAACTAGGCATGTGAAGCTTCTGAGCAGCTTCAAACAGATTGTCAGGCTCCCGGGGTGACGAATGTCAGCATAGATTCCAGGATCCCAAACTTTGCTTTTAAATCCGCCTTCGTCTTGATCTATACTTTTTCATCTAGGCGGTTTAGAAATTAGATTCTCACCAGGATAACCAAACGTTTTCCGAGATCCATCCGATTGATCATGGTGCCAATCCGTGCACTTCGAGTTGAAGCGTGGAACCTTATTGAACTTCATGCACCAGCTCTGGGTACGAGCTATTTCCCTTTTACTCTTAAAGCCGCAGAGAACTCTAAGATGGCCATCTGTTTCAAGCAAACCATATTCAAGTGGAAAAATATAGTTAAAGGTTAAGGATTATACCCACTTGAAACTTGTATTGGGTGGTAATGGCCTTGGGATAGGTGGTTCCAGTGGTTCTGTGAGTTCTACTCCCTTGTGCTCTTCTGTGAATTTCTCCACTTCCTTGCAGGATTCTTCAAATGTATCCATGTCCTGATCAAAGCCATCTATGTCTTCCTCATCACTTAAGTCATAAACTGGAGGTTGAGAGAAATCTACCTCCGTATCATCTTCGTAGTCACTTAGGGAAGATCCTTCAATCTCAGAGGATTCACTTGTGGATGCAAGTTCATTGCTAGGAGAACTTGACTTGAGATTATCATCATCAAGGAAACTTGCTTCTTGGGTTATTCTGTCTAGTTCTTCATGAAAGACTTGCTCTGGGGATTGCTCACAATCCTCCTTAGCATCAATAATGACAGCTTCCTCTACTTGTTCCACTACGAAACCATGCTCTGTCTTGCCTACTGGAGTTTCTAGTATCTCCTTCATGCTACGCTTTTCATTAGATTATCCACATGGGGCTGTGGGATGTCCTTGAATGTTCGAACGTCTAGAAGATAATTGACTTACTGCTTGCTCCAGTTGATGAAGGGTTGTTTGAAGTCGATTTACTGTTTCCTTGAGGCAAACCTCTGATTCTCGGGGTGATAGATTTGGATATGGTACAGGGGGAAGTGGTGGTGTTTGGGAGTGATTGGATTGGAACTGGGGTAAATGAGGATCATACGGTGGTGAATGGTGAAAAGGAGCTTGTGAGTGTGGTGGTTCGAAGTTGTGTTGAGAGGATGATCTATAAGCACAGGGTGGGGCTTGTTGGTAATTACAAGGTTGTCCACCATGTCTATTTGCTTGGTATGCATTGTAGAATGGTCTTTGTCCATGATATCTTGGAGGGTGTTGTTGCCAAAAGGGTTGATCAGATCCTCTTGGCTCCATCCATCTTTGATTACTCTGACCTTGATGCATGTTCCTATTATAACTTCCATTCCTTTCAATAACATTAGAACCAAACTCAAAGTGATAGGGGTGAGAATTCATAGTAGCAAAAAAGAAATAAAAAGGGGAAAAATAAAGACAAATAAACAAGTAAAAGAAAAATATTTACAATAATCAATAATAAGGCACACGATTGCAGTTCCCCGGCAACGGCGCCATTTTGATGAGAGAACTTTTGCGTGGTCTAGAAAATTGCAGATAAATCCTCGTTGCAAGTATAGTTCCTAAACCAACAAAAGTCCTTTCATACAAACGTTTTGGTTGTCACAAGTAACAAACCCCTAAATAAATTGATAACCAAAGTATTCAAACCTCGGGTCGTCTTCTCAAGGAACTACAGGGAAGTATGTTCTTATTATTGGTTATGGAGATTGTAAATTGGGGTTTTGAGAATGAGGAATGAATAGTTTAATTAGCAAATAAAGTAAATGAAGAACAAGCAATTTAAATGGCAAGTAAAATAAATAAATGACTGTAAATAAACTTTTGACAAGGTATGAGAAATTGGAGGTCCTATCCTAGTTATCCTTATCAATGATGATGAGAATTGAATCTTAATTCCACTTTGTTAACCTTTACTAAGATAAAGGAAGGTCAAGGGATTAATTGGTTTGATCTTTGAATCCTATTTATTTCCTAAGAAAAGATTGGGATTATTGAAGTTCAGTTTAATTAACAAAGATAACAATTATCATTCATGTTTGAGTTTGATAACTCCTGAGTTACTGATTTCTTAACCAAGACCAAAAGGAGAAAAGTAAATCTACTGGAATAAAAATGCCTTTAGATGGGAATAACAATAATGTAAATAAAAGAAAAGCAATAATAAACTGAAATACCTCAAATAACATTAATTCAAAAGAGTAATCTGTAACATGGAAGAATTCATAAATTAAATTGCAACATCAAATAACCAACTAAAGTAATGGAATGAATAAAAAGTGAAAGGGAAGCTTAAAGTAGAGGAAAATTGAACCTGGGATCGAGAGTCACTCCTAAAACTAAGAGAAATCCTAAATCCTAATCCTAAAGAGAGAAGAGAGAGGAGAGAACCTCTCTCTAAACTAAATCTAAATCATGAAAAATTAACTAAAGTGGAGACTCTCCTCGAATGGATGTATTCCTCCACTTCATAACCTCTGGTCTATGCCTTCTGGACTTGGATTTGGGCCAAAAAGGGCTTCAGAATTTGCTGGGAGCGTTTTCTGTAATTTCTGGTGCGTGGCCTCTGTCACGCGTCCGCGTGGGTCACGCGGTCGCGGTCGCGTCATTCGGAGTTTTCCTTGGCACGCGGTCATGTCAGTCATGCGGCCGCGTCATATGTATTTCAGTCGAGGCGTGCGGTTGCGTCAATCATGCGGCCGCGTCGCTGCTTCTTTGCGCTTGGCATGCGTCTGCGTCGCCCATGCGATCGCATGGATGCCAGTTTCTCCAAAAACTCCGTTTTGTGTTTTCCTTCCATTTTTGTATGTTTCCTTTCCATCCTTTAAGTCATTCCTGCCTTAGAAGATCTGAAACTACTCAACACACGAATCACGGCATCGAATGGAAATAAAGGTAATTAAAATAATTAATTTTAAAGCATAGGAAACATGTTTTTCACATACATCACATAATAAGGAAGGGAAAGTAAAACCATGCAATTAATATGAATAAGTGGGTGAAGGATTGAATAAATCACTTAGAATAAGCACAAAATATGTCATAAAATATGGGTTTATCAGGCGTTCAGAAAAACGCCCAGTGACAAAGGGGTTTCTGGCGTTTAATGCCAGCTAGAAGCAACAGCTAGGCGTTAAACGCCCAGAACAAGCACCAACTGGGCGCTAAACGCCCAAAACATGCAGCAGTTGGGCGTTTAACGCTAGGATTGTGGGGAGTATGCAATTTTGTTTTCAATTCAAATTTTTTCCATTATTTATGTTTCAAGTCATGATTTCTTGCACAAACATGTTACAAATCCTAATTTTTCAAATCCTTTTTCAAAAGATATCAAATGTATCTTAATTCATAAACCCTTTTTCTTAATCCTCTTCAAATTATTTTCAAATCCTTTTCAAAACAAATCTATCTCTTTTCCTTCTAAAATCTTTTCAACTCATCAATATCTTTGTCAAATCTTCACATCATCTTTTTCAAAATTCAGATTTATCTTTTTCAAATATCTTTCATATCTTTTCAAATTTAAATCACATCTTTTCCTATCATACTTATCTTTTCCAAATCACTTTTTCTATCATATATTTTTTAAATAATTTTCGAAACCCACCCCCCCTTCCCTTCGGCCTCTCCCCCTCTCCTCCACAAGTTGTGCTTGGCTCTCCCTCTTTCCCTCTCCTTTCCTTTCTTTTGCTTGAGGACAAGCAAACCTCTAAGTTTGGTGTGTTTATTCGTGATCACTAAACCAATACCCACTAAGATCATGACTCCTAAGGGAAAACAAACCAACTCAAGAGGCAAGAAAGAGAATATTCCAAAACCACTTTGGAATCAAGGGAAGTTCATAACCAAAGAACATTCAGACCATTTTTAGAAAATAATGAGTCTAAGGTCATTGATCCCGGAAGTTAAATTCGACTTGAAAAAAGATGAATATCCGGAGATCCAAGAGCAAATCCGAAACAGGAGCTGGGAAGTCTTAGCTAATCCTGAAATAAAGGTGGGAAGAAACATGGTTCAGAAATTCTGCGCTAATCTGTGGCAAACGGACAGGCAGAGAATAGTTGGAACCGCATTCTATGACTATAGAACTCTGGTCAGAGGGAATATTGTTCACACTCACCCTGACAAAATAAGGGAGATCTTCAAGCTGCCTCAACTGCAAGATGACCCTGACTCCTTTAATAGGAGAATGATGAGATCAAACCTGGGCTTGGATAAAATCCTAGAGGACATATGCCTCCCTGGAGCCAAGTGGATAACCAACACAAAGGGTGCCCCGAACTAACTCAAGAGAGGAGATCTCAAACCAGTCGCCAAAGGCTGGCTGGACTTCATTGGGCGCTCTATTCTGCCCACTAGCAACCGTTCTGAGGTCACCATCAGAAGAGCAGTGATGATTCATTGCATTATGCTGGAAAAAGAAGTGGAAGTTCATCAGCTGATTGCTTGTGAGCTTTACAAAATTGCAAACAAGAACTCTAAAGATGCCAAATTGGCCTATCCAAGCTTAGTCTCTCTGTTATGTAAAGATGCTGGGATAAAGATGGGAGTAGATAAGTATATCTCAGTTGAGAAACCAATAACCAAAAAGTCTATGGAAGGACAACAAGTGCGGGACGACCCCATCAAGAGAAAAGTAGAGGAGTTCCTCCCGGAAATCCCTCAAATTGAATACTGGGAGCACCTAGAAGCATCTGTCACCAAGTTGCAAGAAGCTGTGGATCAACTGAAGGAAGAACAGCAAAATCAAAACAGCATGCTCTACAAATTTCTTAGAGAACAAGAAGAGCAAGGGTGTGAACTAAAGGAATTAAAGCGTCAGAAACTATCTCTTGAAGGGCCAAGCACTCCACAGACTAAAGAGGCATCCACCTCCCAAATTCAAGGTTGTTGAGTTCTAATCTTAGCCTTAACTCTGTGATAATTGTTCTTATTTGAGTTTTACCTTAGAAGTTATATATGAGTAGTAGTAATTAGTATCTATATTTTGATTTTATCTCCAATTAAGCTATAATTTATTTTTTTCATCATCATTAAACATGAATAAAATAGCAGATTTTCTTTAGAATAAAGAGGCAATATTTTTCGAGTTTTTAATAAGAAAAATTCTAATTATTTACATGTGGTGGCAATGCTTTTTGTCTTCTGAATGAATGCTTGAACAGTGCATATATCTTCTGAATTTGATGTTTATGAATGTTAAATATGTTGGCTCTTAAAATAATGATGAAAAAGGAGAAATGTTATTTGATAATCTGAAAAATCATAAAAAATGATTCTTGAAGCAAGAAAAAGTAGTGAATACAAAAGCTTGCAGAAAAAAATGGCGAAATAAAAGAAAAAGAAAAAGAGAAAGAGAAAGCAAGCAGAAAAAGCCAATAGCCCTTAAAACCAAAAGGCAAGGGTAATAAAAAGGATCCAAGGCTTTGAGCATCAATGGATAGGAGGGCCTAAAGGAATCAAATCCTGGCCTAAGCGGCTAAACCAAGCTGTCCCTAACCATGTGCTTGTGGCGTGAAGGTGTCAAGTGAAAACTTGAGACTGAGCGGTTAAAGTCAAGGTCCAAAGCAAAAAGAAGAGTGTGCTTAAGAATCCTGGACACCTCTAACTGGGGACTTTAGCAAAGCTGAGTCACAATCTGAAAAGGTTCACCCAATTATGTGTCTGTGGCATTTATGTATCCGGTGGAAATACTGGAAAACAAAGTGCTTAGGGCCACGGCCAAGACTCATAAAGTAGCTGTGTTCAAGAATCAACATACTGAACTAGGAGAATCAATAACACTATCTGAATTCTAAGTTCCTATAGATGCCAATCATTCTGAGCTTCAATGGATAAAGTGAGATGCCAAAACTGTTCCGAAGCAAAAAGCTACTAGTCCCGCTCATCTAATTAGAATCTGAGCTTCACTCAAAAAAACTCTGAGATATTATTGCTTCTTGACTTATTTGTATTCTATTTTATTTTTCTAGTTGCTTGGGGATAAGCAACAGTTTAAGTTTGGTGTTGTGATGAGCGGATATTTTATACGCTTTTTGGGGTTAATTTCAGGTAGTTTTTAGTATGTTTTAGTTAGTTTTTAGTATATTTTCATTAGTTTCTAGGAAAAATTCATATTTCTGGACTCTACTATGAGTTTGTGTATTTTTCTGTAATTTCAGGTATTTTCTGGCTGAAATTGAGGGAGCTGAGCAAAAATCTGATTTAGGCTGAAAAAGGACTGCTGATGCTGTTGGATTCTGACCTTTCTGCACTCGGAATGGATTTTCTGGAGCTACAAAAGTCCAATTGGTGCGCTCCCAATTGCGTTGGAAAGTAGACATCTAGGGCTTTCCAGCAATATATAATAATCAATACTTTGCTCAAGGATAGACGATGTAAACTGGCGTTCAACGCCAGTTCCATGTTGCAGTCTGGCGTTAAACGCCAGAAACAGGTTACAAGTTGGAGTTAAACGCCCAAAACAGGTTACAACCTGGTGTTTAACTCCAGAAATAGCCTAAACACGTGTAAAGCTTAAGTCTCAACCCCAGCACACACCAAGTGGGCCCCAGAAGTGGATTTATGCACTATCTATCATAGTTTACTCATTCTCTGCAAACCTAGGTTACTAGTTTAGTATTTAAACAACTTTTAGAGATTTATTTTGTACCTCATGACATTTTAGATCTGAACTTTGTACTCTTTGACCGCATTAGTCTCTAAACTCCACTGTTGGGGGTGAGGAGCTCTGCTGTGTCTCGATGAATTAATGCAATTATTTCTGTTTTCTATTCAAACACGCTTGTTTCTATCTAAGATGTTCATTTGCACTTCAATATGATGAATGTGATGATCCGTGACACTCATCACCATTCTTAATCTATGAATGCGTGCCTGACAACCACTCCCGTTCTACCTTCGATTGAATGAGTATCTCCTGGATTCCTTAATCAGAATCTTCGTAGTATAAGCTAGAATCCATTGGCAGCATTCTTGAGAATCCAGAAAGTCTAAACCTTGTCTGTGGTATTCCGAGTAGGATTCAGGGATTGAATGACTGTGACGAGCTTCAAACTCTCAAGGATTGGGCGTAGTGATAGACGCAAAAGGATCAATGGATCCTATTCCAGACGCAAAAGTATTTGACTTAAATGCTTAATTATTCACAAAGTTAAAAGTCCTAAAAATGTAAAAACATTGATTGGATACATTGTAAAAGTACACAGTAGTTTAATTCAGTCTTGTATTTCTATGTTTTGGAGAAACTTATTCAAACTGACTACCACTTTATAAATTCTTATGTTTTTTAACAAACCCTTTCTAGAAACACATTCAAAGGACCCTTATCTAAGGCATCTTTTGGAATGAGAAATAGAGTGGAGCAAACTCAACCTAAGGTGATGAATGCTAATGACAATAATTGTGATTAATGATGAATAATGACAACTAACCTCTTTCTAAGGTCCTTTAAGAAGAAAAATTGGAGCAGCTGGTATGTAACTTGAAGCCTTACTCATTGAAACAGTACAGATCCTCAAATTCCATAGAGAAAAAGGAACACTTGAAGGGAAAATCTGCAAATGAAAAATGATCTAAGAAACTGCACTTTACTCAGCAACCAAACAAGAAAGAGACATTCGAAATGCAACAGGGTAAAGCATATGAATCTGCTGATAAAATTCACCTAGGAACTAAATCTGATAAAAATAGCAAGAGACATACAAATGCAAGGTTAAACCATCTTCAAAAGATTGGGGTAAAAGCTCAAAAGAAGCTGAAGTAGAAAATGAAATGAATGAGTAGAGAAGCAACTCTTAAAAACAACAATGAAGCACAAAGTGAACAAAAAACAAAACAAAACAAAATAAAAATCATACCTAGAAAGTGAAAGGTGGAGTAAGAGTTCGTAGATAAGATTGACAGACACCAAAAATTCCTTTCTCTATTTTCTTGTCTTTTGAGTCACACCACACAACACAACACAACACAACACAAGCCCCTTCCGTATTATAACAAGAACAAAAATCGTCACAAAATCTGGAGATCTGGCAAATTCAATGAAGCACATAGCTAAACCCCCTAACCAGAGGGGGACAAAACCAAACCTAACAGAATTGATCAAAATCAGCAATTAGAAGGTTACCTACTTGAAGACGATGATTAGGAGGTTACTTGCTTAAAGATGATGAAGACGGCGCCGAGATCTCAACGACGAAGGCAATGACACCGAGACTGCAGAAGAAGACGGTGACGAGACCTCAGGAGACAGTGGCGAGACACAGAAGATAGTGGCAAAGAAGACGACAATGGCTCTTGATGAAGACAATGGTATCTGATTGGAAAAGATGAGAATATTGTGGGTGAGTTAGGGTTAATGAGTGTAACCTAGATAATATCTTTTTTTAACATAGCGACCGCTTTTGTGACTGATTAGTTTATAAAATCGGTCACTAATTTAAAAATTAGCAACAGATTTAGTGACCATAATTTTAGCGACCGAATTAGCAACCAACTGCGTTATTCCATTTACCTATAGATCGGTCGCTAAATTAACAAATAGGGATCGATTTTGTGACCAAGAGTCCTAAGGACATTCCTTCCTTTATTTTGGTTGCTAAATTGGTCGCTAAATTAAAAAATAGTGACCGATTTTAGCGACCATTTATATTCTAGTTGTATAAAACTAATCAGTTGCTAATTTGGTGGCTATTAGTGACTGATTATGTTAGTGACTAAAATCAGTCGCTAACTTAACAATTAGCGACCGATTTAGCGACCAAACAGTTGTTTACCCTATTTCACTATCAGTTGCAAAATCGGTCTCTAAAATAAAATATAGCGACCGCTTTTATGACCAATAGTCCTAAAGGAATTTCTTTCCATTTTGGTTGCTAAATCTGTCACTAAATAAAAAAATAGCGACCGATTTTAGTGACCAGCTTTATTCTGGTTGTATTAAAACCTTATCGGTCACTTATTCGGTTGCTATTAGTGACCGATTTTGTTACTTGCTAAAATCGGTCGCTGAATGTATTTAGTGACCAATTTAGTGACCAACATTTTTTTGGTCCTGGAAATTCTATATCGGTCACTGTTAGCAACAAATTTTTTTGATCGCTAAAATCGGTCGCTATTCCGGTACTTTCTTGTAGTGATAAGTGAACAATATTAAAAAAAAAATCATCTGGGGGAGGATCTTCGGATCCCAATCCAAGATCTCATACCTTTATTTTCTTCTTTTGCTTTATTTTTTTTTGTTATAATGAGTAACTAAACCTCCATTGTTAAAGGTTAGGAGCTCTGTTTGGTTTATGGATTTATAGGGTGAGTGTTTTCTTTATTTTAATTCACGCTTCTTTACTTTTTCAAGATTGAGTTCGTTTTTCATCACTAATGGTTAGAACTATTAGAAAATATTCTAATTCTATCTTAGACTCTGTTATTAAATTTGAAAAAATTAATTTTAAAATTAGCTTGAAACTCATCTCATAATCTTCAATTATTTAGAGTTAGTCTTGAATAAGTGACATATAATTTAGCTAGTGATGGTTTTTGAATATTGTGTGGCTTAAAATCGAAACCGTTCTTCACCTCTTCTCTTAATTAGTTGACCAAGAAATTAGCGATTAATTGGGTTTAGAGAAATTAAATAACAAAGAGGCTGGAATTTGATTATAAATGAATTACTATAAAAAGATTTTTGCATGAGCTAAAATAAGAAAGTATAAGCATTGTTCTTCGTAGAATCAAACATATCCAAAGTCTTCAACTTCCTCATTCATTGATTACTTCTTAATTCTTCTAAGCCCTTTTCTATTCTACAATGTTAGCTGTTAATCTTTTATTTCAAGATCCACAACCCACAATCCAAGGTTTGATTAGTCTAATTAGAGATTACATCAGACGTTCCTTGCCTAAATCCATTAATCCTCGTGGAAATGATATCCATTCATTGTGGTATTACTTAAATGATCTGGTGCACTTGCCAGTATTTGAGCACATAAGTTTTTCGCTCATTAGTCACTGAAATAACTTACCGTTGGATTCAAAATTCCATAACTAAAGCGACGGTAAATAGGGGGTGAAATTTGATTATAATTAGCGCCAAATTTAGCATTGGATATTTTGTCAAAAATTTTCGACGGTAACACAAATTAGTGAAACGCTGTGTTTGGGCAACGACAAACATCTTACTTTTGGAATTATCCGCTAGTAAATCTGACGGTACAATTGCCCTAAATTTATATTTAAAAACCTTTCCCCTCACTTTTGCAACATCTCTCTTTCTTCTCTCTCACCGTTTTCTCCCTTTCCTCTCTCTTTCTTTCTCACTTTTTCCATCACCGACCATCGTTCCTATCCTTGTAGTAGCTGATGAGGGAAAAATGATTCTACACAAACTCACCGGCAAGTGTACTGGATTGCATCAAGTAGTAATAACTCACAAGAGTGAGGTCGATCCCACAGGGATTGATGGATCAAGCAACTTTAGTGAGGTGATTAGTTTAGTCAAGCTAGAAGTGGTGAATTTGGTGAAATTGAAGTAGCAGAAAGTAAATTACAGTGAATTTAAAGTGCAGAATGTAAATCAGCAGAAGCTTAAAGAGCAAGAAATGTAAATTGCAGCAAATGTAAAGGGAATTGGGTGCTGAAAAATTAAAGAAAGCAGTAAATCAGAACTCAGAACAATTGCAGAAGATTTAAATTGCATGAAAAGTAAATTCGGATTACAGCAAACTCAAATGTAAAGTTACAGAAAGTAAATTTGCAGAAGAGAATTGCAGAAATTGAAAATTGCATAAACTGAATTCAATATAACTGAAATGTAGAAAGTGTAGAAAAGAAAAGTGTATCAAAGAGAGCCTTCTATTCTATCCTACTCCTACTCCTACTACTGCCTACTACTACTGCAGCCTACTGTCTGTGCTCCCCTTTTCCTAACAGAATTAAAGCCCTTTTATAGGCATTCCTAAATTACAAATGAAATTGAAATTGAAAACAAATTACAACTCAAATGAAATTCCTATTCAAACTGTTTCTTGTGCCTTTGAGTGATGACAATGGGCTCTGCTTGCTTTGAATTTTGGATGGGCTTTGAATCAGATTAATGGAGCCAGAGTTGCACTTCCAGGAGAACGGAGCATTTTCAAATTGAGCGTAGTATTCATTCATCCACGCGTACGTGTCCTGCACGCTTGCGCGTGCTTTTGCATTTTCGCCCATCGACGCGTGTGCGTACCATATGTGTGCACGTCGATACTGTCTTCAGCTTCAACCATGCTTGTGCGCCATCTTTACGTGTGTCCGTCCCTTGGCAGCGTTCATTAACTGAATGCTACGTTCGCGCCATGAACGTTCCTCATGCATACGTGTCTTTTGCGCGTGCGCGTGGATGATAAAACTTCACTTCTGCGCCTTGGCATCATGTACGCGTCTGCGCCAATCACCCATAATATCACATCGATGCGTGTGCGCCATGCACGCTGACACGAAAGCGCCAAGGGTGTATTGGTAAAGATTTTCTTTAAGAAAACCGCGTTGTAAGTATAGCTCTACCAACAACAGTCCTCGAGGGTCAAATTTAGAAGAGGGATTTGGTTGTCACAAGTTCAACCCCAATAGAAATAACCGAAGTATTCAAACCTTGGGTCGTCTCACAAGGAATGGGCAATCATGTGCTTCGACATTGGTTAGAAATCCGGAGTTGTGAGTTATAAGCATGAAGATAAATGGGAATCTTAACAAACAAGTAATCTTAAAATGCAACAATTAATTCAATCAACTAAGCAAAACATAAGCACCTTAAATGAATAAACAACATTCCACTTAATTCTATTGTAACCCAAACAAGAAACTACAACTAAAGCAATTGGTTGAGAAAGTTGATTTTCAAGTATGAATAATAAAGGTAACTCTTGGCTAGGCTCAGGAATTGGGATCACCATCCTTGTCTAACAACTATACCTTGACAATTATAAGGAACCAAGCTCATTAAGTCTACTCTCAAAGTCTTAAGTACGTGATATCTACTCCTAGACTTGAAGTACGTCAAATGGCCCTGATCACATCAACCCATAAGTCCCAACCTACCTACTAATTAGATTAGTAGTGGGTTGGCGTCAATGAGTATCAAATTGACCACCTAGGGCTCCTAAATCATCAAATCTATTAGACCCAATGACTCAAGTTTACCCAATTCCCTTGACCTAGGCCAAGAGTGTAAAAGAACTACTCCATAATCAAAGTAAACAATTCATCAAACACTTGGTAAGCACTAACAAAAGACATTTTCAAAATAGCAATTAAATTGAGTTCTACAAATACCCACTAACAATTATCAACATGTAATCATCCAGACAACAAGGCTAAGCATAGAAATCATCAATGTAACATCAACAAGTCAAGATTCACAACATTCATGAAATAGGTATAAAATGAGAATTGACAAGAATTCATAAACTATCACAAGATATAAGCAAAATTGTAACAAGAAATTCAAATTGAACAATTAAAACTAGTAATTAACAAGATCCAAGTCACAAATCAACAAGGGAAGATCAAATTAAAACTAGGGCTAGAGAGGAACAAGGGTTTCTCCCTCTAGAACAACAAAGAACCTCCAAACTAGCTAAAATTATGTCCTCGTGTAAAATGAGTGATCTCTCTTTCCCCCTAGAATCCTTGGGTCTTTTTCCATGCAGAAATAGCTTGAAATTGGGCCTAATGAGCCTCAGAAATCGCCAGGCACGATTTCCCTTAATGAGGTCACGTGCAGCCTTCCACGCGTGCGCGCCATGCGTGCGCGCGCGCCGATTGCTCATGCGATCTACGCGTGCGTGCCAAGTGCGCGTGCGCGTCGATAAGAATCTCCTGATTCGTGCGGATGTGTCCATCCTTGCGCGCCGCTTCTAGCCCATCCCATCCACGCGTGCGCGAGCGCGCCGATGTTGCTTTTCCCAAGATCTCAATTCTTCATGTTCCTCCCTTTTGTACATGCTTTCTCCCTCTCTTCTAAGTCATTCCTACCCTATAATTCCTGAAATTACTCAACAAATACATCATTGCATCGAATGGCAATAGAAGAGGATTAAAATATGGCAATTTTAAGGCAAAATAAGCATGTTTTACATCATAGAGCAATATTGGGAAGTGAACACAAAACCATGCATTTCTTGTGAATAAGTGTGAGAAATATTGATAAAATCCCTCAAAATAAGCACAAGATAAACCACAAAATCGGGGTTTATCAAATCTCCCCACACTTAAACCAAGCATGTCCTCATGCTTAAAATAAAAAGACCAAAGATCATGGTGAGAAAGGGTTTATGAAATGCAAACTACCTAAGTGGATGCATGCAACTAATGTAAAATCATCTATATACTTGGTCAAGAGTAAATCTATCCTTCAAGAATACATGTGAGCATATAGGGTGAAAATAGTATGCAATTCATGAATCCTACCAAATTGAATATCACTAAAGAGTGCATATGACTTGCTGAACGAACGCTTGTGAAAGCCGGGAACAAGCATTGAGCATCGAACCCTCACCGGAAGTGTATCCGCTCTATTCGCTCAAGTGTCTAGGGTTCGTCACTCAATCTCCTCCTAATCATGCTTTCCAAGATTTGTCTTTCATCTAACAATCAACAATTACTTAATGCATGCTTACAAGTATCATGAGGTCTTATTCATGGGTTGTAACGGGGCTAGGGTGAAGGTAAGGATGTATATGGTCAAGTGGGTTTAAAATTTGAGTCCTTGATCAACCTAGGATCCACTAGACACATAGAGCAACCTATACAACTACAATATATTCCTAGCTACCCTTGAATTTTACCCTTTTTTGCATACTCTTGCATTCTTTTAAATTCACACCCATATGCGTTGTTTTTATTACTTTATCTTGGAGCGTCTTTGTCCCCTTTCATTGTTTTCTCTTTTTTTTTTTTATTTTTTTTTCAAGCATCCTCCTTTCTTGGGGTTTCTTTGTAAACCCAAGCGTCAATGCATACAGTTTAATCATCCGCCGCATGAGTATGTTCCCAAAATCCTAGAATTTTTTTCAGTTGCACTACAATTATATGCCTACATATCTACCCGAATTTCCCAAGTATACCATCCTAATTGAATGCTACACATCCTAACTTACCTAAGCCAATCAAGGATTCAAATTTAGGGACATTCATGGTTTTTCACTTAGGGTTGTTGATGTGCTCTATTTAAGAACAAAAGGGTTTATCAAAAGCTCAAAATTGGTTAGCAATGGTAGATATAAGGGTTAAGGCTATTTGGGAGAAGTGACTATTGAAATTATGGCCTCAATCATGTAAATACATTCATACACAAAGCAATGGACATATAGAATCAGACAAAAAAAGGATCACACTGATAGAGAGAGAGATATGCACACAAGAATGGAAATAATGGTTAAAAGATGTAACCATGCAATAGGCTCAAAACTTTCATGCTTGTGTCCTTAGCTCAATTACTATGTTCCAAAATACATTCTTAAAGCAAGTTTACTGCAAAAATTTTCAGAATTTTTGGTAGGTCACCCAGAACACAGTTTCTTAGAAAGAAAGTTATTGTTTTGACCAAGTAACTCTATAGAAACTAACTATCATGCAAAGAGTATTTACAAGCAAGACTAACTACTCATGCAATATATAAAAAGAAAAATAAATCCATGGGTATTGAGGGGAAGAGAACGTTACCCATGGAGATCGGTCGGACGACCTCCCCACACTTTAGAAATTAGCACGGTCCTCCGTGCTACGAATAATACGCAAGGGACGGTCGGGACCGGAGCCTTCACTATCCCCTTCATCAGAGCTCCCATCACTCGGGTCTGAGGTGGATGTGAATATTTCGGGTTCCTCCATGCTAGGGGTAACAAAACCCAGAAGCGTCTTGATGTAAGTATATCGGCGGTGGTTGCGCCGCTCATATCTATCAAGCTTCTGGTGAAGATCTTCTATCCTTTGATGTGTGGATCTCAGTGGTGGTGATGATGAGGTAGAAGGAAAAAGAAGTGGCGGGGCCATGTCGAGGCTTGGTTTGTTCATGGGAAGGTATAGGTATTTTCCGCTTGGGACCACATCGCCCTTAGCCGAAACCATAATCTTATTATCCTTGGCTTCCCAAGAAACACCCACAGCAGCAACTAAGTCAGACACCAATGTTGGAAATGGCAAATTACCCCGGTCGTGAACTTGACTCATCGCTTGCTTGACAAGAGGCGGAATGTTCACCGGCTTCTCCGTGAGAACACACCAAACATGCAAGGCAAGGTCCGCCGTGATGGACGACTTGTGGGTGCTAGGCAGCACATAGTGGAATAGGATTTGGGCCCAAGCTCTAGCTTCCATAGTGAGAAAGCGAGCGTCAATGCTCTTGGGACTCATCCGGAGTCGACCATGGATCCAAAATCCTTCTGGTTCAGCAATGACTCCGAGAATCGAGTCCCAGTTGAATCCATACTTCTCACGCTGACGTAAGACTTCCTGGTAGCCATCCATGTCACTTGGCACTAGTAGGACATTATGCACTTGCTGAATAGCCTCTTCTGAAACTGAGACTTGCTTCCGGCGCATGTAACCGATTGAAGAGAGGGAAGATGGTAGTTGGTATAAAGTTCTTCCACCCAAGAGAGGTTGATTTCTCTTGGTTTTTGCAAAAGAAACTCCCATCCTCGCTGTTCAATGCGGGGCAAAATATAAGGAGCAACCTTGTCCGGCGGAGCGAGTAGATGCTCGGGGTGATAGTTCTTTACCGCTATGGAGGGGAACATAAGTTCACAGAAGCAGTTAGGGAACCTTGAAGAATCTTTCGCCGGTTTGCTCTTGTCATTCGCTTCAATAGGAGCGGGTGTCTTTCCTTTCTTAGATGGGGGTTTGGCTCCTACTGAAGAATGCGCCTTAGAATTTGATTTTGGGGTGTCCTCTTTACGGCCGGTTTCCTTGGAGCTATCCCCTTGCCTTTCTTGGTGGCCATCCTAAAAAGGGAGAGAAAGAAGGAAAACATTAAACCCAAGAATCAATTTGACAAAAGACATGCAAGTAAATTGTAATGCCCGTGATAGATGTAAAAGCAAGGGTCATAACACTTGGCATGGGATGCAAGAGGGAGTAATGCATGCAATGGCATGAGAAGAGTAGTCTCAAGCATCCATAATAAAAATCAAGTCATGTTCAATGATATCTAATTGGCAAGTATCAACTCTAAGCACACAAGTTAGACTCAATGCATTCAAGAGAAAGCAAGTGAATGAGGAAGGAGCACCAAATGGAGAAATATATGGCTAATTTGAGCCAAAATGGTATATGTGCATTTCCTCGAACACTTAGCGTGCACAAATCAAGCAATGAGCAATTATGAAATACTAAATCAATTCAAAGTCCAAAATGGAACATCAATCATCACATAGACATCACATAATGGCAAAGGTTAGAGAAAGAATGATAAAAGATCTAGTAATGCAAATTAAGCTCAAATTCAACATCCATGGAGAAATAAAGAAAAGAAAAGGAAAATAAGCAAACAAAAAGCAAGAAACATCGTCATGCAAGTAAAAGAGAGACTAAAGTAAAGCAATAAGAAGTAACTAACTAGAAGAAATAAGGTAAGGGAAAATGGAAGTAAAGGAAAGGGAGAAACAAAACCTTGATGAGTATGAAGGAACAAAGTTGAACCTTCTTTTGTGAGGATGAGAGGGAAAATAGGAGAAGTGTAGTGCTACCGGAAAGAGTGGTTGTCACCGATGAGTGGCCGGAGACAATGGTGGTGGATTGTGGAAGAAGAAGAAGAAAAGGGAAATGATGGATTGAGAAGAGAAAGAAACTAAAGAAGAGAAAGGGTTGAGAGAAAGGAAAACAGGGCAAGGTGCGAAGGCCTTAAATTGATTCGAGCAACCGGCGCACGCGCGCAAGGTGCGCTGGCGCGTCGGTGAGAGTGCTAGCAGATGGCGCGGGCGCGTCAGTGGCGCGCGCGCACAAGAGAGGTTGTGCCTCAGGCACAAAAGTGGCACAAAGTTAGCACAAGTCTCTGGTTTTTGTACCAGAGTGAGTCAGTGAGGTAGGCGCGCAGGCGCGCACTCTGCGCGGACGCGTGGGTTTTGGCACAAGGTTGGCCCAATTGTGGCACAACTCTCTGGTTTTTGTACCAGAGAAGTCATATTCGCCATTGGCGCGCGCGCACACCGTGCGCTAGCGCGTCGATGGTTAAATTGCCAGAGTGCGCGCAGGCGGCATATACGCGGACACGTGAGTGCCTGGCGTGAGTTGGGCACGAAGTGGGCATAACTCTCAGATATTTGGCCTAAGAGTGGGGATTTGCTACCGGCGCGCACGCGCACTGTGCGCTGGCGCGTCGGTGCCCTTTTTCAAAGAACAAATTTTTGTTTTCTTCACTTTTGCACACCCTATCTAAAGAACATTCTTCCTACCCAATAAAATCAGCAAAACTAACATTCCTATGCACTCAATCAATCATCAAAAGATCCTAAAATTCACAAGAAACTAAAAATACTAAGAAGATGGTATAAACAAGGATGATCTTACCATGGTGGGGTGCCTCCCACCAAGCACTTTTCTTTAACGTCCTTAAGTTGGACGGTCCTTTTCTTAAGCTTCCTCTCTTCTTGGTGCATCCTCCAATATGTACACCTCTAGCTCTCTTGGAGGCTTGCAACCATAATACTTCTTCACTCTATATCCATTCACCTTGAAAGTCGCTTCACTTTTGGGATCAAACAATTCCACCACTCCGTAGGGCTTCATCTCCTTCACCTTGAAAGGTCCTTCCCATCTAGAGCGGAGCTTGCTAGGCATAAATCGGAGCCTTGAGTTGTAGAGGAGGACTTCATCTCCTTCTTGAAAGTCCTTCTTCCGAATGTGATGGTCATGGAATGCTTTAGTCTTTTCCTTGTAGATTCGGGCATTCTCATATGACTCATTCCTCAAGCATTCAAGCTCCTCTAATTGTAGCTTCCTAGCTTCACCCGCCTTGGCTAGATCCATGTTGCACTGCTTTTCCGCCCAATAGGCTCGATGCTCAATCTCTACCGAAAGGTGGCATGCCTTACCATAGACGATCCAGAAAGGGCTCATCCCTATCGGAGTCTTGTAGGCCGTTCTATATGCCCATAATGCATCTTCTAACCAGAGGCTCCAATCCTTTCTTTGTGGATTGACCACTTTTTCCAAGATTCTCTTGATTTCCCGGTTGGACACTTCTGCTTGCCCATTTGTTTGTGGATGGTAAGCAGTAGCAACCTTATGCGTCACTCCATAGCGCTTGAGCAATACTTCTACCTTCCTGTTACAAAAGTGGGATCCTTGGTCACTCACAATTGCTCGTGGCGACCCATAACGGCATACAATATGATTCCTTATGAATGAAACAACGGTATTGGCGTCGTCAAGGCGGGTAGGCACGACCTCTACCCACTTTGACACGTAGTCAACCACTAACAGAATATACAGATACCCACTAGAGTTGGGAAACAGTCCCATAAAGTCAATGCCCCATACTTTGGGATGCGTTTCTTGACTTCTGACACTGATGGCAAGACACACATAACCAGTTAGCATCCTTGAATAAGGTTGGCCACCAGAATCCATAATCCAACACTTTTTTAACGGGCCTTTGTGGGCCAAAGTGGCCACCACATTCGGACGAATGACAAGCTTCAAGAATTGGTTGGAATTCATATTCCGGGACACACCTTCGGATTACTTGGTCCACGCCTCTCTTCCACAAGTGAGGGTCATCCCAAATATAGTATTTGGAATCACTCCTCAACTTGTCCCTTTGGTTTTTCGAAAGGTTGGGAGGGAAGATTCTTGCAACCAAGTAGTTTACCATTGGGGCAAACCAAGGAAAGCTATCCGACACAGCATGCAAACTATCCAATGGGAATGAGTCATTGATCGAAAATGGATCAGTTTTTAAATTCTCAATGCGGCTTAAATGATCCGCAACCAGGTTTTGAGATCCACTCCGGTCCCTAATCTCAATGTCAAATTCTTGCAAAAGCAAGATCCAACGTATGAGTCTAGGCTTTGACTCATTCTTTGTCAATAAGTACTTTAAAGCTGCATGATCCGTGTATACCACTATCTTTGAACCTAGCAAATAAGATCTGAATTTATCTAAAGCATGAACAATGGCTAAGAATTCTTTTTCGGTAGTGGTATAGTTGGATTGTGCTGCATCTAGTGTCTTAGAAGAGTAAGCAATGACATAAGGGAGTTTACCATCGCGCTGTGCAAGCGCGGCACCCACAGCATAGTTTGACGCATCGCACATTATCTCAAATGGCAACGTCCAATTGGGGCCTCGCACAATCGGTGCTGTGGTAAGAACTTTCCTTAACTATTCAAAAGCTTTTACACATTCACTGTCAAACTCAAAATCCACATCTTTTTGGAGTAGGCGCGACAATGGCAAAGCAATCTTGCTGAAGTCCTTGATAAAGCACGTGTAAAATTCCGCATGTCCCAAAAATGAGCGGACCTCCCTCACGGATGAGGGGTGAGGTAAAGTAGTAATAACATCGACCTTGGCTGGGTCCACAGAAATGTCTTCATGAGAGACTACATGTCCTAACACTATGCCTTGTTATACCATAAAGTGACATTTTTCAAAATTTAAGACAAGGTTAGTGTCAACACATCTAGCTAGGACCTTGGCCAAGCTCTCTAAACAACAATCGAATGAGATACCATAAATGCTGAAGTCGTCCATAAAAACTTCCAGGCAATCCTCCATTAGATCGGAGAAGACACTCGTCATGCACCGCTGAAAGATAGCGGGTGCGTTACATAGTCCAAATGGCATCCTTTTATAGGCAAAGGTGCCAAATGGACAGGTAAACGTGGTCTTCTCCTGATCTTCAGGAGCAATATGTATCTGAAAATAGCCAGTAAATCCATCAAGAAAATAGTAGTGAGATTTACCTGCCAAGCGGTCTAGCATCTGATCAATGAAGGGTAGGGGGTAATGGTCCTTTCGTGTGGCGGCGTTTAGTCTTCTGTAGTCAATACATACTCGCCACGCATTTTGTACCCTTCTAGTAACCATTTTGCCGTCGTCCTTCTTGACCGTTGTGATGCCTGACTTCTTGGGAACAACCTGAACCGGGCTCACTCACTCACTGTCGAAAATTGGGTATATGATATCCGCATCCAGTAATCGGGTGACCTCTTTCTTCACTACATCAAGGATGGTTGGGTTGAGTCTCCTTTGCGGTTGCCTAACCGGCTTGGCTCCATCTTGGAGAAATATCCTATGCATGCACTTGCGGGGGTCAATTCCCAAAATATCCGCTAGGCTCCATCCTATTGCTTTTTTGTACTTTCTTAGAACGTCTAGGAGCTTTCTTTCTTCTTCACTTGAGAGCTCACTAGCAATAATGACCGGAAACCCTTGGTTGTCCTCTAAGAAAGCATATTTCAAATGAGATGGAAGGGGCTTCAGTTCACTTTTTACCTCAAGATGAGGTTCCTTTTCATCAAGCTCATGGGACTCATTCTTGACAATTTCTTCTTCTTATTCATCCTCTTGGTCATCCTTCTCCTCAACAGTGGGGTAGCATAACTTGTCATGGTCTTTCTCTTGCACTTCCACTACCACTTCATCAATTACATCACATCGGAGCATAGAATGTTCTTCGGGAGGATGTTTCATGGCTTCTTCTAAATTGAACTTGATAGTCTTGTCTCCAACCCCAAAGGAATATACACCGGTGAAGGCATCTAGCTTGAATTTGGAGGTTTTGAGGAAGGGTCTACCAAGTAGAACGGAGGATGAGCTTCTATTTTCTGTTGGAGGCATTTCAAGGATGTAGAAGTCGACCGGAAAGACCAAATCCTTAATTGCCACAAGTACATCTTCCGCTATTCCCATCACTGTGATCACACTTTTATCGGCTAAGGCAAACCTCGCTGTCGACTTCTTCAATGGAGCTAAATTCAACCGCACATAGATAGAAAGCGGCATGATGCTAACACAAGCTCCCAAGTCACACATACAATCATGAAAAGTGTATCCACCAATACAACAAGACACTAAGCATGGTGCTGGGTCACCACATTTTCTTGGAATAGGTTCCATCAAGGAAGAGATTGAACTACCCAAGGATAATGTCTCCAATTCTCCTATCCTATCTTTGTGTGTACACAAGTCTTTCAAAAATTTTGCATAC
Source organism: Arachis ipaensis (assembly GCF_059453495.1). Lineage (NCBI taxonomy): Eukaryota > Viridiplantae > Streptophyta > Magnoliopsida > Fabales > Fabaceae > Arachis > Arachis ipaensis. The sequence goes on along the minus strand of NC_142441.1, from coordinate 86,547,582 downwards.
TTTGGAATTTGTTGAATGGCATCGAGGAGCGGTATAGTTACCTCAACCTTTTTGAACACTTGAAGCATGTTCAAATCAAATTCTGGTGTCTTCTTTGCTTTCTTCACCATGGAAGGGAATGGAATAGGAACGGACTCATCCACTATAGCTTTCCTCTTGGGTTCCTTGAGGTTTACTCCTTCTTCCTCATGTCTTTTATCTACCACCTCTTCTTCATGTGGAGCTTCAACAACTACCTCTTTCTCATGAACATCCTCCATGCCCCTTGGAGGTATCTCCTCTAATGTAGTCCCCGACCTTAGAGTGATGGCGTTGAGACCGCCCTTTGGGTTTGGTTGGGGTTGGGATGGAAGGTTAGAAGAACTTGAGGGTTGGTTGGTGTTGTTATTGGGGTTTGGTGGTTGGCTTGACATTTTCATCTTTGAAAGCAAGTTGGTGAGGTTAGCCAATTGAGTACTCAAGGCATCAAATTGAGCCTTGTTGCTCTCATTTCATTTTTCCATAGTGGCTCTAAGCTCTTCAACTTGATTGTTGGAAGATGGAGGAGTTGGGTTTTGATTTTGTTGTCTATGGTGTGGTGCTTGGTACTTGGTGTAGTTGTTTTGGTTTTGGTTGGAGTGGCTTTGGTTGGCTTGGTAGTTGGTGTTGTTGTGGTGATATTGGGATGAAGATTGGTTGTTGTTGTGATGAGAAGGAGAGTTGTTCCATCTTTGGTTTTGATTGCTTCCTTGTGCATTATCTCTCCACCCTTGATGTTGACTACCACCTTGATGGTAATTATTTTGACCTTGAGAAGGGTAGGGTGGACGGTTGTTGTAATTCACATTGGCTACCACAAGAGCATGTTCCTCTTGAATTTGATGGCATTGGTCGGTGTAATATGTGGTGCTAGAGCACAAACCACAAATTCTAGGAGGGCCTTCAAGTTGAGCAACTGGAGGTGGGGCTTGGACGGCTTTGATGGAGTAGTATTCCTTTTGATCCCTTTGAATTTGTGTAAGGATGGTGGTCATATCCCCAAGTGCCTTGGTTAAGCTTGATTCGGAAGGGGATGGTTCTACCACACCCTTAAGGGGATTACTCCTTACTCTTGTGTGTTGTGTAGATTCGGCAACATTCTTTATCAAATCCCAAGCTTCTCCCTTCGTCTTATTTTTCGAAAGGGAGCCACCACTAGAAGCGGTAGCAATCTTCTATCCTCCGTACAAAGACCTCCGGTAAAGTAGCTAATGAGCAAGTTGGTGGTCATTCCATTGTGTGGATATGACTCCAATAACCTCTTGAACCGAGACCAATACTCGTACAAACTCTCTTGGTCTCTTTGCATTATGCCTGAAATCTCTTTCCGGATGTAGTCGGTCTTTTCCAATGGAAAGAATTTATCAAGAAACTCTCTTCTCAAGAAATCCCAATTAGTCACAATCTCATCCGGTAGCGAATAGAATCATGTTTTTGCTTGCACTTCAAGAGAGAATGGAAAGGCAAAAACCATGATAGCTACCTCATCGGCTCCATGCCTTCGAGCCGTAGAACAAGCAACTTGAAAATCCTTTAAATGTCGGATGGGGTCTTGACCCGGCAACCCATGATACTTAGGAAGTAGATTTATCAAGCTACTCTTCAACTCAAAGTTCGGATCAAGGTTAGGATACCTTGCTTGCAACGGTTGAAGTATGATATCCGGAGCTCCTTGCTCATGCAAAGTGATCCGGCGTGGCTCCGCCATGTGTGGCTCACCTGTAGGATTCAAAGATGTATTAGTAGTGCCAACAGAAAAACAGGAAGTAACAAACTCCAAGTCACTCTCGGTAACGTCTAGTGATTCGGTGTTTTCCTCAAGAGAGGCCGAAGTACTAGGTGTATAGTCCAACCGCCGCCTAGCTTGCCGAGTGTGTAATAAAGTCCTTTCGATCTCGGGATCAAAATTGGCCAAGCTAGATTTCGGTTTAGACCGAGTCATCAAACTTGAAAGTCATAGCATAAATGTAAAGGAAATCTAAACTATGGCTAAGTAAGTAAAAGAGTAAACTATCTACAATATTCACATATTCACATAACCAATATCAAGGTATACGTTGCAACCATTCCCCGGCAACGGCGCCAAAATTTTGACACGAAAGCGCCAAGGGTGTATTGGTAAAGATTCTCTTTAAGAAAACCGCGTTGTAAGAGGATTAAAATATGGAATTTTAAGGCAAAATAAGCATGTTTTACATCATAGAGCAATATTGGGAAGTGAACATAAAACCATGCATTTCTAGCGAATAAGTGTGAGAAATATTGATAAAATCCCTCAAAATAAGCACAAGATAAATCACAAAATCGGGGTTTATCACACGCGTAGGCGTCGGTGACCAATCTCAAATTCAAATTCTGAAAGTATCGTAGGCGTTCACTCAAAATGAACGTAGCATTCATTGTTGGTGAACGCTGATCCTCAATCCACGTGTGCGCGCCATGCGTGCGAACGCGTGGATTTCCAACATGTTATCCTGCGCGTAAGCGCCTTGTGTGCGTGCGCGTCTTAGCGTTCCTGCGTCCCCTTGTTCAAATCATGGGCCACGCTTTTAAAAGCGTGGCCTAAGGCTCCAAAGTGTGCCAAAACTCCAAAATGTGCCCCAAAATTCTTCTTTTCTTCTTTTGAGCTGATTTTTTGCTATTTTGCTTCTTTTTCCACTTTTTTCCTACAGAATTTATAAAATCAAAAGATCGAAGAAATATACTATCTAAGCACAAAAACACTCAACAATTAAGCATTAATCACTAATTTCTTATGTGAAAAAGCAGAGAAAAACATGACATGATGACATGTCATCACAATACCAAACTTAAACATTGCTTGTCCCCAAGCAAGAAAAGAATCATGCAGTAAGTTTTGACAAACCAAGGTGAGAAGAATAGCAAGTTAATGTTCATGGTTGGCTAGTTTTATATGCATGCTACAATCACAAAAGAAATGTAAATGATTGATGCTTCTATATAGCTCATTTTATGAAATCTTCTCCTTATATTTCTTCCTTGAAACAAGCTTTTCATTCTCTTTTTAGCTTCTCCTTTTGGGTGCTTTGCCCCATCAGTTGATAACAAAGCTACGACTCTAAATGCTTTGTTTTCAAGTATTACCACTTGATACATAAGCACCACAAACATTTAATTAGAGGACTTCTTTTAAGCTCATTTGTTTCTTTTCTTTACTCTTTAATTATTGATGCTTAGAGCCTTGAGCTTTGAGGGAGTGCTTTTGCACTTGAGCCTAACCATGACTCTCTAAGTGTTTTATTTTCAGACTTTTTGCCTGATACATAAACACCACAAGTACTTAACAAATGAATTGTCATTGGTATTCAGAGCCTTCAGCTTTCTCATTCTTTCCCTTTTGCTTTTCTTGCCTTAACTGCATTTGCTTCTTCAAGGTTTTCATGATTTCAAAAATTTCATAAAATATTCTAGATTGAAACTTCAATTAAATAAAATCTAATGCAATTGAGCAAAAATTAACCATACTAGCCTTCCAATACTTTTGTGCCCATGCTAAGTTCTTCTTTAATTCCTTGTTTGTTTATGATCATGATACTTTATTGCTTTTGAACTCACAAAATTCAAGTTGGTAGTCATAATGTCATAGCACGATGTTAAAAATCAGTAATCAAACTATGCTTATTCATAACACACATGCATACAGAGAAGATAAAGACAATCATGCAATTTACAGTGCTGGAAGTAAGTAGGAGGAGAAATGAGCGTTACCACCTTGTAGTTCATCTTCCTTGTTGTTGTCCTTTTTCCTTCTATTCTTCCTCTTCCCATGCCAAACTCAGAATGCTTGCTCATCCTCAAGCAACAATTAGAACAATGGTGATGGGGTCTAGAATGGACCATGAATGTCTTACACAATAAAAATGTTAGTAGTACATGTGTTTAAGCAAGCAAAATGAAAAATAACAGTGAAGTTACAAGAAATAGAGACATTGTGATTGCAAAAATAAGAAGGATGTGCATGATACATTGCATAAAAGATAAGTGGCACACCAAACTTAGTGTGACACTCTCACTTGGAATTGATGCAAGTATCCAGTAAAATTTGGAAACAAATTTTTGTTGCCTAGCAACACCAAATTTAGAAGGCAACCATATGTCAATTTATTTGAACTAAAACTAAACAAAGGGAACTGTTATATGTTAAATACAATCACCAAGTGAAGAATCTGTCATGAATAAAAATTTCTTGGTGAGGTATTAACAAAAACAATTAAGGAGCAAAATAAATAAAAGCATTAAAAATAAAGAAATGACTAAAACAAAGAGAATAATAAAAAATGTCAAACCAAAAGAAAGATAACACTGTAAAGGCATTATGATTATGCAAACAAGTGGTGTTGCTGAATTTATTGCACATAAAATTAAGTGGCACACCAAACTTAGAAACTTAGTGTGATACTTCCATTTAGAATTGATGCAATCATCCAGAGGGATTGAAAACAATTTGTTGCAGGGCAACACCAAACTTAGAATGTAATCATATGCCAATTTATTGAAAATAAACACAGCAAAGAGAGAAAATAAACAAAGCAGAGAAATGAAATGTTACCTAAGGTTGGGTTGCCTCCCAACAAGTGATCTTTTAGTGTCATTAGCTTGACATGTTATTCTTCACTTTCTTCCTCTTCTTCTAGTTTGTTAAGAGGAATGACCTCAAGGGAAGAGAAAAGCCAGTCAGTGTCCCCTTTCTTGGTCTCTCCTCAGCAAGCTTCCTTTTGTTATTTGCTGGATTGAACTTGCTTGCTGGATCAGGGGTAGGATTGTTTGTAGTTGACCTTTTCTTCTTCATGGATATGATCAATTGTGGCTTGGTCACAATCCTCTTCTCGGTGTTGTTGTTGGTTGCCTTCACTTCTTGTATATCAAAACTTGGTGGTTGTGTGATTTTTTGAGTGTTCTCTTCATCAGGAGCTCCTTGCATTGATGGTTCAATGAGCCCTTCTTCTATGCAAATTTCTACCTCACTTGAGTATGGACTTCCTTGATTGTCTTTCTCACTTTCTTGTTCTTCCACTTCCTCTTTTGCACTCAACATTTGATTTAATAGCACTTTCATGGAGGAGGCTTGTTGTTCTTCCCAAGATTTCTTCATCTCCTCTTCATATCTTTCAATCACAGATTCAAGTGTTGAGAATCTTTGGTTCAGGGAAGTTTGTGGGGGTTGTGAGTTTTCATGTTCCCTTTGCATCTCAAGTGGCTTATGTAGATATGCATTTTCAGGTTCAAATACCTCCACCACCTCATTCTTCATTGAAATTTTGCTTAACACATATGCCTCTTCTTCTTGCTCTTTCACTTTCTCCTTCAAATCCACCAACTGGTCTTCATCTTCCTTGCTCAGCAGTTCTAAGTTTCTCCTCATTTGCTCTAAGTGCTACTCCATCTTCTCGAAGAGGGTTTCTTGCTCTTTCCAGGAGTGTTCTTGTCTTTCCAAGGATTCTCTAGTTCTCTCCCTAGAGTCTATGGCACTTTGCAGGCATTGTTCTGCTTGTAACAAGAGAGAAGTAGATTGGGGTGGATTTCGTGGGCTTGTGGGTATTGTGGTGAAGTTGTGTTGAGGGATATGAAATGAATTTTGTGAGTAATCAGGTGTGTCTTGTGGTTGGTGAAATGAATTGTATGGATCTTGGAGGAAACTTTGTGTTGAGGCATAGTCAAGTGATGGAAAATTCTGACATGAGAAATCAGGAGGTGGGGTTTTACTTAGTTCAGGAGCCTCTTCATTTTGCTCTTCCACCTCCTCCCTTGCACTTAACATTTGGTCTACCAACACTTCCATATTTTTGAAGGAGTTCTCTTGTTTGTTCCAGGATGTGTGTGCCTCCTCCTCATATCTTTCAAGCATGGTCTCAAGCTTTGAGAGGCTTTGGTTCATGGAAGTTTGTGTGGACTGTGAGTTTTGGAAGAGATTTTGTGTTGAGGGATAGTTAAGTGATGAAGAATTTTCAGATGAAAAACTAGGAGGTGAGGTTTGACAACTTTCCATGAATGAATTAAAGGTTTGTTCAAGTGATGATGGCTCTTGATAAGTGGAGTATGAACTGTCAAATGCTTTCTAGTTTTGATCCTCCCATCCACAATGTGAATCATTGTAGAATTTATCACAGTGTGGATTATTTTGTGGCATGGATGAACAATCTTCCATGTATGTATTGACAGCATAGTCAAGTGATAATGTCTTTGAATGATTAGAATGTGAATCATTGTAATTCCCTTCCCAGCCATCATTTGTGTGTGTGTCATAACAGTATGAGTCACTTTGTGGCTTTGGGAAGTAGTTCATTTCACTTGATTGTTCATACTCTTTCATTCCTTGTTGATATTCCCAGTCACCATGAGGATAATGACCTAAATCATCTTGTGGTGGTGGGCAATATCTCATGAAATTGTCTTGATCACTTTTTGAAGCATATCCCCATTGATTGGGTTGCTCAGAGTCTGTTAATTCTTGGTGATATTCCCAGCCACTATTAGGATACTGATATGAATCATTTTTTAGTGTTGGGTAATATCCCATGAAATTGTCTTGCTCATCTTGTGGCTCTGAAGTATATCCCCATTGATTGGGTTGCTCAGAATATGTGATTTTTTGGTGATATTCCCATCCACCATTAGGATAATGACTTGAATCATATTGTGATGGTGGGTAATATCCTATGAAATTTGTTTGATCAAAAGATGAGGTGAACACCATTTGAATTTTGTAAAACACATCACCAATGAAAATTAAAATTCATGTCACAGATGAGAATTTCTTAGTGAGGCGATAACTCAAACACCTTGGTATCAGCCTAAAACAAAAAATTAAAAGAACAAAAACAAAGAAAATGCTTAATCTAGACTTATCACCCACTTAATCATTGTCGATCTATATCAATCCCCGGCAACGGCGCCAAAAACATGATGAGGGAAAATGATTCCACACAAACTTACCGGCAAGTGTATCGGGTCGCATCAAGTAGTAATAACTCACAAGAGTGAGGTCGATCCCATAGGGATTGATAGATCAAGCAACTTTAGTGAGGTGATTAGTTTTGTCAAGCTAACAGTGGTGAATTGGGTGAAATTGAAGCAGCAAAAAGTAAATTGCATTGAATTTAAAGTGCAGAATCTAAATTAGCAAAAGTTTAAAGAGCAAGAAATGTAAATTACAGCAAATGTAAAGGGAATTGGGTGCTGGGAAATTAAAGAAAGCAATAAATCAAAACTCAGAACAATTGCAAAAGATTTAAATTGCATGAAAAGTAAATTCAGATCACAAAGAACTCAAATGTAAAGTTGCAGAAAGTAAATTTGTAGAAGAGAATTGCAGAAATTGAAAATTGCATAAACTGAATTCAATATAACTGAAATATAGAAAGTGCAGAAAAGAAAAATGTATCAAAGAGAGCCTTCTATTCTATCCTACTCCTACTCCTACTGTTGCCTACTACTACTACAGCCTACTGTCCGTGCTCCCCTTTTCCTAACAGAACTAAAGCCTTTTTATAGGCATTCCTAAATTACAAATGAAATTGAAATTGAAAACGAATTACATCTCAAATGAAATTCCTATTCTAACTGTTTCTTGTGCCTTTGAGTGATTCCAATGGGCTCTGCTTGCTTTGAATTTTGGATGGGCTTTGAATCAGATTAATGGAGCCAGAGTTGCAGTTCCAGGAGAACGGAGCATTTTCAAATTGAGCACAGCGTTCATTCATCCACGCGTACTGGTTCTGCACGCTTGCGTGTGCTTTTGCGTTTTCGCCCATCGACGCATGTGCGTACCATATGCGTGCGCGTCGATACTGTCTTCAGCTTCAACCGTGCTTGCGTGCCATCTTTACGCATGCACATCCTTTGGCAGTGTTCATTAACTGAACGCTACATTCATGCCATGAACGCTCCTCACGCGTACGTGGTGCACAAAATTGTGATCACACTTTTCACAACTCCGCACAACTAACCAGCAAGTGCACTGGGTCGTCCAAGTAATACCTTACGTGAGTAAGGGTCGATCCCACGGAGATTGTCGGCTTGAAGCAAGCTATGGTTATCTTGCAATTCTTAGTCAAGAGATTCAAATAATATAATTGATTTTGTTTATGAAAAGTAAATAGCATGAATTGAATGTTACTTGTGATTCAGTAATGAAGAACAGGTTGAGGTTCCAGAGATGCTCTGTCGTCTGAATCTCTGCTTTCCTACTATCTTCTTCTCCAAACACGCATGGCTCCCTTCAATGGCAAGCTATATGTTGGTGGATCACCGTTGTCAATGGCTACCATCCGTCCTCTCGGATGAAAAATACCAGGTACGGTTTCTGCACGGCTAATCAACTGTCGGATCTTTCATCTCGGATGAAAAATACCAGGTACAGCTACCGCACGGCTAATCATTGGTCAGTTCTCACTAGTGTCGGAATAGGATCTCTCTATCCTTTTGCACACTTTCACTGTGCCCAACATTCGTGAGTTTAAAGCTCGTCACAGTCATCCCCTCCTAGATCCTACTCGGAATACCACAAACAAGGTTTAGACTTTTTGGATCCCAGGAATGCTGCCAATTGGTTCTAGCCTCTACCACGAAGGTTCTAATCTCACGGACTCGGTCCGTGGATCAGAGACCCAAGAGATACGCACTCAAGCTGTCGCCCGATGACTACGTTGAGCTCAGATAGAACGGGAGTGGTTGTCAGGCACGCGTTCATCGATTTGAGAATAATGATGAGTGTCACGGATCATCATATTCTCTATATTGAAGTACGAGTGAGTATCTTAGAATAGAATCGAGCATGATTGAATAGAAAACAGTAGTAATTGCATTAATCCATTGAAACACAGCAGAGCTCCTCACCCCCACCTAAACTAGAAGATACAATTTGAAATGTAAAATATTTCATAAGGTACAAAATGAATCTCTAAAAGTAGTTTTTATACTAAACTAGTAACTTAGGTTTATAGAAAATGAGTGATGACAAGTCATCTTAGCCTATTTTAACTAGTCTTTTTCTTTTGTTTTCATTAGAATTATGCACTTTCTTGAGCTACAAGCAAGCCAATTAGGTAGATTTTCATGTTTCCTTTGATTGAATCAACCATGTATGAATTCATGCTATTTCATGAGGTTTTATACTATAATTGTCACATATTATGAAAGAATGAATATCTCATGATTTTAAGCATAGCTTTGATGTGTTTGGTTGATTCATGATAGGTGAAGAAAGCTTGGAGAAAGGTTGAAGCAAGAAGGAATAGCTAGGAGTAAAGAGAAGACAATGGAATAAGTGAAATTGAACCAGGAAGCAAAAAGCTGGACCTAAAGTTAGCCTCAAACTTTTGCACAAACTTTTGGGTGAAAAGTTAGCCCCAACGTTAGCCCCTAACTTTTGGGCTAACGTTGAAACTTGAAAATCACTCCCTGGGTACCAAAAGTTTGCGCCAACGTTAGCCCCTAACTTTGAGGCTAACGTTGGCACATGAAAATCACCCCTGGGCACCAAAAGTTTGCGCCAACGTTAGCCCCTAACTTTGAGGCTAACGTTGGCATGAGAAAAACACTCCCTGGGCACCAAAAGTTTACGCCAACGTTAGCCCCTAACTTTGAGGCTAACGTTGGCACATGAAAACTACAAGGGGAGGAGCAAAAGTTTGCGCCAACGTTAGCCCCTAACTTTTGGGCTAACGTTGGCGCCACAAGTGCACCAAGGAAGGCCAACGTTGGTGCAAAAGTTAGACCCCTAACTTTTGCACCAACGTGAGTATCAGCAAGTTATGTTGGCTGATATAAAAAGTTGGACCAAAAGTTAGACCCTAACTTTTGCTCCAACTTTTGCAAAACTCCAACCCGGTTCAATTGGTTCACTTTGGTTCTTCTCCAAACTTCAAGAGCAATCAACCAAGGCCTCTTTCAACCCAATTCCACCAAGAGCAAAGGCCCAACTCAAGGCTTGAAGATCATTTGAAGAAAGTGTATAAATAGGATAGAATTCAAGTTCTTCAGAGAGCTTTCCTTTTGAATTTTCATAACAGTTTTCGGAGAGCTTTGGATATTGAGTGATCTTTAATTTCTTAGTCTTGGGGAAAGAGAATTCACTTCTCTTCCTCTTAGTTTTATTGCTTTCAATTTCAATTACAATTGTCTTGGATCTTGGGTTGAAGAATTGAAGAAATTCTGTTTCAATCTCATCCTTGGATCTCTCTGTTTATTTACTGCTTAATTGAATTTCAGTTTCGGTTAATTGTTCTTCATCTACTTTCTTTGCAATTTACTTTTCCCTTGCAATTGTTCTTGTTGGATCAAGGAAGGTAGTGAGATCTAGACCTGGTTTTCTAGTCTCTGGACCCCTGAGATCTGAAATTCCAATTTACATTCTGTTTTTGCTTTTCATGTTCATTTACTTGTTTTGCTTCAGATCCGATTCAACCCAAACACTCTTTTACTTTTCTGTTTGATGCAATTTTACTTTTCCTTGTTTAAATTCTGCAAATCCAATCCCCAATTCCCTTTACAATTCCAGCCGTTTACATTTCTTGCACTTTAAGATTTCGCAATTTACATTTCTTGCATTCTAAGTTTCTGCCATTTAATTTCTTGTTCCTTAAGATTCAGCACTTTAATTTCTTGCTCTCTTTAATTTCATGCAATTTATCCATTCCCTTTTCTTTCCATGCAATTTAATTTCTGCAAATCACAAATCACTCAACCAAATCTTGATTCGCTTGACTAAATCAACCACTAAACTAAAAATTGCTCAATCCTTCAATCCCTGTGGGATCGACCTCACTCCCGTGAGTTTTTATTACTTGATGTGACCCGGTACACTTGCCGGTTAGATTTGTGTGTTTTGGGAGAAATTCATTTTTCCACCAAAATACTCATCAAGTTTTTGGCGCCGTTGCCGGGATTGATTAGATTGACAATGATTAAGTGAGGTGGTAATCTAGATCAAGCACTTTTTCTTTAATTTTGATTAACCCACTAACTGTTTGATTTTTTGCTTAAACTAACTAACACTTCAATCTAGCAGTAGATTGAAGTGTCACTGGTTTTGTGCATTTTTCATGCTCTGCTTGTATGTAAGGTACAAGAAGAACCACACCCAATTTTCATGAACAAGACGAAAGAACTCTCAGGAGGTTAAGAAGAGCTGAAAAAGGGAAAAACATTGTTGGAGAAGAGGAATCAGACGAAGAATTCCAAGAGATGGAGGAACATTCAACCAATCCACCAGGTGGAGCAGACAACAACAATGACAACCCACCCCAGAGGAGAGTTTTGGCTTCCTATACCTTTGCAAATCCTAGACATTGTGGGAGCAGCATCTTGGCTCCAAATGTCAATGCTAACAATTTTGAACTCAAGCCACAACTCATCACTTTGGTTCAGAACAATTGCTCTTTTGGGGGAGGACCACTTGAAGACCCACACCAACATTTGTCCACTTTCTTAAGGATATGCAACACTGTCAAAACTAATGGAGTGCCTCCTGACAGTTACAAACTGATGCTATTCCCATTTTCTCTCAGGGACAAGGCCACTCAATGGTTGGAATCTTTTCCAAGGGACAGCATCAATAACTGGGATGATTTGGCAACCAAGTTTCTTGCCAAGTTTTACCCACCTCAGAGGATTATAAGGTTGAAGGCTGAGGTACAAACATTTACACAAATGGAGGCTGAACCCATCTATGAGGCATGGGAGAGGTACAAGGCTCTAATCAGGAAATGTCCCCTGCCATGTTTAATGAGTGGGAAAAGCTGCAGAACTTCTATGAAGGCTTAACACTGAAATCCCAGGAAGCTTTGGATCATTCAGCTGGAGGTTCCTTGCAACTCATGAAAACTGCAGAGGAGGCTCAAGAACTCATTGATATGGTGGCCAACAACCAATATTTCTTTGCTCATCAAAGAGGCCGCCAACCATCACAAAGGAGAGGAGTAATGGAACTAGAAGGAGTGGATTCAATCCTGGCTCAAAACAAACTAATGCAGCAGCAAATTCAACAACAATTTGAGCAAATGACCAAGAGGATTGATGGCCTCAAGTTGTAGCAGTTAACACCAGCCAACCATCAGCCACATGGGGGCAAAATGAAGAAATCCAAGAGGAGCAACAGCAGGAACAAGTCCAGTACATGCATTCAAGCCCAAATGAATTCTATGGTGATACCTACAACCCCTCATGGAAAAATCACCCCAACCTTAGATGGGGAGACACTCACAACCAGAACCAACACCCATGGCAGAGGAACTCAAACCAAAACAACCCAAGAAACAACCAAAACTACAACCAGCAGCAGACTAACCAAAACACATACAGAAAACCTCAAAACAACTACCCTAATCTCAACCAGTACCAATCCAATAACCATTCCACCAACCAAAATGTTTACCAACCACCACCCACATCTCACAACCCATCACAAGCACCACCTGAACCTCAAAGACTCACCAATTTAGAGACCTTGATAGAAAAAATGATAAAGCACCAGGAAATAACAAACAAAAACCATGAAGCATCATTAAAGAGCCTAGAGAGGCAGATTGGGCAGCTCTCCAAGCAAGTATCTGTTGAGAGACCTTCAAACTCACTGCCCAGTGACACAATCCCAAATCCCAAGGAGGAATGCAAGGCAATACAATTAAGGAGTGGGAGAGCATTGATAAGCAACAATGACACTACAAAGAAACAAGCAGAGAGCATCAAAGAACCAACAGAGGATGAGAAGCAAGCAAAGGACGATGAAGCTAAGGAGCAAGTTGTGATGCCAAACAAAAGCACTGAGAAACTTAAAGAGAAGGACAACCAGCTACATAGCTCAAAGAAAGTGACTCAGGGACAGCAGCAAATAGGAAAGAGCATCACACCTCCACTGCCTTATCCCCAGAAGTTCAACAAAGAGGTTAAAGACCAGCATTTTCACAAATTCCTTGAGATTTTTAAGAAGCTAGAAATCAATATTCCCTTGGCTGAAGCACTTGAGCAAATGCCTCTGTATGCCAAATTCTTGAAGGAGCTTGTCAACAAGAAAAGAAGCTGGGATGAGAAAGAAGCCATAATGATTACTGAGGAATGCAGGGCCTTGATTCAAAAGTGGCTTCCTCCCAAGCTTGAGGACCCAGGGAGCTTCCTGTTGCCTTGCACCATTGGGGAATTGACCATCACTAAAGCAATGTGCGATCTCGGAGCAAGTATTAACTTAATACCATCCTCCCTGGTGAAAAAGCTGCATATAGAGGAGGTCAAACCAGTACAAATGTCTCTGGAGCTGGTAGATAAGTCAATGGTATACCCCAGGGGCGTAATTGAAAATCTTTTGGTCAAGGTGGACAGTTTTATATACCCTGCTGATTTTGTGGTTCTAGAATCGAACGATGATGATGGTGACTCTGTTATACTGGGAAGGCCATTCTTGGCCACTGCTAGAGCTATCATAGACGTAGAGGAAGGGGAATTAACTCTCAGGATGCATGACCAGAGTGTCACTCTGAAGGTACTACCAGAGGCACAATTTAGCAAGGAGAAGAAAGACTATATGAAAAATGACCAGGAAGGTCACAGCAACATCCCAATGCTAAGGATTGTGTAGACTGATGAAAAAGCCCAAGAGGATATTAGAGTACTAGCCACTGAAAAGAGAGGTCCCCAAGGAAAGCCTACGACCAAAAAAGAAGGATCAACAAAAGGAAAGATGAAACGAAGAAACAAAGCAAAAAGGGGTTGGAAGAACAGAAAGATTCCAACAGAGGGGCTTTCCAAAGGTGACAAAGTGCAACTGATATATCAACAGCTGGGGGCAAACCAACAAACTGAGGACTACTACACTGTCAGCAACATACTCTCATTAGAGCATGCTGAAATTGAACACCAGGGAACAAAGAAGAGGATCACAGTCAGGGGAGACAAATTGAGGCTCTACAAGCACCAACCACCATAAAAGAAAGCCTCTATGTCAAGCTAATGACAATAAAAGAGCGCTCCATGGGAGGCAACCCATGATTTAAGATTCATGTCATTTTAAATTCAATAAGTTATGATCATTTGAGCATGAATTCTTTTCTCTTTTCATGAACATGTCCATTGCCTGCATGCACTGTTTTGAAACATATGCTGAGAATTCTAAGTTTGGTGTGCCTTCAAGCACACTAAACCAACGTTACAAATAATTTCGTTTTGCAAGCTTAAAAGCATATGGCCAAACACTAAAGTTTGGTGTCCACATAGCTTCATGAAAATTTGAAATTCATGCATCAATAATCATACAATTGTTGTTTTCCAAAATCTTATAAATGGAAAATTTCTTATTCAGTAATGAAGGCATCAATTGTGATGTACCCTTTGACAAGAAACAAGTTTGGTGTTCATCAAAACTTGATGAACCGATTTAGGGACACAATTGACCCTTCATAAAAAAAAAAAAAAAAAGAGAGAGAAAAAGAAAATTAGGATGAAAGCAATTCTTATAAACATTTAACTAAGAGTGACATTGGGATTTCACTAATTGGAGGAAGGGACACAATTTCTTCATGCATGACCAAACATTAAGTTTGGTGTCCTCCAAAGATGAGTCACGGTTCATTTGGATATAAGAATTGATGATTCATATAAAAGGAATACTCTTGCCATAGTTGGACAAAACTAATGTATGTTGTGATGACTAGGTGGTCAAAGAATCTTCAATGAGAGAGACAAGACAAAGGAAAGCATAGCATGAGGACAAAATCTCATCACATGCTTTGAAAAAGAAATCTGCCACTCCTTGAGAATGATCACGGCAAAGGCAAGTGAAGAAGCAAGCCTTGTCTTCATTCATCCTTACATGCACACCTTTGATCCCCATAGTGTCTAGTTGCATCTTAGCCTTTCATTACTCAAACGTACCACCTAAAGCCATGCACATGACCGAATCACTCCAACCTTGGAAACTTCATTCCCTTCATCACTCCTCAACATAACAAGCTCTGTTCAACATTTCTCTTGCTTTAAACTCCAACCATTTAAACTTCCCTTCATCATTTCTTGTCATAACAAGTTCGGTCTCAATTTCTTCTTGCTCCAAACACACATCAAATTCTCCAACATTCTTCACACTCTCTCTAACCTCACAAAACTCAACCAATCAAGTAATCATGGCCTCTTCCTCAAGAACCAAACGAAGAAAAGGGAAAGACCCCATGGTGGAGGAAGACACACATGGATATGACCAATGGAGATTCAAGTCTCGGTACCATCAAATGCAAATTGAATGGATGAACGAGAAAAGGATCTATCCTGAAATTCCACTCTTGTTGCCAGATGATGGATGCCAAGAAATGAAGGACAAAATTCGAAAGAGGAGGTGGGAGGAACTTGCATCACCAGCCACCCGAATCAATGCCAATATCATAAGAGAGTTCTATGCAAATGTCTCAAGGCTTGACATGCGTGAGCCCCCAACATACAAGAGCTATGTGTGGGGGGTGGAAGTAGACTTTAGCCCGGATGCAATCAAGAAAGTCTTGAAACTAAAGTCAGTCCGCTTTAGTGAACCGGGATACCAACAAAGATTGAATGAGGATCAGGATTATGATGAGATTGCGAGAGACATTTGTATGGAGAACTCAGAGTGGGAAGGAGATGACAAGAACAGATATAAGTATCTGAAGAGATGTAACCTCACCCCGGAAGCAAAAGGATGGTATGAGTTGATGAAAAGATCAATTCTGGGTACAGTGAACACCTCAGAAGTTAACAGGGAAAGAGCCGTGATGTTGCATTGCATCATTGTGGGAGGAGAGATAAGAGTTCATGAAATCCTTACAAAAGACATTCAAAAGCTGGCTGAGAAGAATTCGGCCGGATCATGGTTGTACTATCCGAGTACCATTTGGAGGTTGTGTGCAAAGGCTAAAGTTCCAATGGAAGAGGAGAATCCAATGTGGTTAAGCCAAGGCATGCCCATAACCATTGAACGAATGATGATGCCCCTTGAAGCACATCAAGGCCGAAGACCACATGGAAGAAGGGAAAGAGAAGAACCAATGGAAGAAGATGAGCCACACATAGAAGAAGAGCCACAAGAGGAGGAGGAACAGCCACACTTTTTCCCACATGGCAATATGGATATGACTCAAATGCAAGAAGCAATAGGAAGATTGTCACAACAGTACATGAGAATTCAAGAAAGGCAAGAGGAATACCATTCTCTATACATGAAAAACCAACAAGCACAAGAAGAAAGGGAGCTAAGAATAATGAACAAACAAAGTGAATTCGAGTCAAGATTCCTTGTGATGCAAGAAGAACATGCCTTTCAATCTCATGAATCTTTTGGAAAGTTGGAACAAATGCAAGCTAAAAATTTGAGGGCTCTCAAAGAGTTCACAACACTCCAAGATGCAAGGTATGAAGTACAAGCCGATTACAACATTAATAGCCAAATCAAACTGAACTATATTGGAGAACATTTGCACAACATGGATCCGGCTTTCCCAACTTTTGATGAATTCTTCAAAAAGAGAAGTGACGTAGAGGTAAGCAATGCTATGAGACTTGAAGATAGAGTAGAGGAGGCTATGAATAAGGCTGGATTTTGGCGAGGTCAACAGGCAACAAACACGGATGGTGGGAACATTAGCAACCAAGTGTATGAAAGGAGAAAGAAAAAGCATGACAAATGAAAGGTGGACTTGCTCCTTTACTACAAAGAAAAAAAACATGCATTCTGTCTGTTCTAAGTTGTCTTTGCATCTTTAAGTAGTTCTTTTTAATTAATAGTCTTTGCATTATGTTTGTTTCTTTTAAAATAAGTAGGCTAGTTTATGTGTGTGCTTGTGTGTTTACTTTCACTTGACAAGAAGCATGTTTTGTCCCCTGCATCTTTAAGTTCAATAAAAGAAAAGTTTGAATGTGAAGCAAGATGATCTCTGTTAGATAGAAGTAGAATAAAAGTAAGTGGTGGTATGTGTGTGATTGTATGATAGCTCACTTTTAGTGAATAAAGAGCCAGGATATCTCCTTCTAAGTAAAGAGTGGCCTACTGTCTATAAATCTCAATTAAATAAAAAAATTCCTTGGTTAGAAAGAAAAATAAAAAGAAAGAAAGAAAAGAGATAGCCAAAAAGTGGCAGGACAAAAGGAAACAAAAAGAAACAAAGCTGGACACCAATAGCTTGAACTTTAAAATATATGCCTGTGGTGTCTTTGTACTAGGATCTGCTTGGATTAGTAAGCTCTTAGGAGTGCATCAACACTCGGTGACTTGGGTTAACTAATCCGGGATCATCAGCTGAAAGTCCACTATCAAGAGCAACCTAACTACAAGGCATTTAGTAACCCAAAGAGGTGCTGGGCATCAATGTTTTAAGAAGGAATGTGAGCCAAGTGTCTATGGTGAATAATGTGTCAAGTATAAAGAAAAGGAAGTGAACTTGCTACACATGACACTCAAATAAAGCTTATAAACAAAGTAATAGCCAAGGATAAAGGAATAATGAGAGGTCATAGCAGTATGTTACTTGAAGCTTAAAGGAGACTTTCTAGGCCTAGGAGTCAATAAGAAGTGAGTATTTACATATCCACACAAAATCCCATGAACTATCAATAATACTCTGCTAGCATGAACATCCTCTTCCATTTCATTCTTTCTTCTCAATAAATCTTTTCTTGCTTGGGGACAAGCAAGCTTTAAGTTTGGTGTTGTGATGACAAGTCATCTTAGCCTATTTAAACTAGTCTTTTTCTTTTGTTTTCATTAGAATTATGCACTTTCTTGAGCTACAAGCAAGCCAATTAGGTAGATTTTCATGTTTCCTTTGATTGAATCAACCATGTATGAATTCATGCTATTTCATGAGGTTTTATACTATAATTGTCACATATTATGAAAGAATGAATATCTCATGATTTTAAGCATAGCTTTGATGTGTTTGGTTGATTAATGATAGGTGAAGAAAGCTTGGAGAAAGGTTGAAGCAAGAAGGAATAGCTAGGAGTAAAGAGAAGACAATGGAATAAGTGAAATTGAACCAAGAAGCAAAAAGCTGGACCTAAAGTTAGCCTCAAACTTTTGCACAAACTTTTGGGTGAAAAGTTAGCCCCAACGTTAGCCCCTAACTTTTGGGCTAACGTTGGAACTTGAAAATCACTCCCTGGGTACCAAAAGTTTGCGCCAACGTTAGCCCCTAACTTTGAGGCTAACGTTGGCACATGAAAATCACCCTTGGGCACCAAAAGTTTGCGCCAACGTTAGCCCCTAACTTTGAGGCTAACGTTGGCATGAGAAAAACACTCCCTGGGCACCAAAAGTTTGCGCCAACGTTAGCCCCTAACTTTGAGGCTAACGTTGGCACATGAAAACTACAAGGGGAGGAGCAAAAGTTTGCGCCAACGTTAGCCCCTAACTTTTGGGCTAACGTTGGCGCCATAAGTGCACCAAGGAAGGCCAACGTTGGTGCAAAAGTTAGACCCCTAACTTTTGCACCAACGTGAGTATCAGCAAGTTATGTTGGCTGATATAAAAAGTTGGACCAAAAGTTAGACCCTAACTTTTGCTCCAACTTTTGGTCCAACTTTTGCAAAACTCCAACCCGGTTCAATTGGTTCACTTTGGTTCTTCTCCAAACTTCAAGAGCAATCAACCAAGGCCTCTTTCAACCCAATTCCACCAAGAGCAAAGGCCCAACTCAAGGCTTGAAGATCATTTGAAGAAAGTGTATAAATAGGATAGAATTCAAGTTCTTCAGCGAGCTTTCCTTTTGAATTTTCATAACAGTTTTCAGAGAGCTTTGGATATTGAGTGATCTTTAATTTCTTAGTCTTGGGGAAAGAGAATTCACTTCTCTTCCTCTTAGTTTTATTGCTTTCAATTTCAATTACAATTGTCTTGGATCTTGGGTTGAAGAATTGAAGAAATTCTGTTTCAATCTCATCCTTGGATCTCTCTGTTTATTTACTGCTTAATTGAATTTCAGTTTCGGTTAATTGTTCTTCATCTACTTTCTTTGCAATTTACTTTTCCCTTGCAATTGTTCTTGTTGGATCAAGGAAGGTAGTGAGATCTAGACCTGGTTTTCTAGTCTCTGGACCCCTGAGATCTGAAATTCCAATTTACATTCTGTTTTTGCTTTTCATGTTCATTTACTTGTTTTGCTTCAGATCCGATTCAACCCAAACACTCTTTTACTTTTCTGTTTGATGCAATTTTACTTTTCCTTGTTTAAATTCTGCAAATCCAATCCCCAATTCCCTTTACAATTCCAGCCGTTTACATTTCTTGCACTTTAAGATTCCGCAATTTACATTTCTTGCATTCTAAGTTTCTGCCATTTAATTTCTTGTTCTTTAAGATTCAGCACTTTAATTTATTGCTCTCTTTAATTTCATGCAATTTATCCATTCCCTTTACTTTCCATGCAATTTAATTTCTGCAAATCACAAATCACTCAACCAAATCTTGATTCGCTTGACTAAATCAACCACTAAACTAAAAATTGCTAAATCCTTCAATCCCTGTGGGATCGACCTCACTCCCGTGAGTTTTTATTACTTGATGCGACCCGGTACACTTGCCGGTTAGATTTGTGTGTTTTGGGAGAAATTCATTTTTCCACCAAAATACTCATCAATGAGTAACTACGTGTAGATAGTGTAGAAATCCACTTCCGGGACCCACTTGGTGTGTGCTAGGGGTGAGCATTGAAGTTTTAACGTGCATTGGCCACTCTTGGAGTTAAACGCCAGCTTGGGTGCCAGTTTGGGCGTTTAACTCCAGTTTTGGTGCCAATTCTAGTGTTTTACTCCAGAAAAGAGTCTCAAGCTGGCGTTTAACGCCAATTTGGGCTATCAAATCTTAGACAAAGTATGAACTATTATATATTGCTGGAAAGCCCAAGATGTCTACTTTCCAACGCAATTGAAATCACACCAATTGGGCTTCTGTAGCTCTAGAAAATCTACTTCGAGTGCAAGAGCGCCAGAATCCAACAACATCTGCAGTCCTTTCTCAGCCTCTGAATCAGATTTTTGCTCAGGTCCCTCAATTTCAGCCAGAAAATATCTGAAATTATAGAAAAATACAGAAACTCATAGTAAAGTCCAGAAATGTGATTTTTTCATAAAAACCGTTAAAAATATAATAAAAAATAACTAAAACATACTAAAAACTATGTAAAAACAATGCCAAAAAGGGTATAAATTATCCGCTCATCACAACACTAAACTTAAATTGTTGCTTGTCCCCAAGCAACTGAAAACAAAATAGGATAAAAAAGAAGAGAATATACAATAAATTTAAAAAATATCAATGAAGATTAGATTCAATTAGATGAGCGGGACTAGTAGTTTTTTGCTTCTGAACAGTTTTTGCATCTCACTTTATCATTTGAAGTTCAGAATTATTGGCATCCATAGGAACTCAGAATTTAGATAGTGTTATTGATTCTCCTAGTTCAGTATGTTGATTTTTGAACACAGCTATTTTATGAGTCTTGGCCGTGACCCTAAGCATTTTGTTTTCCGGTATTACCACCGGATACATAAATGCCACAGACACATAACTGGGTGAAACTTTTCAGATTGTGACTCAGCTTTGCTAGAGTCCCCAGTTAGAGGTGCCTAGAGCTCTTAAGCACACTCTTTTTGCTTTGGACCACGACTTTAACCACTCAGTCTCAAGCTCTTCACTTGGACCTTCATGACACAAGCACATGGTTAGGGACAGCTTGATTTAGCCGCTTAGGCTAGAATTTTATTTCTTTGGGCGTCCTATCCATTAATGCTCAAAGCCTTGGATCCCTTTTACCCTTGCCTTTTAGTTTAAAGAGTTACTGGCTTTTTATGCTTGCTTTTTCTCTTTTTCTTTCTTTTTCTTTATTTTTTGCTTTTTTTTTCACAAGCTTTGTTTTTCACTGCTTTTTCTTGCTTCAATAATCAATTTTGTGATTTTTTAGATTATCAATAAAATTTCTCTTTTTTCATTATTCTTTCAAGAGCCAACAATTTTGACATTCATAAACTTCACTATCAAAAATATGCAGTGTTCAAGCATTCATTCAGAAAACAAAAAGTATTGCCACCACATTAAAATAATTAAACTAATTTCAAGATAAATTTCGAAATTATGCACTTCTTGTTCTGTTGCAAATAAAAATATTTTTCATTTAAGAAAGGTGAGGGATTCATGGAATCATTCGTAGCTTTAAGACATAGACTCTAAACACTAATGATCATGTAATAAAGATAAAAACAAGACAGAAAATAAACATAAAAGCAGATAAATAACAATAAAAGAAAGGAATTTAAATACATAAAAATAAATGACTCTAATACTAATGCTCATGTAACTCTTAAAACAGGTCTCTAATAACAAAAGTTATCACAGAGTTAGGACTCAACAACCTTTATTTTGAGAGATACTTGCTCCTTCAATCTGTGCGATGTCTAGCTCTTCAAGGGGCAGCTTCTGGCGCTTTAGCTCCTGTATCTCACGCCCTTATTTCTCTTGTTCTTTGAGCAGTTTACAGAGCATGCTGTTTTGATTCTGCTACTCTTCTTTGAGTTGATCAATAGCTTCTTGCAGCTTGGTGACAGATGCTTCTAAGAGGGTCCAGTATTCAAATTGAGGAATTTCTGGGAGGAGCTCATGCGCCCTCCTCTTGATGGGGTTGTCTTGAACTTGAGGTCCATCCATCAACTTCTTGGTAATTGGGCGTTCAACTGGGATATATTCATCCACGCCTATCTTTACTTCCGCATCTTTACATAACAGACTAATCAAACTTGGGTAAGCTAATTTAGCATCGGTGGATTCCTTGTTTGCAAATATGTAAATTTCACCAGGAATCAGCTGTTGAATCTCTACTTCTTTCACCAGCATAATACAGTGAATCATCACTGCTCTCTTGACAGTGACTTCAGAACGATTACTGGTTGGGAGTATAGAACGTCCAATAAAATCCAGCCAACTTCTAGCAACTGGTTTGAGATCTCCTCTCTTTAGCTGGTTTGGGACACCTTTTTGTATTGGTAATCCACTCGGTTCCAGGGAGGCATATGTCCTCTAGAACTTGATCTAGCCTTTTATCTTTGGCCGTTCTCCTATTAAAGGATTCTGGATCATCTTATAGTTGAGGAAGCTTGAGAACTTCTCTCACTTTGTCAAAGTGGAAGTAAATAATCTTCCCTCTGACCATAGTTCGAAAGGAGTGGAAAGCAGTTCCCTCTAATTTTTGCTTATCCGTCATCCACAGATTTGCATAGAATTCCTGGATCATGTTTCTTCCAACATGTATCTCAGGATTAACCAGGACTTCCCAGCCCCTATTTCGAATATGCTCTTGGATCTCTGGGTATTCATCTTCTTTCAAATTGAACCTAACTTCCGGGATCACCGATCTTCTGCACACAATTTTGAAGTAATGGTCTGCATGTTCTTTGGTGCAGAAATTCTCATGCATCCAAAGTGGCTTTGGATTACTTTTTTTCTTGCCTCATGAAGTTCTTTGTCTTCCTTTAGGAACCATGAGATTCGTTTGTTTTAGCTCAGGGATCACGGAAATCACACCAAACTTAGAGATTTGCTTGTCCTCAAGCAAAAATAAAAAGAAAGAAGATGAATAGATGAAGAGAAGGATTCGAATGATGAGGGAAGAGGGGCTGGCCGAATCTGTATTTAAAATGGAGGGAGGGAATGGGTTTCGAATTATTTTTGAAAAAGATAAGATAAGAAGATGTGATTGAGAAAAGATACGATTTGTAAAATATGAAAGATTTAAAAAAGATATGAGGAAGTTAAATCTAAATTTTTGTTAATACACCTAAGAAATAAAAGATAAGATGGATGAATTAAAAAGATTTGGGAAGAAATTGGAAAGGTAAATGAGTTTTTCTTTTAAAAACATTTTAAAAAGGGATTGAAAAGAATTTATAAGATTATTAATTTTTGAAATTGGAAATTGAAAGATGAATATTTGTAACATTTCTGTGCAGAAAATTATGAATTAAAATATAAAAATTCGAAAAAATTAGAATTGGAAACGAAATTACCTCCCGCTTGCTGTTTTGGCGTTTAACGCCCATCTGGTGGCCATTTTGGGCATTTAACGCCCAGCCAGGTATCCTGGTACCTGGCTGGTGTTAAACGCCAAGAATCCTTCTTTACTGGGTGTTTTTTTGGACACCCAGAATCCTGCCATTTCTGGCGTTAAACACCCAGAATGCTGCCTATTCTGGCGTTTAACACCCAGAATGATACATTTTCTGGCGTTTAACGCCCAAAACGCCCCTATACTGGCGTTTTGATGCTAGTGAGCTCTTTTTCTCTGTGATTCTTCTGCTTTATGTTTTGAACCTCCATTTTCCTGACTTATTCACTGAAATGTATTAACTAACATGAATAACAAAATTAAATAGACTCATATAATTGTTATAAACATCTAATTTGTGATAATGGCTGGCTTACCTCCCAGCAAGCGCTTCTTTACCGTCTTTAGCTGGACTTTTACTGAGCTTTTATTTTAGTCTAACTTTTGAGCATTCTTGCTCAAGATTCCCTTCATGATAATGTTTGACTCTCTGTCCATTAACAATGAATTTTTTGTCAGAGTCAATATCCTGAAGCTCTACATAACCATATGGTGACACACTTGTAATCATATATGGTCCCTTCCACCGGGATTTCAATTTCCCAGGGAATAATCTAAGCCTAGAGTTAAACAGTAGAACCTTCTGTCCTGTCTCAAAGACTCTGGATGACAACTTTCTGTCATGCCACCTTTTTGTTTTCTCCTTGTAAATTTTAGCATTTTTGAAAGCATTGAGTCTAAACTCCTCCAGCTCATTCAACTGGAGTAATCTTTTCTCTCCAGCTACCTTACCATCAAAGTTTAGGAATCTGGTTGCCCAGTAGGCCTTGTGTTCCAGTTCCACTGGCAGATGACAGGCTTTTCCATACACAAGCTGGTATGGAGAGGTCCCTATAGGAGTCTTGAATGCGGTTTTGTATGCCCACAGAGCATCATCCAGACTTCTTGCCCAATCCCTTCTACGGGTACTTACAGTCCATTCCAGGATTCATTTTAGTTCTCTATTTGAGACTTCAGCCTGCCCATTTGTCTGTGGATGATATAGAGTCACCATTTTTTGGTTAATTCCATATCGGACCAGAGTAGAGTCAAGCTGTTTGTTACAGAAATGAGTTCCTCCGTCACTGATCAGTAACCTAGGGACACCGAACCTACTG
The DNA here is from genome assembly GCF_059453495.1 of Arachis ipaensis. NCBI lineage: Eukaryota > Viridiplantae > Streptophyta > Magnoliopsida > Fabales > Fabaceae > Arachis > Arachis ipaensis. Next base: position 86,523,344 of record NC_142441.1, on the reverse strand, counting down.
AAAATATGCTTCTGGAGGAATTTCATTACTGTCTTAGTATCATTATTCGGTGTTGCAATTGCCTCTACCCATTTAGATACATAGTCTACTGCCACCAGAATATAAATATTTGAATATGATGGTGGAAAAGGCCCCATAAAGTCAATATCCCAAACATCAAATAACTCAATCTCTAAGATCCCTTGCTGAGGTATGGCATAATCGTGAGGCAAATTACCAGCTCTCTGGCAACTGTCACAGTTATGTACAAACTCTCGGGAGTCTCTATAGAGAGTAGGCCAGTAGAAGCCAAATTGGAAAACCTTTGTGGCTGTTCGCTCACCTCCAAAATGTCCTCCATATTATGATCCATGGCAATGCCATAGGATCTTATGTGCCTCTTCTCTGGCACACATCTACAGATTATTCCATCTGCACATCTCTTAAGGAGACATGGTTCATCCCACAAGTAGTACTTTGCATCAAAAACCAATTTTTTTGTTTGTTGCTTACTGTACTCTTTGGGTACAAATCTCACAGCTTTATAGTTTGCAATGTCTGCAAACCACAGTACTTCCTGAATGGCAGAGTTGCTCATTCGAAAAGGTTTCAGAGATCTCAGTAGGAGGGAAGGACGCTCCTGCTACTGGTTCTATCCGGGACAGGTGATCAGCTACTTGGTTCTCTGTCCCTTTTCTGTCTCTTATTTCTATATCAAATTCTTACAGAAGCAACACCCATCTTATGAGTCTGGGTTTGGAATCCTGCCTTGTGAGGAGATATTTTAGAGAAGCATGGTCAGTGTAGATGATGAGCGGATATTTTATACGCTTTTTGGGGTTAATTTCATGTAGTTTTTAGTGTGTTTTAGTTAGTTTTTAGTTTATTTTTATTAGTTTCTAGGCAAAATTCATAATTCTGGACTTTACTATGAGTTTGTGTGTTTTTCTGTGATTTCAGGTATTTTCTGGCTGAAATTGAGGGAGCTGAGCAAAAATCTGATTCAGGCTGAAAAAGGACTGCTGATGCTGTTGGATTCTGACCTCCCTACACTCAAAGTTGATTTTATGGAGCTATAGGACTCCAAATGGCGCGCTTTCACTTGCGTTAGAAAGTAGACATCCAGGGCTTTCCAGAAATATATAATAGTTCATACTTTGCTCAAGGATAGACGACATAAACTTGCGTTCAACGCCAGTTCCACGCTGCAGTCTGGCATCCAGCGCCAGAAACAAGTCACAAAGTGGAGTTCAACGCCAGAAAAGTATCCAAAGCTAGCGTTGAATGCCCAAAACAGCCCTATGCACGTGATTAGCTTAAGTCTCAGCCCCAGCACACACCAAGTGGGCCCCAGAAGTGGATTTCTGCACCATCTATCATAGTTTGTTCATTTTCTGTAAACCTAGGTTACTAGTTTAGTATTTAAACAACTTTTAGAGGTTTATTTCGCATCTCATGACATTTTAGATCTGAACTTTGTACCTTTTGATGGCATGAGTCTCTAAACTCCATTGTTGGGGGTGAGGAGCTCTGCTGTGTCTCGATGAATTAATGCAAGTATTTCTGTTTTCCATTCAAACATGCGTGTTCCTATCTAGGATATCCATTCGCACTTCAATATGAATGTGATGAACGTGACAATCATCATTATTCCTCCACGAACGCGTGCCTGACAACCACTTACGTTCCACCGTAGAATGAATGAATATCTCTTAGATCTCTTAATCAGAATCTTCGTGGTATAAGCTAGATTGATGGCAGCATTCAAGAGAATCCGGAAAGTCTAAACCTTGTCTGTGGTATTCTGAGTAGGATTCAGGGATTGAATAACTGTGACGAGCTTCAAACTCACGAGTGCTGGGCGTAGTGACAGACGCAAAAGGATAGTAAATCCTATTCCGGTACGACTGAGAACCTGCAGATGATTAGCCGTGTGGTGACAGCGCATCTGGACCCTTTTCACTGGAAGGATGGATGGTAGCCATTGACAACGGTGATCCACCAACACACAGCTTGCCATAGGAGGACGTGCGTGCGTGAATCATAGAACAGAAGAAAGCAGAATTTCAGAAGACAAAGCATCTCCAAAACTCCAACATATTCTCCATCATTGCATACAAGTATAAATTGTGTTCTGCCCTTTTATTCCTTGCAATCAAATTTGATAAGTGAATTATTTTACTGTTTTCCTGACTAAGAGTTACAAGATAACCATAGATTGCTTCAAGCCAACAATCTCCGTGGGATCGACCCTTACTCACGTATGGTATTACTTGGACAACCCAGTGCACTTGCTGGTTAGTGGTACGAGTTGTAAAAAGTGTGATTTACAATTCGTGCACCAAGTTTTTGCCGCCGTTGCCGGGGATTGTTTGAGTTTGAACAACTGACGGTGAATCTTGTTGCTTAGATTAGGAAATTTTTGTCTTTTTGGTCAGAGTCTTTTATTTTCTTTTCAAAAAAATTTTCAAAAAAATAATTTTTCTATTAAATCTCGTGCCAAACTTTAAGTTTGGTGTTTTCTTATTGATTTTCCTTTGTTTTTCGAAAATTTTATTTTGGTTTTCTAAAATTTTAAGTTTGGTGTTCTTTCTTCATGTTCTTGTGTTCTTGTGAGTCTTCAAAGTGTTCTTGAGTTTTCCTTATGTCTTGATCTTAAAATTTTTAAGTTTGGTGTTCCTTGGTGTTTTCCCTCCAAATTTTTCGAAAACAAGGAGCATTAGATCTAAAAATTTTAAATCTTGGGCTATCTTATTGTTTCTCTCTTTCCTCTTTAAATTCAAAAATATCTTTTCTCTTTTTTAAAAAAACAAAATTTTCGAAATTCATTTTTAAAAATTCAGATTTTTTTTTAAAATTTAAAATCTTTTTCAAATCATATCTTTTTCAAAACTTCCTGACCACTTTCTCTCTCCTCATTTTTTTTGAAAATCTCCACCTATTTTTATTTATTTTATTTTAATTTATTTTATTTTCGAAATAATTAAATAAATAAATAAATAAATAAAAATAAATTTTTTATTTTACATCATCTCCCTTTCTCCATCATGGATCTAAGTGGAAATGAACAGTCCAGGAGGACTCTGGGGTCATATGCTAACCCCTCTACTGCTTCATATGGGAGTAGTATCTGCATACCCTCCATTGGAGTCAGTTGCTTTGAGTTGAATCCTCAGCTCATTATCATGGTGCAGCAAAACTGCCTGTATTCCGGTCTTCCACAGGAAGAACCTACAGAATTTCTGGCACAGTTTTTACAGATTGCTGACACAGTACATGATAAGGAAGTAGATCAGGATGTCTATAGATTATTACTGTTTCCATTTTCTGTAAAAGACCAAGCTAAAAGGTGGTTAAATAATCAACCTAAGGCTAGCATAAGGACATGGAAACAGCTGACAGAAAAATTTCTGAATCAATACTTTCCTCCAAAACGGATGACATAGCTAAGGCTGGACATCCAAGGCTTTAAACAAGGAGATAATGAATCTCTTTATGATGCCTAGGAGAGATACAGAGAGATGCTACGAAAAGAGCTCAGATCTCTCTAGATTACTCAGCTGGTGGATCTATCCACATGAGAAAGACAATTGAAGAAGCTCAAGAGCTCATTGATACAGTTGCTAGAAATCAGCATCTGTACCTAAGCAGTGACCCTTCCATGAAAGAAGAGGCTAAAACAGTAACTGCTGAACTCAGTCCTGCAGAGCAAGCTGCTGAATTCAATCAGCAATTGGATTTTCTAACAAAGCAGTTAGCTGAATTCAAGGATAAACTACAAGAGACAAGGATGGCTAATATAAACATGGAAGTACAATTGAAGCAAATAAAGCAGCAGCTGTCAAAACAAATAACAGAAGAATGCCAAGCAGTTCAATTAAGAAGTGGGAAAGCACTAAATACCCCACTTCAAGGCAGCAGGAAACCAAGAACTGAGCAAACCACCCAAAATCCATCTGAGGACAATAAGAGCCCAGGGAAAAATAATTCTGGCGCTAAAATGCGAGAAGTTACGTGGAAGGCTAGCGCTGAACGCCCAGACCATGCTTAGGACTGGCGTTCAATGCCAAAAACAAGCAAGGATCTGGCGTTGAACGCCCAAAAGAAGCTCAGTTCTGGCGTTCAAAGGCCAGGAACAAATGAGGAGCTGGCGTCTAACGTCACTCCAGCTTCCAACTCTGGCACTCAATTGCCAATCAAGGATCAGACACACACAAGTGCTGATAACAACCCATCTAAAAAGGCTTCTTCAACCACTTCTGTAGGAAATAAACTTACAGCAACTAAGGTTGAGGAATATAAAGCCAAGATACCTTATCCTCAAAAACTCCGCTAAGAGGAGCAGGATAAGCAATTTGCTCGCTTTGCAGATTATCTCAGGACTCTTGAAATAAAGATTCCGTTTGCAGAGGCACTTGAGCAAATACCTTCTTATGCCAAGTTCATGAAAGAGATCTTGAGTCATAAGAAGGATTGGAGAGAAACTGAAAGAGTTCTCCTCACTGAAGAATGCAGTGCAGTCATTCTGAAAAGCTTTCCTGAAAAGCTTAAAGACCCTGGGAGTTTTCTGATACCATGCACATTAGACGGTAATTGCACCAAGACAGCTTTATGTGATCTTGGGGCAAGCATCAACCTAATACCTGCATCCACTATCAGAAAGCTTGGTTTAGCTGAAGAAGTTAAACCAACCCAGATATGTCTCCAACTTACTGATGGCTCCATTAAATACCCATCAGGCGTGATTGAAGACATGATTGTCAGAGTTGGGCCATTCGCCTTTCCCACTGACTTTGTAGTGCTGGAAATGGAGGAGAACAAGAGTGCCACCCTCATTCTAGGAAGACCCTTCCTAGCAACTGGATGAACTCTCATTGATGTCCAATAGGGGGAAATAACCCTAAGAGTCAATGATGATGAGTTTAAGTTGAATGCTGTCAAAGCCATGCAGCATCCAGACACACCAAAAGACTGCATGAAAGTTGATCTTATTGACTCTTTGGTAGAAGAGATCAACATGGCTGTGAGTCTCGAATCAGAGTTGGAAGACATCTTTAAAGATGTTCAGCCTGATTTGGAGGATTCAGAGAAAATGAAAGAGCCTCTGAAATTTCCTCTGGAAGAGGAAAAACCTCCTAAACCCGAGCTCAAACCATTACCACCATCACTGAAATATGCATTTATGGGAGAAGGTGACACTTTTCCAGTGATCATAAGCTCTGCTTTAAATCCACAGGAAGAGGAAGCACTTATTCAAGTGCTAAGGACACACAAGACAGCTCTTGGGTGGTCCATAGGTGACCTTAAGGGCATAAGCCCAGCTAAATGCATGCAAAAAATCTTATTGGAGGATAATGCTAAACCAGTGGTTCAACCACAGAGGCGGCTAAATCCAGCCATGAAGGAAGTGGTGCAGAAAGAGGTCACCAAATTACTGGAGGCTGGGATTATTTATCCTATTTCTGATAGCCCCTGAGTGAGCCCTGTCCAAGTAGTCCCCAAAAAGGGAGGCATGACAATGGTTCATAATGAAAAGAATGAACTGGTTCCTACAAGAACAGTTACAGGGTGGCGCATGTGTGTTGACTACAGAAGGCTCAATACAGCCACCAGAAAGGATCATTTTCCTTTACCATTCATAGACCAGATGCTAGAAAGACTGGCAGGTCATGATTATTACTGCTTCTTGGATGGCTATTCAGGCTATAACCAGATTGCAGTAGATCCCCAGGATCAAGAGAAAACAGCATTCACATGTCCATTTGGAGTGTTTGCTTATAGAAGGATGCCATTTGGGCTGTGTAATGCGCCTGCAACCTTCCAGAGATGCATGCTCTCTATTTTCTCTGATATCGTGGAAAATTTTCTAGAAGTCTTCATGGATGACTTCTCAGTATATGGAGACTCATTCAGCTCCTGTCTTGATCACCTGAAACTAGTTCTGAAAAGATGCCAAGAGACCAACCTGGTTTTAAACTAGGAAAAATGTCACTTTATGGTGACTGAAGGGATTGTCCTTGGGCATAAAATTTCAAACAAGGGAATAGAGGTGGATCAAGCAAAAATAGAGGTAATTGAAAAATTACCACCACCTGCCAATGTTAAGGCAATCAGAAGCTTTCTGTGGCATGCAGGATTCTATAGGAGGTTTATAAAGGATTTTTCAAAAATCGCAAAACCTCTGAGCAATCTGCTAGCTGCTGACATGTCATTTGTGTTTGACACAGAGTGTCTGCAGGCGTTTGAAACGCTGAAAGCCAAGCTGGTCACAGCACCAGTTATTTCTGCACCAGACTGGACATTACCATTTGAGCTAATGTGTGATGCCAGTGATCACGCCATTGGTGCATTACTGGGGCAGAGGCATGACAAGCTTCTGCATGTCATTTATTATGCTAGCCGTGTTTTGAATGATGCCCAGAAAAATTACACAACCACAGAAAAAGAATTGCTTGCAGTGGTTTATGCCATTGACAAGTTTAGATCATACTTAGTGGGATCAAAAGTGATTGTGTACACAGATCATGCTGCTCTTAAATATCTACTCACAAAGCAGGATTCAAAACCCAGACTCATAAGATGGGTGTTGCTTCTGCAAGAGTTTGATATAGAAATAAGAGACAGAAAAGGGACAGAGAACCAAGTGGTTGACCATCTGTCCCGGATAGAGCCAATAGAAGGGACGTCATTCCCCTCTCTTGAAATCTCTGAGACCTTTCCTGATGAGCATTTGTTTGCCATTCAGGAAACACCATGGTTTACAGACATTGCAAACTACAAAGCTGCAAGGTTCATTCCCAAGGAGTACAGCAGGCAACAAAAGAAAAAATTAATTACTGATGCAAAGTACTACTTGTGGGATGAACCCTATCTCTTTAAGAGATGTGTAGATGGCATAATCCGTAGGTGTGTGCCTAAAGAAGAATCACAAAGGATCTTATGGCATTGCCATGGGTCACAATATGGAGGTCATTTCGGAGGTGAGCGAACAGCCACCAAGGTCCTCCGATGTGGCTTCTACTGGCCTACACTCTACAGAGATTCCCGAGAGTTTGTACGTAACTGTGACAGTTGCCAGAGAGCTGGTAATTTGCCTCACAGTTACGCCATGCCTCAACAAGGAATCTTGGAAGATTGAGTTATTTGATGTATGGGGTATTGATTTCATGGGTCCTTTCCCACCATCATACTCAAACACTTATATTCTGGTGGCAGTTGACTATGTATCAAAATGGGTTGAAGCCATTGCTAAACCCACCAATGATACTAAAACAGTGCTGAAATTCCTCCAGAAATATATATTCAGCAGGTTTGGTGTCCCCAGGGTACTGATCAGTGATGGAGGCACTCACTTCTGTAACAAACAGCTTTACTCTGCCATGGTCCGGTATGGGAATCGCAATAAGGTGGCGACTCCATATCATCCACAGACAAATGGGCAAGCTGAAGTCTCTAACAGAGAACTAAAAAGAATCCTGGAACGGACTGTAAGTACCCATAGAAAGGATTGGGCACGAAGCTTGGATGATGCTCTGTGGGCTTACAGAACAGCATTCAAGACTCCTATAGGGACCTCTCCATACCAACTTGTGTATGGTAAGGCATGCCACCTGCTTGTGGAACTGGAACATAGAGCCTACTGGGCAACCAGATTCCTAAACTTTGATGCCAAATTAGCTGGAGAAAAAAGATTGCTCCAGCTAAATGAGCTAGAGGAATTCAGATTCATTGCTTTCGAAAATGCCAAGCTTTATAAAGAAAAATAAAAAAGGGGCATGATAGAAAGCTGTCATCTAGAATCTTTGAACCAGGACAAAAGGTTCTGTTGTTTAACTCTAGGCTCAGGCTATTCCCCGGGAAACTGAAGTCCCGGTGGAGGGGACCATATGTGATTATAAGTGTATCACCATATGGTTATGTGGAGCTTCAAGATATTGATTCTGATAAGAAGTTCATTGTTAATGGACAGAGAATCAAGCACTACCTTGAAGGCAATGTTGAGCAAGAGTGCTCAAGGCTGAAGCTAGATTAAAAGCTCAGCAAGGTCCAGCTAAAGACAATAAAGAAGCGCTTGCTGGGAGGCAACCCAGCCATGGGGCATCACTTCCCTAAGCATTTTGCCCGATTCTTGATTTTATTTGTTTATATAAAGTTCATTGATACCAAGGTAAAGAGTCAATTGTATAAGTTCACAGGGTTACAGAAGGATTCTACACACAAAATAGAGAAAAAGAGCTCAATGGCAAGAAAACGCCAGTAAGAGTCTGTTTTGGGCGTTCAACGCCCAGAAGGAGCATCCACTGGTTGTTGAACGCCAGTAAGGATAGCCATTTGGGTGTTAAACGCCAGAAAGAAGCATCTTCTGGGCGTTGAACGCCAGAAAGAAGCTCCTTCTGGGTGTTTAACACCAGATTTACAGCGTCCTGGGCGTTCAGAAAAACGCCCAGTGACAAAGGAGTTCCTGGCGTTCAACGCCAGAAAGAAGCAGCAGCTGGGCGTTGAACGCCCAGGAGAGGCAGCATTTGGGCGTTGAATGCCCAAAACATGCAGCGTTTGGGCGTTCAAACCCCAGGATGGTGGGGAGGAGGTGAATTTGTTTTTACTTCACGTTTTTCATTCTAAATTTAATTTTCATGTTTCAATTCATGATTTCTTGCATAAACATGTTAAGAACCCTGATTTCTAAAATCCCTAATTTCTAAAAACCCTATTTTAAAAATATCAAATGTATCTTAATCCATAAGCACAAATCCTTTTTTTCAATCCAATTCAAATCTTTTTCAAAATTTTCAAAACAAATCTATCTCTTTTCATTCAAAAATCTTTTCAACTAATCAATATCTTTTTCAAATCTCCATATTATCTTTTTCAAAAATCCAATTTTATCTTTCATATCTTTTCAATTTCAAACTATATCTTTTCTTATCATACTTATTTTTTAAAATCATATCTTCTATCTTATCTTTCTCCCTATTTTCGAAAACCCCCTCTCCCTTTTTAAAAACCCATTCGGCCTCCTTCCTCTCATCCACCATCCTACACTAGCTCTCCTTCTATCCCTCTCCTTTCTTTTCTTTTGCTTGAGGACAAGCAAACCTCTAAGTTTGGTGTGTTTATCCGTGATCACAGAACCATACCCACTAAGATCATGGCTCCTAAAGGAAAACAACCCACTCCAAGAGGCAAGAAAGAGAGTGTTCCAAAACCACTTTGGAATCAAGGGAAGTTCTTAACTAAAGAACATTCAGAACATTATTACAAAATAATGGGTCTAAGATCAGTGATCCCGGAAGTTAGATTTGATCTGAAAGAAGACGAATATCCGGAGATCCAGGAGCAAATCCGAATCAGGAACTGGGAGATCCTAGCCAATCCTGAAACGAAAGTGGGAAGGAATATGGTCTAGGAGTTCTATGTTAATATGTGGCATACAGACAGGCAAAGACTATCTGGATCTGCTATCTATGACTATCGGACCTTGGTCAGAGGAAAGATTATTCATACCCACCCTGACAAGATCAGGGAGATCTTAAAGCTACCTCAGCTGAAAGATGATCTAGACTCCTTCAATAGGAGAATGATGAGAACAGACAAGGGCGTGGATAAGATTCTAGAGGATATATGCATCCCTGGAGCCAGGTGGACCACCAGCACGAAGGGTGTCCCAAATCAACTCAAAAGAGAAGAACTCAAACTAGTCGCCAGAGGATGGCTGGACTTCATTGGGCATTCTCTGCTGCCCACTAGCAACCGTTCAGAAGTCACTATTAGAAGAGCAGTGATGATCCATTGCATCATGATGGAAAAAGAAGTGGAAGTTCATCATCTGATTTCAACTGAATTCTACAAAATTGCAAACAAAAATTCCAAAGATGCCAGGTTGGCTTATCCAAGCTTGATCTCTATGCTCTGCAAGGACGCGGGAGTAAAGATGGGAATAACTGAGTATATCTCAGTTGAGCGGCCAATCACCAAAGCATCAATGGAAAAACAACAATCACGGGATGACCCCATCAAGAAGAGAACACAGGAAATTCTCCCAGAAATCCCCCAATCTGAATACTGGGAGTATCTTGAAACATCTATTACCAAGATGCAAGAAGCTATGGAACAAATACAGAAAGAACAGAAGGAACAAAGTAGCATTCTTTGCTATTTGCTTAAAGAACAGGAGGAGCAAGGGCGTGATTTAAGGGAATTGAAGCGCTAGAAATTAGCTCTTGAAGGACCAAGCACCCCGCAGATTAGAGGAACATCCACTTCCCAGAACAAAGGTTGTTAAATTCCAATCTTAGCCTTAACTCTGTGATAACTGTTTTTATTTTAGTTTTACCTTAGGAGTCATATAGTAGTAATTAGTATCTATATTTTTGATTTTATCCCCAATTAAGCTATAATTTAATTTTATCATCATCATTAAACATGAATAAAATAGAAGAATTTCTTTAGAATAAGAGGCAATATTTTTTCGAGTTTTAATAAGATAAATTCTAATTATTTACATGTGGTGGCAATGCTTTCTGTCTTCTGAATGAATGCTTGAACAGTGCATATGTCTTTTGAATTTGATGTTTAAGACTATTAAATATGTTGGCTCTTGAAAGAATGATGAACATGAGACATGTTATTAATAATATGAAAAATCATAAAAATGATTCTTGAAGCAAGAAAAAGCAGTGAATACAAAAGCTTGCAAAAAAAATAGAAAAACAAAAAGCAAGCAGAAAAAGCCAAAGCTCTTAAAACCAAAAGGCAAGAGCAAAAAGCCAATAGCCCTTAAAACCAAAAGGCAAGGGTAATAAAAAGGACCCCAAGGCTTTGAGCATCAGTGGATAAGAGGGCCTAAAGGAATAAAATCCTAGCCTAAGCGGCTAAACCAAGCTGTCCCTAACCATGTGCTTGTGGCGTGAAGGTGTCAAGTGAAAACTTGAGACTGAGCGGTTAAAGTCAAGGTCCAAAGCAAAAAGAAGAGTGTGCTTAAGAACCCTGGACACCTCTAATTGGGGACTTTAGCAAAGCTGAGTCACAATCTGAAAAGGTTCACCCAATTATGTGTCTGTGGCATTTATGTATCCGGTGGTAATACTGGAAAACAAAGTGCTTAGGGCCACGGCCAAGACTCATAAAGTAGCTGTGTTCAAGAATCAACATACTGAACTAGGAGAATCAATATCACTATCTGAATTCTGAGTTCCTATAGATGCCAATCACTCTGAGCTTCAATGGATAAAGTGAGATGCCAAAACTGTTCAGAAGCAAAAAGCTACTAGTCCCGCTCATCTAATTAGAATCTGAGCTTCACTCAAAAACTCTGAGATATTATTGCTTCTTAAATTATTTTTATTCTATTTTATTTATCTAGTTTCTTGAGGACAAGCAACAGTTTAAGTTTGGTGTGAGCGGATATTTTAAACGCTTTTTGGGGTTAATTTCATATAGTTTTTAGTGTGTTTTAGTTAGTTTTTAGTTTATTTTCAGTAGTTTCTAGGCAAAATTCATATTTCTGGAATTTACTATGAGTTTGTGTGTTTTTTTATGATTTCAGGTATTTTCTGGCTGAAATTGAGGGAGCTGAGCAAAAATCTGATTCAGGCTGAAAAAGGACTGCTGATGTTGTTGGATTCTGACCTCCCTGCACTCAAAGTGGATTTCCTGGAGCTACAAGACTCTAAATGGCGCGCTTCCAATTGCGTTGGAAAGTAGACATCCAGGGCTTTCTAGCAATATATAATAGTCCATAATTTGCTCAAGGATAGATGATGTAAACTGGCGTTCAACGCCAGTTCCATGCTGTAGTCTGGCGTCCAGTGCCAGAAACAAGTCACAAAGTGCAGTTCAACGCCAGAAAAGGATCCAAAGCTAGCGCTGAACGCCCAAAACAGCCCTATGCACGTGATTAGCTTAAGTCTCAGCCCCAGCACACACCAAGTGGGCTCCAGAAGTGGATTTCTGCACCATCTATCATAGTTTGTTCATTTTCTGTAAACCTAGGTTACCAGTTTAGTATTTAAACAACTTTTAGAGGTTTATTTCGCATCTCATGACATTTTAGATCTGAACTTTGTACCTTTTGACGGCATGAGTCTCTAAACTCCATTGTTGGGGGTGAGGAGCTCTGCTGTGTCTCGATGAATTAATGCAAGTATTTTTGTTTTCCATTCAAACATGCGTGTTCCTATCTAAGATATCCATTCGCACTTCAATATGAATGTGATGAACGTGACAATCATCATTATTCCTCCACGAACGCGTGCCTGAAAACCACTTACGTTCCACCGTAGAATGAATGAATATCTCTTAGATCTCTTAATCAGAATCTTCGTGGTATAAGCTAGATTGATGGCAGCATTCAAGAGAATCCGGAAAGTCTAAACCTTGTCTGTGGTATTCTGAGTAGGATTCAGGGATTGAATGACTGTGACGAGCTTCAAACTCACGAGTGTTGGGCGTAGTGACAGACGCAAAAGGATAGTAAATCCTATTCCGGTACGACTGAGAACCTGCAGATGATTAGCCGTGCGGTGATAGAGCATCTGGACCCTTTTCACTGGAAGGATGGATGGTAGCCATTGACAACAGTGATCCACCAACACACAGCTTGCCATAGGAGGACGTGCGTGCGTGAATCGGAGAACAGAGGAAAGCAGAATTTTAGAAGACAAAGCATCTCCAAAACTCGAACATATTCTCCATCATTGAATACAAGTATAAATTGTGTTCTGCCCTTTTATTCCTTGCAATCAAATTTAATAAGTTAATTATTTTACTGTTTTCCTGACTAAAAGTTACAAGATAACCATAGATTGCTTCAAGCCAACAATCTCCGTGAGATCGAGCCTTACTCACGTAAGGTATTACTTGGACGACCCAGTGCACTTGCTGGTTAGTGGTACGAGTTGTAAAAAGTGTGATTTACAATTCGTGCACCAGTAGACAATCACTTTTGATCCTACTAAATAAGATCTGAACTTGTCAATGGCATAAACCACTGCAAGCAACTCCTTTTCTGTGGTTGTGTAATTCTTCTGCGCATCGTTTAAAAGATGACTAGCATAATAAATGACATGCAGAAGCTTGCTATGCCTCTGTCCTAATACGGCACCAATGGCATGGTCACTGGCATCACATATTAGTTCAAATGGTAATGTCCAGTCTGGTGCAGAAATGACTGGTGCTGTGACCAGCTTAACTTTCAGAGTCTCATACGCCTACAGACACTCTGTGTCAAAGACAAATGGTGTATCAGCAGCTAGCAGATTGCTCAGAGGTTTTGCAATTTTTGAAAAATCCTTTATAAACCTCCTATAGAATCCTGCATGCCCCAAAAAGCTTTTGATTGCCTTAACATTGGCAAGTGGTGGTAATTTTTCAATTACCTCTACCTTAGCTTGATCCACCTCTATTCCTTTTTTCGAAATTTTGTGCCCAAGGACAATTCCTTCAGTCACCATAAATTGACATTTCTCCCAGTTTAAAACTAGGTTAGTCTCTTGGCACCTTTTCAGAACAAGTGCTAGATGGTTAAGACAGGAGCTGAATGAGCTTCCAAATACTGGGATGTCATCCATGAAGACTTCCAGAAATTTCTCTATCATATTAGAGAAGATGGAGAGCATGCACCTCTGAAAGGTTGCAGGTGCATTGCACAGACCAAATGGCATCCTTCTGTAGGCAAATACTCCAGATGGACATGTGAATGCTACTTTTTTTTGTCCTAAGGATCTACTGCAATTTGGTTGTAACCTAAATATCCATCCAGAAAGCAGTAGTATTTATGACCTGCTAGTCTCTCTAGCATCTGGTCTATGAATGGTAAAGGAAAATGATCCTTTCTGGTGGCTGTATTGAGTCTTCTGTAGTCAATACACATACGCTACCCTGTAACTATTCTTGTAGGAATCAGTTCACTCGTTTCATTATAAACCACTGTCATGCCTCCCTTCTTGGGGACAACTTGGATAGGGCTCACCCAAGGGCTATCAGAAATATGATAAATAATCCCAGCCTCTAGTAGCTTAGTGACCTCCTTCTGCACCACCTCCTTCATGGCTGGATTCAGCTGCCACTATGGTTGAACCACTGGCTTAGCATCATCCTTCAATAGGATCTTCTGCATGCATTTGGCTGAGCTGATGCCCTTAAGATCACTTATAGACCACCCAAGAGCAGTCTTGTGTGTCCTTAGCACCTGAATTAGCACTTTCTCTTCCTGTGGCTCTAAAGCAGCGCTTATGATTACCCAAAAAGTGTCATCTTCTCCCAGAAATGCATATTTCAGAGATGGTGGTAGTACTTTGAGCTCGGGTTTAAGAGGCTTCTCCTCTTCCTGAGGAGTTTTCAGAAGTTCTTTTGTTTTCTCTGGTTCCTCCAAATCAGGCCGAACACCTTTAAAAATGTCCTCTAGCTCTAATTCGAGACTCTCAGTCATATTGACCTCTTCTAACAGGGAGTCAATAATATCAGCGCTCATGCAGTCTTTTGATGTGTCTGGATGCTGCATAGCTTTGACAGCATTCAATTTGAACTCATCCTCATTGACTCTCAGGGTTATCTCCCCTTTTCGGACATCAATGAGGGTTCGTCCAGTTGCAAGGAAAGGTCTTCCTAGAATGAGAGTTGCACTCTTGTGCTCCTCTATTTCCAGCACTACAAAGTCATTGGGAAAGGCAAATGGCCCAACCTTGGCAATCATGTCCTCAATTACGTCTGATGGAAACTTAATGGAGCCATCAGCAAGTTGGAGGCATATCCGGGCCGGTTTAACTTTATCAGTCAAACCAAGCTTTTTGATAGTGGATGCAGGTATTAGGTTGATACTTTCCCCAAGATCACATAGAGCTGTCTTGGTATAAGCACCCTCTAATGTGCATGGTATCATAAAGCTTCCGGAATCTTTAAGCTTCTCTTGTAAGCTTTTCAGAATGACTGCACTGCATTCTTCAGTGAGGAAAACTTTTTCAATTTCTCTTCAATCCTTGTTATGACTTAAGATCTCTTTCATGAACTTAGCATAAGGGGGTATTTGCTCAGGTACCTCTGCAAATGGAATCTTTATTTCAAGAGTCCTGAGATAGGCTGCAAAGTGGGCAAATTATTTATCCTGTTTTGCTTGGCGGAGTTTTTGAGGATAAGGCATCTTGGCTTTATATTCTTCAACCTTAGTTACTGCAGGTTTATTTCCTACAGAAGGGGTTGGAGAAACCTGCTTAAGGGGGTTGTTATCAGCACTTGCAGGTGTCTGATCCCTTATTGGCGTTTGAACGCCAGAATTGGGTGCAGTATGGGCGTTAAACGCCAGATTGCCACCCTTTTCTGGTGTTTGGACGCCAGAATTGGCCATCCACTGGGCGTTCAACGCCAATTTTTCACCCTTTTTCTGCCGTTTAAACGCCAGAATCATTCCTCTCTGGGCTCTTACTGTCCTCAGAAGGATTTTGGGCAGTGGCTTGGTCATCCTCTGTCAGTTGTTCCTTTCTTGGTTTTCTTCCCACTCCTTAAATGAACAGCTTGGCACTCTTCTGTTATCTGTTTAGATAGCTGTTGTCTTGTCTGATCCAATTGTGCTTCCATATTCTTATTAGCATTTTTAGTATCATGTAGCATCTCTTTAAATTCTGCTAACTATTGTGTTATAAGAAGCAATTGCTGATTGAATTCAACAACTTGTTCTAGAGGACTAAGTTCAATGGATAGTGCTTTAGCCTCTTCTTTCATGGAGGACTCACTATTTAAGTACAGATGCTGATTGCTAGCAACTGTATCAAGGAGCTCTTAAGCCTCTTCAATTGTCTTTCTCATGTGTATAGATCCACCAGCTGAGTGGTCTAGAGACATCTGGACCTTTTCTGTAAGCCCGTAGTAGAAGATGTCTAACTGCACCCATTCTGAAAACATTTCAAAGGGGCATTTCCTTAGCATCTTTTTATACCTCTCCCAGGCATTATAAAGAGATTCATTATCCTCTTGTTCAAAGCCTTTGATGTCCAGTCTTAGCTGTGTCATCCTTTTTGGAGGGAAATATTGATTCAGGAATTTGTCTGATAACTGTTTCCATGTTCTTATGCTTGCTGTGGGTTGGTTATTTAACCACCTCTTAGCTTGATCTTTTACAGCAAATGGAAATAGTAATAATCTGTAGATATCCTGATCTACTTCCTTATCACGCACTGTGTCAGCAATTTGTAAGAACTGTGCTAGAATCTCAGCAGGTTTTTCCTATGGAAGACCGGAATACTGGCAATTTTGCTGCACCATGATAATGAGCTGAGGGTTTAGCTCAAAACTGCTGGCTCTGATGGGGTATACAGATACTACTCCCATAGAAAGCAGTAGTGGGGTTAGCATACGACCCCAGAGTCCTTTTGGACTGTTCATTTCCACTTAGGTTCATGATGGAGAAAGGGAGATGATGTGGATTGTAAGACAAAAAAGTTTTTTATTTATTATTTATTTTTTTTGAAATTAAGGAAATTAAAACAAAGTAAATAGGAAAAATGGTATAAGTTTCGGAAATTGAAAGAAGAGAAATAAAAGAAATTAGAAAACTAAAGTAATTAATTAATTAAAAAGATTTGAAGTATTATGGGTGAGGATTTTCGAAAAATGAAGAGAGAGAGAGTGGTTAGGAAGTTTTGAAAAAGATGTCTTAAAATTAAAGATACTTGTAAGAAAATAAATAAATAAAAGAAAAGATTTGAAGTAGATATGATTTTAAAATTTTAAAGGTTGAAACTTTCTTAACAAGAAAACACCAAACTTAAAATTTTTCAATTAAAATAATAAAATAGACAAGTAATTCGAAAATTATAAAAAAAGAAAAAGATTTTGAAAGATTTTATAAAAGATTTTCGAAAAATATAAAAAGAAAATTGAAAAAAAAATTGTTTTGAAAAAGATTTAAAAAGATAAATTTTTAAAATTGAAATTTTAACTTGACTAACAAGAAACTACTAAATTTTAAAAATTTTGACTAAGTCAACCTAAAGAATTCGAAAATGATGAGTAAATAAAGGAAAAGATATTTTTTTGAATTTAATGAGGAAAGAGAAAAATAATAAAATGACACCAAACTTAGAATTTTTAGATCAAAACAAAGAAAGCAAACCAGAAAACTTTGAATGTCAAGATGAACACCAAGAACACTTTGAAGATCAAGATGAACACTAAGAACAAATTTTGGAAATCTTTAAGAAAATTAAAACACAAAGGACACCAAACTTAAAATTTTTTATACTTTGGACATTAATAATTCGAAAATACACAAGAAAAACAAGGAAAGACACAAAACAAGAAAAACTTGAAGATCAAGAAAGAACTAAGAACATGTAATTAAAAAATATGAAGAAAAATAAAAACATGCAGTTCGAAAAATTGAAGGAAAATAAAAACAGCAATTGATACTAAACTTAAAACATGAAACTAAACTCAAACAGAATACTCAATTATTAATTTATTAGTTTTTATCTATTTATTAAAAATTTTCGAAAAAAATCTGGAAAAAGAAAACAATAATTTTAAAATTTTAACAAAAAAAAATAATAGAAGACTCAATTTTAGTGACTCAAAACCAAAAAGATAAATTTTTCCTAATCTAAGTAACAAGATGAACAGTCAGCTGTTCAAACTCGAACAATCCCCGACAACGGCGCCAAAAACTTGGTGCACGAAATTGTGATCACACTTTTCACAACTCCGCACAACTAACCAGCAAGTGCACTGGGTCGTCCAAGTAATACCTTATGTGAGTAAGGGTCGATCCCACGGAGATTGTCGGCTGGAAGCAAGCTATGGTTATCTTGCAATTCTTAGTCAGGAGATTCAAATGATATAATTGATTTTGTATATGAAAAGTAAATAGCATGAATTGAATGTTACTTGTGATTTAGTAATGAGGAACATGTTGAGGTTCCAGAGATGCTCTGTCGTCTGAATCTCTCTTTCCTTCTGTCTTCTTCTCCAAACACGCATGGCTCCCTTCAATGGCAAGCTATATGTTGGTGGATCACCGTTGTCAATGGCTACCATCCGTCCTCTCGGATGAAAAATACCAGGTATGGTTTCTGTACGGCTAATCAACTGTCGGATCTCTCGTCTTAGATGAAAAATACCAGGTACAACTACCACACGGGTAATCATCTGTCGGTTCTCACTAGTGTCGGAATTGGATCTCTCTATCCTTTTGCACATTTTTACTGTGCCCAACATTCGTGAGTTTGAAGCTCGTCACAGTCATCCCCCTCCTAGATCCTACTCGGAATACCACAAATAAGGTTTAGACTTTCCGGATCCCAGGAATGCTGCCAATTGGTTCTAGCCTCTACCACGAAGGTTCTAATCTCACGGACTCGGTCTGTGGATCAGAGACCCAAGAGATACGCACTCAAGCTGTCGCCCAATGACTACGTTGAGCTCAGATAGAATGGGAGTGGTTGTCAGGCACGCGTTCATAGATTTGAGAATAATGATGAGTGTCACGGATCATCATATTCTCTATATTAAAGTACGAGTGAGTATCTTAGAATAGAATCGAGTGTGATTGAATAGAAAATAGTAGTAATTGCATTAATCCATTGAAACACAGTAGAGCTCCTCACCCCCCAACTATGAGGTTTAGAGACTCATGCAGTAGAAGATACAATATGAAATGTAAAATATGTCATAAGGTACAAAATGAATCTCTAAAAGTAGTTTTTATACTTAACTAGTAACTTAGATTTACAGAAAATGAGTAACTAAGTGTAGATAGTGCAGAAATCCACATCCGGGACCCACTTAGGGTGTGTGCAGAAATCCCATTGAAGTTTTCACGTGCATAGGCCATTCTTGGAGTTAAACGCCAGCTTGGGTGCCAGTTTGTGCGTTTAACTCCAGTTTTGGTACCAATTCTGGCGTTTTACTCCAGAAAAGGGTCTCTAGCTGGCGTTTAACGCCAGTTTGGGCCATTAAATCTCGGACAAAGTATAAACTATTATATATTTCTAGAAAGCCCAAGATGTCTACTTTCCAACGCAATTGAGAGGGTGCCAATTGGGCTTCTGTAGCTCCAAAAAAAGCGACTTCGAGTGCAGGAGGGTCAGAATCCAACAGCATCTGCAGTCCTTTCTCAGCCTATGAATTAGATTTTTGCTCAGGTCCCTCAATTTCAGCCAGAAAATACCTGAAATTACAAAAAAACACACAAACTCATAGTAAAGTCCAGAAATGTGATTTTTGCATAAAAACTGATAAAAATATAATAAAAAGTAACTAAAACATTCTAAAAACTATGTAAAAACAATGCCAAAAAGGGTATAAATTATTCGCTCATCAGTACGCGTCCTTTGTGCGTGCGCGTGGATGATAAAACTTCACTTCTGCTCCTTGGCATCATGTACGCGTCTGTGCCAATCACCCATAATATCACATCGACGCGTGCGCGCCATGCACGCGTGCGCGTCGGTGACCAATCTCAAATTCAAATTCTAAAAGTATCGCAGGCTTTCACTCAAAATGAACATAGCGTTCGATGTTGGTGAACACTGATCCTCAATCCACGCATGCGCACCATGCGTGCGTACGCGTGGATCTCCAACATGTTATCCTATGCGTAAGCGCGTTGTGCGCATGCGTGTCTTAGCGTTCCTGTGTCCCCTTGTTCAAATCATGGGCCTCGCTTTTAAAAGTGTGGCCTAAGGCTCCAAAGTGTGCCTAAACTCCAAAATGTGCTTAAAAATTCTTCTTTTCTTCTTTTGAGCTAATTATTTGCTATTTTATTTCTTTTTCCACTTATTTCCTACAGAATTTATAAAATCAAAAGACCAAAGAAATATACTATTTAGGCACAAAAACACTTAACAATTAAGCATTAATCACTAATTTCTTATGTGAAAAAGCATAGAAAAACATGACATGATGATATGTCATCAGTAGCAGTGCCTCCTCTTTGCAACAAATGAGCCCATCTCCTGCATTGTCCTAGCCGAGCCAATAGAGATCCGAACATCGCTTCCAGGATCTGATGTGGGCGTCGCTGCTTCGTGAGTCGTCGTCGTCATTATCCACTACCGTTCTTCCTCTAGGTTAATGTAAATCCTCCCCATTCTTCAATTTGTTAATTTTTTGTTCAGAAAACCCTAACACTACTCAATATTGACAGAGCTGGGAGAAGCTTAACATTGCCATCGCATTATAAATGCTGCCTCCATACCTCCACATTAACTCAACAAATAGGTTTAATTATTTTAAATTTTCTATGTATTTTTATATTTATTTTATTAATTTTGTATTTGGTTTTCTATTTTAAAAAACATCGAAACGAAAAATAGGGCCTCAGTGTTACTATAAGAGTGCATGGAAGTGAAATGGAGATTATGATCAATCTTAATAATTGAATCAGGGACTCCAAAACGGCGTCGTTTGAACCACTGATTGTCACACCAAGACAATGTTGTTTTAATGCTGACTTGTCACTTAACATGCCAAATCAGTTTCATTAACACCATTCGCAATAAAATTAATAGAAGGACTAATGTGATTAAACTGAAATTTTTGGGGATAGATTTGATTAAAAAACTTTTTTGGGGACCAAATTGGAGATCAGGTCATCTTTCAGGGACCAATTTAATTATTTACTCGAAATACATACAATATTTTTTGTGATTGTGGAAGCGAAAATATGAAAAAATTAGAGCTCCTATTTTTGTTGGTGGTATGTAACGACATCAAAGTAGACAATTACGCTACTGCAGCAAGCAAAAATACCATAAGACTACAGTTTAAACCATTTAAAGCAAGTCATACATGTTACATTAAATTCTTTAAAAAATTTACCTACATTCTCAACACTAGTGTTCCTTCCGTTTCTATTACTACTATAAATTCTACCGCCACCACTATAACCACCACTATCATAGCTTTTTCCACTATCATAATGGTCGTTACGAGTATAAAATATCCGCTCATCAGAACACCAAACTTAAACTGTTGCTTGTTCCCAAGCAACTAAAAAAAATAGGATAAAAAAAGAGTAAGATACAATAAATCTCAAAGTTTTCAATGAAGCTCAGTTTCAATTAGATGAGCAGGAGTTAGTAGCTTTTTGCTTCTGAATAGTTTTGGCATCTCACTATCCATTGAAACTCAGAAGTGTTGGCATCTTTAGGAACTTAGAATCCAAATGATATTATTGACTCACCTAGTTCAGTTATTTTTGGTTCTTGAACACAGCTTTTAGAGTCTTGGCCGTGGCCCTAAGCACTTTGTTTTCCAATATTACCACGAGATACATAAATGCCACAGACACTTAACTGGGTGAACCCTTTTGGATTGTGATTCAGCTTTGCTAAAATCCCCAGATAGCGGTGTCCAGAGTTCTTAAGCACACTCTTTTTGCTTTGGATCATGGCTTTAACTGCTCAGTCTCATACTTTTCACTTGACACCTTCACACCACAAGCACATAGTTAGGGACAGCTTGGTTGAGTCGCTTAGACCAGGATTTTAGGCCCTCCTAACCATTGATGCTCAAAGCCTTGGATCCTTTTACCCTTGCCTTTTGGTTTAAAGGGTTATTGGCTTTTTCTGCTTTTTCTTTTCTTTTTCGCATGCTTTTTCTTACTTTTTGCTGCTTTTTCTTACTTCAAGAATTAATTTTTGGATTTTTCAGATTACCAATAATACTTCTCCATTTTCATCATTCTTTCAAGAGCCAACATTCTTAATTCCAATTTCAAATATGCACTGTTCATTCATGCATTCAGAAAACAAAAGCAATGCCACCACATCAAAATATTTTATTATTCTTATTATAAAACTAAAAAATTTATGTATCTCTAATCCTTCAAAAAAAATCACTATTTTATTCATATTTAATGATGGTAAGAGGAATATTTTATAGCTAATTGGAAAATAAAACTTAATTTCTAATTCTTATGCAATTTTAAAATTAAAAGACAGAAAAATAAAATAAAGACTTAAATACTACTAGTGATCATATAAACCTAAATATGAGACATAGGAATTAGAATAACAGAAATATGAAAAATAAGAATTGGAATAGTCACAGGGTTGAAACTCAATAACCTCAAGCTTGAGGTGCGCAGGACTCTTCCCGGGAGAGCTTGTGGCACTTCAATTCTTCTATCTCACGCCCTTGCTTCTCTTGTTCCTTGATCAGTTTGTAAATCATGCCAGTTTGATCTTTTTGCTCCTCTCTTAGTTGATCCAAGGTAGTTTGCAGGTGCATCACAGATGCTTTCAATCGATCCTAATATTCAATTACAGGGATCTCTTGGGGAGGCTCAGTTGCCTTCCTTTTGGGATGATCCTCTGGTACCTTAGAGCTTTCCATCACCTGCTTGGTAATTGGGCTTTCCACTGGATTGAACGTATCCACGTGGATCAAGACTTTAGCCTCTTAGCATAGGTGAAAGATAAGGTTTGGATAGGCCAGCATGGCACGAGTAGACATCTTGCTTGCCAGCTTCATCCATCGTCGTAACCTCTACCACCATTGTTATCTTCACCTCCACCACGACAACTCTCCTAAATATTGGAGCTATTAGGTATAGTGACATTAATTATCTGATGTGTCTATGAATTTTGTGTTCTCTACCTTCTTTCTTCTTCAATATAAGCTTGTAACATAGAAGGAGAGCAAAATTAAAAGAGAGAAAGAATTGGATAATATCATAATACAGATCTATCTAAAAAGAATAAATTTAAAAATATTATGTGATTTTTGAAAAGAAAGAAGAAATGAAGGGAGAAACAAATGGCATGAGATCATTGAATAAGCCAATCAACTCATTTTTATGCATATATGAAACATTGCATGACATGTGATTGATGATGGACATGTCATGATTAGTACTTAAATTTCAATTTTTTAAAAATTTTTATTTTAAATTTTGTGTTTAAATTTTATTTTATTTTTTAAATTTACTAGTTAGGGTATTTCAATTTAAAATTGAAGTTTAAAATTTGCAATTTTTTTAAAATTTGTGTTTAAAATTTGTGTTTTTATTTAGATTTATTAAGGTTAAATTAATCAATTTAGATTATTAGGGTTAACTTTGTTTTATAATTGGATTATTTTAGGTGAATTAGGTTTTGTAGTTAAAATTAATATCTTTTTATCAATAAAGTTCATTAGGTCAGTTAAGTTAAATGACTTTTTGAATTAGTTTTATCTAGAATTGTGTTATTTTCTTTAAGACAACTTATTAAATTCATTAGGTAAAACTAATTCAAAAAGTTATTTCACTTAACTGGCCTAATGAACCTAATTGATAAAAATATATTAATTTAACTTCAAAACTTAATTCATCTAAAATAATCTAATTTCAAATAAAGTTAACCCTAACAACCTAAATTGATCGAATTAACCATAACAAATCTTCAAAAAATGACCTAACGAAATACCCTAACTAGTAAATTAAAAATTAAAACATAAAACAAAATCACAAATTTCAAATTTTAAACTTCAATTTTAAAACCGAAATACCCTAACTAGTAAATTAAAACATAAAATAAAATTTAAACACAAAATTTAAAACAGAAATTTTTAAAATTAAAATTTCAAATAAATTTATATTTTAAAATAAAAAATCAATTACAAAATTAATAAAATACATATAAAAATATATAAAAAAAAAAAAAAACAAACTAAATCTGGTTGTTGAGTTGCGGTGGAGGTGCGATGGCGGCGTTCACGGTGCGATGGCAGCGTCAAACTTCTCCTATCTCTACCATTAATAAATAGTGTTAGGATTTTTTAAACAAAAAATTAACAAATTCAAGAATGTAGAGGATTTAGTGCTTACTTGGGTGTCTTTAAGTTGATCGAAAAAAATATGTTTTAATAGAAAAGATATATATTTTTTTATTTTTTAGCATGTTTGCCAATTTTTATTAGTAAAAGTAAGAGCACTAGAAAAAAACTCTTTTGAAAAGCTACAATTTATATATTTTTCAAAAAGATCTATTTTCTTAAAAAAAAAAGATGTTTTTCATATAATAAATAAATAAATAATACATTATATTGTTGTATCCAAACATAATGATAGATACAAGGATCTTTTTCCATAAGATATCGAAACATAAAATTACTTTTACTTTTCTAAAGATCTTTTAAACAAAGATAACCCGAAAAAATTATTTTTATTAGAAGTTTACCCAAACAAGTTCTTGCACTAATCTGGAGGAGAAACAACTGTAGACGACAACAACGATGACCCACCAAGTAGCAACAATGATAATGGACCCTGGTAGGTGACATCTGGACATCTGGTGGCTCGGCTAGGACAATGCAGGAGATGGACTCGTTTGCTGTAAAGAGGATGCACTGCTGTGAGGGCAGAATGGTGGCCAGATGATAAAATATTGGGTTTAATAAAGACAAAGCATTATAGTTTCAGCGGAAGGATTGGAAGGGTGGAAGGAAGAAGAACAAGAAAGGACATTATGGAAATAAAAGATAGAAAAAGTAGTAGAAGCAGCGGAATGAAACTAGAATGACAGATGAAAACTTTAATGAAAAAAATTAAATTATTAGAAAAAAGGATAGATTTTTTTACAAGACCTCTAAGATATCTGTTCTTAGCAACCTAGGTTACCAGAAGGGATTTTCTACTAGACATTCAAAGAACTTGTCCTTGACAACCTAGATTAGAAGGATGAAGTTGAAGAAACCACCACATAGAATCACCTTAGGTTGGATCCTTCAATATTCTTCATGCAACAAGTAAAGCAAATCACTCACCTCACCTAATCACACTATAAAACCTGCATAAAGCAACTGAAAGTTTTATTCCTCAAAAGTTCTCTAAATTGTCTCACAAAAGGTGTTTAAACAGACCCCCTAATAGGTTTGCTAAAAGATAAGATAAGATAACTTAATTTAAATCCCTTAAAGATAAGATAACTAGTATAAATCATATTTGATCTTATTGGATTAGTTAAGATTTGATTTAAATTTAAAATTCTTAAAAATACTACTAAGCAAATCAGAATTAAATAAATCTTCTAACAAACCCTAACAATAAAACAAACTAAAACATAAGCCTAATAATTTCAAAAATTAAATAATAAATTATGCCTTCCACTGAATTTGAAAAGCATTATTGGACTTCTTACTATCTTGACTTAGCCCAATGAGCCTTGTCCTTTCTCCCTTGGTTAGAAATTGATGTAACTCCTCATGTACGAGTGCTGCCAAGTTCCCAAAACTCTCTGAGCTTCTTTGCACGTGCTCTAGTGATGGAATCCTCTGAAAGTGTGAAATTCTCATTCTACCCTTTTGCCTTAGAATACCCCAATTGTCCTTCCGAGCATGTATCATTTCGTCCTTCCTCAAAAATATTCATCCTCGAATTTGTGTCCATATCAAAAGGAGAGAGATCGGAAACATTGAAAGTAACTGAGACATTATAACCTGGTAGTGATGAGTGAAAACTGAAGCTCACGGATACCAGCAAGTGCACTGAATCGTTCAAGTAATACCACAGTGAGTGGATATCATTCCCACGAGGATTAAAGGATTGAGCATGCAAATATCGAGTTAAATAAATAATTAGATTAATAAAACCTAGAAATATTAGGGTTGAAACTTGCTGAAAACTTGAAAGGCTTGCATGTTGGATTCCTGATGCGCATAAACTAGTTATGCTACGATTTAGGAAATTGCACGATCGGCAAAATTCCTTCCGGCAAGTGCACCGGTTATCGTCAAGTAAAAACTCACAATAGAGTGAGGTCGAATCCCACAAGGATTGGTTGAGTGAGCAATTCGGATTAGAAGTGTGTTCTAGTTGAGCGGAATCAAGCTTTAGATGAGAATTGCGGAATGTAAAATTGGCGGGAAACGTAAATGACAAGAAATTTAAATGGCGGAATCTTAAATTGCATGAAGTAAAGAGCAGAAGCTAAATTGCTGAAATTAAATGGAATGGGGGTGATTGCATGAATTTAATTGCAGAATGTAAAGAGAAAGTGGAAATCAGAAATGGGGAATTCATTGGGTTATAGGAGATATTGAGATCTCCGAATCAAAACATGTTTATCTCTTCCTCAACCAATGCGTTCATTGAATTTTGCTTGGCAATCTTATATGATTGGATCCCAATCCCTTGGCTCACCAATTCTCTCTAAAAACGAACGAATTCCCAATCCCTTGGTTTAAATGTTCATAAGAAGAGATGATGCTCGATCACTGATTATACCACACAGTTTCATGAACCACAATTTGGTAGGATTACATGTCACAATATCCATCCAAACCCCAATCCAATTCACTGTGAGAAAGCTTCTCTAGCATGAATCCTCCATTCCTTTCCCAAGGTTCCGAAGGATTCCAATTATGGGTAGTTTCTTTCCCAAGACAACTACCCAATGGAATTAGATCGAGAAGCTTTCTAACAAAATTCAAGAGAAAAGATTGAAGAAGAAGCTAAACTATTATTGATTCATTGAATTACAATAGAGCTCCCTAACCCAATGAAAAGGGGTTTAGTGAGTCATAGCTCTGAATTCAATTACAAAGAAATGAAAACTAGCTAAATGAAAAGGTAAAAGTCCCTCTCCTCTCTAACTTAAATTCTATCCTATTTATACACTTTCTATATTGAGCTTCTGTTGTGATTCTTGGGCTTTGAGGCCTCTCCCTGCTTTCCTTTTGCCTTGGGTTTATGATCCATAATCTTGATGAGGCTGTTGATCCAAAATCTGTAACATTCATTGAGCCAACTTAGTGATAATCAAATAATGACACATGACTCAATAAATTGAAATTTCAGACTCATCAATCCTTCAGGCCCAATCCCATAAACCATGATATTCAATTGGGTTTCATACCAGAGTAAGTTTAAGTTAATGTTTGTGCTCAAATACTAACTTAAACCGCAATATTATTGGCCCAGAAACCTTTTCCAAGAGTGGCGTTTAAGTTGCAGTTTAAGCTTAAACTGTAGCTTAAACGCCAGACACTTCCAGTGATGCCTTTTGTGGAAGCACGTTTAAGCTTCAGTTTAAGGTTAAACTGAAGCTTAAACGTGGAAATGGAAGAAGGCAGCCCTGGAGGGTCACTTAGTCGAACACGTTTAAGCTTCAGTTTAAGGTTAAACTGAAGCTTAAACGTGGAGATAGAAAAGGCAGCCCTGGAGGTCGAACACGTTTAAGCTCCAGTTTAAGGTTAAACTGGAGCTTAAACGTGGAAATGGAAGAAGGCATCCTGGAGGTCGAACACGTTTAAGCTCCAGTTTAAGGTTAAACTGGAGCTTAAACGTGGAAGCTGAGAAAGGTAGCCCTGGAGATGTCGAACACGTTTAAGCTCCAGTTTAAGGTTAAACTGGAGCTTAAACGTGGAAATGGAGAAAGCAACCCTGGAGGAGAAAACTTGGTCGAACACGTTTAAGCTCCAGTTTAAGGTCAAACTGGAGCTTAAACGTGGAAATGGCTCCCTGGTGCACTTCCCATTTCTGGCGTTTAACCTCCAGTTTAAGGTCAAACTGGAGGTTAAACGTGGAATGCTTCTTTGGTGAGACTTCCATTCTGGCGTTTAACCTCCAGTTTAAGGTTAAACTGGAGGTTAAACTTCAGTTTCAGCATTTCTTAGCCTTCATGATTCTGGCGTTTAAGCTCCAGTTTAGGCTTAAACTGGAACTTAAACTCCACATGTGATATTCAAGCTTCCTTTATTGACTTTGTTGCTTCCTTGCCTAGCCTCTTCTTCCCTGAAATCATCCAAACACTTGCATCAAAGTCTTGCAAAATTTCATGAGAAATCTTCCATTCATAGCATTCAAGTAATATAACTAAAAACTCATGGAATTTGCATCAAAATCATACTGTTTGGATGGTTCATTGCTTTGTTCTTCTTTTAACCATTCTTGGTTACTTTAAGCTCAAGAAAATGCATAAAACAACTAAAACTATCAAAAAAATGCTAGTGAAACTAGCCTAAGATGCCTTGGCATCAACAAGGAGAGCTAATTCTGAGAATACATGATGAACAGCTCATTTTCAAAGTTTTCAAACCTGCATCTGAGCCTGAACCAGAACCTGAAAAGCCTAAGGATGATAGTAGTCATCTGTGTTTGGAGGAAAGTAATCCAGCAGCTGAAACTCTAAAACAGTCTTTGGAAGGCAAACAGGAGTTGCAAGAGTTAAAGCCACAAGAATCAATGGAAACAGATCAGAAGGATCCTCCTAGCATAAGGGTCAATGAAGAAATCCTCAAGAGAAAGGGAAGAATGATAGGGAAATTGCCAAGAGGGTGGAGAAACAAGAAAATTCCCACTGAAGGTTTTTCTCCGGGAGATAAAGTGATATCAAGTCATTATCTGCCAATCCCACCTGGCCTCAAAACCATTCCTTCCCAGCTCCCTCAAGTGTTCACAATCAGGAAAGTTCTTTCTATGGAACATTTAGAGGTCATGAAGGAATCAAGTGGAGACGTTTGCATAGTGAGAGGAGAAGACGTCAAGCACTACAATCCACCCTAACAAGGGACAACCGTCAAGCTAGTGACGTTAAAGAAGCACTTCATGGGAGGCAACCCATGTTTTTAATATCCTTACTCTTTTTTGTGTTGTTTTGCATCTAATAAAGCATGGTTTCTTATGCATGAACTTGAATCCTCAGGACAACTGCTGAAAGAGTGCACTAAACATTGCATATAAAATACAATTTGTCTCTAAGTTTAGTGTGCCTGAGGGCACCCCAAACTTTATTCAAAATGCATTCAATTTTTCATGCAAAGAGCACAACCAAACATTAAGTTTGGTGTTCCTCTTTGAACACGGTTCATGAAAAGCAAGAAGTTCCTCTGGATTTCGAAATTCATGACAAGTAGACCATTCGCATGTTTTAATACTTTGGTTTCAATTACTTAGGGTAGTAACTTTGTTTAGAATCAAAGAGCCAAAGTGACTATGATTTATTAGAATTATGCACATTCATTAAGGACAACCAATATGGATTTCATGTCATCAGGAGACTTTACCAAACACTAAGTTTGGTGTCTAATAATAAGTGTGCATACATACAAAAGTCACGGCTATAAGCTCATGGAGTCAATCATTGATTTACATGTGCAAGTACTATTCATCATTCACATGGACCGAAAAATGATAGCAAACTTGTTTGTTTGTGCAGGTACAAAAGAAAAGACAAAAATGGAGGAAAAAGACAAAGGGAGGTACGGTGCTTGGTCAAAAAGAAAGTTCATAAGTCTTTGAAGCTTAACTACATAGGGGAACATCTACACAAGATGGACCCAGAATTCCCAGCTTTTGATGAGTATTTCAAAGGGAGGAAAGAAGGAGAAATAAACAAGGCAATGATCCTTGAAAAAGGAGTGGAAGAAACAATGAAAAAGGCTGGATTCTGGAAAAAGCTCATAAGAAAAGACAAAGGAAGCACAAGTGGTCAAAAAGAGGCAGGAAGCAAGAAGAAGCAGGATCCCAAGAATTAAGAAGAACCAAGCAATAAATAAGAGGTGGTCTCGTTCCTTAATAATCAAATGATAATTGGTGAATTGTCTTTATGAGCTTTCTTTCATCATAAGTCATTTAAGTTTTATGTGGAGTTTTTTTTTTAGTATGAGTGTCTGTTATTGCTTTGAATAAAGTGAATGCCTAGATGTTTGGATATAACTTCACCTTCTTAAACAAGTGCTTGCCATGCTTGTTCTGTTTCCAAAAATAAAAGAAAAGTTTGAACAAAAGTAACTTGGCTAAATTAGTGACAAATCAAGTAGAATTAAGTGGTGGTATGCATGCTTGATTGTTCAGTCAGATCACTGGAAATAGAGTGTAGAATTATCATTTTTTGTGTAGAAATTGAAAACTGTCTATGGATCTTGATGAATAAATGTCTTTGGCCATGAAAAAGAAAGAAAAAGAAGAAGAAAAAGCCACTGAAAAAGGGTAACCAAAAAGCAAGAAAATTGAGAAAATAAGCTGGGCACCAATGTCTCAAGAAGAAATGTGAACTAAAATGCCTGAAGTGGATATGTGTAGTGCACTGATAAGAAAAAGAAAATGCCAAAGGCTTGTGCAACACATGACACCAAGCAAACAAGGAGCAAAGGAGCTCTAAGAAAAAGAAAAGAAAAACAAAGAAGAGAAAAGTGCCAAGGACATAAGAATAACAAGAGGCCATAGCAGTGTTTGATGGATGCAATGAAAAAGTGATGATCTTACTTGATAAGTATGGAAAAGTGATGCTGCAACTTTCTGCATAAAACCCTTCTGATGAACTTCAAATGCTTGCTAATATAGCCAATGTAATTGCTTTCTGTTTCATACTTTCTTCTCAAATAACTCAGGACTTGCTTAGGGACAAGCAAGTATTAAGTTTGGTGTTGTGATGCCAAGGCATCTTAGGCTAGTTTCACTAGCATTTTTTTGATAGTTTTAGTTGTTTTATGCATTTTCTTGAGCTTAAAGTAACCAAGAATGGTTAAAAGAAGAACAAAGCAATGAACCATCCAAACAGTATGATTTTGATGCAAATTCCATGAGTTTTTAGTTATATTACTTGAATGCTATGAATGGAAGATTTCTCATGAAATTTTGCAAGACTTTGATGCAAGTGTTTGGATGATTTCAGGGAAGAAGAGGCTAGGCAAGGAAGCAACAAAGTCAATAAAGGAAGCTTAAATATCACATGTGGAGTTTAAGTTCCAGTTTAAGCCTAAACTGGAGCTTAAACGCCAGAATCATGAAGGCTAAGAAATGCTGAAACTGAAGTTTAACCTCCAGTTTAACCTTAAACTGGAGGTTAAACGCCAGAATGGAAGTCTCACCAAAGAAGCATTCCACGTTTAACCTCCAGTTTGACCTTAAACTGGAGGTTAAACGCCAGAATAAGAATGCCAATCAGGAAGCATTTCTTAGCCTTCATGATTCTGGCGTTTAAGCTCCAGTTTAGGCTTAAACTGGAACTTAAACTCCACATGTGATATTCGAGCTTCCTTTATTGACTTTGTTGCTTCCTTGCCTAGCCTCTTCTTCCCTGAAATCATCCAAACACTTGCATCAAAGTCTTGCAAAATTTCATGAGAAATCTTCCATTCATAGCATTCAAGTAATATAACTAAAAACTCATGGAATTTGCATCAAAATCATACTGTTTGGATGGTTCATTGCTTTGTTCTTCTTTTAACCATTCTTGGTTACCTTAAGCTCAAGAAAATGCATAAAACAACTAAAACTATCAAAAAAATGCTAGTGAAACTAGCCTAAGATGCCTTGGCATCAATTCCTTGCGGATAGTGAACGTGTAGTTGATTGAAAAAGAATATATAATGAAGAAGTCAATCATTTTGGAGATGTTTAAGTCCTTAGAAAAACTAAACTTTGTTTTCCTATTTTAAAGCAAGCAAAGATCTTTTCACGACGAATCTTAATTAACCGATTTTCAATGTCTTGGCTCTTCGGTTTCTCTTCAATTAACCAATCGCCAATGTCTTGGTCAATTGATTAATCGAAGAGGTTAAGTGCAAAATCTGATTCAGTTCCTCGTAAGATTCAAAAGTAGTCTTTAGGTCGGATTATATGTCACGTATCCAAGATAGTCCTGTCCAATTGAATCTTATGAGAAAACATAATTTTCAAAGGTTGTCCTAATTTGAATTATATGTCATGTATTCAAAACTAGAGTGATTGAAAATCCTGTGGTGTCGCACACTTTAAAAACCACAATGTCTAGTTGATTCAGAAAGTCATGTGAAAGAGCTTTCAAGCATAATCGGATATTAGTTCTGTCAAAGCAATAAACAAATTCAAAACGGGATTAGCATGCCTGTCGACACTACTAATCCTTCAGGGATGAAGAACGAAACACTCAATCACAACAGAGATCAATACAATACTTTAAAATAGAAGAAAACTTAGATTAATAATTCATAGAAACATAAATAGAGCTCTTAACCCTTTGACTGAAGAATTAGTTGCTCATGGTGGATGGAAAAAGAACAAATGAAGCTATGTTAAAGAAACTAGCCACCTATCTGTGAATATAATTCACTTATTTATACCTAAGGTTTCCTCTAATTCAAATTCCAAAAACTGAATCTTATCTTAATCAGAATAAGTAAGATAGCTCCTAATAATTTAAATCCTAGAATTAAAATATAATTAAATATAATTCAAATCTAATTATTATAGAATCTTCTTTAATCTTCAATTCAGAATCACATCTTTAAAGTTAGGCCTTGGAGAAAGCGTTACTGGAGTTGCACTGGGCTAGCTTCCTTGGGCTAGGCATGGCACGCTTACCAGCAGCGTGGCACCCCCTTTCTGGGCTGAGCATAGGGTGTGGCATGTACCATTCCTTTTTAAAATACCGTTTCAAATAAAGTCTCAGATTTTATAGAAATTTCGGCAGCATCTCCCCTAAAACTTGGACTTTACCACTCTTTCCGGGTTTTAACCAAACAAATCATCAACCTTTCTCAGTAGGTTCAAAACCCAATTTAGTTTCCAATAAACATAAGTCAAATTTTTAGACTATCAAAATCAGACGTTATTTCACTCAAGCACACAACCATATTCATTCAAGACATAATCAGACAATTCATAAGACTCACATAGTCACCAGAAATACATTTCGCACAGTATATCCATTTATAACAATTTTCAATTTAAAATAAATTAGTTTGTATAAAAATGCCCCTACCATGACTCGTCGAAACCATAACCTCAAAATGCATTACGAAACCTTTTCTCTTAACCGAATTCAACAGCAATCCACAAACTCAGCCCCTGATCACTTTCGCAGCACTCACAGCAACTTAAAAGCGGTATTCAACATGCAGAATTCGAACCTACGTTACCAAACCTCAGAGTTTATAACCAAACAATCTAGAATTCTAACGTAGGGATTTTCGAAACACGAATACTTACCGAACTAAGAAAATGAAACAGCGGCGGTAGCTGTACCGGTTTGCCGGCAGCCCCGGCAACCACCTCGAGCGGAAGTGGCGACCAGACTCTGGCGATAGCGACTGAAACCCACATACAGAGACAATAAAGCTTCTGAAATCTTAAATGAATGAAAACCAAATTAAAAACCCTTACCGGCAGAGTTTTTCGGCGACGGCAGTGACATTTTCTGGTGGCCAGAATCACAGAGACGCAGCTCCCTTCTCCGGCAGTGACACCCGCGGCGGCCTGAACCCTTTCCTGACGGCGGCAACTTACGATAACAACGACGCCGATTTCAGTGGTAGTTTCTGGCGGCCGCAGCAGCAGCCTGGAGCTCCAGCGGTAGAGGCTCAGCCATACACGTAGGCAGCGGCGGATCTGGCAGCGACGGCTCCTCAACGGCGATGCAAAGCTTCGACGGTGACCGGGCAGTGATGAACGGCGGTGCAATAGCCACCCATTTGCGATGACGGCGAGCCCTACGACACGACGGCGACGGTAGCTCCGCGACGACTCCCTCATGCGCGTCCTCTGTTCGTGACTCAAATGGCGGCAGCAGCATCCATGAACGGCTTTTCAGCAGTGCGGTGGGACACGAACAGCCTCCCTCTCCTTGCGGGCTCTCTCTTTCTCTCTCTCTCTCTGCGGTTCTTCTTCGACGGCGACTCTAGTGGCGACGGCGACAAGGCTCAGCGGCTGTGGCGCGTGATGGCGGCGCAGACAGCTCCTCCCCCAGCGCTCTCTCCTTCTCTCTCAAATACTAACCGCGGCGACGGTGGCAGAGACACCCACTGCGCCGCCACCCTCTTCTCCCCCTCTCCTTCCTCCCTCGGTCCCCCTTTCCTTCTTACCCTTTCTATTTTCATTTCTTTCTTCCATGAAAAAGGAATCGTGTGCTGCTGCTGTATTGGGGGGGGAAGGCTGCGGTGGCTATTAGGGTTAGAGGGTGATGAGATATTTTGATGAGAAACGAATCTCTCACAAAACATCACACAACTAACCGGCAAGTGTACCGGGTCGTATCAAGTAATAAAAACTCACGGGAGTGAGGTCGATCCCACAGGGATTGAAGGATTGAGCAATTTTAGTTTAGTGGTTGATTTAGTCAAGCGAATCAAGTGTTGGTTGGGTGATTTATGAATTGCAGAATGTAAATTGCATGAAATTAAAGAGAGCGGGAAAGTAAATTGCTGAAACTTAAAGAACAAGAAATTAAATGGCAGAAACTTAAAGTGCAAGAAATGTAAATTGCAGAATCTTAAAGTGCAAGGAATATAAATTGCTTGAAATATAAAGGGAATTGGGGAATGGATTTGCAGAATTTAAACAAGGAAAAACTAAATTGCATCAAACAGAAGAGGGAAAGGGAATTGGGATTGAACCGGATCTTGAAGCAGTAAAGTAAATGAACAGAAAAAGCAATAAACAGGGAATTGAAATGAGAAATTCAGATCTCAGGACCCAGAGACTAGAAAACTAAGTCTAGATCTCAATGCCTTCCTAGATCAAACAAGAACAATAGCAAGGAAATTGTAAATTGCAAGGAAAAGAGATGAAGAACAATGAACCGTAAATGAAATTCAATTAACAGTAAAGTAAAGAAAACAGAGAGATCCAAGATTGAGATTGAAACAGAATTTCTTCAATTCTCCAATCCAAGATCCAAGACAAATGTAAAATGAAAATTGAAAGCAATGAAAACAAGAAATTAAAGTTCACTCAAGTTCAAAAGCTCTCCGAAAACTATATTGAAAATTCTAAAAGGAAAGCTCCCTAATAACTTGAATTCTATCCTATTTATACACTTTCCAAAATGATCTTCAAGCCTTGAGTTGGGCCTTTGTTCTTGGTGGAATTGGGTTGAAAGAGGCCTTGGTTGATTGCTCTTTGAAGATTGAAGAAGAACCGAAGTGAACCAATTGAACCGGTTTTTGAAGTTGGCCAAAGATGATCTCAACGTTAGGGTCAAAGTTAGGGGTCTAACTTTGACCCTAACTTTTCATATCAGCAAGCTAAATTCCCTGGTTTGGACGTTGGTGCCAACGTTAGGGGTCTAACTTTGACCCTAACGTTGGCAATGCTTGATATTAGTGGCGCCAACGTTAGCCTCCAAGTTAGGGGGCTAACGTTGGCGCAAACGTTGGCCTACTCCCCTTTGTGGTTCATGTGCCAACGTTAGCCTCCAAGTTAGGGGGCTAACGTTGGCGCAAACGTTGGTGCCCAGGGGAGAAATTCTCAAGTTCCAACGTTAGCCTCCAAGTTAGGGGGCTAACGTTGGAGCTAACGTTGGCCACTTCCAGGGAGTGATTTACATGCCCAACGTTAGCCTCCAAGTTAGGGGGCTAACGTTGGGGCTAACTTCATGCAACCCGGTTCAATTCTCACTTATTCCATTGTCCTCTCTTCACTTCTAGCCATTCCTCTTTGCTTCAACCTTTCTCCAAGCCTTCTTCACCTATCATTGATCAACCAAACTAATCAAAGCTTTGCTCAAAATCATGAGGTATTCAATCTTCCACAATATGCAACAATTATAGCTCAAAACCTCATGAAATGGCATGAATTCACATATGGTTGGTTCAATCAAGGGAAACATGAAAATCTACTCAATTAGCTTGCTTGTAGCTCAAGAAAGTTCATAATTCTAATGAAAACTAAAGAAAAAGACTAGCTAAAATGGGCTAGGATGACTTGTCATCACAACACCAAACTTAAAGCTTGCTTGTCCCCAAGCAAGAAATGAATTATTAAGAAGAAAGAATGAAATGGAAGAGGAAGTTCATGCTAGCAGAGTGTTATTGATAGTTCATGGGGTTTTATGTGGATATGCAAATGCTCACTTCTTATTGACTCCTAGGCCTAGAAAGTCTCCTTCAAGCTTCAAGTGACATACTGCTATGACCTCTCATTATTCCTTTATCCTTGGCTTTTACTTTATTCACAAGCTTTATTTGAGTGTCATGTGTAGCAAGTTCATTTTCTTTTCTTTATACTTGACACATTATTCACCATAGACACTTGGCTCACATCCCTTCTTAAAACATTGATGCCCAGCACCTCTTTGGGCTACTAAATGCTTTGTAGTTAGGTTGCTCTTGATAGTGGATTTTCAGCTGATGATCCCGGGTTAGTTAACCCAAGTCACCAAGTGTTGAGGCACTCCTAAGAGCTTACTAATCCAAGCAGATCCTAGTACAAAAACATCACAGGCATATATTTCAGAGTTCAAGCTATTGGTGTCCAGCTTTGTTTCTTTTTGTTTTTCTTGTGTTTTGCTACTTTTTGGCTCTCTTTGTTCTTTCTTTCTTTTTGTTTTTCTTTCTAACCAAGGAATTCAATTCAATTGAGATTCATAGACAGTAGGCCACTCTTTACTTAGAAGGAGATATCCTAGCTCTTTATTCACTAAAAGTGAGCTATTATACAATCACACACATACCACCACTTACTTTTATTCCACTTCTATCTAACAGAGACCATTTCACTTCACATTCAAACTGTTCTTTTATTGAATTTAAAGATGCAGGGGACAACACATGCTTCTTGTCAAGTGAAAATGAACATACAAGCCAACATAAACCAGCCTACAAAAACATAATTGATGCATACTACACTAACAGTTTCTGTTAAAATGGGCATATTCATACTTCCAAATTAGAGCAATTCAATACTGATGACAATACAACCTCTTGGTGGCTCCTTCTTCTTTCATCTCAGCTAATGGTGAGTAGTCCTCCCAGAAGAGTGATTAATTTTCTCCGGTTGGGTTGCCTCCCAACAAGCGCTCTTTTATTGTCACTAGCTTGACATCTTTCAATTCTTTTTAAGAGGGCTGTAGGTGTTGAACCTCTTTTTCCTTAACCCATTGTCCTCCCAAGTACAACTTTGCTCTGTGACCATTCACAGTGAATTGATTCTTTGTTGCCTCATCTAGCAGTTCAATACTCCCATAGGGAAAAATCTTTGTCACCAAGTATGGGCCAGTCCACTTAGACTTCAGTTTGCCAGGGAAGATTTTAAGCCTTGAATTATACAGGAGTACTTGTTGTCCAGGCTTGAATTCCTTCTTTGTGATCTTCTTGTCATGCCACTTCTTAGCTTTCTCCTTGTATATCTTCGCATTTTCATAAGCTTCCAGTCTGAATTCATCCAGTTCATTTAGTTGTAACAACCTTTTTTCTCCTGCCGCTTGGGGATCAAGGTTGAGGAGTTTAGTGGCCCAAAAAGCTCTGTGTTCAAGCTCTACAGGGAGGTGGCAGGATTTGCCATACAATAGCTGAAAGGGTGACTTGCCAATAGGAGTTTTAAAAGCTGTCCTATATGCCCACAATGCATCCTCTAGCTTTCTAGCCCAATCCTTTCTTGTGATTCCCACTGTTTTCTCTAGGATCTTCTTTAATTCTCTATTTGCAAGTTCAGCTTGGCCGTTAGTCTGAGGGTGGTAGGGTGTGGCTACTTTGTGAATTACTCCAAATTTGTGAAGGAGTTTCTCCATTTGTTTGTTGCAAAAGTGACTACCACCATCACTAATAAGACTTTTGGGCACTCCAAACCTAGTGAAGATGTGCATTTTGAGGAATTGGAGGACGATCTGTGCATCACAGGTGGTTGTGGCTATAGCTTCTACCCATTTTGAGACATATTCCACTGCTACCAGGATGTATCTAAAAGAATAGGAGGGAGGAAAAGGCCCCATGAAATCAATTCCCCACAGATCGAACAATTCTAATTCCAAGATAAAATTTTGAGGCATCTCATTCCTTCTTGTTAATCCTCCTGCTTTCTGGCATTCATTACATTGGTGTACATATTCTCTGGCATCCTTGAAAATAGTTGGCCAATAGAAGCCACTCTGCAGTATTTTTGCGGCTGTTTTTTCTGGACCAAAGTGTCCACCATAAGCTGAACCATGACAATGCCACAAGATGTCCCTCACTTCACTTTCAGGAATACATCTCCTGATCACTCCATCAGAGCATCTCTTGAATAAGAAGGGTTCATCCCATGAAAATTTCCTTGCTTCTTTAATCAACTTCTTCACTTGTTGCTTAGAGAATTCTTGCGGTATCTTCCTTCCCACTTTGTAATTTGCTATGTCAGCAAACCAAGGTGCTTGCTGGATTTGCAGAAGGTGCTCATCTGGGAAGCTTTCATTTATGGGCTGGGATGCTTTTTGATTTGTTTCATGTGGTAGTCTTGACAGATGATCAGCGACCTGATTTTCAGTGCCCTTCCTATCTTTTATTTCAATGTCAAATTCTTGTAGGAGCAGTATCCACCTGATGAGTCTTGGTTTAGCATCCTGTTTTGACATCAAATACTTAAGTGCAGCATGATCAGTGTAAACTACAACCTTCGATCCTATCAGATATGATCTAAACTTATCAAATGCATAGACTACAGCTAGCAACTCTTTTTCTGTTGTAGTGTAATTTCTTTGGGCCTCATTCAACACTTTACTTGCATAATATATGACATGATGCAAATTCCCCTTCTTTTGCCCAAGTACAGCACCAATTGCAATGTCACTTGCATCACACATGAGTTCAAAAGGTAATCCCCAATCTGGGGGTGTGATTATTGGTGCTGTTGTGAGTTTATTTTTTAAAGTTTCAAATGCATGCTGACAGTTTTCATCAAAAACAAAAGGGTTATCAAGCATTAACAGATTACTTAAAGGTTTGGCTATTTTTGAAAAGTCCTTGATAAACCTTCTGTAAAATCCGGCATGCCCCAAGAAACTTCTAACAGATTTCACATTAATTGGTGGAGGGAGTTTTTCTATAATCTCAACCTTTGCCTTATCAACCTCTATCCCTTTTCTCGAGACTTTATGGCCAAGAACAATTCCTTCGGGTACCATAAAATGGCATTTCTCCCAGTTTAAAACCAAATTAGTTTCTTGGCACCGTTTCAAGACAAGAGTTAAATGGTTTAGGCAAGCATTGAAATTATCACCAAAAACAGAGAAGTCATCCATGAAGACTTCTAAAAATTTCTCGACCATATCAGAAAAAATGGAGAGCATACACCTTTGAAATGTGGCAGGGGCGTTGCAGAGCCCAAAAGGCATCCTCCTATACGCAAAAACTCCAAATGGACATGTGAAGGCAGTTTTCTCTTGGTCCTTGGGGTCTACCACGATTTGATTATACCCAGAATATCCGTCCAAGAAACAGTAATAGGCATGGCCGGCTAACCTTTCCAGCATCTGATCAATGAATGGGAGAGGGAAATGATCCTTCCTGGTGGCATCATTCAATCTTCTATAGTCTATGCACATTCTCCACCCAGTCACTGTTCTAGTAGGGATCAACTCATTCTTCTCATTAGTGATGACTGTCATCCCTCCCTTCTTTGGTACAACTTGAACCGGGCTTACCCATGGGCTGTCAGATATTGGGAATATTATCCCTGCATTCCACAACTTCATTACTTCCTTCTGGACAACTTCCTTCATTGTAGGATTTAGCCTTCTTTGTGGTTGAACCACTGGTTTGGAATTTTCTTCCAAGAGGATCTTATGCATACATACTGCAGGGCTGATTCCCTTCAGATCATCAATGGTCCATCCTAAAGCATCTTTGTGAGCTTTGAGTACATCAAGAAGTTCTCCTTCTTCCTTCTTTGACAGGGATGAATTAATGATTACTGGGAAGCTCTCCGATGTGCCAAGGAATGCATATTTGAGATGGGTGGGTAAAGGTTTCAATTCTTGTCTTCGTACATCTTCTTTCTTATCTTGCCTCTCATATTGCTCAGTAAAGGTCTCAGCCACTTGTTCCTCTGTTGTTTCTTGATTTCCTTCTTGCTCTTGAAAATTTTCTTCCAAAGTTTCTTCCACCAAACTATCTATCATATCCACTCTCACATAATCTTCTTGCTCAGGAGCGTTTTGCATTGATTTGAACACATTTATAATCATTTGTTCATTATGGACCCTGAAGGTCATTTCTCCTTTTTCAACATCAATGATGGCCCTTGCTGTGTGTAGAAATGGCCTTCCCAGAATGATTGAGTCGTTTCCTTCTTCTTCAGTATCCAAAATTACAAAATCTGCTGGGAAGATAAACTCCCCAATCTTTACTAACAGATTCTCCACAATTCCATTAGGTGTCTTGATTGATCTGTCAGCCATGACTAGCGACATCCTGGTGGGTTTAAGTTCTTCTATGGCAAGTTTTCTCATCATTGAGAGAGGCATTAAGTTGATGCTGGCACCCAGGTCACAGAGGGCCTTGTTGAGAATTATCTTGCCAATAGTGCATGAGACTACAAAGCTTCCCGGATCCTTAAGTTTTGGTGGAATACCCCGTTGGATCACAGCACTGCATTCCTCTGTGAGCAATATGGTTTCCCTTTCAAGCCAACTTCTTTTCTTGTTGATAAGATCCTTCAGAAACTTGGAATACAGAGGCATCTGCTCAAGTGCTTCTGCCAAGGGAATGTTGATTTCCAGCTTCTTAAAAATCTCAAGGAATTTGTGAAAATGCTTGTCATTAATTTCTTTGTTGAACCTCTGAGGGTAAGGCAGTGGAGGTGTGACACTTTTTCCTCTTTGTTGCTGCCCCTGAGTTACTTCCCTTGAGCTATGTGGCTGGTTGTTCTTCTCTTTGAGTTTCTCAGTGTCTTTGTTTGGCATCACATCTTGCTCCTTATCCTCATCTGCCTTTGTTTGATTCTCATCCTCTGTTGGTTCTTTGATGTTTTCTGCTTGCTTCCTTGTAGTGTAATTGTTGCTTGTCAATGCTCTTCCACTCCTTAATTGTATTGCCTTGCATTCTTCCTTGGGATTTGGAATTGTATCACTGGGCAGTGAGTTGGAAGGTCTCTCAACAGACACTTGCTTGGAGATTTGCCCCATCTGTCTCTCTAGGCTCTTTATAGAGGCTTCCTGATTCTTGGCTACCATTTCTTGGTGTTTCAACAATTTGTCTATAATGGCCTCCAAGTGAGTGATTCTTTGGGCTTCCGGTGATACTTGAGGTGGGTTATGGGATGTAGGTGGTAGATGGTAGGCATTTTGGTTGGTGGGTTGGTTATTAGATTGGTATTGGTTGAGGTTGGGGTAGTTGTTTTGAGGTTTTCTGTAGGGGTTTTGGTTAGTCTGCTGCTGGTTGTGATTTTGGTTATTTCTTGGATTGTGTTGGTTTGAGTTCCTCTGCCAAGGTTGTTGGTTTTGGGTATGGTTATCTCCCCATCTGAGGTTTGGGTGGTTCTTCCAGGATGGATTGTATGTGTCACCATACACCTCATTTGGTCCTTGGTTGTGCATAAACTGAACTTGCTCTTGTTGTTGTTCTTCTTGAGTTTCTTCACTCTGTCCCCATGTGGTTGATGGTTGGCTAGTGTTGACTGCTGCAACTTGGAGACTATCAATCCTCTTGGCCATTTGCTCAAATTGTTGTTGAATTTGCTGCTGCATCATCTTGTTTTGAGCTAGGATTGAATCCACCCCTTCTAGTTCCATTACTCCTCTTCTTTGTGATGGTTGGCGGCTTCTTTGGTGAGCAAAGAAATATTGATTGTTGGCCACCATATCCACAAGATTCTGAGCTTCCTCAGCAGTTTTCATTAATTGTAGTGAACCTCCAGCAGAATGATCTAATGCTTCCTGAGATTTCAGTGTAAGGCCTTCATAGAAATTTTGCAGCACATCCCATTCATTGAACATCTCTGGAGGGCATTTTCTGATTAAGGCTTTGTACCTCTCCCATGCTTCATACAAGGATTCAGCATCTAATTGTGTGAATGTCTGCACCTCGGTTTTCAGCCTGATGACTCTCTGGGGTGGATAGAATTTGGCTAGAAATTTAGTCACCAAGTCATCCCAACTAGTGATACTTCCTTGGGGAAAAGTTTCAAGCCATTGTGCAGCCTTATCCCTTAATGAGACCGGGAACAGCAGAAGCTTGTAGGTTTCTGGATTCACACCATTGGATTTGACAGTGTCACAGATCCTCAAGAAGGTAGATAGATGTTGATTTGGATCCTCCAATGGTCCTCCTCCAAATGAGCAGTTGTTCTGGACCAATGTGATGAGTTGTGGCTTCAGTTCGAAGTTATTTGCATTGACATTAGGGGTGAGAATGCTGCTTCCACAATGTCTAGCATTTACAAAAGTATAGGAAGCCAATACTCTTCTCTGTTGTGGTGGATTATTAACTCCTCCTCCTGGATTAGATGTATCTCCTTCCATCTCGTGGAATTCTTCGTCTGATTCTTCTTCTCCAACAATACTTTTCCCTCTTTCGGCTCTTCTTAACCTCCTGAGAGTTCTTTCGTCTTGTTCATGAAAATTGGGTATGGTTCTTCTTGTACCTGACATACAAGCAGAACATAAGAGCACACAAACCAGTGACACTTCAATCTACTGCTAGAATGAAGTTTTAGTTAGCTTAAGCAAAAATTCAAACAGTTAGTGGGTTAATCAAAATTAAAGAAAAAGTGCTTGATCTAAATTACCACCTCACTTAATCATTGTCAATCTAATCAATCCCCGGCAACGGCGCCAAAAACTTGATGAGATATTTTGATGAGAAACGAATCTCTCACAAAACATCACACAACTAACCGGCAAGTGTACCGGGTCGTGTCAAGTAATAAAAACTCACGGGAGTGAGGTCGATCCCACAGGGATTGAAGGATTGAGCAATTTTAGTTTAGTGGTTGATTTAGTCAAGCGAATCAAGTGTTGGTTGGGTGATTTATGAATTGCAGAATGTAAATTGCATGAAATTAAAGAGAGCGGGAAAGTAAATTGCTGAAACTTAAAGAACAAGAAATTAAATGGCAGAAACTTAAAGTGCAAGAAATGTAAATTGCGGAATCTTAAAGTGCAAGGAATATAAATTGCTTGAAATATAAAGGGAATTGGGGAATGGATTTGCAGAATTTAAACAAGGAAAAACTAAATTGCATCAAACAGAAGAGGGAAAGGGAATTGGGATTGAACCGGATCTTGAAGCAGTAAAGTAAATGAACAGAAAAAGCAATAAACAGGGAATTGAAATGAGAAATTCAGATCTCAGGACCCAGAGACTAGAAAACTAAGTCTAGATCTCAATGCCTTCCTAGATCAAACAAGAACAATAGCAAGGAAATTGTAAATTGCAAGGAAAAGAGATGAAGAACAATGAACCGTAAATGAAATTCAATTAACAGTAAAGTAAAGAAAACAGAGAGATCCAAGATTGAGATTGAAACAGAATTTCTTCAATTCTCCAATCCAAGATCCAAGACAAATGTAAAATGAAAATTGAAAGCAATGAAAACAAGAAATTAAAGTTCACTCAAGTTCAAAAGCTCTCCGAAAACTATATTGAAAATTCTAAAAGGAAAGCTCCCTAATAACTTGAATTCTATCCTATTTATACACTTTCCAAAATGATCTTCAAGCCTTGAGTTGGGCCTTTGTTCTTGGTGGAATTGGGTTGAAAGAGGCCTTGGTTGATTGCTCTTTGAAGATTGAAGAAGAACCGAAGTGAACCAATTGAACCGGTTTTTGAAGTTGGCCAAAGATGATCTCAACGTTAGGGTCAAAGTTAGGGGTCTAACTTTGACCCTAACTTTTCATATCAGCAAGCTAAATTCCCTGGTTTGGACGTTGGTGCCAACGTTAGGGGTCTAACTTTGACCCTAACGTTGGCAATGCTTGATATTAGTGGCGCCAACGTTAGCCTCCAAGTTAGGGGGCTAACGTTGGCGCAAACGTTGGCCTACTCCCCTTTGTGGTTCATGTGCCAACGTTAGCCTCCAAGTTAGGGGGCTAACGTTGGCGCAAACGTTGGTGCCCAGGGGAGAAATTCTCAAGTTCCAACGTTAGCCTCCAAGTTAGGGGGCTAACGTTGGAGCTAACGTTGGCCACTTCCAGGGAGTGATTTACATGCCCAACGTTAGCCTCCAAGTTAGGGGGCTAACGTTGGGGCTAACTTCATGCAACCCGGTTCAATTCTCACTTATTCCATTGTCCTCTCTTCACTTCTAGCCATTCCTCTTTGCTTCAACCTTTCTCCAAGCCTTCTTCACCTATCATTGATCAACCAAACTAATCAAAGCTTTGCTCAAAATCATGAGGTATTCAATCTTCCACAATATGCAACAATTATAGCTCAAAACCTCATGAAATGGCATGAATTCACATATGGTTGGTTCAATCAAGGGAAACATGAAAATCTACTCAATTAGCTTGCTTGTAGCTCAAGAAAGTTCATAATTCTAATGAAAACTAAAGAAAAAGACTAGCTAAAATGGGCTAGGATGACTTGTCATCAGAGGGGATTAGGGTTTTGAGTAAAAATAGGTCTAGGGGTAGTTTTGTAATTTCAAATAAAAGTAGGGGATAATATAGTAATTGAAACCCAAATTAAATCTAACACAAATTATATATA
Organism: Arachis ipaensis; assembly: GCF_059453495.1. Taxonomy (NCBI): domain Eukaryota; kingdom Viridiplantae; phylum Streptophyta; class Magnoliopsida; order Fabales; family Fabaceae; genus Arachis; species Arachis ipaensis. The sequence continues at coordinate 86,479,070 of NC_142441.1, read as the reverse complement.
GAAAATACTATTTACTCATCAATTTTATAATTTATTTTTAATAAAATATCCAAATCAAATAATTAGAATTAATATACTTAATTTCTTCATTTTCTAAAATAGCAGTATTAATATTTAAAATATTACTTATTTAATCTAAATCATATAAAATCTTTCTTATTTCACAACTACCTACTTTACAATTTAAATATATAAAATAACTCAATAATTATAAAATTAGATAAAATCTTAATTTAAATAGCCCAAACTCACCATTTTTTGGATTTCTAGAACTTTAAGTTGTAAATAGAAAGTAATCCATAATTATAGAGTTTGGATGAAAACCTTAATTTATTTCAAATCCAATTAATCAAAACTATCTTTAATTACCTTCAATAAGATAATTTATGAAATTAAAATTGTAAATGAATATATGGTTTGATATTAGTTCAAAATAGGGCTTTTCAAAAGTCTTGGGTCTTACATTCCACCCACCATATAAAAATTTTCATCCTCAAAAATTAAAGTAATACATAAAATAATACATAGCCTTAAATACCTTTTTGAAAAGCAAGAGATCTTAACACATATATACATAAGTTCAAATACCTGATATCCATAAGATTTAAACATAATGGTGAAATATAGTGCAAGGCAAAAGATAAAGATAGGCTCAATACAAACAGGTTATATGGTTTCAAAACCTTACAAAAGCTTGGTGAAACAATATACGGTGCAAGTCAAGATAGGCGTTCACAAAGCAGAGCCATAGTTAATGTGGCAAAAAAGGCTACAAGACAAGTTGGTATTGAAACAATGGATATAGCGTTCCCTCACAGATCTCTTACCCATTCGAAACTTCCACTTCCCAACTCCATCAATCACTTCACAACTCCATAACCGGTCACAAACCTAACATCCGCAGACTCTTCCACGAGAAACAAAACTCCCATAACTTCTCATAACGTTGCACACTTACCGCTTCATGATGACTTACATCATCTACCCTTCTTTCTTGCATAAAGAAGATCATAAAAGAGCATAAATCTCATTTGATCAGTACAATTCATGCATTATTTGATGAATATTATGGTACACTACTTTGAGATGAGTTGTGCTAAATTTCAGGTGAAAAAGGCATCAAAAATGGGTAGAAGACAAACAAGAAGCTGGGCGTGTGAAACTGGCGTGCCACTTAGGAGCAAACGCCATAAAAATGCACTGGCGTGGCACGCTAAGATCTAGGCGTGGCACGCCAGTACTAAATTCCAGAGGGGAGATCCAAGCATGCATGTGGGCGTGGCACGCCAGAGACTGGGCGTGGCATGCTAATACAAAATTCCAGAGAGCAACAATGGAGGAAATGAAAGGGGCGTAGCACGCCAGGTTGGGCGTGGCACGCCTAACCCATCAAATACTATGGGCGTGCCACTTGAGCAAAGGGGCGTGGCACGCCAACTCGCCATTCCAAGAACAACCTCCACTATAGCGTGCCATTTGGTATCGAAGGCGTGGCATGCCAGCTCCAAGAAGTCACTTGGGCGTGCCACTTGAGAACCCAGGCGTGGCACGCCAAGCTTGAAGAGTTCACAAATCCATGGGCGTGCCACTTGAACAGCATGGCATGGCACGCTGGTACATGGTGCACGAAATTGTGATGTCCAGGCTCAAACTATTCCTGGCACGTGAGCAACTTGGTACGCGTAATCGTGATTACACATTCATAATTTGTTACAACTTCGATACAACTAACCAGCAAGTGCACTGGGTCGTCCAAGTAATACCTTACGTGAGTAAGGGTCGAATCCCACGGAGATTGTTGGTATGAAGCAAGCTATGGTCACCTTGCAAATCTCAGTCAGGTGGATATAAAATAATCATGGAGTTTTCGAAAAATAAATAATAGAATAGGGATAGAGATACTTATGTAAATCATTGGTAGGAATTTCAGATAAGCGAATGGAGATGCTTTTCGTTCCTCTGAACCTCTGCTTTCCTACTATCTTCATCCAATCAGTCTCATTCCTTTCTATGGCTGGCTTTATGTGATACATCACCACTGTCAATGGCTACTTTCGGTCATCTCTCGGGAAAATGATCCAATGCCCTGTCACGGCACGGCTAATCGTCTGGAGGCATCACCCTTGCCAATAGCTTCATCTTATCCTCTCAGTGAATAATATGCTCACGCACCCTGTCACGGCACGGCTATTCATCTGTCGGTTCTCGATCATGCTGGAATAGGATTTACTATCCTTTTGCGTCTGTCACTAACGCCCTGCAATCGCGAGTTAGGAGCTCGTCACAGTCATTCAATCATTGAATCCTACTCGGAATACCACTGACAAGGTTTAGACCTTCCGGATTCTCTTGAATGCTGCCATCATTTTGGCTTACGCCACGAAGATTCCGGTTAGGAGATCTAAGAGATATTCATTCTAGCTTATTTCATGTAGAACGGAAGTGTTTGTCAGGCACGTGTTCATAGGGGAGATGGTGATGAGCGTTACACATAATCATCACCTTCATCACATTCTTGGGTGCGAATGGATATCTTAGAAGCGAAATAAGATGAATTGAATAGAAAACAGTAGTACTTGCATTAATCTTTGAGGAACAGTAGAGCTCCACACCTTAATCTATGGAGTGTAGAAACCCTACCGTTAAAAATACATAAGTGAAGGTCCAGGCATGGCCGATATGGCCAGCCCCCAAAACGTGATCAAAGGATCATAAGGTAATCCAAAGATGTCTAATACAATAGTAAAGGGTCCTATTTATAATAAACTAGTTACTAGGGTTTACATGAGTAAGTAATTGATGTATAAATCCACTTCCTGGGCCCACTTGGTGTGTGTTTGGGCTGATCCTGAGTGTTGCATGTGTAGAGGTCCTTCTTGGAGTTGAACGCCAGCTTTTGTGCCAGTTTGGGCGTTCAACTCTGGTTTTGGCTCCTTTTCTGGCGCTGGACGCCAGATTTGGGTAGAAAGCTGGCATTGAACGCCAGTTTACGTCGTCTATTCTTGGCCAAAGTATGGACTATTATATATTTATGGAAAGCCCTAGATGTCTACTTTCCAAAGCAATTGGAAGCGCGCCATTTCGAGTTCTGTAGCTCCAGAAAATCCATTTTGAGTGCAGGGAGGTCAGAATCCAACAACATCAGCAGTCCTTCTTCAACCTCTGAATCTGATTTCTGCTCAAGTCCCTCAATTTCAGCCAGAAAATACCTGAAATCACAGAAAAACACACAATCTCATAGTAAAGTCCAGAAATGTGAATTTAACATAAAAACTGATGAAAACATCCCTAAAAGTAACTAGATTCTACTAAAAACATACTAAAAACAATGTCAAAAAGCGTATAAATTATCCGCTCATCACAACACCAAACTTAAATTGTTGCTTGTCCCCAAGCAACTGAAAATCAAATAGGATAAAAAGAAGAGAATATACTATAAATTCCAAACTATCAATGAAACATAGCTTCAATCATATGAGCTGGACTTATAGCTTTTTGCCTCTTGAATAGTTTTGGCATCTCACTTTATCCATTGAGGTTCAGAATGATTGGCATCTATAGGAACTCAGAGTTCAGATAGTGTTATTGACTCTCCTAGTTCAGTATGATGATTCTTGAACACAGCTATTTTATGAGTCTTGGCCGTGGCCCTAAGCACTTTGTTTTCCAGTATTACCACCGGATACATAAATGCCACAGACACATAATTGGGTGAACCTTTTCAGATTGTGACTCAGCTTTGCTAAAGTCCCCAATTAGAGGTGTCCAGGGTTCTTAAGCACACTCTTTTTTTTGCTTTGGACCTTGACTTTAACCACTCAGTCTCAAGTTTTCACTTGACACCTACACGCCACAAGCACATGGTTAGGGACAGCTTGGTTTAGCCGCTTAGACCAGGATTTTATTCCTTTAGGCCCTCCTATCCACTGATGCTCAAAGCCTTGGGATCCTTTTTATTTTCCCTTGCCTTTTGGTTTTAAGGGTTATTGGCTTTTTCTGCTTGCTTTTCTTTCTATATTTTTTTTTCTATTTTTTCGCCTAAATTTTTTTTTTTCTGCAAGCTTTGTTCTTTGCTGCTTTTTCTTGCTTCAAGAATCATTTTTATGATTTTTCAGATTATCAAATAACATGTCTCCTTGTCATCATTCTTTCAAGAGCCAACATATTTAACATTCTCAAACAACAACTTCAAAAGACATATGCACTGTTCAAGCATACATTCAGAAAACAAGAAGCATTGTCACCACATCAATATAATTAAACTAAGTTCAAGGATAAATTTGAAACTCATGTACTTCTTGTTCTTTTGAATTAAAACATTTTTCATTTAAGAGAGGTGATGGATTCATAGGACATTCATAACTTTAAGACAAAGTTACTAACTACTAATGATCATGTAATGAAGACACAAACACAGATAAGCACATAACATAGAAAACGAAAAACAGAAGAAATAAGAACAAGGAATGAATCCACCTTATTGATGGTGGCGTTTCCTTCTTGAGGAACCAATGATGTCCTTGAGCTCTTCTATGTCTCTTCCTTGTCTTTGTTGCTCCTCCTTCATTGCTTTTTAGATCTTCTCTGATTTCATGAAGGATGATGGAGTGCTCTTGATGTTCCACCCTTAGTTGCTTCCAATAATTGTGTGGAAGAAAATGAATCCCCTGAGGTATCTCAGGGATCTCTTGATTTGCAGTCAAATGTTCTACCACTGAGCTATAGACCCTTGATGGAAGCTTTTGTCTTCCCTTTCCTCTTTCTAGAGGTTTCTCTGGCCTTAGGTGCCATCAATGGTTATGGAAAAAACAAAAAAAGCTATGCTTTTACCATACCAAACTTAGAATGTTGCTCGCCCTCGAGCAAAAGAAGAAAGAATAGAAGAATAAGAAGAAGATGTGGAGGAGATGGATGGGAGTGTGTATTCGGCCATATGGGTGGGATTGGGTGGGAGAGAGATGTTGAATTTTGAAGGTAGTGGGTGTATGGATGTGAGTGGTAAATGGAAAACAGAAGGGATGATCATGAATGGAAAGAGACATGATGAGGTAGGTGGGGATCCTGTGGGGTCCACAGATCCTGAGGTGTCAAGGCATTTACATCCCTGCACCAATTTAGGCATGTAAAAATGCCTTTGCACCCAACTCTGGGCGTTCAGCGCCAGGTTGGTGGCCATTTTGGGCGTTCAACGCCCATTTGTGTGCCATTTCTGGCGTTGAACGCCAGAACCATGCCTGTTCTGGCGTTCAGCGCCCAGAAGCTGCCCATTTTGGGCGTTCAGCGCCAGCACCATGCTCTGTTCTGGCGCTGAACGCCAGACAGATGCTCCTCCAGGGTGTGATTTTTCTTCTGCTATTTTTGATTTCATTTTCAATTTTTATATTTATTTTGTGACTCCACATGATCATGAACCTATAAAGACATATAACTAAGAAAAATATAGTTAGATAAATAAACATTGGGTTGCCTCCCAACAAGCGCTTCTTTAATGTCAATAGCTTGACAGTGGGCTCTCATGGAGCCTCACAGATGTGCAGAGCTTTGTTGAGACTCTCCAACACCAAACTTAGAGTTTGGATATGGGAGTTCAACACCAAACTTAGAGTTTGGTTGTGGCCTCCCAACACCAAACTTAGAGTTTGACTGTGGGGGCTCTGGTTGACTCTGCTTTGAGAGATGCTTTTTCTGCTTCCTCTCCATGGTTGCAGAGGGAGATCCTTGAGTTTTAAACACAAGGGAGTCCTCATTCTATTGAAGGACTATTTCACCTCTGTCAACATCAATCACAGCTCTTGCTGCGGCCAGGAAAGGTCTTCCTAGGATGATGGATTCATCCTCTTCCTTTCCAGTATCCAGGACTATGAAATCAGCAGGGATGTAAAGGCATTCAACCTTTACTAACACGTCCTCTACTTGTCCATAAGCCTGTTTTCTTGAATTGTCTGCCATCTCTAATGAGATTTTAGCAGCTTGCACCCCATAGATTCCCAGTTTCTCTATTACAGAGAGGGGCATGAGGTTTATTCCTGAACCAAGGTCACACAGAGCCTTAAAGATCATGGTGCCTATGGTGCAGGGTATTATGAACTTTCCAGGATCCTGTCTCTTCTGAGGCAATGTCAGTTGATCCAGATCACTTAGTTCATTGATGAACAAGGGAGGTTCAACTTCCCAAGTATCAATGCCAAATAATTTGGCATTTAGCTTCATGATTGCACCAAGAAACTTGGCAGTTTGCTCTTCAGTAACATCCTCATTCTCTTCAGAAGAGGAATACTCATCAGAGCTCATGAAGGGCATAAGGAGGTTCAATGGAATCTCTATGGTCTCTAGATGAGCCTCAGAGTCCTTTGGTTCCTCAGAGGGAAGCTCCTTATTGATCACTGGACGTCCCAGGAGGTCTTCCTCCTTGGGATTCACGTCCTCCTCTCCTTCTTTGGGTTCGGCCATGGTGCTTATGTCAATGGCCTTGCACTCTCCTTTTGGATTCTCTTCTGTATTGCTTGGGAGAGTACTAGGAGGGATTTCAGTGATCCTTTTACTCAGCTGGCCCACTTGTGCTTCCAAATTTCTAATGGAAGACCTTGTTTCATTCATAAAACTCACGGTGGCCTTAGATAGATCAGAGACTAAATTTGCTAGATTAGAAGTATTTTGTTCAGAGTTCTCTGTCTGTTGCTGAGTGGATGATGGAAAAGGCTTGCTATTGCTAAACCTGTTTCTTCCACCATTATTAAAGCCTTGTTGAGGCTTTTGATCCTTCCATGAGAAATTTGGATGATTTCTCCATGATGAGTTATAGGTGTTTCCATAAGGTTCACCTAAGTAATTTACCTCTGCTATTGCAGGGTTCTCAGGATCATAAGCTTCTTCTGCATAAGAAGCCTCTTGAGTACTGTTGGATGCAGCTTGCATTCCATGCAGACGCTGAGAAATCATATTAACTTCCTGAGTCAATATTTTGTTCTGAGCCAATATGGCATTCAGAGCATCAACCTCAAGAACTCCCTTCTTCATAGGCGTCCCATTACTCACAGGATTCCTTTCAAAAGTGTACATGAACTGGTTATTAGCAACCATGTCAATGAGTTCTTGAGCTTCTGCAGGCATTTTCTTTAGGTGAATGGATCCACCTGCAGAAGTGTCCAGTGACATCTTTGATAGCTCAGATAAACCATCATAGAATATATCCAGGATGGTCCATTCTGAAAGCATGTCAGAAGGACACTTTTTGGTCAACTGCTTGTATCTTTCCCAAGCTTCATAGAGGGATTCACCTTCTTTCTGTCTGAAGGTTTGAACATCAGCTCTAAGCTTGCTCAGCTTTTGAGGAGGAAAGTACTTAGCTAAGAAAGCCGTGACCAGCTTATCCCAAGAATTCAGGCTGTCTTTGGGTTGAGAATCCAACCATAATCTAGCTCTGTCTCTTACAGCAAAGGGGAAAAGCATGAGCCTGTAGACTTCAGGATCTACTCCATTAGTCTTAACAGTATCACATATCTGCAAGAATTCAGTTAAGAACTGAAAAGGATCTTCAGATGGAAGTCCATAAAACTTGCAGTTCTGCTGCATCAGAGAAACTAATTGAGGTTTCAACTCAAAGTTGTTTGCTCCAATGGCAGGAATGGAGATGCTTCTTCCATGTAAATTGGAATTAGGTGCAGTAAAGTCACCAAGCATCTTCCTTACATTATTATTATTTTCGGCTGCCATCTCCTCTTCCTGTTCAAAAATTTCTGAAAGGTTATCTCTGGATTGTTGTAATTTAGATTCTCTTAATTTTCTTTTCAGAGTCCTTTCAGGTTCTGGATCTGCTTCCACAAGAGTGTTCTTATCCTTGCTCCTGCTCATATGACAAAGAAGAAGGCACAGAAAAATAATAATAATAATAGAGATCCTTTATACCACAGTATAGGGATCCCTATGTGAGTAGAAGAAGAGGGGGAGACAAAGAATGTAATATAATGGAAGAAACACAACTGTGAGGATGGCAGAGATGTGAGGTGAGATGTTAGGATATGAATGAATAAATAGAATAAGATGGGGGAGGGATAATTTTCGAAAATTATTTTGAAAAAGAGTTAGTGATTTTCGAAAATGGTTTTTGAAAATTGTTAGTATTTTTTTCGAAATTTTTTTTTAAATTAAAAATAAAAATAAGAATAATTAGTTAATTAAAAAGAAATTTTTGAAAAAGAGGGAAGATATTTTCGAAAATTAGAGAGAGAGAGTTAGTTAGGTAGTTTTGAAAAAGTTAAGAAACAAACAAAAAGTTAGTTAGTTAGTTGAAACAAATTTTGAAAACCAATTTTGAAAAGATAAGAAGTTAGGAAGTTAGAGAAGATATTTTGAAATCAAATTTTTGAAAAAGATAAGAAGATATTTTTGAAAAGATATGATAGGAATTAGTTTTTGAAAAAGATTTGATTTTTAAAATCTCAATTAATGACTTGATTCACAAGAAATCACAAGATATGATTCTAGAACTTAAAGTTTGAATCTTTCTTAACAAGTAAGTAACAAACTTGAAATTTTTGAATCAAAACATTAATTGTTTATGTTATTTTCGAAAATTTAATACAAAAATAAGAAAAAAATTTTTGAAAAATATTTTTGGAATTTTCGAAAATAACTAAGAATTTTGAAAAAGATTTGATTTTTGAAAAAGATAAGATTTTCAAATTGAAAATTTGATTTGACTCATAAGAAACAACTTTGATTTTTTTTTTTAAATTTTTGAAAAAGTCAACTCAATTTTCGAATTTGATGAGAGAAAAAGGGAAAGATATTTTTTTATTTTTGAAATTTTTATGAAAAACATGAAAATTATGCAATGCATGAAATTTTTAGATCAAAACAATGAATGCATGCAAGAATGCTATGAAGGTCAAGATGAACACCAAGAACACTATGAATGTCAAGATGAACATCATAGACACAATTTTGAAAAATTTTTAATGCAAAGAAAACATGCAAGACACCAAACTTAGAATTCTTTAATGCTTACGCACTAAGAATTCAAGAATGCATATGATAAACATGAAAAGACACAAAACAAAAAATCATCAAGATCAAACAAGAGGACTTACCAAGAACAACTTGAAGATCATGAAGAACACTATGAATGCATGAAATTTTCGAAAAATGCAAGATGCATATGCAAGTGACACCAAACTTATGATATGACTCAAGACTCAAACAAGAAACACAAAAATATTTTTGATTTTTATGATTTTCTAATTTTTTTTTTGGATTTTTATTTTATATTTTTCGAAAAATTATTTTGAAAAAGAAAATAAGGATTCCAAAATTTTTAATATGAATTCCAGGAATCTTATGCTCTAAAGCTCCAATCAGAGGGTCAGGCATGGCTTAATAGCCAGCCAAGCTTTAGTATGTAACTCAGACATGACACGCCTGACATTCCTTACATTCAATAGCCAATTGGCTAAGAAAGATAAAGAAGCTCTTCTCTTGAGTATAAGAATTGAGACATGGCTTTACAGCCAGCCAGGCTTCAACATGCTTCATGAAACACTAGAATTCATTCTTAAAAATTCTGAAGCCATAGAATAATTTATTTTTGAAAACATTTTTATTTTAAAATAATTTTTTTTTTTCGAAAACAAAGGAAGAATTTTTGAAAGATTTTTGAAAAATTTTTGAAAACAAAACAAAAAGAAAATTACCTAATCTGAGCAACAAGATGAACCGTCAGTTGTCCAAACTCGAACAATCCCCGGCAACGGCGCCAAAAACTTGGTGCACGAAATTGTGATGTCCAGGCTCAAACTATTCCTGGCACGTGAGCAACTTGGTACGCGTAATCGTGATTACACATTCATAATTTGTCACAACTTCGATACAACTAACCAGCAAGTGCAGTGGGTCGTCCAAGTAATACCTTACGTGAGTAAGGGTCGAATCCCACGGAGATTGTTGGTATGAAGCAAGCTATGGTCACCTTGAAAATCTCAGTCAGGCGGATATAAAATAATCATGGAGTTTTCGAATAATAAATAATAGAATAGGGATAGAGATACTTATGTAAATCATTGGTAGGAATTTCAGATAAGCGAATGGAGATGCTTTTCGTTCCTCTGAACCTCTGCTTTCCTACTATCTTCATCCAATCAGTCTCATTCCTTTCTATGGCTGGCTTTATGTGATACATCACCACTGTCAATGGCTACTTTCGGTCATCTCTCGGGAAAATGATCTAATGCCCTGTCACGGCACGGCTAATCGTCTGGAGGCATCACCCTTGCCAATGGCTTCATCTTATCCTCTCAGTGAATAATATGCTCACGCACCCTGTCACGGCATGGCTATTCATCTGTCGGTTCTCGATCATGCTGGAATAGGATTTACTATCCTTTTGCGTCTGTCACTAACGCCCTGCAATCGCGAGTTAGGAGCTCGTCACAGTCATTCAATCATTGAATCCTACTCGGAATACCATAGACAAGGTTTAGACCTTCCGGATTCTCTTGAATGCCGCCATCATTCTAGCTTACGCCACGAAGATTCCGGTTAGGAGATCTAAGAGATATTCATTCCAGCTTATTTCATGTAGAACGGAAGTGTTTGTCAGGCACGTGTTCATAGGGGAGATGGTGATGAGCGTCACACATAATCATCACCTTCATCACGTTCTTGGGTGCGAATGGATATCTTAAAAGCGAAATAAGATGAATTGAATAGAAAACAGTAGTACTTGCATTAATCTTTGAGGAACAGCAGAGCTCCACACCTTAATCTATGGAGTGTAGAAACTCTACCGTTAAAAATACATAAGTGAAGGTCCAGGCATGGCCGAGATGGCCAGCCCCCAAAACGTGATCAAAGGATCATAAGGTAATCCAAAGATGTCTAATACAATAGTAAAAGGTCCTATTTATAATAAACTAGCTACTAGGGTTTACATGAGTAAGTAATTGATGTATAAATCCACTTCCTGGGCCCACTTGGTATGTGTTTGGGCTGAGCCTGAGTGTTGCACGTGTAGAGGTCCTTCTTGGAGTTGAACGCCAGCTTTTGTGCCAGTATGGGCGTTCAACTCTGGTTTTGGCTCCTTTTCTGGCGCTGGACGCCAGATTTGGGTAGAAAGCTGGCGTTGAACGCCAGTTTACGTCATCTATTCTTGGCCAAAGTATAGACTATTATATATTTCTGGAAAGCTCTGGATGTCTACTTTCCAACGCAATTGGAAGCGCGCCATTTCGGGTTTTGTAGCTCCAGAAAATCCATTTTGAGTACAGGGAGGTCAGAATCCAACAGCATCAACAGTCCTTCTTCAACCTCTGAATCTGATTTCTGCTCAAGTCCCTCAATTTCAGCCAGAAAATACCTGAAATCATAGAAAAATACACAATCTCATAGTAAAGTCCAGAAATGTGAATTTAACATAAAAATTGATGAAAACATCCCTAAAAGTAACTAGATCCTACTAAAAACATACTAAAAATAATGTCAAAAAGCGTATAAATTATCCGTTCATCAGTACAATAATCCAGAGAAAGGGCAGAAGACAATTGAAGACTGGGCGTGCCACTTGGTATCGAAGGCGTGGCACGCCACTCACCATTCTTCACTTAGGCGTGCCGCTTGAGCAACCAGGCGTGGCACGCCAGTGTCATTCAGAGAGCAAAAAAGCATTGGGGCGTGCCACTTGAGTTCGTGGCGTGGCACGCCAAACAGAGGAACCACTCACTCACAAAAGGGGCGTGGCACGCCAGACCCTGGGCGTGCCATGCTAGTGCAACTTTCCAGAGAAGCTTAGCCAAGCATAGAGCAAGGGCGTGGCACACCAGACCCTGGGCGTGGCACGCCAGACCCTGGGCGCACGCTAGTTCAAGTTTTCAGAGGCAAAGAAAAGTGGAAATAGGCAAAGGGCGTGCCACTTGAGTTCGAAGGCATGGCATGCCAAGTTTGATAGAGAGATGAGCGTGCCACTTGAAGGATTGGGCGTGGCATGCCAAGCTAGAAATGAAGGACACGTGACACGCCAGTAAAGCACCAGCCACACGCCAGCTGGGAAGTCACACTTATTGAGTGTTTTCTTTTTCCTCCAAAATGTAATTTTCCTTTTTCACTTTTGTAATTCTTTTATTTTACTAGGAGTAGTATAAATACCCCCAAGGAGTACTGAAGAGGGGGTTAAGCAGTCAGTTTTAGATCCACTTTTACACTTCACTTTTGAGTACTTTTTGAGCTATGAGTAGCTAACTTCCCTCTCATTAAGAGATGGAGCTCTGTTGTACTTGATGGATTGATAATAGTGAAATTCTTCTTCTCTTCATCTTCTCTTTGATTTGCTAGAAGGAATTTCGTTCTTAATGCTTAGTGTCCAATTATCTTGGAAAAGAGATTGAATGCAATTGGGTTTCATGGGAACCTTGGGAAAGGAAACATGAAACCATTCTTGAAATCCCTTCTCACACTTGAGTAAAATCTGGGTTTTGGTGTTTGGATATGTGACATATAATTCTCCCTCTACTTGGACCTATAATGGTGTGTGGTATAATTAGGGACCAAGCATATTTCTCTTTATGAGCAATTAGACCAAGGAATTGGCTATTGATCAAGATCTGAGAGATTGAGTCACCAAGGGATTGCGGCTCAATCAATCATGATTGCCAAGAGGTCAATGAGTTGCATGATTGAAGAGGATATATGCTAGATTTGATCCAAAGAGACAACATCTCCCAATCTCAATGAATTCCCCCATTCTTATCTATCTATTTCTTTACAGCTTAATTTTACATTCAGTAATTCTCCATTCCCATTTACATTCAAGTCATTTATGATTCTGCACTTTACATTCTGTCATTTCTATTTCTGCACTTTATTACTTTTCTTTATATTCTAGTCATTTACATTTATGTCATTTACAATTCTGCACTTCACAATCTTATTGATCCGCTTGACTAATTCATCAATTAATTAAAACTGCTCGAATTTGCCAATCTCTGTGGATACGATCCCACTCCACTGTGGGTTATTACTTGACGATAATTTTGGTGTGCTTGCCAAAAGAACTAATTCACCAATTTTTGAATGGGGTGTGAATTTTAGTCATCAAGTTTTATGGCGCCGTTGCCAGGGATTGGCTTAAATTTGACAATGATTAAATTGATTGGAGAGCTAGATTAAGCAATTTAAATTCCTTGTTATTTTAGTTTCTTTTATTTAGTGCCTTTTATATTTTTTTATTTTATTTTTTTTATTTTGAGTTCTATTTCTTTCTTCTTTGATTATTTTATTCATCATCCATATTTCCACTCTTCTAACTGTTCGATTAATTGCACCACTCACACTAACAACCACTCTAACAAGAGTAATTTCTTCATTCATTTTCTTTCTTGCTTTTTTCCTTGTTGGTTGTATGACAGGTAGAAGAAGCGGAGCTTCAACTTCCTTTGATTCTAAACCTGAGAGGACCTTCCTTAGATTAAGGAGAGAAGCAAGAAGGAAGGGAGTCATTGGTGCTGAGGAAGAGGAAGAGTATTTTGAAACAGACATGGAGAATAATATGGAGAACCACCATGAAGAAGAAGCTCACAACCATGCAAGAGAAGACCCAGTCAATCATGATGGCAAGAAAGGAGAGTCTTAGGCTCCTACATCAACCCAAACCCAAGAAATTATGGCAGAAGCATCCTAAAGCCAACAATTCATGCCAATAATTTTGAGCTGAAGCCTCAGCTCATCACACTTGTTCAGAATAATTGCTCATATGGAGGAAGTGCCCAAGAAGACCCTAATCAATATCTCAGCACATTCTTGAGGATATGTGATACTGTAAAGTCCAACGGGGTACACCCCGACATCTACAAACTACTCTTGTTCCCTTTCTCACTCAGAGATAAGGCAGCAAAGTGGTTGGAATCATTCCCCAAGGATAGCCTAACTACATGGGAGGAGGTCGTGAACAAATTCCTTGCAAGATTTTACCCTCCACAAAGAATCAACAGGCTGAGAGCTGAGGTGCAAACCTTCAGACAACAAGATGGAGAAACACTCTATGAGGCATGGGAGAGATTCAAAGATCTGACAAGAAGATGCCCACCCTAAATGTTCATTGAGTGGGTACAACTACATATCTTTTATAAGGGACTATCGTTTGAAGCAAAGAAGAGGCCATAGATGTCATCGAGACTGTAGCTGAAAATAAGTATTTTTATGCTTCAGAAAGGACTCAGAAGAAGGGAGTGCTAGAACTCAACTCTGTAGATGCTTTGTTAGCTCAGAACAAGGCAATTACAGCTCAAATAGCAGCTCTAACCAAGAGAATAGAGGCCAATCAAGCCTCAGTCATTCAAGACCAAACTCCTCAACAAGAAGGGAATGTACCAGAATCTGAAGGTGACTGGGAACAAGCTAATTATGTGAACAATTCATCCAGACCACCATATGACCTACACTCTAAGACTTACAACCCAGGTTGGAGGAACCACCCAAACTTTGGGTGGGGAAATCAACAAAACCATAACCAGGACCACAACAAGCCTTATTCATCAAATCAGCATTCCAACCACAACCCCAACCATCAAATAGGGAACCATAGACCCTACCATAACTCACAAAACACATCATACCATACTAACCAACCCATACACAACAACCTCAATCAAGATGCATCATCCTCAACTATGCAACCATGTGAAATCAAGAGCAACTTTGAGAAGATGGAGGCTGCAATAGCACAACTGTCATCACAGATTACCGGGGCAGTCTCCACCCTCATAGACCGACAAGCACAAACTAAAAGAAGGATATACGCTAATCAAGAAGAATACAGGTCAAATCTAAAAAATCATGGCGCAGCAATCTCAAAGTTAGAAGCACAAGTGGGGATTTTATCCAAGCGAATCCCACTTCCTACACACACATTTCCCAGTGATACCATGGCTAACCCAAGAGGGGAATGCAAAGCCATTACTCTAAGAAGTGGGAAGGTTGTAAAAGAAGGAACCCCAAGCAAAGACAATCATGAAGAAGCTGCAGCAAAGCATGGGAACAAGGATGAAGGGGAGATCCCTACTCCACCTCCACTAAAACCAGTCTTGAAGCCTTATGTGCCAAAGGCACCATACCTACAAAGACTGGGAAAAGATGGAAAGGATGGCTGGTTCTCTAAGTTTCTAGAGATCTTCAAAAAGCTCCAAATCAACATACCATTTGCTGAGGCATTAGAACAAATGCCACTCTATGCCAAATTTTTGAAGGAGCTTATAACCGAAAAGAGGAAATGGGAGGCAAAAAAAACCATAGTATTGACTGAGGAATGCAGCGCCATCATACAGAAGAAGCTGCCTCAAAAGCTGAAAGACCCAGGGAGTTTCCAAATCCTGTGCATCATAGGAGACATCACCATTGAGAAAGCTTTGTGTGATTTGGGAGCTAGCATAAATCTTATGTCCCTAACCATGATGAGAAAGATGAAGATTGAGGAAGCCAAGCCAACAAGAATGGCACTCCAATTGGCTGACAGAACATTTAAGTTTCCACATGGGGTGGTGGAAGACTTGCTAGTGAAAGTAGGAGAATTCATTTTTTCTGCTGATTTCGTTGTGTTGGACATGGAAGAAGAGGCCAACACGTCAATTATCCTAGGAAGACCATTCCTAGCTACTGCTGGAGCCATCATTGATGTGCAAAAAAGGGAACTAGTCTTGAGGTTGCATGAAGGGAAAATGGTCTTCAACGTCTTTAAAGCAATGGGTTACCCCAAGGAATCCATAGGAGAATGCATGCTGGTAGACACCATGGAACAGATAGTTCAAGAAGTCTTGGAAGAAGAACAATGTGGAGGAATGATGAGCGGATAATTTATACGCTTTTTGGCATTATTTTTAGTATGTTTTTAGTATACTTTAGTTAGTTTTTGTTATGTTTTTATTAGTTTTTAAATAAAAATCACATTTTTGGACTTTACTATGAGTTTGTGTATTTTTCTGTGATTTCAGGTATTTTCTGGCTGAAATTGTGGGACCTGAGCAAAAATCTGATTTAGAGGCTGACAAAGGACTGTAGATGCTATTGGATTCTGACCTCTCTGCACTCGAAGTGGATTTTCTGGAGCTACAGAAGGCCGATTGGCACGCTCTCAATTGCGTTGGAAAGTAGACATCCTGTGCTTTCCAGCAATAAATAATAGTTCATACTTTGCCCAAGATTTGATGGCCCAAAATGGCGTTGCAAGTCAGCATAGAAATTCTGGCGTCAAAACGCCAGAACTGGCATAAAAACTGGAGTTAAACGCCCAAACTGGCACAAAAGCTGGCGTTTAACTCCAAGAAAAGTCTCTACACGTGAAAGCTTCAATGCTCAGCCCAAGCACACACCAAGTGGGCCCGGAAGAAGATTTATGCATTAATTACCTATTTCTGTAAACCCTAGGCTACTAGTTCTCTATAAATAGGACCTTTTGCTATTTTATTTTTATCTTGGTTCTTCTGGTTCCCCCTCTGGGGCCGAAGCCAATGAACACCTTTATTAATTTTGTATTTTCAATGGTGGAGTTTCTACACACCATAGATTTAGGTGTGGAGCTCTGTTGTTCTTCATGAATTAATATAATTACTATTGTTCTTCTATTCAATTCACGCATGCTTCTTCTCTAAGATATTCATTCGTTCTTTAACTTGATGAATGTGATGATCCGTGACACTCATCATCATTCTCACCTATGAACATGTGCCTGACAACCACCTCTGTTCTACTAGCAATGGCTTGAATGCGTATCTCTTGGGTTTCTAATCTAAGATTGGAACCTTTGTGGTATAGGCTAGAATTATTGGCAGTCATTCTTGAGATCCGGAAAGTCTAAACCTTGTCTGTGGTATTCTGAGTAGGATTTGGGAAGGGATGACTGTGACGAGCTTCAAACTCGCGATTGTTGGGCGTGTGACAGACGCAAAAGGATCAATGGATCCTATTCCAACATAATCGAGAACCGACAGATGATTAGCCGTGCGGTGACAGCGCATTTGGAACATTTTCACTGAGAGGACGGGAAGTAGCCATTGACAACGGTGATGCCCAACATAAAGCTTGCCATGGAAGGGAGTATGAATGATTGGATGAAGGCAATAGGAAAGCAGAGGTTCAAGGGGAACAAAGCATCTTCATACGCTTATCTGAAATTTCTACCAATAAATTACATAAGTATCTCTATCTTTATCTTATTTTATGTTTTATTCATCTTTTAATTATCAATCCTCCATAACCATTTGAATCTGCCTGACTGAGATTTAAAAGATGACCATAGCTTGCTTCAAGCCGACAGTCTCCGTGGGATCGACCCTTACTCACGTAAGGTTTATTACTTGGACGACCCAGTGCACTTGCTGGTTAGTTGTGCAGAGTTGTGTTAAAGAGTTGAGGTTACAATTGTGCGTACCAAGTTGTTGGCACCATTGATGATCACAATTTCTTGCACCAAAGAACCATTGAGCTGGAACAAGCATCAGATGGAGAACCACCACAAGCAACTATGAGAAACTCAATCATGCCAACCACCACAGACAACAAAGATGCAGAGTCACCAAAAATAGAGCTAAAAACCTTACCACCCAGCTTGAAATATGCATATCTGGGTGCTAACAACACTCACCCAGTGATCATAAATTCAATTCTGAGTAAGGAACAAGAAGAGGAGCTTATCCAAGTGCTGAGACAACACAAGGATGCCATAGGCTGGACACTTGCAGATTTAAAAGGGATCAGTCCTTCAATGTGTATGCATAAAATCTTTGATGCCAGGGCATCTTGGCCAGTTTCACTGACCTTTTCTTTACTGTTTTTAGGTTAGTTTCATGCATTTCCTTAGGAAATAAGCTAGTTTTAGGTAGATATTCACTTACACCTTGATTCAAGCATACATTGTGCATTTTACATTATTTCATGAGGATTTTGCATAAGTTTAGTGACAAATTGTATGTTGCATTGCCCATGACTTGGACTAG
This sequence comes from Arachis ipaensis, assembly GCF_059453495.1. Taxonomy (NCBI): domain Eukaryota; kingdom Viridiplantae; phylum Streptophyta; class Magnoliopsida; order Fabales; family Fabaceae; genus Arachis; species Arachis ipaensis. Next base: position 86,461,098 of record NC_142441.1, on the reverse strand, counting down.
AACTTTGATGCACTCTATTGCTTGATTTCAGGACCAAAGGAAGCAAGGAAAGGGAGGAAACTTGCAAGATTAATGAGAAAAGTGATTGCCAATGACACTCTCAAAGCCATCATTGCCCACGTTACGAGTCACGTTAACTAAGTTAACGTGAACTCTAACGTGGAAAAGGGAAGTTGAGCCAACGTTAGTGACACTTAACATTGTCGCTAACGTTGGCAAACACTCATGAGTGGCCACGTTAGAGCCCACGTTAACCTAGTTAACGTGACCTCTAACGTTAAAAGGGGAAGAGAAGCCAACGTTAGTGACATTCAACATTGTCACTAACGTTGGCCTAAGGATGCAACACACCACGTTAACTCCCACATTAACTTGGTTAACGTGGGAGCTAACGTAAGAAGTGAGAGTTGTCGACAACGTTAGTGACACTCAACATTGTCACTAACGTTGGAAGCAACCACACAACCCCCCAAGGAGCCACGTTAACTTCCACGTTAACTTAGTTAACATGGAAGCTAACGATGAGGAATGAATGATGAGCCAACATTAGTGACACTCAACATTGTCACTAACGTTGGGATGGCTAAGAATGGCCACGTTAACCTAGTTAACGTGGACTTTAACGTGAGATCTAGGGGCACATTGGAACGTTAGTGACAATGTTGAGTGTCACTAACGTTCTCGAAGGTTGGCAAGGCCACGTTAGAAGCCACGTTAACCTAGTTAACGTGGGCTTTAACGTGAAGCAAAAAGGGGCACACTAGAACGTTAGTGACAATGTTGAGTGTCACTAACATTCTCAAAGGTTGGCAAGGCCACGTTAGAAGCCACGTTAACCTAGTTAACGTGGGATCTAACATGAGGCAAAGGGGTACATTGGAACGTTAGTGAAAATGTTAAGTGTCACTAACGTTCCCGAACTTATACTTTCACTAAATGATTAACACCCCTTACGCCCTGAGCTGAAGTCTCTGCCCACTTAACACTTTCTCTCTGCAAGTAAAGCCAAGCCCAAATGAAGAAAAGAACTGCTTCAAGCTCAAGATCCAAAGGCCCAAGACTTGAAGAGCAAACTAGAAGCTGAGAAGAGTAGTATATATAGGAGTAGCTTTGAATTGTAAAAGAGAGTTTTGAGGAGGCTGGAAGAGGAGAACTACTCTTTGTATTTTACTTTCTCTGCATTTTCTAGTTTTATGATGTATTCTCCATCTTTGTTTTCATTTTCTAGAGCTATGAACAACTAAACCCCTTTCATTGGGTTAAGGAGCTCTGTTGTAATTTGATGGATCAATACTAATTTTCATTATTCTTCTTCTATCTTATCTCTTGATTTTACTTGAAAGCTTTCGATCTTCATCCAATTGAGTAGTTATCTTGGAAGAGAAGCTATTCAAACTTGGATCTCTTTTGAACCTTGAAAGAGGAATGAAGATATCAAGCTAGAAATGCTTTCTCATGCTGGACCAAATTGGGTTTGGATGGGTATGTGACTATAACCCTCTCAATACTTGATTTGGGAAATGCATGTGGTATAATCAGTGACCATACTTCATCTCTTCTCATGAGCAATTGACCAAGGAATTGGCTATTGATCAAGATTTGAGAGATTGAATTGCAAAAAATTGTAATTCAATCACTTAAGATTGCCAAGGAGATCAATAAGTGCATTGATTGAGGAAGAGATGAAAATGAACTTGATCCGGAGAATTGCAACATCTCCTAAGCCCAATACTCCCCATCTCTGATCTTACCCATTCTCTTTAATTTCTACCATTTACTTTTATGAGCAAATCCCCCATTCCCATTTACAATTCTGCAATTTATTTTCAGTCATTTACTTCCAATCCTTTAATCCTAGCATTTACTTTTCTGTTATTTACATTCCTGCCATTTTATTTTCTGCAACTCTCAACCAAAATTCTGGATTCGCTCAACTAGAACATTCTTCTAATTAAAGTTGCTTGATCAATCAATCCCTGTGGGATTCGACCTCACTCTATTGTGAGTATTTACTTGACGACAAATTCGGTACACTTGCCGAAGGGAGATTTGTTGTGAGACAAGTTTTCCGTGCATCAAGTTTAAGGCGCCGTTGGCGGGGATTGATTGTGCATCAACAATGATTAAATTGGAAGATCACTAGATTGAGCATTTTTATTTTGTGAATTTCATTTTTTGTTTTAGTGATTTACTTTTTGTTTTAGTTAAACTTCTTCCCTTCCCCGTCTACTCTTTTGTTCTTCTTTGTTATTTTTAATTCTGTTTGGTAACCCACTAACTGTTTGATATATTGCATCCCCCACAACTAACAGTAATTCTGACACAAATACTTTCTGCACCTATCTTTTCTTGCTTGCACTTGATGGTTGTATGACAGGAAGAAGAAGCGGGGCTTCAACTTCCTTCGATTCTGAACCTGAGAGGACCTTCCTTAGATTAAGGACGGAGGCAAGAGGAAAGAAAGTGGTTGGTGCTGAGGAAGAAGAGGAATTCTTTGAAACAAACATGGAAGACAACATGGAAAACCATCATGAAGAAGAAGATCACAACCATGGGGGAGGAGGTAGAGCAAATCATACTGGGGAGGATAGAAGAGTTTTGGGCTCTTACATCAAACCAAACCCAGGCAATTGTGGAAGTAGCATCCAAAAGCCAACAATCCATGCCAACAACTTTGAACTTAAACCACAGCTCATCACCCTTGTTCAGAACAACTGTTCGTTTGGAGGAAGTGTTTAAGAAGACCCCAATCAACATTTAACCACCTTCCTGAGAATATGTGACACAGTGAAGTCTAATGGTGTTCATCCTGACGCCTATAGACTGCTCTTATTTCCATTCTCACTCAGGGACAAGGCAGCCAAATGGCTGGAATCTTTCCCAAGGGAAAGCTTGACAACTTGGGAAGACGTGGTGAACAAATTCTTAGCAAGATTTTACCCTCCTCAACAAATCAATAGGCTGAGAGCTGAGGTCTAAACTTTCAGGAAACAAGATGGTGAGACTCTATATGAAGCATGGGAGAGGTTCAAGGACTTAACAAGGAGGTGTCCACCTGACATGTTCAACGAATAGGTGCAGCTGCACATTTTCTATGAAGGGCTTTCTTATGAGTCAAAGAAGGCCGTAGACCATTCATCTGGAGGATCTTTGAACAAGAAAAAGACCATTGAGGAAGCCATAGATGTTATTGAAACAGTAGCAGAGAACGACTACTTCTATGCTTCCGAAAGAGGGAACACAAGAGGAGTAATGGAGCTAAACAATGTAGATGCTCTGTTGGCCCAAAACAAGCTCATTACCCAGCAGCTGGCTGACCTCACCAAGAAGATGGAGATGAACCAAGTAGCAGCAATCTCCACTTCATCAACAATCCAAGAAGGAATGAATGAAGAAGCAGAGGTGAGTCAGGAGCAAGCCAACTACATTGGGAGTTCACCAAGGAAAAACTATGATCCATACTCCAAGACCTACAACCCTGGATGGAGAAACCACTCAAACTTTGGGTGGGGAAGTGAGCAAGATCAAAACCAAGACCAGAGACGTTACAACTCCAACAACAATGCATCTCACCAGCAATTCACACAGAGGACGTCTCAACACCCCCACAACAACACTTCTTCATATGCTTATCAAAACCAAAATAGCACATCTGCTCCGAATCACCCATCAATTGATGACAAGCTCTCTAAGATTGAAGCCTTACTTGAAGGAATATGCCAAGAGATTCAAGAAAATAAGGTGTTTAAAGAGGAAGTGCAAGCCAATATTAAGAACCAGGGAGAGACCATTAGGAAGCTGGAATTCCAGGTGGGATATTTAGCTGAGAAGATTCCTAAACCTACCGATAGCTTCCCAAGTGACACGGAGAAAAACCCCAAGGGAGAAGCAAAGAAAGTAAGATGGGAAGATTGTAAAATGGTCACTACGAGTGATCAAGAGACTGAAGACAAGCAAGGCAAATTTTGCAAACAACCTGAAGACAACTCAACAAAGGAGGAGGATAGAGATCACCAAGAATGAGAAATCTCACAACAAGAGTTGCTGAAGCTCTATGCTCCCTTCCCTCAACTGCTCAATGATGCTGTGGGAAAGAGAATATACTCAAGGTTCCTAGACTTGTTTGCACCTCTTCATGTAAACATACCATTCATCAAGGTAATTTAACAAATGCCTGCATTCATCAAGTATATGAAGGAACTTCTTCCCAGGAAAAGCTCACTCAAAGAAGGCCAGACTATAGTGATGAACAAGGAATGTAGTGCCCTTATTCAACCTGAGTTGCCTACAAAAAGAAGAGACCCAGGGAGTTTTCACATCCCTTGTGCCATAGGTGAAACTATGTTCGATAGAGCACTATGTGATTTGGGGGCCAGCATAAACTTACTGCCTTTATCCCTGGTGAAGAGGCTGCAGATTAATGAGATAATGCCCACAGATGTAATCATCAGACTGGCTGACAAAACTCAAAAGCAAGCAATAGGAGTGGTGGAAAATGTGTTGCTAAAGGTTGGGAAATACTTTCTCCCAACAGACTTTGTCATTCTGGACATGGAAGAGAGCCACACTCACCCAATCATATTGGGAAGACCATTCCTAGCTACGGCCAGAGCACTTATCGATGTAGAGAAAGGGGAGCTAATATTGAGAATCCATGATGAACGACTCAGCTTCAATGTCTTCAAACTCTCACAAGAAACAGATCAAGAGGACAAGGAACTAAGCACAAACGATAAAGAGACACTAAAGGGGGAGACAAGCACTGAAGCACAGCAAGTTCATTCTGAAACCCCCTCTATTGATAAACAAGGAAAACAGCAATTGCCACAGCTCAAGGAAAAGTTGGAAGAACCTAAACCTCTAGAGGCATGTGAAGACAACATCACAACTCCTTGGAAAAAAAAGGTCACCAAGGGGAAGGCAACCTCAAAAAAAACAAAGAAGAAGGTACCAAGGAAATGGAGGAACAAGAAGATCCCTACGAAAGACTTCTCTCCAGGGGATAGAGTTGTCTCAGCTTACTTCCCAGATATTCCCCCTAATCTCCCTACTGTACCATCTCAGTTACCTAAGGTCTTCACTATCAACAGAGTTCTTTCCCTGGAACATGTGGAGATCATTGATCCAACCAATGGATACAAGTCCACAGTAAGAGGGGAGGACTTTAAGCACTACCAACCACCCTGATGAAGGAAAAACGTCAAGCTAGTGACGCTAAAGAAGCGCTTCATGGGAGGCAACCCATGTTTTATATGTTTTTAAAATAATGAATAAATCAATGTTTATGAATTTCAATCCAAACTTGACAAACATTTGGTGAAATCATTATCATGCAGTATATAGTGAAGAGCAAGTTTGGTGTTCAAAGCAAACCAAGATGCATGCTAGTCTTGGGAGCTTTGAACAAAACTTTTCATCACATTGCTTCAAACTAAGTTTGGTGTCACCCCATGGTGCCACCAAAATGCATATAAGGACCCACCAATAGTTAGTTAGTTAGTTGGAATTCATAAATAAACAATCAAATCCTTACTTCCCTTTTATTCTAGCCGTAGAGTTTGATTTTTATGATATTAATTTCCTTATTTTATATCTTTATAGGAAAGGAAAAGAAGCATGAAAAGGGATTGATTGGATAATTAAATGGGGGAGATTTTGCCACTTAATGAAGAGCACTACACACATGTCCCAAGAGGGAACGCATGAGGAAATGCTGCCATGCAACATTGGAGAAAGAAGACCCTTGAAGACCGAACCAATCACTCTCATTAAGTGATGATCCTTGTCTTTCCTTCATACACAACCCCAACCGTCCATCAAGCAACAATCCTTGCAATCCACACCTTCCATCCACTCATGATCTCCCTATATAAGTGAGCTCTGGTGTATGCTCATTCCTCACATTTGAATTCCCACTTCCACACTTCATACTTTCGGCTTGCTCAACCCCTTCATCACACTCTATCATAGCCAACCTATACCTCATCTCTCTGTATCTTCCAACCTCCACTTCAAAACAGTAACTCAATTCATGGCATCATCAAGCTCAAAGAGGCAAAAGAGGAAGGAACCCATGGAGAGTGTTCCTTTCGATGAGAAGAAATTCAAAACTGCCTTTCATGAACGTGAATTCGAACGGATAAGGGCGAGAAAGATATTGCCAGAGTTAACCTTCCAAATCAATGCAGATGAGTCACCACAAATTCTGGAGAAAATTGAACAGAGGGGGTGGCAATTGCTCACAAGTCCAGAGGGGAAGATCAATGGAAACCTCATCAAAGAATTTTATGCGAATGTAGTAAGAGAGGATAAAACCAAGGCCCCAACCTTCAAAAGTTACGTAAGAGGAAAAGAGGTGGACTTCAGCCCAAATGCCATAACAAGAGTTCTTCACCTGAAATCACCTCGTTTTGATGAGGAAAGTTATCATGCAAGGATAAGTAGAAGCCCTGATAATAATGAGCTCTCAGAGATAGTGGCAGACATCTGTGTTATAGCAGCTGACTGGGAGAGGTACACAGATGGGAGACCCAAGTTCATCAAGAGAGGAGACCTGAGCCCTGAAGCCAAGTGGTGGTTTGAACTTGTGAGGAGGTCCATTCTACCAGCTGCAAATAATTCAGAGGTAAACATCAATCGAGCTACTATGGTGCATTGCTTAATACAAGGTGGGGAAATCAACGTGAATGAGCTCATCGCCGAGGGGATTCAAGATTCGGCTGAGAAGGTTGATTCAGGTGCCAGGCTTTGGTACCCCAGCACCATTCTCCGCTTATGCAACAAGGCCAAGGTAGTATTTGAAGACAGCAACCCCGACTGGGTGAACCCAGGGAGGCCAGTTACACTCGAACGATTGGTTTATACTACACCTGCTCAGCAACAAAGAAGGCCACAAATAGGGAAACCAAAAGCAAAAGAAAGAGTTCACCAAGAGGAACATCATCAGGAAGAATACCAGCAAGAAGAGCAGCATGACCCAGACAACTTGAATATGACTTACCTTCTAAAAGCCATTGAAGATTTGGGACAGAGGCATATGGAAGGACAAGAGCAAATACTGAACCTTCAAACCAACTGGCTGAGCCAATAGGAAGCATGGCAAAAACAACAAATGGAGCAGCAGCAGGAACACTACTCCAGGCTCACTCAAGCCATCAACCAAGTGAATGAGAGGCAAGAGCTCCAAGAGAAGCACTTGCAAGAACTCAACCAGCAGCAGATAGCCCAAATGAAAACTTTCAATGAGTTCAGTGTACTCAATGAAGGAAGGCAACTACATAGGGAGGAGTTCTATGTGAACACTCAAGCTAAGTTGAACTACATGACTAGTAACATGCATCAGCTACACTATGCCATCCCTACATATGATGAGGTCTAAAAAGATTTTGTAGAACAAGAAGAGAGGAAGGTAAAACAGCAAAAGGAGACACTCAAGAAGAAGATGGAAGATGGTGGTTTTGGGAAGAAGCTGCTTGGAAAATGCAAAGGAAGTGGGAGCACAAGCACTCAAGAGAGACACAATGAGGACAAGCAAGGATGGGAGCATGGGCATCCACATGAATGAAAGGTGGTGGAGTTCTTTTTAGTCCATCGTTTTCTATGCTTTAAATAAGGAAGATCTTGTATGAAATAGAACCTGCTTCCATGTTATGTTTAAACTTTTTAAATTCCGTCTTTTAAGTTTTCTTTCTGAATAGGTCCATGATTTCTGGTTTAAATGTCACTGCATATTTCCCTTATTTACTTGTAAGCTTGTCCATTTTAAATTAAATGAAGAGAGAATAATTGATTTTAAAAGACCAGAGTGGAGTTCATATTGTGGAAGTGCATTCATGAATCTTTGGGGTAGTCATAAGTTAACTAAGTTGGTTCAACCGCAAGGTTAGGAGGACAACTATCTATCCTGAATACTTGACTTTGGATATACCCATGAGACTAAGTAGATGACAAGATCCTAATAAGAGAAAAGGGAAAGAATAATGGAAGTGAAAAACAAAAGAAAAAGAGTAAGCAATAAGGCTAGGCACCAATGGTTTGGACCTTGAGACAAGTGTCTGTGGTGCTCCTGTGTGAGGGATCTACTTGGATGAATAAGCTCTCAGGGGTGCTTTATCACTTGGTAACTTGGGTTAACTAACCCGGGATTATCAGCTGAAAATCCACTATCAAGAGTAACCCTCACCACAGAGCATTTAGTAACCCAAAGAGGTGCTGGAGACCAAGGTCTCAAGAAAAGAAAATAAAGGAACTATATGCCTGTGGTGTGTATGTATGGGGGAGAGACTTGAGGGAGTAAGTCCTTAGGGGTGCTTCAACACCTACCACCTTGAACCAACTGGTTCGGGAGTGTTGGCTGAAAGCTTATCTTAAAGAGTTGCCCCCTTACAGAGCACTTAGCCTAAATAACACAAATAACCCTTGAAATAACAATAAAAGGATCAATGAATAAAAGTCTCATGGGATATAGACAAAGTAAGTGTTTAGGGACATGATAAAGGTCTGAAAGCCAGTAATGGAATGAACCTAAGTTGCTATGCATGAAACCACCATAAAATCAGTAACATGACTTCCACAAGAATGACTCATTCCTCTGGATATTCCATTCATCATTCTCTTGTTCCAGTACTTGCTTAGGGACAAGCAAGCTTTAAGTTTGGTGTTGTGATGCCAGGGTATCTTGGCCAGTTTCACTGACCTTTTCTTTACTATTTTTAGGTTAGTTTCATGCATTTCCTTAGGAAATAAGCTAGTTTTGGGTAGATATTCACTTACACCTTGATTCAAGCATACATTGTGCATTTCAAATTATTTCATGAGGATTTTGCGTAAATTTAGTGACAAATTGTATGTTGCATTGCCCATGACTTGGACTAGAACTTTGATGCACTCTATTGCTTGATTTCAGGACCAAAGGAAGCAAGGAAAGGGAGGAAACTTGCAAGATTAATGAGAAAAGTGATTGCCAATGACACTCTCAAAGCCATCATTGCCCACGTTAAGAGTCACGTTAACTAAGTTAACGTGAACTCTAACGTGGAAAAGGGAAGTTGAGCCAACGTTAGTGACACTTAACATTGTCACTAACGTTGGCAAACACTCATGAGTGGCCACGTTAGAGCCCACATTAACCTAGTTAACGTGACCTCTAATGTTAAAGGGGGAAGAGAAGCCAACGTTAGTGACATTCAACATTGTCACTAACGTTGGCCTAAGGATGCAACACACCACGTTAACTCCCACGTTAACTTGGTTAACGTGGGAGCTAACGTAAGAAGTGAGAGTTGTCGACAACGTTAGTGACACTCAACATTGTCACTAACGTTGGAAGCAACCACACAACCCCCCAAGGAGCCATGTTAATTTTCACGTTAACTTAGTTAACGTGGAAGCTAACGATGAGGAATGAATGATGAGCCAACGTTAGTGACACTCAACATTGTCACTAACGTTGGGATGGCTAAGAATGGCCACGTTACAAGCCACGTTAACCTAGTTAACGTGGACTTTAACGTGAGATCTAGGGGCACATTGGAACGTTAGTGACAATGTTGAGTGTCACTAACGTTCTTGAAGGTTGGCAAGGCCACGTTAGAAGCCACGTTAACCTAGTTAACGTGGGCTTTAACGTGAAGCAAAAAGGGGCACACTAGAACGTTAGTGACAATGTTGAGTGTCACAAATGTTCTCGAAGGTTGGCAAGGCCACGTTAGAAGCCACGTTAACCTAGTTAACGTGGGATCTAACGTGAGGCAAATGGGTACATTGGAACGTTAGTGAAAATGTTAAGTGTCACTAACGTTCCCGAACTTATACTTTCACTAAATGATTAACACCCCTTACGCCCTGAGCTGAAGTCTCTGCCCACTTAACACTTTATCTCTGAAAGTAAAGCCAAGCCCAAATGAAGAAAAGAACTGCTTCAAACTTAAGATCCAAAGGCCCAAGACTTGAAGAGCAAACTAGAAGCTGAGAAGAGTAGTATATATAGGAGTAGCTTTGAATTGTAAAAGAGAGTTTTGAGGAGGCTGGAAGAGGAGAACTACTCTCTGTATTTTACTTTCTCTGCATTTTCTAGTTTATGATGTATTCTCCATCTTTGTTTTCATTTTCTAGAGCTATGAACAACTAAACCCCTTTCATTGGGTTAGGGAGCTCTGTTGTAATTTGATGGATCAATACTAATTTTCATTATTCTTCTTCTATCTTTTCTCTTGATTTTACTTGAAAGCTTTCGATCTTCATCCAATTGAGTAGTTATCTTGGAAGAGAAGCTATTCAAACTTGGATCTCTTTTGAACCTTGAAAGAGGAATGAAGAGATCAAGCTAGAAATGCTTTCTCATGCTGGACCAAATTGGGTTTGGATGGGTATGTGACTATAACCCTCTCAATACTTGATTTGGGAAATGCATGTGGTATAATCAGTGACCATACTTCATCTCTTCTCATGAGCAATTGACCAAGGAATTGGCTATTGATCAAGATTTGAGAGATTGAATTGCAAGAAATTGTAATTCAATCACTTAAGATTGCCAAGGAGATCAATGAGTGCATTGATTGAGGAAGGGATGAAAATGAACTTGATCCGGAGAATTGCCACATCTCCTAAGCCCAATGAACTCCCCATCTCTGATCTTACCCATTCTCTTTAATTTCTGCCATTTACTTTTATGAGCAAATCCCCCATTCCCATTTACAATTCTGCAATTTATTTTCAGTCATTTACTTCCAATCCTTTAATCCTAGCATTTACTTTTCTGTTATTTACATTCCTGCCATTTTATTTTCTGCAACTCTCAACCAAAATTCTGGATTCTCTCAACTAGAACATTCTTCTAATTAAAGTTGCTTGATCAATCAATCCCTGTGGGATTCGACCTCACTCTATTATGAGTATTTACTTGACGATAAATTTGGTACACTTGCCGAAGGGAGATTTGTTGTGAGACAAGTTTTTCGTGCATCAATCTTACTTGAAGAGGATGCCAAACCTTCAAGACAACAACAAAGGAGGCTGAACCCAGCTATGAACGAAGTGGTTCAGAAAGAGGTGTTGAAATTGTGGCAAGCAGGGGTGATCTACCCCATCTCAGACAGCCCTTGGGTAAGCCCGGTGCAAGTAGTCCCTAAGAAGGGAGGGATCACTGTTGCGGCAAATGAGAAGAATGAATTGATACCCACAAGGATAGTGACCGGATGGCGTATGTGCATTGACTACCGGAAACTTAATGAAGCCACCCGGAATGATCACTTTCCCTTACCTTTCATGGACCAGATGCTTGAAAGATTGGCAGAACATGAGTATTATTTCTTCCTAGATGGGTATTCGAGCTACAATCAAATTGTTGTAGACCCCAAGGATCAGGAAAAAACTTCATTTACTTGTTCATATGGTGTCTTTTCTTATAGGAGAATGCCCTTTGGATTGTGCAATGCACCTGCAACATTCCAAAAGTGCATGCTCTCCATTTTTTCAGACATGATTGAGAAGTTCATAGAAGTATTCATGGACGACTTCTCTGTATTTGGGAACTCATATTCTGATTGCCTATACCATCTTGCTCTTGTGCTAAAAAGGTGTCAAGAAACCAACCTGGTTTTAAACTGGGAGAAGTGCCATTTTATGGTGAGTAAAAGGGTGGTTCTTGGTCACAAGATTTCAAAAGATGGCATAGAAGTGGACAAGGCAAAAGTGTAAGTAATTGAAAAATTACCTCCACCTTGCAATGTCAAAGCAATCAGAAGTTTTTTGGGACACGCTGGGTTCTATGGGAGGTTTATCAAAGACTTTTCAAAGATTGCAACACCCCTTAGCAACCTACTTGTCTCAAATACTACCTTTGTTTTTGATAGAGAGTGCATGGTAGCCTTTGATAAACTTAAAAAGAAACTCTCCTCTGCACCTATTATAGCACCACAAAGCTGGAATCTTCCCTTTGAACTAATGTGTGATACATCTGATTTTGCTGTTGGTGCCGTTCTAGGACAGAAGAAAGACAAGCTAGTACATGTTATTTACTATGCTAGCAAGGTTCTTAATGAGAATCAAAGGAACTACACCACCACGGAGAAAGAAACTTTTAGCCATAGTTTTTGTTTTTGATAAGTTTAGATCATATCTTATTGGCTCAAAAGTAATTGTGTTCACTGATCATGCAGCACTCAAATACTTGCTTACTAAACAAGAATCTAAGCCCAGACTAATAAGGTGGATTCTGCTACTCCAAGAATTTGATATTGAGACTAAAGATAGGAGCGGAGCAGAGAACAAGGTAGCTGACCACCTCTCAAGTATCCCACAAGAAGAAGAAATGCAGCAAGTAGCAGTAAATGAAAGCTTTCCTGATGAACAATTGATGATGATTCGAGTAGCCTCTTGGTTTTCAGACATAGCTAACTTCAAGGCTATTGGGGAGCTACCAACTAACATCAATAAGCACATGAGGAGGAAGCTAATTAAGGATGCCAAACACTACATCTGGGATGACCTCTATTTGTTCAAAAAGTGTGCTGATGGAATCCTAAGAAGATGTATATCCCATGAAGAAGGGCAGGAAGTGTTATGGCAGTGCCATGGATCCGCATATGGAGGTCACTTCAGTGGAGAAAGGACAGCAGCAAAAGTGCTTCAATCCGGATTTTACTGGCCAACAATGTTTAAGGATGCCAAAGAAATGGTGTCAAGGTGTGATGAATGCCAAAGAGCTGGTAATCTAACCAAGAGAAATGAGATGCCACAGCAATTCATACTAGAGCTGGAGCTATTTGATGTATGGGGGATTAATTTCATGGGACTCTTCCCAACCTCCTACTCAAATAGCTACAAATTGGTGGCTGTTGACTATGTCTCAAGGTGGGTAGAAGCCATAGCCACTGCAACAAATGACAACAAAGTTGTGATAAGCTTCTTGAGAAGGAACATCTTCAGCAGATTTGGAGTTCCCAGAACTCTCATTAGTGATGGAGGGACACATTTCTGCAACAAACAACTCGAGACACTCCTTCTCAGATATGGAGTAAAGCACAAAGTGGCAACTCCATACCACCCACAGACCAACGGGCAAGCTGAAATCTCCAACAGATAGCTAAAAAGAATCCTTGAAAAAACTATTGGAAGCTCAAGAAAGGATTGGTCTAAGAAGCTGGATGATGCACTATGGGCCTACAGAACAGCCTATAAGACTCCCATTGGGATGTCTCCATACCAACTGGTATATAGCAAGGCTTGTCACTTACCAGTTGAACTTGAGCATAGAGCATTTTGGGCTCTGAAAATGTTAAACTATGATGAGCAAACTGCTGGAGAAAAGAGATTAATGCAACTCAATGAGCTGGAAGAGTTTAGAAATCAAGCATATGAGAATGCAAAAATCTACAAACAGAACACAAAAAGATGGCATGACTAAAAGATAGCAAAAAGGGAGTTCACTGAAGGACATAAGGTGTTACTCTACAACTCAAGACTCAAGTTCTTCCCTGGGAAACTTAAGTTTCGATGGTCAGGACCTTTCACCATACTCAAGATGTTTCCTTATGGTCATGTGGAGCTCATGGAGGACAAGACTCAGAGAACTTTTACTGTCAATGGCCATAGACTCAAACACTACTTGAGAGGCCCCTTAGAGGAGTAGAGAGTGAGCTACAAGCTCAGCTAAAGATGAAGGAATGTCAAGCTAATAACGATAAAGAAGCGCTAGTTGGGAGGCACCCCAACACTTTATCCTTTTTGATTTAATTGCTTTTCTTAAAAGTAGTTAAAATCTATTGCTTTAGATAGTTTAATTTTCAGTCTCACATTTGTGTTACAGTATCAAATTAGGATTAGTTTACAATTGTAGGTTAGAAAGTTTGATATTAGCTTTGGTAGCTAGATTTTCTTTACACTTTTTTATTTCTTTCTACTCTGGAATTGCAACTTGATGAAGGCATAAATCATGATGAGTGAATGGGCTGAGAACTAGCTAAACTGCTAAGTTTGGTGTGGCCTCTCACCCACTTAATCTAGCCTTACAAATAATTCATAGCCTGATTTTGGAGAGTAAGCCCAGAGATTAAGTTTGGTGTGGCCACCACCAAGGATCATCTAGCAGCCCAAGTCACCCAATTTGAAAGCACTTAATGTTTTGGGTAAGAACATGAACGTGGTTTAATAAGTTCAGAGGAATTGGAATCAAAAGAAAATGAAAAGATTGATGTTACTCCATTCTTGTGAACACATTAGATACACAATGATGGAACCAATTTATTAAGATGGCAAAGAATTAAGTTTGGTGTCCCAAGCGACACCCATCAGTTACAATCCAAATCACTCTTGATGAGAAGGAATGTGAAGGGGTTCTTTTGTCATTACTAATGGGTTCAGCTTCAATTTCAGGAGAGAAGAAGGGGCCCACATGGTAAACAACTCACAAAGCAAGGAAGTCAAAGTGTACTTGCACTTTGGAACTCAACACATACAGAAGACACTGTGAGACAAGAGTTGGCGCCTCTTCCCACGCTAGGCGCCACTCCCCAAGTGGGAAAATATTTAACCCTTTTTATTTCCCACCCTTCAAATCACACCATTCACCCATTATAAAAGCCTCACCTCCCCATCTACTATCCCACTTCAACAACCCCCAATCACACACGAAGCGCATACACCCCTTACCTTCCTTTCTCTTTTCATCTTTTACCATCTCTTTCCCTACTTTCTTTTTTCTCTTGATTGGGACAATCAAGTCCTAAGTTTGGTGTTGGAGTAAAATGTTGTTTTGCTTGCTCTTCCTTGCAACCCACATTTTTTCACAACCTTAAACACACTCTCTCAACCTAATGGCACCACCAAAAAGCTCAGCCTCAAAGAAAAGAAAAACCAAGGAACCAACCTCTGGATCCTCAAGCTCCTTCAATGACTACAAGTTCCTCTCCACATTCAACCAAAATCAATTCTATGGTTGGGTGAGTGAGAGGGAAATCATTCCAGAAGTTGGGTTTCAACTAGGGAGGAATGAGCATATTGAAATCAACATTGAGATCAACAATAGGGGTTGGTCACTTCTATGCAACTCACCAAGAAAAGTGGTAGAAAGCTCGGTGAGGGAATTCTATGTAAACACAGTACCTCAACCAGGGCAGCAATATGGCTACATTAGCTATGTAAGGGGGAAGTCCATTGACTACAACCCCTCTAGCATAGAAAGAATACTAATGGTGAAGAGGACATGCTCCACTCAGAGCTATGAAAAAAGAATGAAGCAGCAAGACCCTGGGTTTAAGGAGATCCTGAGTGAAATTTGTGGGATGAATGTGCGTTGAATAAATGATAAGGATGGGATACAAATCAATTAAGGAGAAGGGATTTGAGCCCCCAAGCTAGAGGATGGCTAGAATTTGTGAGGAGGTCCCTAATCCCACATCCAACACTTCAGAGGTGACCAAGGAGAGAGCTGTGCTCATCTACAGCATCATGAGAGGAGAGAATATCAATGTGGGGGAGATGATTGCTAACAACATCAACAAAGTGCTGAAAAGCACCAGTGACAACACAAGGTTGGCATTCCCCAGCATTATACAGAGGCTATGTGATGAGGCTGGAGTTGAAAAGATCATTGATGAAGTGCTTGTAAAGCAAGACAAGTTCATAACTTCCAAAAAGATGGCCAAGGTGGTGGCTATTCACCCACTCAACAGAGCCAGAGAACGAAGAGCTCATGCTCATAAACCACAACAACAACAACAACAACAACAAGAGGCAGAAGAGCAACCTCAATTCCTGGCACTTCAACCACCACCACAATACCAATATTAGCAATTTCCAGAGGGATTCAACTGGGAATAATTGCAAGGAGATGTACACCAAATGAAGGGAGACCTACACCACTTGAGGGAAGATGTCAATCAACTCAAGGAGACTCAGCAACAATAATGGAGCCAAGTCAACCAAAACATTCAATAACTCTAAGGGAATTGGGAGCATATGAGGAAGGAGCATCAAGAACAATTTGACTGGGGAGAGGTGCGAAGTGCACTAGACAAAATAGTAGAGCAAGGCAAATGGAAACAGAGGAACTTGGCCGAGTTTAGAAATCTCTATGATGCTAGAACCATATCCAGGAAGCAGTATGACATCAATACACAAGTGAAGCTGAATCACTTGTGTAACACCGTAGCTGCTCTAAACCCAGGATACCCAACCTTTATGCAAGGAATGGAAGAGCTAAGTGCAAGACAAGAGGAAATCCTAACCAAACATAAGGAAGATGAAAGGAATTATATGAGGAGGGCAAGATTTTGGAAGCCCAAGGATGCCAAAGCACAAGAAGGTTCCTCAATGCCAGATGAAGGTGGCTCCTCCCCTTCCAAGAAGAATGACAAAGGAAAGGGGCCAATGAACTAAAGATGAAGCTGCTCAAGGTTGTTGAGTCCCATGGTTGACATTTTCTAATTTCTGAAATCTTGCCTTAAGCTTTTGTTTGATTTACTCTTTGAATAAGTAATCATGCTAGGATAGTTTATGTTTTATGCTTAGTTTTAATTCCTGTTTGAAGTCTTTATGAGTTTTTTTTTTTACAAGAAAGAAAATGTCATGTACTTCAAGTCTTCATTTCAACATAAATAAAAGTAGAGCTTGTCTCCATAAGAGTTACTGTGAGTTTTGCAAAAATAAAGAGAGGGACCAAGGCCAAGAGAGATCATCAAACAAACTCAGAAATAAGAAACTAAGTGTAGAACTTTGGATGAACTAAAAACAAAATGAGTCATGGAGAGCAACTAGTCCTAGAAGGTATAACAAGGGAAGGTTAAGGGGTGTTCCTTGAATATCCATAGAACCAAGAGGTAGTAAGCAATAAAGGCCCAAGGCTCTGAGCATCAACTACTGGGATAGAAAAAGAAACATTAAAAAGCTCAAAAAGAATTAAAGATCTTAGTAGATGCTTGTGGTGAAGATGTGTCAAGAAGAGACCTGGGCAAGTAAATTCTTAGGGGTGTCTCAACACCTAGTACCCTAAAACCAACTGGTTTGGAAATGCTAATTGAAAGCCTAATTAAAGGGTTGTCTTGAGACAAAATACTTAGAGTCGTGGTCAAGAAAACAAAACAACCCTTGGTACTTCAAGGTGACAATCAATAGAAAGGACCCCTAAAGCCTATACCTGAAAGAACCCTCAAGTATCCAAGAGCTTTTTATGACATTAAAACATTCATACATGTGTTGAACACTTAGTTTTACTCTTAGTTGTATTGCAATCACTCAAAGCCAAAGCCTCAAGTTATAAAGGGTTTACTCACATTGATTTGCTTGGGACAAGCAAAGCTTAAGTTTGGTGTTGTGATGACTTGCATCATCTATCCTTCTTTCTTGCATAAAGAAGACCATAAAAGAGCATAAATATCATTTGATTAGTACAATTCATGCATTATTTGATGAATATTATGGTACACTTCTTTGAGATGAGTTGTGCTGAATTTCAGGGGAAAAAGGCATCAAAAATGGGTAGAAGACAAACAAGAAGCTGGGCGTGTGAAACTGGCGTGCCACTTGGGAGCAAACGCCACAAAAATGCACTGGCATGGCACGTCAAGAGCTAGGCGTGGCACGCCAGTACTAAATTCCAGAGGGGAGATCCAAGCATGCATGTGGGCGTGGCACGCCAGAGACTGGGCGTGGCATGCTAATACAAAATTCCAGAGAGCAACAATGGAGGAAATGAAAGGGGCGTGGCACGCCAGGTTGGGCATGGCACGCCTAACCCATCAACTACTATGGGCGTGCCACTTGAGCAAAGGGGAGTGGCATGCCAACTCGCCATTCCAAGAAGAACCTCCACTATAGCGTGCCACTTGGTATCGAAGGCGTGGCACGCCAGTTCCAAGAAGTCACTTGGGCGTGCCACTTGAGAACCCAGGCGAGGCATGCCAAGCTTGAAGAGTTCATAAATCCATGGGCGTGCCACTTGAAGTCAAAGGCGTGGCACGCCAACCAATCAACCTCACTTAGGCATGCCACTTGAGCAACCAGGCGTGGCACGCCAATGCATAAAGATAACAAAAGCAAAGACTGGGCGTGCCACTTGGTATCGAAGGCGTGGCACGCCAACCCAAGCATGTCACTATGGCATGCCACTTGAAGGCTGAGGATGGCACGCTAACTACTAGAACCAAGACAAGATCATGGGCGTGGCACGCCAGCCTTTAGGCGTGGCACGCCAGCCTTTAGGCGTGGCACGCCAGCCTTTAGGCGTGGCACGCCAGCCTTTAGGCGTGGCACGCTGGTATAAGTTTCCAGAGAGGATGAAGTAGGCCAATTACATGGGGCGTTCCACTTGGTATCGAAGGTGTGGCACGCCACTCACCATTCTTCACTTAGGCGTGCCACTTGAGCAACCAGGCGTGGCACGCCAGTGTCATTCAGAGAGCAAAGAAGCATTGGGGCATGCCACTTGAGTTCGTGGCGTGGCACGCCAAACAGAGGAACCACTCACTCACAAAAGGGGCATGGCACGCCAGACCCTGGGCGTGCCACGCTAGTGCAACTTTCCAGAGAAGCTTAGCCAAGCATAGAGCAAGGGCGTGGCACGTCAGACCCTGGGCGTGGCACGCTAGTTCAAGTTTCCAGAGGCAAAGAAAAATGGAAAAAGGCAAAGGGCGTGCCACTTGAGTTCGAAGGCGTGGCACGCCAAGGTTGATAGAGAGATGAGCGTGCCACTTGAAGGATTGGGCATGGCACGCCAAACTAGAAATGAAGGGCACGTGACACGCCAGTAAAGCGCCAGCCACACGCCAGTTGGGAAGTCACGCTTATTGAGTGTTTTCTTTTTCCTCCAAAATGTAATTTTTCTTTTTCACTTTTGTAATTCTTTTATTTTACTAGGAGTAGTATAAATACCCCCAAGGAGTACTGAAGAGGGGGTTAAGCAGTCAATTTTAGATCCACTTTTACACTTCACTTTTGAGTACTTTTTGAGCTATGAGTAGCTAACTTCCCTCTCATTGAGAGAGGGAGCTCTATTGTACTTGATGGGTTGATAATAGTGAAATTCTTCTTCTCTTCATCTTCTCTTTGATTTGCTAGAAGGAATTTCGTTCTTAATGCTTAGTGTTCAATTATCTTGGAAAAGAGATTGAATGCAATTGGGTTTCATGGGAACCTTGAAAAGGAAACATGAAACCATGCTTGAAATCTCTTCTCACACTTGAGTAGAACCTGGGTTTTGGTATTTGGATATGTGATATATAATCCTCCATCTACTTGGACCTATAATGGTGTGTGGTATAATCAGGGACCAAGCATATATCTCTTCATGAGCAATTAGATCAAGGAATTGGCTATTGATCAAGATCTAAGAGATTGAGTCACCAAGGGATTGGGGCTTAATCAATCATGATTGTCAAGAGATCAATGAGTTGCATGATTGAAGAGGATATAAGCTAGATTTGATCCAAAGAGACAACATCTCCCAATCTTAATGAATTCCCCTATTCTTATCTAACTATTTCTTTACAGCTTAATTTTACATTCAGCAATTCCCCATTCCTATTTACATTCAAGTCATTTATGATTCTGTACTTTACATTCTGCCATTTCTATTTCTGCACTTTATTGCTTTTCTTTATATTCTAGTCATTTACATTTATGTCATTTACAATTCTTCACTTCACAATCTTATTGATCTGCTTGACTAATTCATCAATTAATTAAAACTGCTCGAATTTGCCAATCTCTGTGGATATGATCCCACTCCACTGTGGGTTATTACTTGACGATAATTTTGGTGCACTTGCCAAAAGAACTAATTCACCAATTTTTGAATGGGGTGTGAATTTTAGTCATCACTTCACCTTCCGTATCCACAAACAGGTCTTAAGAAACTAACGCATCGCATTACTATACCTAAAGATCGCACGTGACATCAAAACAATTCTCGAGTTTACTCAGAAAGATAAAAGACTTTGAAAAAAGAAGGACAAACAACAAGGATAATCTCCACAAGAGTTCTGAAAGAACTGCTGAATCTACAAGTAAACAAGGATGTACAATCGATGAAGAGTATAGGAAAGAAATTCAGTTTAACAACCTCAAAGATGACTCCTGAATCCGAGAAAACTGATAGGAACACAAAAAGGATAAGCAAGGCAATAGTTTGGAACTAAATCAAGCTGAGGTAACAAGTATAAAATCATAGAAGAAGGTTAACTAAAGCTAGTAATGATGCTCTCAAGGTTTAAAATCTATGATTAAGTACACATAATACGTTTGAATATAAAGAATGAAAAACTGAAAGAAGATCACCTCATGTGCTAAAAGAAAGGTATACAACTCACATTTCACAAAAGGCTGACGTAAACATATATCAAAACCGCAATATGGTTAAAAGAAAACTAAATTGCATTTTATCCAAATAGTTTCCAAGTAAAAGACAGAATAGGTGAGGGTTGAAAAATGAAAGTCAATTGGGTTAAGGCTAAAATTTTTTTTTTTTTGAAAATCCTGTAAGACATTTAAGTACTCAATCAGATAAAGGTATACACTGATATTGTGGCAAGATTGTAAGAAAATCAAACACTTGTTCAAGAACTCTCAAAGTTTAAATTCAAACAAGCGTGTATAAAACTTTATAGCAAATATGGAACAAGTTAAAGTCTATTTAGAAAAGGAAACTCCGAGGTAAAAATTTACTTATCAGTCGGTTTTAAAACTTTATCTAAAATAGTGCATGCCAACTTCAAAACAACTTTGTCAATTTAAAGAATAACGATGGATGCAATTTAAGTGAGAAGAATTGATTTAGTTTTCTTAAGAGAATCTGAAACTTGTTTCAAAATTTCACATCAAAACTCTAAGAATACACTTGAAATTTTCATCACATAAGAACATTCAAGAATATTTAAGATGTACTTAAAAAGAAATCAGACCAAACAAGAAAGGATCTTAAATCAAGGGAGTTCAAACAAGATCCACGAAGCATGGGACACCAAACAAGCTTTCCATTGGTCCAAAAGAATGCAACACTCGTCAGGAAAGACAACTCAATCAATAGTGAAGTTTCAAGAAGGAACCTTTGGCTGAAGAAGGACAATTAAGAGAACAAACAACACACTAGATAGAAACAAATTCAAGCTGACTTAAAGGAATATGAAATTCACAAGAGAAGAAAAACTGAGACTACTGGTGATGTTCATAAAAAAAAGATTAGAAAAACAAAATCAAGTATCACAACCATAGAAACAAAAGCTTAAAGAATTAGCCCATACTTAAGAGGAAAGGTATAAGCCCAATATTTTCAAAAGAACAACAAATGCGTAAATAATGTATCATGCTAATTTAAAGTCAATTTGTCAAACAAAAACTAACTGGAATAAAAGTGAAAAGCCTTTTCTTTAAGAATTTAAAAATACCTAAGTACATAATCAAATAGAATTACGTATAGGAACCATAATAAAATTACTTTGAAAAGTCAAATTGTACTTAAAGTAAGTGTAGTTCCATAAACCAGTAAAAGAACATGCGAGCTATTAAAAATAAATAGTTTTTAAATTGCATAAGGAATTTTCAAAGTTTTATAAAGATAGGCGTATATCAAATCAAAAGCGATCTTATAAAAGTTTGAAAATTGTTTATAAATATAGTCAATTAAGAGAAAAACTGAATCACTAGTTCTTTAAAAAAGACTAGGAGTAAGGACATAAAAGGGCACACTACATCAAGACAAGTTCAAAATCATGTCGAAAAATTACATGGTTCAAGAAAAGAGTTCAAACAGAGAAAGACAGATACACCAAGAAATTCAAACCGGCATATGCAATTTAGGATCAAAGAAGAATGCATATGAACAGAAAAATAGGATTCAAAACACTAAACTACTTCCCAAAGAAATGACAACAAGAACATCAAGATAGGTTAAGGAACAATAAGTCACATGACATCCAACAAAATCCAAAGCACATAACTGAGTAACCTCAAGAAATAGTTTCTAACGTTCCCAAAACCCGCGATTTACTTTACTCAAAACTCGCATATCATCTATGATAAACCATCAGTGCTTTCATATACATAATTCACTAGTATTAAGCCGA
Source organism: Arachis ipaensis (assembly GCF_059453495.1). Lineage (NCBI taxonomy): Eukaryota > Viridiplantae > Streptophyta > Magnoliopsida > Fabales > Fabaceae > Arachis > Arachis ipaensis. Next base: position 86,439,043 of record NC_142441.1, on the reverse strand, counting down.
CCAAACTTAATATCAGGAATAACGCAACGCAAGACTAATGGCATTAATCAATAGACCGCCATGTGCATAAAGCTCTAATTCTCGTCATTCAACAAGACCTAATACATGACAAACGCTCAAAGTATGCAATTGAAGCATAGTCGGTCCATTCCTCAGGCTCTACAGGAAAGACCGCTCTGATACCACAAATGTAACACCCTAACTGTCAAAGTGTTACGCTTCCGGCTGCGCCACTCTGATAGCTCGAGTATTACGACGACTCTTCTAATATTTAGTACTAAAATATGAGCTTGTTTAAAAACTTAAAACCGCATAACCCTTCTTAAACACTTTTTCGTTGAAAACATAAACATACATGTACATACAAACCATATACAATACCATATATATATATATATAACACTAATTTACAAACATACATATCATAATTACCTATCCCTCTTACAAATTTAATAAAGATAAAGGCGAGAAAAAATAATAATTAAGATAATACAAAGATACCAAATAAACAGAAAATAACATAACTCTTCTGAAGCTCCGTCATCCATATCCTGAAAGGGAATAACCTGTAGGGGAGTGAGAACGTCGTCCTCGCTTGTTCTCACTATAGGATTACAGAAATTGCTATAACAAGATACGTAAAATAAAAATTATTCTTAGAGTACAGTGATCATTGCTCGTCTTTTGAGTCTTTCCAAAAGCTTTGGGTAAATATTCGAAATCCAGAAAATTCCTTTTTAAAGGCTTGGTAAATTTCTCAAATAGTTTAAAACAAAACCTTTTTCCTCTCATGTAGAATCTGAAAAGTTTTTTCTAAACAGTATGAATGACCAACATGTCCCAAATATAGGTTCAATTAAGTCTATGCTATAAGAATTTGATTTTTCATACTTTTCTATACCACAACCATGAAAGCAGTTACCTACGCAGTATAAATGACCATCCCGTTCCAAGTATAGGTTCATTAAGTCTATGCTGAATCGGTCAGATACTTTATACAATACTAGAACTCAATATACCAATCACGGCCTCAAGCCCATCCAATCCAACACGGTGATGACAAGTCATCTTAGCCTATTTTAACTAGCCTTTTTCTTTTGTTTTTAATTGAATTATGCACTTTCTTGAGCCATAAGCAAGCCAATTGGGTAGATTTTCATGTTTCCTTTGATTTAATCAACCATGTATGAATTCATGCTATTTCATGAGGTTTTATGCTAAAATTGTCACATATTATGAAAGAATGAATATCTCATGATTTTGAGCATAGCTTTGATGTGTTTGGTTGATTAATGATAGGTGAAGAAAGCTTGGAGAAAGGTTGAAGCAAAGAGGAATGGCTAGGAGTGAAGAGAGGAATAAGTGAAATTGAACCTGGAGGCATGAAGTTAGCCCCAACGTTAGCCCCCTAACTTGGAGGCTAACGTTGGGCATGAAGATTACTCCCTGGGCTCCCCACGTTTGAGCCAACGTTAGCCCCCTAACTTGGAGGCTAACGTTGGCACATGAATTCCTCCCTGGCCATCCAACGTTTGCGCCAACGTTAGCCCCCTAACTTGGAGGCTAACGTTGGCACATGAAGACATAAGGGAGAGGGGCCAACGTTTGCGCCAACGTTAGCCCCCTAACTTGGAGGCTAACGTTGGCGCCACACACCACAAGGCATACAAGGGGTATACTTCCAACAAGAATAACTTGAGCTACAGAGCTCCAAATGAGGTGATTCAAGAAGCATTGGAAAGTAGGAATCAAGAGCTTTCCAAGCATATATGGCACTGCATGGTGGAAACTAAAATTGAGGGAGAAAACTGCCCCACAATGTGCATAAACGAACATGGTGGCAACCTGCAGTGAGGCCAACTGACCTCTGCACCTTCAAAGGGGTATAACTCGAGCTGTAGAGCTCCAAATAATGTGCTCCCAACGGCATTGGAAAGTAGACATCCAGGGCTTTCCAACAATGTATAATAGTATGGGGTGGACAATACATTTGAGCCTCCAGAACTGGCGTTTTCGCCAACGTTTGAGGGCTAACGTTACCTCAAACGCTGCACACCAAAGCCAGCGACCATGCCCTCTTCAAATGATCATAACTTGAGTTGTAGATGTCCAATTGAAGTGATTCCAAGTGGGTTAGAAAGCTGACATTCAGAGCTTTCCAACCATATATGATAGTCTATATTGGGCATAAAATTGGCAACATGACAAGAGGACAAAGTTGGCGCCATGAACATGCATAAGGGAGGCCAACGTTAGGGTCAAAGTTAGACCCCTAACGTTGGCACCAACGCTCATACCAGTAAAATGTGTTTGCTGCTATGAAAAGTTGGAGCCAAAGTTAGACCCCTAACTTTGGCTCAAACTTTTGGTCCAACTTTTGCTAACCTCAAAACCGGTTCAATTGGTTCACTTCGGTTCTTCTCCAAACTCCAAGAGCAATCAACCAAGGCCTCTTTCAACCCAATTCCACCAAGAGCAAAGGCCCATGATCATCACTCAAGGGCACAAGAGATAGTTAGAATAGGAATTTCATTTCAATTGTAATTTGTTTTGAATTTCATTTTCATTTTGTAAAGCCTATATAAGGCATCATTTTCATATTTGAGAGAGGCTGGCTCCAGAAGGGAGCACGAGGATTCAAGAGCTCTCTTTAAATTTTCTTTTCTTTGTTTTTGAATCTTGGGTTGAGAATTGAAGAAATTCTGTTTCAATCTCACCTTGAGAATTCTCTCTGTTTACTTGTCAGCATAATTTCAGTGAATTGTGATTTGAATCAAAACTCTCTTTACTGCTTTCTTCTCTATTTTCTTCTGCAATTATTCTCTGTTGGATCAAGGAAGGAATTGAGATCTAGACTTGGTCTCTAGTCTCATCCAACCCCTGAGATCTTCAACCTCTCATTTAGATTTTGCAATTGAGCCAAGTTGCTCTCTGTTTTGATTTTAAAGTGATTTTCCAAATCTGTTGAATCTACTGCTTTCTTTTAATTTCCAGCACCCACTCCCTTTTAATTTCATGCAATTTACATTTCTTGCAATTTAAGATTCTTGCAATTTACATTTCTTGCTCTTTAAGTTTCAATGCAATTTACTTTCTGCACTTTAATTTTCCTTGTCATTTACATTCTGTTGGCTTCAATTGTCACTCAAATCACTCAATGTTAGCTTGACTAAACTAATCACCCACTAAAGTTGCTTGATCCATCAATCCCTGTGGGATCAACCTCACTCCCGTGAGTTTTTATTACTTGATACGACCCGGTACACTTGCCGGTTAGATTTGTGTGTTTTGGGAGAAATTTATTTTTCACCAAAATACTCATCACACGGCCCCTGGCCTAAACAACTCAATCATCAACCAATTCATCATAAACCACCCAATCAAACACAATCACAATTAATGTAGTTTAAACACAATCAATAGCAATTACAACAATTATAGCAGTTAGCAATTAACATAAGTATTCACATAGGCAAACCAATTACAATATGCACACCCAAACAACGTCATATAAATGCAAATGATGAATGTCTGCCCTACTATTTGTGATATCACATTGTCGGTTCAACTACCAACCCGACACATCCCCATGGAGATGTTGCCCTTCGGATTCATGGTGTGGGAACCCCCGAGATATAGTGCTCGGATCACTGTCCAGGATTTTGCGCCTGCAGGCTCTGATGATCGGAAGGGATGCGAGCAGGATCTATTGCCATCGACCTCACATCTAAGCGCAAGCTGGACAAACCACCGCCCTTACGCCGCCGCCGCTACCTCGATAGGCGGGATCCAACCTCGGCCCCTGCCGGGCACATAGCGTCTCAAAATCTCAACATAAATAGTAGTCCAGTGGTTTTTCAGAAAAACATTTTCAACACATCAATCAGGTTCAATATGTTACTTCAAAATTATTCTTGGCCCATTTACTTTTAAATAACAACCGTATTCAATTTACATCTTGCCAAGAATCACTTTTCAAAACGGAGCCACTTTCCACGTCTTTCCAACACTTCCAAACAATCACAAAACCATGCCAAATTCAAAATCTTCTTTCGAAAGACTCAAAATCATTCATTTCTAAACCAGGATTTGGTCATAAAATTTCCTCAGCGGAGTCTCAAGACTTCAAGGGAGAATAACCTGACTCATTTCTTAAATTCATTGAAAACCTCCGAAACCTTAACTTCTTGATTTGAATAAGTAGAATATAATTTAAACCAAAACCAAATCGTGTTTCTAATTATTCTGAACCAGTTTCAAAACTAACTAAACTTAAGTCAAAACCAAATCATTTTTAAACCAAAAATCAATTTCAGTTTCATCCTTAAATCTGTTTCCAAAGGCTCAGAAAGTATTTCAATTTTACTAAGTCAAAGTTTCAGAAAATACTTCAAACTTTTCTTAAAACGTCGTAAAGTGAAATTAGTTAATCAAAATCCAAGTTCCTCTTAAATCCATTAAAACTCCTTCAAATTTGCTTATTTAATCAACTTCTAAAACATAATTATTTTCATCTTCAAATTAACTTTAAAACCTAATTCTTTTCTGAAATGGTTTACATTCAAAATAAGATCATTTTCTTAATAAAAGGGTTCAATCTAATTCTTTTATCGGTAATACAGTTCAACACATAATTCGTTCCTTTTTAAAATACCGTTTCAAATAAAGTCTCAGATTTTATAGAAATTTCGGTAGCACCTCCCCTAAAACATGGACTTTACCACCCTTTCTGGGTTCCAACCAAACAAATCATCAACCTTTCTCAGCAGGTTCAAAACCCAAGTCAGTTTCCAATAAACATAAGTCAGATTTTCAGACTATTAAAATCAGACGTTATTTCACTCAAGCACACAACCATATTCATCCAAGACATAATCAGATAATTCATAAGACTCACATAGTCACCAGAAATACATTTTGCACAGCATATCCATTTATAACAATTTCCAATTTAAAATAAATTAGTTTGTATAAAAAGGCCCCTACCTCGACTCGTCGAAACCATAACCCCAAAATGCATTACGAAACCTTTTCTCTTAACCGAATTCAACAGCAATCCACAAACTCAGCCCCTGATCACTTTCGCAGCACTCACATCAACTTAAAAGTGGTATTCAACATATAGAACTCGAACCTACGATACCAAACCTCAGAGTTTATAACCAAACATACTTGAATTCTAACACAGGGATTTTCGAAACATGAATACTTACCGAACCAAGAAAACGAAACAGCGGCGGTAGCTAAACTGGTTTGCCGGCAGCCCCAGCAACCACTTCGAGCGGCAGCGGCAATCAGACTCCGGCGATAGCGACTGAAACCCACATACAGAGATAATAAAGCTTCCAGAATCTTAAATGAATGAAAACCAAATTCAAAACCCTTTCTGGTAGAGTTTTTCGACGAGGGCAGTGGCATTTTTCGGCGGCCAGAATCACAGAGACGCAGCTCCCTTCTCCGACAGTGACACTCGCGACGGCCTGAACCCTTTCCAAACAGTAGCAGCTCGCGATAACAATGACGCCGGCTTCAGTCGTGGTTTCCGGCGGCTGCAACAGCAGCGTGGAGCTCCAGCGGCAGAGGCTCAGCCATACGCATAGGCAACGGCGGATCTGGAAGCGACGACTCCTCAACGACGACGCAAAGCTTTGACGGTGTCTGGGTAGTGATGAACGGCAGCACAACAGCCACCCAGTCGCGATGACGGGGAGCCCTGCGACACGATGGCGACGGTAGCTCCGCGATGACTCCCTCATGCGCATCCTCTGTTCGCGTCCTCAGCAGCATCCATGAAAGATGGCGGGCAGATCGGCGAGGGCAGCTTTCTTTTAATAGTGCGGTGGGACACAAATGGCCTCCCTTTCCTCGCGGACTCTTTCTCTCTCTCTCTCTCTCTCTCTCTCTCTCTCTCTCTCTCTCTCTCTCTCTCTCTCTCTCTCTCTCTCTCTCTCTCTCTCTCTCTCTCTCTCTCTCTCTCTCCGCGGCTCTGCTTCAACGGCGACTCTAGTGGCGACGGCGACAAGGCTCAGCGGTTGTGGTGTGGTGCACGAAATTGTGATCCCTGATAATGGCTCCAAAAACTTGGTGCTCTAATCTTAATTCATAATTTGTCACAACTTCGATACAACTAACCAGCAAGTGCACTGGGTCGTCCAAGTAATAAAACCTTACGTGAGTAAGGGTCGATCCCACGGAGATTGTTGGTGTGAAGCAAGCTATGGTCATCTTGTAAATCTCAGTCAGGCGGATATCAAATGGTTATGGAGTTTTTGAATAATAATACTAAATAAACAGAAAATAAAGATAGAAATACTTATGTAATTTATTGGTGAGAATTTCAGATAAGCGTATAGAGATGCTTTTGTTCCTCTGAACCTCTGCTTTCCTGCTGTCTTCATCCAACCAGTCCTACTCCTTTCCATGGCAAGCTTTCTGTAAGGCATCACCGTTGTCAATGGCTGCATCCCATCCTCTCTGTGAAAAAGGTCCAAATGCTCTGTCACGGCACGGCTAATCATCTGGAGGTTCTCGATCATATTGGAATAGGATTCACCCTCCTTTTGCATTTGTCACTATGCCCAGAACTCGCGAGTTTGAAGTTCGTCACAGCCAACCCTTCCCAGATCCTACTCGGAATACCACAGACAAGGTTTAGACTTTTCGGATCTCAAGAATGGCCATCCATGGGTTCTAACTTATACCACGAAGATTCTAATATCTCGGACTCGGTCCTCTGTATTAGATATCTAAGAGATACTCATTCTAGCTTGTTTGCATGTAGAACGGAAGTGTTTGTCAGGCACGCGTTCATAAGTGAGAATGATGATGAGCGTCACATAATCATCACATTCATCATGTTCTTGGGTGCGAATGGATATCTTAGAAGCGGAATAAGTTGAATTGAATATAAAACAGTAGTACTTTGCATTAAATCATGAGGAACAGTAGAGCTCCACACCTTAATCTATGGAGTGCAGAAACGCTACCGTTGAAAATACATAAGAGATAATAGAGTTCATTGGTCTCGGCCCCAGAGGGGAACCGGAGTAACCAAGACTGTGAATAAAATGATAAAAAGTTCTATATATACTAGACTAGCTACTAGGGTTTACAGAAGTAAGTAATTGATGCATAAATCCACTTCCGGGGCCCACTTGGTGTGTGCTTAGGCTGAGCTTGAAGTTTACACGTGCAGAGGCTTCTTTTGGAGTTGAACGCCAAGTTGTAACGTGTTTTTGGTGTTCAACTCTGGTTTGTGACGTGTTTCTGGCGTTTAACTCTAGACTGCAGCATAGAACTGGCGTTCAACGCCCTTTTGCGTCGTCTAAACTTGGGCAAAATATGGATGATTATATATTTCTGGAAAGCCCTGGATGTCTACTTTCCAACGCCGTTGAGAGCGCACAATTTGGAGTTCTGTAGCTCCAGAAAATCTACTTTGAGTGCAGGGAGGTCAGAATCCAACAGCATCAGCAGTCCTTCTTCAACCTCTGAATCTGATTTTTGCTCAAGTCCCTCAATTTCAGCCAGAAAATACCTGAAATCATAGAAAAACACACAAACTCATGGTAAAGTCTAGAAATGTGAATTTAACATAAAAACTAATAAAAACATCCCTAAAAGTAACTAGATCCTACTAAAAATATACTAAAAACAATGCCAAAAAGCGTATAAATTATCCGCTCATCACAACACCAAACTTAAATTGTTGCTTGTCCCCAAGCAACTGAAAATCAAATAGGATAAAAAGAAGAGAATATACTATAAATTCCAAAATATCAATGAAACATAGCTCCAATCAGATGAGCGGGACTTGTAGCTTTTTGCCTCTTGAATAGTTTTGGCATCTCACTTTATCCATTGAAGTTCAGAATGATTGGCATCTATAGGAACTCAGAGTTCAGATAGTGTTATTGATTCTCCTAGTTCAGTATGTTGATTCTTGAACACAGCTACTTTATGAGTCTTGGCCGTAGCCCTAAGTACTTTGTTTTCCAGTATTACCACCGGATACATAAATGCCACAGACACATAACTGGGTGAACCTTTTCAAATTGTGACTCAGCTTTGCTAAAGTCCCCAATTAGAGGTGTCCAGGATTCTTAAGCACACTTTGTTTTTGCTTTGGACCTTGACTTTAACCGCTCAGTCTCAAGTTTTCACTTGACACCTTCACGCCACAAGCACATGGTTAGGGACAGCTTGGTTTAGCCGCTTAGGCCAGGATTTTATTCCTTTAGGCCCTCCTATCTACTGATGCTCAAAGCCTTGGGATCCTTTTTATTTACCCTTGCCTTTTGGTTTTAAGGGTTATTGGCTTTTTGCTCTTGCCTTTTGGTTTTAAGAGCTTTTGGCTTTTTCTGCTTGCTTTTTCTTTTTCTATTTTTTTTGCCAATTTTTTTTCTGTAAGCTTTGTATTTACTGCTTTTTCTTACTTCAAGAATCATTTTTATGATTTTTTAGATTATCAAATAACATGTCTCCTTGTCATCATTCTTTCAAGAGCCAACATATTTAACATTCATAAACAACAACTTCAAAAGACATATGCACTGTTCAAGCATTCATTCAGAAAACAAAAAGTATTGTCACCAAATCAATATAATTAAACTAAGTTCAAAGATAAATTCAAAACTCATGTACTTCTTGTTCTTTTGAATTAAATACATTTTTCATTTAAGAGAGGTGATGGATTCATAGGACATTCATAACTTTAAGACAAAGTTACTAAATATTAATGATCATGTAATAAGACACTAACATAGATAAGCACTTAACATAAAGAAAACAAAAAACAGAAAATTTGAGAACAAGGAATGAGTCCACCTTAGTGATGGTGGCGTTTTCTTCTTGAGGAACCAATGATGTCCTTGAGCTCTTCTATGTCTCTTCCTTGTCTTTGTTGCTCCTCCCTCATAGCTCTTTGATCTTCTCTAATTTCATGGAGGATGATTGAGTGCTCTTGATGTTCCACCCTTAGTAGTCCCATGTTGGAATTCAGTTCTCCTAGGGAGGTGTTGATTTGCTCCCAAAAGTTCTGTGGAGGAAAGTGCATCCCTTGAGGCATCTCAGGGATTTCTTGGTGATGAGCTTCTTCATGCGTCTCTTGAGATCCATGAATAGGCTCTCTTGTTTGCTCCATCCTTTTCTTAGTGATAGGCTTGTCCTCATCAATGAGGATATCTTCCTCTATGTCAATCCCAGTCGAATTGCATAGATGGCAAATGAGGTGAGGAAAAGCTAACCTTGCCATAGTGGAGGACTTGTCAGCCACCTTGTAGAGTTCTTAAGGTATAATCTCATGAACCTCCACCTCTTCTCCAATCATGATGTTATGGATCATGATGGCCCGGTCTATAGTAACTTTAGACCGGTTGCTAGTGGGAATGATTGAGCGTTGAATGAACTCCAACCATCCTCTAGCTACAGGCTTAAGGTCCAGTCTTCTCAGTTGAACCGGTTTACCTTTTGAGTCAATCTTCCATTGAGATCCTTCCACACATATGTTCATGAGGACTTGGTCCAACCTTTGATCAAAGTTGACTCTCCTTGTGTAGGGGCGTGCGTTTTCTTCCATCATTGATAAGTTGAACGCCAACCTCACATTTTCCGGATTAAAATCTAAGTAATTCCCCCGAACCATGGTGAGATAATTCTTTGGGTTCGGGTTCTTACTTTGATCATGGTTCCTAGTGATCCATGCATTAGCATAGAACTCTTGAACCATTAGAATTTTGACTTGTTGGATGGGGTTTGTTAGAACTTCCCAACCTCTTCTTTGGATCTCATGTCGGATCTCCGGATACTCATTTTTCTCTAGTTTGAAAGGGACCTCGGGGATCACCTTCTTCTTGGCCACAACATCATAGAAGTGGTCTTGATGGGCTTTAGAGATGAATATTTCCATCTCCCATGACTCGAAGGAGGAAGCTTTTGTCTTCCCTTTACCTTTTCTAGAGGATTCTCCGATCTTAGGTGCCATCAATGGTAATGGAAAAACAAAAAAAGCTATGCTTTTACCATACCAAACTTAGAATATTGCTCGCCCTCGAGCAAGAGAAGAAAGAAGAGATGAAGGAGAAGAAGAAATGGAGGAGAGGGAGAGAGGTTTGTGTTTCGGCCAAGAAGAGGAAGAGAGGGTTGTGTTGTGTGAAAATGAAAAAGAATGGAGGGGTTTATATAGTGTAGGGAGAGGGGTTAGGTTCGGCCATTTAGGGTGGGTTTGGGTGGGAAAGTGATTTTGAATTTTGAAGGTAATAGGGAAGAGTGGGTGGATGTGAGTGGTGAATAGGTAAGAGGGAAGAGAGAGATTGAGGTGATTGGTGAAGAGTTTTGGGGAAGGGTGTTTATTGGGAAGAGAGGATGAATGAGAAGAGGGGAGAGTATGAGTGGAGGTAGTGGGGATCCTGTGGGGTCCACAGATGCTGAGATGATCCTGTGGGGTCCACAGATCCTGAGGTGTCAAGGAATTGCATCCCTGCACCAATTAGGCATGTAAAATGCCTTTGCATGCAATTATGGCGTTTAAACGCCGAATTGGTGCTTGTTCTGGGCGTTCAGCGCCCAGATGCAGCATGTTTCTGGCGTTGAACGCCAGTTCTATGCTTGTTTCTGGCGTTCAGTGCCAGCTTTCCTCAGTGTGCATTCCTGGCGTCTGAATGCCAGGATGCTGCTTGTTTTGGGCATTCAACGCCAGATCCATGCTCTGTTCTGGCGTTGAACGCCAGCCAGATGCTCCTTACTAGCGTTTAAACGCCAGTAAGCCCTTCCTCCAGGGTGTGATTTTTCTTCTGCTATTTTTGATTCTGTTTTTAATTTTTGTATTTATTTTGTGACTCCACATGATCATGAACCTAATAAAACATGAAAGAACAATAAAATAAAAATAAAATTAGATAAATAAAAATTGGGTTGCCTCCCAACAAGCGCTTCTTTAATGTCAATAGCTTGATAGTGGGCTCTCATGGAGCCACACAGGTGATCAGGTCAATTTTATAGACTCCCAACACCAAACTTAGAGTTTGAATATGGGAGTTCAACACCAAACTTAGAGTTTGGCTGAGGCCTCCCAACACCAAACTTAGAGTTTGACTGTGGGGGCTTTAGTTAACTCTGTACTGAGAGAAGCTTACTGTGCCTTTTTTCCATGTTTACAGAAGGATGACCTTGAGTTTTAAACACAAGGGAGTCCTTATTCAATTGAAGGACTAGTTCACCTCTGTCTACATCAATCACAGCTCTTGCTGTGGCTAGGAAGGGTCTTCCAAGAATGATGGATTCATCCTCATCCTTCCCAGTATCCAGGATTATGAAATCAGCAGGGATGTAAAGGCCTTCAACCTTTACTAACACATTCTCTACTTGTCCATAGGCCTCTTTTCTTGAGTTGTCTGCCATCTCTAATGAGATTCTGGCAGCTTACACCCCAAAGATTCCCAGTTTCTCCATTACAGAGAGTGGCATGAGGTTTATTCCTGACCCAAGGTCACATAGAGCCTTCTCAAAGGTTATGGTGCCTATGGTACAAGGTATTAAGAACTTTCTAGGATCCTGTTTCTTTTGAGGCAATCTCAGTTGATCCAATGCATTTAGTTCATTGGTGAACAGGGGAGGTTCATCTCCCCAAGTTTCATTACTAAATAAATTCGCATTCAGCTTCATGATTGGACCAAGGAACTTGGCAACTTGCTCTTTAGTAACATCTTCATTCTCTTCAGAAGAAGAATACTCATCAGAGCTCATGAATGGCACAATGAGGTTCAATGAAATCTCTATGGTCTCTAGATGAACCTCAGAGTCCTTTGGTTCCTCAAAGGGGAACTCCTTGTTGATCACTGGATGTCCCAGGAGGTCTTCCTCCTTGGGATTCACGTCCTCCCCTTCCTTCTTGGATTCGGCTATGATGGTCAATTCAATGGCCTTGCACTCTCCTTTTGGATTTTCTTCTGTATTGCTTGGGAGAGCACTAGGAGGGGTTTCAGTGATCTTCTTACTCAGCTGGCCCACTTGTGCCTCCAAATTTCTAATGGAGGACCTTGTTTTATTCATGAAACTCAGAGTGGCCTTAGATAGATCAGAGACTAAGTTTGCTAAGCTAGATGGATTCTGCTCAGAATTCTCTGTCTGTTGCTGAGTGGATGATGGAAAAGGTTTACTATTGTTAAACCTGTTTCTTCCACCATTATTAAAGTCTTGTTGAGGCTTTTGTTGATCCTTCCATGGGAGATTTGGGTGATTTCTCCATGAGGGATTATAGGTGTTTCCATATAGTTCACCCATGTAATTCACCTCTGCTATTGCAGGGTTCTCAGGATCATAAGCTTCTTCTTCAGAAGATGCCTCTTGAGTACTGTTGGATGCAGCTTGCATTTCATTCAGACTCTGAGAAATCATATTGACTTGCTGAGTTAATATTTTGTTCTGAGCCAATATGGCATTCAGAGTGTCAATTTCATGAACTCCCTTCTTCTGAGGCGTCCCATTACTCACAGGATTCCTCTCAGAAGTGTACATGAACTGGTTATTAACAATCATTTCAATGAGTTCTTGAGCTTCTGCAGGTGTTTTCTTTAGGTGAATGGATCCACCTGCAGAAGTATCCAATGACATCTTAGCTAATTTAGACAGACCATCATAGAACATATCCAGGATGGTCCATTCTGAAAGCATGTCAGAAGGACACTTTTTGGTCAGTTCCTTGTATCTCTCCCAAGCTTCAAAGAGGGATTCACCTTTTTTCTGTCTGAAGGTTTGAACATCCACTATAAGCTTACTCAGCTTTTGAGGAGGAAAGAACTTGGCTAAGAAAGCCTTGACCAGCTTATCCCAAGAGTTCAGGCTATCCTTAGGTTGAGAGTCCAACCATATTCTAGCTCTGTCTCTTACAGCAAACGAGAAAAGCATGAGCCTGTAGACTTCAGGATCTACTCCATTAGTCTTAACAGTATCACAGATCTGCAAGAATTCAGTTAAGAACTGAAAAGGATCTTCAGATGAAAGTCCATGAAACTTGCAGTTTTGCTGCATTAGAGAAACTAATTGAGATTTCAGCTCAAAATTGTTTGCTCCAATGGCAGGAATGGAGATGCTTCTTCCATGTAAATTGGAATTAGGTGCAGTAAAGTCACCAAGCATCCTCCTTGCATTATTGTTATTTTTGGCTGCCATCTCCTCTTCCTGTTCGAAAATTCCTGTAAGGTTGTCTCCGGATTGTTGTATTTTAGCTTCTCTTAGTTTCCTTTTCAGAGTCTTTTCAGGTTCTGGATCTGCTTCAACAAGAATGTTCTTGTCCTTGCTCCTGCTCATGTGAAAAAGAAGAGGACTAAAGATACCGGGGATCCTCTTTACCATAGTATAGAGGTTCCCTTGTGTGAGTAGAAGAAGAAAAGAATGTAATGTAAGGAAAGAGAAGGGAAGAGAATCCAAACACAAGGGTGAGGATAGCAGAGATGTGAGATGAAGAAAAGTGTTAGTAATTAATAAATAAATAGAAAGAGATGGGAGAGAGGGAATTCGAAAAATAAATTTTGAAAAAGAGTTAATGATTTTCGAAAATTAAGATAAAATTAAAATTAAAATTAAAAATTGAAACAATTAATTAATTAAAAAGAATTTTTGAAAAAGAGGGAGGTATTTTCGAAAATTAGATAGGGATAGTTAGTTAGGTAGTTTTGAAAGAGATAAGAAACAAACAAAAAGTTAATTAGTTAGTTGAAACAAATTTTGAAAATCAATTTTGAAAAGATAAGAAGATAAGAAGTTAGAAAAGATATTTGAAAAAGATAAGATAAAAAGATATTTTTGAAAAGATATGATTGAAATTAGTTTTGAAAAAAGATTTGATTTTTAAAAACACAATTAATGACTTGATTCACAAGTAATCACAAGATATGATTCTAGAACTTAAAGTTTGAATCTTTCTTAACAAGCAAGTAACAAACTTGAAATTTTTGAATCAAATCATTAATTGTTGATAATATTTTCGAAAATTATAAGATAAAATTAAGAAAAAGATTTTTGAAAAATATTTTTAAAATTTTCGAAAATGAATAAGAAAAAATGAAAAAGATTTGATTTTTGAAAAAGATTTTGAAAAGATAAGATTTTTAAATTGAAAATTTGATTTGACTCATAAGAAACAACTAAATTTTAAAAAGTTTTGAAAAAGTCAACTCAAATTTTCAAAAATTTATGAGTGAAAAAGGGAAAGATATTTTTTTGATTTTTGAATTTTTAATGAAGAAAGAGAAAAACATGAAAAAGACTCAATGCATGAGAATTTTTAGATCAAAACAATGAATGCATGCAAGAACACTATGAATGTCAAGATAAACACCAAGAACACTTTGAAGGTCAAGATGAACATCAAGACTTATTTTAGAAAATTTTTAATGAAAGAAAAACATGCAAGACACCAAACTTAGAAATTTTTCATGTATAGACACTATGAATGCAAGAATGCATATGAAAAACAAGAAAAGACACAAAACAAGAAAATATGAAGATCAAACAAGAAGACTGGCCAAGAACAACTTGAAGATCATGAAAAACACTATGAATGCATGAATTTTCAAAAAATGCATAAAAAATTTTTAGAAAAAAAATGCAATTGACACCAAACTTAAAAATTGACTCAAGACTCAAACAAGAAACACAAAATATTTTTTATTTTTATGATTTTATAAATTTTTTTGTATTTTCTTTTAATTTTTTTTTGAAAAAACATATAGGAAAAAGAAAATAAGAAACTCAAAATTTTTAATAAGAATCGCAGGAATCTTTCAATGTTGGCCTAAAGCTCCAATCCAAGGGTTGGGCATGGCTTAATAGCCAGCCAGCTTTAGGATATAAATCAAGCATGCAACAGCTGATATTCTAATTAACTTGCCTCTATGCTGATGGTTGGAAGCCACAATCCAAAAGAATTAGACATGGCTTTACAGCCAGCCAGGCTTCAACATGCTTCATGAAACACTAGAATTCATTCTTAAAAATTTAGAATAATTTTCGAAAACAGGTGAGAAATTTTTAAAAGATTTTTGAAAAATTTTTGAAGATAAAACAAAAAGAAAATTACCTAATATGCGCAACAAGATGAACCGTCAGTTGTCCAAACTCGAACAATCCCCGGCAACGGCGCCAAAAACTTGGAGCACGAAATTGTGATCCCTGATAATGGCTCCAAAAACTTGGTGCTCTAATCTTAATTCAAAATTTGTCACAACTTCGATACAACTAACCAGCAAGTGCACTGGGTCGTCCAAGTAATAAAACCTTATGTGAGTAAGGGTCGATCCCACGGAGATTGTTGGTGTGAAGCAAGCTATGGTCATCTTGTAAATCTCGGTCAGGCGGATATCAAATGGTTATGGAGTTTTCGAATAATAATACTAAATAAAAAGAAAATAAAGATAGAAATACTTATGTAATTTATTGGTGAGAATTTCAGATAAGCGTATAGAGATGCTTTTGTTCCTCTGAACCTCTGCTTTCCTGTTGTCTTCATCCAACCAATCCTACTCCTTTCCATGGCAAGCTTTCTCTAAGGCATCACCGTTGTCAATGGCTATATCCCATCCTCTCTGTGAAAAAGGTCCAAATGCTCTGTCACGGCACGGCTAATCATTTGGAGGTTCTCGATCATACTGGAATAGGATTCACCCTCCTTTTGCGTCTGTCACTACGCCCAGTACTCGCGATTTTGAAGTTCGTCACAGCCATCCCTTCCCAGATCCTACTCGGAATACCACAGACAAGGTTTAGACTTTCCGGATCTCGTGAATGGCCATCCATGGGTTCTAACTTATACCACGAAGATTCTAATATCTTGGACTCGGTCCTCTGTATTAGATATCTAAGAGATACTCATTCTAGCTTGTTTGCATGTAGAACGGAAGTGTTTGTCAGGCACGCGTTCATAAGTGAGAATGATGATGAGCATCACATAATCATCACATTCATCATGTTCTTGGGTGCGAATGGATATCTTAGAAGCGGAATAAGTTGAATTGGATATAAAACAGTAGTACTTTGCATTAAATCATGAGGAACAACAGAGCTCCATACCTTAATCTATGGAGTACAGAAACTCTACCATTGAAAATACAAAAGAGATAATGGAGTTCATTGGTCTCGGCCCCAGAGGGGAATCGGAGTAACCAAGACTGTGAATACAATGATAAAAAGTTCTATATATACTAGACTAGCTACTAGGGTTTACAGAAGTAAGTAATTGATGCATAAATCCACTTCCAGGGCCCACTTGGTGTGTGCTTGGGCTGAGCTTGAAGTTTACACGTGCAGAGGCTTCTTTTGGAGTTGAACGCCAAGTTGTAACGTGTTTTTTGCGTTCAACTCTGGTTTGTGACGTGTTTCTGGCGTTTAACTCTAGACTGCAGCGTAGAACTGGCGTTCAACGCCCTTTTGCGTCATCTAAACTTGGGCAAAGTATAGACTATTATATATTGCTGGAAAGCCCTGGATGTCTACTTTCGCAATAACTGACATGTGATATCATAGCCAATAGGACAAATATTCATCATATGCATTTTCTATATGCTTGCTTGCTTTGTTTACTTGAGTTTGCCTAATTGTATAACATGCCTACTTGCTTCTTGAATTACTTGCTGTAAATGTATACTATCTGTGTTTTACTGCTTGTTTTTATCTTGTGTTTATCCGATGCTGAGGAGGCTAGGCAGGTGGTAGCGATGGGATCACACAGAGGTTAGGTTGGCGAAGGCTGTGGGATACAGCGGTGTGATTAGTATTAGTTAGAATCCTTTAAGTTTAGAAAACCATGTTTACTGCTCAAGGTTTACGTTAATTATATTTTGTTCTAAGCTTGAATATCAGTTTGATGTGAAGTTCTAGGATTGTCTTTAGCATCCCTGAGTCTTACATCTTACATTACTGGGCACTGTTACCATACTGAGAACCTCCGGTTCTCATTCCATACGTTGTTGTTGTTTTTCAGATGCAGGTCGCAACCCACCGCAGTGAGTTGGGTGATGGTAGCAGAGCAGAGGATCTTATTCTATTTTGTTGTCAATCTTGGTTATTTTTAACTTGTACTCTCACTTTTGTATTTTATTTTGCCTAGAGGCTTTTATTTCAGAGAACAAAACTTGTATAAGCCCTTTTGAACTACAGTCTTTTGATTGTCTGTATATATGGCTAGCTGACTTAAAATCCGCGAGCCGTGGCTAGATTTTTATAAGACTATGCTATGATAATTTGCTATACTGTATTTAGTTTTTGTGCTTTAAGTTCGTAGCTTCGCTAGTACGTCTTGTGCTTTTCAAATCCTGTTTTTGAGCTATCTCCTTCATCAGGCTTCTAGATTATATTATTTCTTTCTATATAAATATGTATAAGCCTTAGAATTGTCGTAACCTTTGGTTAACCTTTGCTTTACGGCTAGAGGTAAGTCTTAGGTTAATTGGGGTGTTACATTTAGTGGTATCAGAGCGGTTCGTCCTCGTGAGCCTGACGGATGGACCGATTGTGCTTCATTTCATACTCTGGGTCATTTTTCTTTCATACTATTTAGGTTATCTACCTGATATTTCATAACATGCTTGTTTGTTAGTGCCTTTTTGGGATAATTGAAGCACTGGACTTTTGATATTGAGACTGATCACCTTGATATCGATTATTTAGTGTAGATAGGAACCCTAACGGCTACTCGCGGACGAGGTCGTACACGTTCACGAAGAGAGAGTAGAAACGAGCAACCGGCCGATAACCATGCCGAGTTCATGGCGGCAATGGCGAATTTTGTGAACACCATGGAGGCAAATGCTGCTGCAACTCTGCAAGCTGCACAAAGGTTAGACCAACCAGTGGGAAAGGGAGACGGAAATGGTGATGACTTGGGAGGTACTCCGATGACCCTAGCTACATTTCTGAAAGTTCACCCACCGACTTTCAGAGGATCAACCAATCCCACGGAAGCAGATAACTGGTTCCAAGCTATGGAGCGTGCACTGCAAGCACAGCATGTCCCGAACAACCAATATGTGGAGTTTGCTGCTTATCAACTTTTAGAAGAGGCCCAATATTGGTGGCAGACGGAATGCCGCTTGCTCCAACTTCAGAATGCTGATGTTCCTTGGGATGTATTCCAGACGGCCTTCTACAAGAAATACTTTCCTGATTCTGCAAGGGAAGCGAACGAAATGGAATTGATGTAGCTGAAGCAAGGTTTCCTATCTGTGGCGGACTACACAAGCAAGTTTGAGGAACTCTGTAGGTTTTCTAGTGTATGTCAGGGTGCCCCAGAGACCTATGAAAGTTGAAAGTGTGTAAAGTATCAAAGGGGTTTGAAGGACGACATCAAGACTGCTGTGGCACCTATGAAAATTTGGATTTTCTCCGATTTGGTGAACAAGGCAAGAGTGGCTGAGGAATACGCAAAGATGGTAGCCTTGTCAAGGGACACTCATGGAGGGAACACTAGTAGGGAACGCGATGATTACCTTGGACCAAGGGGGCAAAAGTTCAAGAAATATGGTGAAGGGAAGTGATTAAGAGCTTACTTCTCTGATATGAAATATCAAGAGTGTGGGAAATACCATCTGAATAGGCCATGCCAGTTGGGTAAGAAACTATGTTACAAGTGTGGCGTACCGGGACATTTGGTTAGAGATTGTCCACACCGAGCAACACGTGTGGGGGATCGATCACAACCACAGGGTTGAGGTAATTATGAAGCTGATGACCAAATCTCAACTTATCTTCATAGTATAGACTATCGTCGTTCGTGTTGAACAAATTTTAAAGCTTGGATTGATTTTTAAACTTGGTTGGAACTCTGGTTTGAATGATTTGGTTTTGAAACTAGGACTAGAACTTTTGATCAATTAGTACGCTTTAAAAAGGAAAGTGAGTTGTATGATTTTGTTAACTTGTGATTTTGGGTTTGTAATTTCATTTATCAAAAGGTATTCAAATGGAGAGGTTTTGATTCATGGGTTTCAATGAATTTAGGAAAATCATGCTTTAAAATGATTGATTTACAAATAAATGATTTTTGACTCTTTTGAAAAAGTTTTAACAATGAACTCATTTATATGGAACTTGTTTTAAAGGTTTTGAACAGTATTACAAAAAATTGGTATTTAGTTTAAGGAACAATTTTTGGATTTTTAACGACGATAATCAGAGTGACGCAGCGGAAGGCGAGAGAGTTTTCAGACTTTGGAGCAGAAGTTAACTTCAGCGCCTGTTTTAATCTTGTCGGAACCACATGAACCATTCGGAATGTACTATGATGCTTCTCTGAAGGGTTTGGGTTGCGGGTTGATGCAACACCAGAATGTGGTAGTGGACGCATTGAGTCGAAGGTCCTTGACAATAGCTTGGATGAGAATCAAGGAAGAGGAGGAGTTAGTGGATAAGTTTGTGGATCTTAAGTTGAATATTGGTGAAATGCCGGAAGAGCTTGTTTGTATCAGTTGCAGATTTCAAGTACGTTTAAGACAGAGATTCAAAAGCCTCAGAAAGATGAACAGAAGCTTCAGCAATTGTTTCAACCAGTGCGTGATAAGAGGCGTGGAGAATTCACCAAGGATGATGAAGGGTTGTGGAGATATAAGGGAA
The DNA here is from genome assembly GCF_059453495.1 of Arachis ipaensis. Taxonomy (NCBI): domain Eukaryota; kingdom Viridiplantae; phylum Streptophyta; class Magnoliopsida; order Fabales; family Fabaceae; genus Arachis; species Arachis ipaensis. The sequence goes on along the minus strand of NC_142441.1, from coordinate 86,419,441 downwards.
GAATTTGCATACCGGATGTCGGCAGTTTGAGGCAAGACTTGTTGTTGGAGGCTCACATCAGCGGGTTTTCTATTCATCCAGGAAACACGAAGATGTATTAAGACTTAAAGAAGAGGTTCTGGTGGTCTGGGATGAAAGGTGATTTAGCTTCAACGGTATCCAAGTGTTTGACGTGTCAGAAGGTGAAGGTAGAGCATTAGAAATCGTCGGGGATGCTACAGTCTCTTGAAATTCCTCAATAGAAATGGGAAGGAATTGCAATGGATTTTGTGACCGGTTTACCGAGGACTAGGCCGGGATTTGATGCGATTTGGGTGATCGTGGATCGCTTAACCAAATCCGCTCATTTTTTGCCTATCCGAGTTAACTGTTCTATGGAAGAATTAACAAGGTTGTTTATAAAGGATATACTAAGGTTGCATGGTGTGCCCTCGAGCATAGTATCGGACTGTGATCCCCGATTCACTTCAAGGTTTTGGGGATCTTTCCAAAGAGCTTTCGGTACGAGGCTATGTCTCAGTACCGCATATCATCCGCAAATGGATGGAAAGTCAGAAAGGGCCATCCAGACGTTGGGATATATGCTGAGAGCATGTATTTCTGAGGGTTACACCGACAACTGGGATTGAAAGAGCAATTAAGACTAAGAAGTTGAATCTGAGGCATATAGGGCCGTTTGAGATTCTAAGGCGATTCGGGCCAGTGGCGTACCAAGTAGCTTTGCCACCCCATCTGTCTAACTTGCACGACGTATTCCACAAGTCACAACTCCGAAAGTACACATCGGATGCGGCTCATGTGTTAGAGCCTTCGTCGGACGAGTTGAGAGAGAACTTGGCATTCCAAGTGACACCAGTAGGAGTCGACGACACCCGTGTGAAGAAGCTGCAAGGAAAGGAAGTTTCATTGGTTAGGGTTGCTTGGAAGAGAGCAGAAGTTGGAGAGCATACTTGGGAATTGGAGAATGAGATGCTGTGGCAACTTGTTGGGTTGGTAAAGTTGAAGTAGGACGCTTCGTGGAGAATATATATATGTAGGTATATATATATTACATCGCGTGGTTTGGATTTTTTAGGGAGAAAATCTTTTTAAGGAGGGGAGGATGTAAGAACCGGAGTTTTCACAAATAAAATAATTTAAATGCCCAAATTAGATTCCGAAATGTTAGAATGAGAATTTGGAGATTTAAATATGATTTTTGGACTCAATAGGTCTTACCGAGTCAAAAAATGTGTTTTCTGCGAAAAACTGTGAAAAACTGCGAACCGACAGTTGAACCGGTCAAACCGGTTTAAGTCTGCCCAGTACTGTATGAGAAAAAGTGAAAACAGTCAAAAACCTTAGAAAAATATTAGGAATGGAAAACCGGGCGTTAGTGTTAAAGATTTGGCCCAAAGTTAGGCCGAATAGGCTAAAAACGCTAACAGGTTGGACCAGGCCCAAGTTGAGCCCAAGCCCAACTTATATAAGTCTCCTTTAATGAGCTTTCAGCTCATTTTCATTAAAGAGAGAGAGGGAGTTCGGTTATGAGAGAAGAGAGAAGAGAAGCCATGGGAGCACTATTCACCTCTATCTTCTGGGAGCCATAACTTGAGCTACGGACCTCCGATTGACGAGCCGTTTGTGGTCACGTGAAGCTCTTGATGAGCTCTTCCTTTTTATTTAAAGAAATCTGGTAAGAGCTCACATCTCACTCCCCAGTTTCGTGCCCTAAGTTTCTGCGCGTTTTAGGTTTGGTTTTTGAGCAAGTTTTGTAGTTTTGCTTGTTTAAGTGGTTTCTAGTAGCGGGTAATTGTTGAATTTTATCTCTAATCACGTTGGATAAGGTAAGGTTTCACTAAACCCTTGTGTTTAGTTGTTTTCTGTATCTTAGGTTTTGATTTTGGTGATATATGTGTTGTTAGTTTGAGCATTGGTGTTTGTTGGAGTTGATTAAGGCTTTGGATCGAGTTTGGTGGTTTCGTTTTGGTGTTTGGAGCGTTTGAGAATCGGCCAAGGTATGGTTTCGGTTTTCTTTATGTAAAATGTAATGTTTTTGGACACTTAGGCTAGTTGACCTAAAGATAGGATTGAATTAAATACATGGTGGATTGAATTATGTAAGTGACATGTGAATTGTGTTGATGATTTTATGAGTTGGGTATGTAGAGTTTGATTATGATGTTGATAGGAAAAATTGATTATTGGGGATTGATTGATGTTGTGGTGGTATTGTGTGGAAGGAATTGGAATAATAATGATAATGATTATATGATTTGATGATGATTATTGGTATTTTAATTATTATGAAGGTTGATGATGAATGTGAGACTTATTATTGTTGATGGAGGTTTGTGGTATGGTTGATGATTACGAATGGATATTGATGTTGTTGGTAAGTGGAGATGATCGTTTAAGAGTTGATAAGTTGAGATATCGAATGATGAGATTTGTTATGGTTGTTGAGAATTTGAATGGTGGTATTAAGGAAATTGGATGGGATGTTAGATTGAATTTAAATTTGGATGAGGTGAGTATTAAATGTTTTATATGCTTGAATGGTTGAAGTGGTTGAGAAATATTTGGTATGGACCTAGATGTTGTTTTGGTATTGTTTGGGGTATGACTAGTTTGGCTTTGATTTGTGAATTTTAGTGACGTTGAGGATTTGTGATTTTTGGTAAAAATGGAATTTTAGTGAACTTTCTCTGATCATAACTTTTGTCTCAGTTTTCAAAATCTGTTGAATTTAGTTTAGAATTAAAGATGATTGAAAACCCTTCGATTTGATATAAAGTTTGTAAAATTTGGAATTTCGTAGAGGGAGTTATGATCATTCAAAACTGGTGTTAAAAATCTGAAATTCTGCAAAGTTGTAGAATTTCAGGACTTCTGATATGTGCGCACGCACAGCCTTGTGCGCATGCACAACTGATGAGCGGATAAGTTATATGCTTTTTGGCATTATTTTTAGTATGTTTTTAGTATATTTTAGTTGGTTTTTATTATGTTTTTATTAGTTTTAAGTAAAAATCACTCTTCTGGACTTTACTATGAGTTTGTGTATTTTTCTGTGATTTCAGGTATTTTCTGGCTGAAATTGAGGGACCTGAGCAAAAATCTGATTCAGAGGTTGAAAAAGGACTACATATGCTGTTGGATTCTGACCTCCCTGCACTCGAAGTGAATTTTCTGGAGCTACCGAAGCCCAATTGGCGTGATCTCAATTGCGTTGGAAAGTAGACATCCTGGGCTTTCCAGCATTATATAATAGTCCATACTTTGCCCAAGATTTGATGGCCCAAACCAGCGTTCCAACTCAGCTTAAGAATTCTAGCGTCAAAACGCCAGAACTGGCACAAAAGCTGGAGTTAAACGCCCAAACTGGCACAAAAGCTGGCATTTAACTCCAAGAAAAGTCTCTACATATGAAAGCTTCAATGCTCAGCCCAAGCACACACCAAGTGGGCCCAGAAGAAGATTTCTGCATTAATTACTTATTTCTGTAAACCCTAGGCTACTAGCTCTCTATAAATAGGACCTTTTACAATTGTATTTTCATCTTGGTTCTTCGGGTTCCCTCTCTGGGGCCAAAGCCAATGACCACTATTATCACTTTTGTATTTTCAATGGTGGAGTTTCTACACACCATAGATTAAGGTGTGGAGCTCTACTATTCTTCATGAATTAATGCAAAGTACTACTATTTTTCTATTTAATTCACGCCTACTTCTTCTCTAAGATATTCATTCGCACACAAGAACATGATGAATGTGATGATTATGTGACACTCATCACCATTCTCACCTATGAATGCGTGCCTGACAACCACTTCCGTTCTACATGCAAACAAGCTTGAATGTGTATCTCTTGGGTTTCTAATCTAAGATTAGAACCTTCGTGGTATAGGCTAGAATTATTGGCGGCCATTCCTGAGATCTGGAACATCTAAATCTTGTCTGTGGTATTCTGAGTAGGATCTGGGAAGGGATGACTGTGACGAGCTTCAAACTCGCGAGTGTTGGGCGTGTGACAGATGTAACAACCCCGATTTCCGAGTACGCGAGATCTTTTCTACAGGCACCGATTTCTCCGGAAGATCAGTAGAGGGAACACCTCTGCTGTATCATCAAGCATCTCAATCCTCATTGTCATTATGTCCTCTTTAAGCCAAAACCTCTTTTGAGGCAAGCTCGACAACGCAGTCACGAAGAGCTTAGTTTTTGAACCGTATCGGTTAGGAGTTTTGATTCTGTTTTTCGTAAATAGTCTCAGTTTGATGAACCGGACTTGATTCATGAGAGAAGAGAGATAATAGGATAATATTATCATTATATTAGTATTAGAAGCTTTTTGAATGATATTATAAGGTTACCTGGTCAGTTTTAGTTAAAAACAGAAAATCAGTTTAACCGGGTTCACAGTTTACTGGTGCAGCGTAGCACCAGTACTCTCTGATGACTTTAGCAATGCTAAGGCCTCATTAGACATGTCTTATTCTCATAATAAATATGTTACTAGTGTCATTTATGCTAGTAGCTCAGAAAATAATTTTTGGAGATGTTTTTACAAGTGTTCTGATACATCTAGTTTCAGTAGTTATACACCTGAGATATTTTAATATTATTTTAATCCACCTCCAAGCCAACCAATCACAACTCACCCTACACCCCCAAAACCCCCAAGGCTGGCTCATTTTCACTTTGTGGCCGAAAATAGGTAGAGAGAAAAAGAGAGAAAAGTTCTTAGTTTCAAATCTTCAAAGCTTGATTTCTGCTGAACTAAAACTCAAATCAAAATTCCAATCCGACCAAAATGATCCTCTCTTCTCTCTTTACATGATCATATGACTTATCAAGGCTGGAATCAAGGTGAGTTGGCTGCACCATCTCTCTTTTGATTCGTTTTCAAGGAAACATGCTTAAATATTTGTTTTCTTGATGTGATTTAGGAGGAAAAAGTGCTAAAGGACCACCTGAAAGTCTAACTGAATTAGGAGCAGCAAAACCAGGTAGGGTGTCACAAAATTAATCTTGATTATTTTTGTTTGAGTTGTGTGAATGTTGTATAAATTGGCTGTGCTAAAAATTGGTTGCATATATGATTGATTCTTGGTGAAAATTTGGTGAAATTTTGATGAAATTTGATGAAATTCAAGCTTTAAAGTTCATGTTCTTGGGCAGCTGGAAAAACGAAACCCTAAGCTTAAATTGAGGTTAAATTTGTGTTGAAATCATGTAGAAAAGATGGGGTTTTAGTGGCTGCTAATTTATTATGAATTATAGTAAAAATCGGTTGCTGAAAAGACTGAAAAACGGGTAAAAACAGAGAAGGAATCTGAAGAATTTATGAAGAACATGAAGAACACTTTGAGTGTGATGAAGAACAATGAAGAACACCTTTTTGATCCATAAAAGGGCAAGGAAGTAAATATTTTGGTGTTTGGGGGGTTATTTTGTAATTTCTGAAAGTTAGGGTGGTAAAAGTAGAAATATTAAAAGTTACGGGTGGTAAAAAGTGAATTTTAAAGGTTAAAAGTAAAAGGTAAGTTAATTTTCGAAAATTAATGATAAAATAATAAAAAAATAATAAAATATTAAATAATAATATTTAATTAAAAATAATATTTTAATAAAAATAATAAAATAATGCGGAAAAGGCAGTTTTCTGTAAAAGGTTTAGAAAGACAACTTTAAGCGCAGAATCTCATAATTACCTTCATAAAACACTTAGGAAGTGGTAAAAATATATTAGTGAGGCAAAGATAAAGTAAAGATAAAAAGTTAAAGAAGAGATAAAAATCAAAGAAAAAGTCTGTAAAATTTTAATGACAGAAAAATAGACAGAGACTAGTGAACGAACTAGGACAACTTAGTTAGTACTTGAGTTGCAACTAGGGTTAGGTATTATATGAAAAGTTAAACTGTTTCAGTATAGACTTAATAAACCTATACTTGGGACAGACTAACTATTCATACCGAAATTCACATAAGCTTTAAATACATACTTTAAACAGAGAAATCAGAGCAGAGTAGAGAGATACAGAGAACAGAGTAATCAGAACAGAGTAAAGAGACAATGAGAAAAGAGTAATATAACAAAAAGAATAGAGGAGAAGAGTATAAGAATAAAGAGTTAAGCCTTGTGGCATGATGTTCTGTTGTATGTTCATTTGCTGCTTTTCCATTGGCCCTAGAGGTCCTGTAGGCCCAGGTTCACCTACAGTGAGTTGTTATTCCTGTAGGCCGAAGTTCACCTACAATGAATATCAATTGTGTATCTCAGGGTATTGCTCCTATAGGCCGAAGTTCACCTACAGAGAGTTGTCATTTCTGTAAGCCGAAGTTCACTTACAGAGGTGCCATTTCTATAGGCCGAAGTTCACCTATAGAAAGTTGTTGTGTTGTGTTTATATTATTCCTGTAAGCCGAAGTTCACTTACAGGGGCGCCATTTCTGTAAGCCAAAGTTCACTTACAGAGGTGCCATTTCTGTAGGCCGAAGTTCACCTACAGAAAGTTGTTCTGTTGTGTTTAGACTATTCCTGTAAGCCGAAGTTCACTTATAGGAGTGCTGTTTTTGTAGGCCGAAGTTCACCTACAGAAATAAAGCCATATCTAGGACTAGTTCCTCGGTATTGTCGGGTTGCAGGGTGTAAACCGACACGTGAGCTCATGGCCTGCATAGGACAGACATGCATCATACTTGGTTGCGCATTTCCTCTGTTATGATTGTTGTTTGAATGTATGCTTTCTTTGTTTTCATTCTATCCTCTGTGTCTGTGTTTTGTTTTCTTGCATTCTTTTGTTTGTGTTTTGCTTTCTATTTTTTCTATTTATCTGTTTCTTCTGTCTACTGCTTCTCGGTATTCTGCTATTTATCTGCTAAACAACACGGAATTAATAAACTTAACTAATAACCCTGGCCCTACTAAGAACTCCCCAGTTCTTACCCCTTCTCTCTCCCTTCCCCCTTCAGATGGAAGCATGAGTACCCTTCCGTAGTTCATTGACGACCGTTCGCAAAAAGGATTCCGCTCTAGGTAGTCTGCTGAGTCTAGAGTGAACTCCATTTCTGTTTATTAATCCAAGCGTTTTTTTTTAAAAAAAAAGTACCTCGCAAATTAACTACGTTTCTAAGAACGAATCAGGCTCATATGATAAATAATAGATAATAATTAGGAAGACAAGTTGGTAGCGCTCAGTTTCTAGTATGATCATGACGTACCAGAAATTGGGTCATTACAATTTGGTATCAGAGCAGTTCGTTCCCAATAGAGCCTGGGGAGTGGACTGACTATGCTTCATTGCATACTCTGTTGTGTGTCTCATGCTTATAAGATATCTATGTGATATGTGTTGCATGATTGTCTCTGTGTTTTCATTCTGGGAATGTTCACACTTGACTTGAAGTGTTAAGACTGATCACCTTAATAACGATTGTTTGGTGTGAACAGGACTACAATGAGACCACGGAGACGGAGTGCGCGGGAAGGAACCCCTAGTGATAACCGAGAGAGAGAACAGGAAACGTTTATGACTACCATGAACACTGTGGCTGAGGCAGTGCGTGAGGCTGCAGTAGCAGCGGCTAGGGCTGTTGATCGTCTTGGAGTGAGAAACGGGAATGAGAATGAGCATGGGGAAGATAGTGGAAATGATGAGAATAACTTGGGGCATCTCGAAAGACCTATGACCCTTGCGACTTTTCTGAAGGTTAAACCGCCTAAGTTTAAAGGTACACTCGTTGCGACTGATGCTGACAACTGGTTTCGAGCTATTGAATGATCACTGCGAGCGCAGCATGTTCTGGAAGGCCAACACGTGGAGTTTGCTACTTATATACTGGAAGGAGAAGCTGAGCATTGGTGGCAAGGGATATAGCAACTGTTGCAACCAGATGAAGGCGATATTCCTTGGAATACTTTTAAGGATAAATTTTATAAGAAGTATTTTCCGAGGGCAACTCGTGACGCTAAGGAGAAGGAACTTATGCAGCTGAAACAGGGTAACACAACTGTTCCAGAATATGCCCGTAAGTTTGATGACTTGTGCCGTTTCTCCAAGATCTGCCAAGGGAATCCTGTTAACTTTGAAGAATGGAAGTGTTTGAAGTTCGAAGGGGGCCTTCGTGAGGATTTGATGAGTTCAGTAGTTCCATTAGAGATAAGAAATTTTGCTGAACTGGTGAATAAAAATAAACTAGTGGAAGAATGTTCGAAAAAGGTGGCGATAGCTCGAGCAGATCGTAGGGAAACCTCAGGAAGAGACTTTATTCAAGATCTAGCCCCTCAAGGTCGTAACTTTAAGTTCAGTGGTCAGTTCCATCGCCAAAATAGGAATCAACAAAATGGTAACTTTCTCGCTCGTAAAAATGGCAAATACGACAACAATAATCTGGGAGAGGAAGAAGAAGGTCAACCTCAGGAAATTCAGGATATTTCAGTATGCTCAAGGTGTGGGAAAGATCATGGTAACATACCATGTCAGTATGGGACAAACCATTGTTATGCTTACGGAGAACCTGGACACATACCTAGGATTTGCCCAAGGAGTTTTGTTCGAGATCCAGCAAGGCCAAAACAACAAGGAAAGGTTTTTACCATAACTGCTGGCAACACAAATGCATATAATTCTTCCACTCGAGGTGAGTACCACACTATGGTTTTGTTTGTGCTAGATAATACTATAACTTCTTATTCGCATGTTAAATTTTGAGGGAAAAATTTTCTTTAAGGAGGGTAGAATGTAACAACCCCGATTTCCGAGTACGCGAGATCTTTTCTACAGGCACGGATTTCTCCGGAAGATCAGTAGAGGGAACACCTCTGCTGTATCATCAATCATCTCAAACCTCATTGTCATTATGTCATCTTTAAGCCAAAACCTCTTTTGAGGCAAGCTCGACAACGCAGTCATGAAGAGCCTAGTTTTTGAACCGTATTGGTTAGGAGTTTTGATTCTATTTTTCGTAAATAGTCTCAGTTTGACGAACCGGACTTGATTCATGAGAGAAGAGAGATAATAGGATAATATTATCATTATATTAGTATTATAAGCTTTTTGAATGATATTATAAGGTTACCTGGTCAGTTTTAGTTAAAAACAGAAAATCGGTTTAACCGGGTTCACAGTTTACTGGTGCAGCTTAGCACCAGTACTCTCTGATGACTTTAGCAATGCTAAGGCCTCATTAGACATGTCTTATTCTCATAATAAATATGTTACTAGTGTCATTTATGCTAGTAGCTCAGAAAATAATTTTTGGAGATGTTTTTACAAGTGTTCTGTTACATCTAGTTTCAGTAGTTATACACCTGAGATATTTTAATATTATTTTAATCTACCTCCAAGCCAACCAATCACAACTCACCCTACACCCCCAAAACCCCCAAGGCTGGCTCATTTTCACTTTGTGGCCGAAAATAGGTAGAGAGAAAAAGAGAGAAAAGTTCTTAGTTTCAAATCTTCAAAGCTTGATTTCTGCTGAACTAAAACTCAAATCAAAATTCCAATCCGACCAAAATGATCTTTTCTTCTTTCTTTACATGATCATATGACTTATCAAGGCTGGAATCAAGGTGAGTCGGCTGCACCATCTCTCTTTTGATTCGTTTTCAAGGAAACATGCTTAAATATGTGTTTTCTTGATGTGATTTAGAAGGAAAAAGTGCTAAAGGACCACCTAAAAGTCTAACTGAATTAGGAGCAGAAAAACCCGGTAGGGTGTCACGAAATTAATCTTGATTATTTGTGTTTGAGTTGTGTGAATGTTGTATAAATTGGCTGTGCTAAAAATTGGTTGCATATATGATTGATTATTGGTGAAAATTTGGTAAAATTTTGATGAAATTTGATGAAATTCAAGCTTTAAAGTTCATGTTCTTGGGCAGCTGGAAAAATGAAACCCTAAGCTTAAATTGAGGTTCAATTTGTGTTGAAATCATGTAGAAAAGATGGGGTTTTAGTGGCTGCTAATTTATTATGAATTATAGTAAAAATCGGTTGCTGAAAAGACTGAAAAACGGGTAAAAATAGAGAAGGAATCTGAAGAATTTATGAAGAACATGAAGAACACTTTGAGTGTGATGAAGAACAATGAAGAACACCTTTTTGATCCAAAAAAGGGCAAGGAAGTAAATATTTTGGTGTTTGGGGGGTTATTTTGTAATTTCTGAAAGTTAGGATGGTAAAAGTAAAAATATTAAAAGTTACGGGTGGTAAAAAGTGAATTTTAAAGGTTAAAAGTAAAAGGTAAGTTAATTTTCGAAAATTAATGATAAAATAATAAAAAATAATAAATATTAAATAATAATATTTAATTAAAAATAATATTTTAATAAAAATAATAAAATAATGCGGAAAAGGCAGTTTTCTGTAAAAGCTTTAGAAAGACAACTTTAAGCGCAGAAACCCATAATTAGCTTCATAAAACACTTAGGAAGTGGTAAAAACATATTAGTGAGGCAAAGATAAAGGAAAGATAAAAAGTTAAAGAAGAGATAAAAACCAAAGAAAAAGTCTGTAAAATTTTAATGACAGAAAAACAGACAGAGACTAGTGAACGAACTACGGAAAATTAGTTAGTACTTGAGTTGCAACTAGGGTTAGGTATTATATGAAAAATTAAACTGTTTCAGTATAGACTTAATGAACCTATACTTGGGACAGACTAACTATTCATACCGAAATTCACATAAGCTTTAAATACATACTTTAAACAGAGAAATCAGAGCAGAGTAGAGAGATACAGAGAACAGAGTAATCAGAGCAGAGTAAAGAGACAATGAGAAAAGAGTAATATAACAAAAAGAATAGAGGAGAAGAGTATAAGAATAAAGAGTTAAACCTTATGGCATGATGTTCTGTTGTATGTTCATTTGCTGCTTTTCCATTGGCCCTAGAGGTCTTGTAGGCCCAAGTTCACCTACAGTGAGTTGTTATTCCTGTAGGCCGAAGTTCACCTACAGAGAGTTGTCATTTCTGTAAGCCGAAGTTCACTTACAGAGGTGCCATTTCTATAGGCCGAAGTTCACCTATAGAAAGTTGTTGTGTTGTGTTTATATTATTCCTGTAAGCCGAAGTTCACTTACAGGGGCGCCATTTCTGTAAGCCGAAGTTCACTTACAGAGGTGCCATTTCTATAGGCCGAAGTTCACCTACAGAAAGTTGTTCTGTTGTGTTTAGACTATTCCTGTAAGCCGAAGTTCACTTATAGGAGTGCTGTTTCTGTAGGCCGAAGTTCACCTACAGAAATAAAGCCATATCTAGGACTAGTTCCTGGGTAATGTCGGGTTGCAGAGTGTAAACCGACACGTGAGCTCATACTTGGTTGTGCATTTCCTCTGTTATGATTGTTGTTTGAATGTATGCTTTCTTTGTTTTCATTCTATTCTCTGTGTCTGTGTTTTGTTTTCTTGTATTCTTTTGTTTGTGTTTTGCTTTCTATTTTCTCTATTTATCTGTTTCTTCTATCTACTGCTTCTCGGTATTCTGCTATTTATCTGCTAAACAACACAGAATTAATGAACTTAACTAATAACCCCGGCCCTACTAAGAACTCCCCAGTTCTTACCCCTTCTCTCTCCCTTCCCCCTTCAGATGGAAGCATGAGTACCCTTCCGTAGTTCATTGACGACCGTTCGCAAAAAGGATTCCGCTCTAGGTTGTCTGCTGAGTCTAGAGTGAACTCCGTTTCTTTTTATTAATCCAAGCGTTTTTTTTAAAAAAAAAGTACATCGCAAATTAACTACGTTTTTAACAACGAATCAGGCTCATATGATAAATAATAGATAATAATTAGGAAGACAAGTTGGTAGCGCTCAATTTCTAGTATGATCATGACGTACCAGAAATTGGGTCGTTACAACAGACGCAAAAGGATCAATGGATCCTATTCCAACATGATCGAGAACCGACAGATGATTAGCTGTCTGGTGACAGCGTGCGTAGAACATTTTTACTGAGAGGACGGGAAGTAGCCATTGACAACGGTGATGCCCAACATAAAGCTTGCCATGGAAAAAAGTATGAATGATTGGAAGAAGGCAATAGGAAAGCAGAGGTTCAGGAGGAACAAAGCATCTTCATACGCTTATCTGAAATTCCTACCAATGAATTACATAAGTATCTCTATCTCTATCTTTATTTTATGTTTTATTTATCTTTAATTATCAATCCTCCATAACCATTTGAATCTGCTTGACTGAGATTTACAAGATGACCATAGCTTGCTTCAAGCCGACAGTCTCCGTGGGATCGACCCTTACTCACGTAAGGTATTACTTGGACGACCCAGTGCACTTGCTGGTTAGTTGTGCGGAATTATGACAAAGTGTGATTCACGTTTGAGAGCTCCAAGTCTTTGGTGCCATTATTGATGATCACAATTTCGTGCACCAAGTTTTTGGCGCCGTTGCCAGAGATTGTTCGAGTTTGGACAACTGACGGTTCATCTTGTTGCTTAGATTAGGTAATTTTACTTTGTATTTTCGAAAAAATTTTTTAATACAAAAAATTTTTTTTTCTATTTTGTTCTTCAGAGTTTCTAAGAATGAATTCTTGAGTTTCATGATGATTTGTTGAAGTCTGGCTGGCTGTGAAGCCATGTTTAATCTTATTGGACCGAGGTTTCAACTTATCATCACAAGAGCTTGTTGATTTCTATCAATTTTGCTGTTGTTAGCAATGATCTGCTAAAGCTTGGCTGGCCATTGGCCATGTCAAGTGTTTTGGACCGGAGCTTTCATTGAAAGCTTGGCTGGCTAGTAAGCCATGTCTAATTCTTGGACCGGAGTCTTAGACTAGCATTGCAATGATTCCTGGAATTCTTATTAAAAATTTTGAACCCCTTTATTTTCTTTACCACTCAATTTTCAAAAAATCACAAAAAAATTTATAAAACCATAAAAATAAAAAATATTTTATGTTTCTTGTTTGAGTCTAATATCAATTTTTAAGTTTGGTGTCAATTGCATGTCTTTATTCTTCTTGCATTTTTTTGAATATATGCATTATGTTATTCATTGATCTTCAAGTTGTTCTTGATGATTTTAGTGCTCTGATCTTTAATTTCTCTTATTATGTGTCTTTTGTTGTTTCTTACATGCATTTTCAAATTGTTATAGTCCTTAGTATACAAACTTCTAAGTTTGGTGTCTTGCATGCATTGTTTATTTGATCTTAGTTGCATTTCTATTGTTTCTCATCATTGAAAATTCAAAATAAAAATTTTCAAAATTGTGTCTTTTCAAGTCAATAACAAAGAAAATTGAAGATTCGGAACATTCAGCAGAGGAATTAAATAGAAAAAGTTGGGCGTTCAAAATGCCCAGTGAAGAAGGAAAACTGGCGTTTAAACGCCAGCCAGGGTACCTGGCTGGGCATTTAACACCCAAAAAGGTAGCATTTTGGGCGTTAAACGCCAGAATGGATGCCATTCTGGGCATTTAACGCCAGGATGACATAAGAGGGAAGATTTTGTTTTTAATTCAAATTTTTTTCAATTTTTCATAATTCTTCAAAATCAAATCTTTTTCAAATCATATCTTTTCAATCATATCTTTTTAAAATCAATTTCTTTTCAATTTTTTTATTTATTACTATTTTCGAAAATCCTTGCTACAATTAATAATTTAATTCAAAATTTTCTAGTTGTTACTTGCCTATTAAGAAAGGATCAAAAGTTTTAATTCTAGAATCATATCTTCTAATTTCTTGTTAGTCAAGTAATCAACTTTAATTTTAAAACTTTCTCTTTTTAATTTGATTTTCAATCATATCTTCTCAATCATATCTTTTCAATCACATCTTTTTCAAAATTTATTTTCAATCATATCTTTTTAATTTCTAATTTCAAAATATTTTTCAAAATCACTTAATTTCTTTCCCAATCTTAATTTTTGAAAATCTCAATCAAATTTTCAAATTTCTTTTTATTATTCTAAAAATCTTTTAATTTAATTTCAAAAATTCTTCCCCTCTTCTCACATCCTTCTATTTAAGGACTAACACTCCTCCACTATCAACAATTCGAACTCTATCCCTCTTGATAAGTTCGAATTCTTCTCTTTCTACCTCCTCCTTCTATTTTTCTTTTCCTCTGACACCTCAAGGAATCTCTATACTGTGACATAGAGGATTCCATACTTTCTTCTTCTCTCTTTCATATGAGCAGGAGTAAGGACAAAGATATTCTGGTTGAGGTTGATCCTAAACCCGAAAGGACCTTGAAGAGAAAGCTGAGAGAAGCTAAAGTACAACTCTCTGTAGAGGACCTAACAGAGCTTTTCAAACAAGAAGAAGCCATGGCAGCCAAAAACACCAACAATGCAAGGAAAGTGCTTGGTGACTTTACTGCAACTACTCCTAACTTCTATGGGAGAAGCATCTCTATCCCTGCAATTGGAGCAAACAATTTTGAGCTTAAGCCTCAATTAGTTTCTCTAATGCAACAGAATTGCAAGTTTTATGGACTTCCATTGGAAGATCCTCATCAGTTCTTAGCTGAATTCTTGCAAATCTGTGACACTGTCAAGACTAACGGGGTTGATCCCGAGGTCTACAAGCTTATGCTTTTTCCCTTTGCTGGAAGAGACAGAGCTAGGATATGGTTGGACTCACAACCTAAAGAAAACCTGAACTCTTGGGAAAAGCTAGTTAATGCCTTCTTGGCAAAGTTCTTTCCACCTCAAAAATTGAGTAAGCTTAGAGTGGAAGTCCAAATCTTCAGGCAGAAGGAAGGTGAATCCCTCTATGAAGCTTGGGAAAGATACAAGCAATTGATCAGAAGGTGTCCTTCTGACATGCTTTTAGAATGGAGCATCACAGGTATCTTCTATGATGGTCTGTCTGAACTGTCTAAAATGTCATTGGACAGCTCTACTGGAGGATCTCTTCATCTGAAGAAGACGCCTGCAGAAGCTCAGGAACTCATTAAAATGGTTGCAAATAACCAATTCATGTACACCTCTGAAAGGAATCCTGTGAATAATGGGACAAATCAGAAGAAAGGAGTTCTTGAGATTGATACTCTGAATGCCATACTAGCTCAGAACAAAATATTGACTCAACAAGTCAATATGATTTCTCAGAGTCTGTCTGGAATGCAAGCAACAACAGGCAGTACCAAAGAAGCTTCATTTGAAGAAGAAGCTTATGATCTTGAGAACCCAGCAATGGAAGAGGTAAATTACATGGGAGAACCCTATGGAAACACCTATAATCCTTCATGGAGAAATCATCCAAATCTCTCATGGAAGGACCAACAGAGGCCTCAACAAGGCTTCAATAACAATAATGGTGGAAGAAACAGGTTTAGCAATAGCAAGCCTTTTCCATCATCTTCTCAGCAACAGACAGAGGATTCTAAGCAGAGCCACTCTGACTTAACAACTATAGTCTCTGATCTAATTAAAACCACTCAAAGTTTCATGACTGAAACAAGGTCCTCCATTAGAAATTTGGAGGTACAAGTAGGTCAGCTGAGTAAGAAAATTACTGAACTCCCTCCTAGTATTCTCCCAAGCAATACAGAAGAGAATCTAAAGAGAGAGTGCAAGGCCATAAACACGTCTCACATGGCCGAACCTGGAGAGGAGGAAGAGGGAGTGATCTCCACTAAGGAAGACCTCACTGAATGTCCACTGGCCTCCAAGGAGTTCCCTCATGAGGAACCATGGGAATCTGAGGCTCACACTGAGACCATAGAGATTCTATTGAATTTACTTCTGCCATTCATGAGCTCTGATAAGTATTCTTCCTCTGAAGAGGATGAAGACGTTACTGAAGAGCAAGTTGCTAAGTACCTTGGAGCAATCATGAAACTAAATGCCAAGTTATTTGGTAATGAGACTTGGGAGGATGAACCCCCCTTGCTCACCAAAGAACTGGATGACTTGACTAGGCAGAAATTACCTCTGAAGAGACAAGATCCTGGAAAGTTCTCAATACCTTGTATCATAGGCACCATGACCTTTGAGAAGGCTCTGTGTGACCTAGGGTCAAGCATAAACCTCATGCCTCTCTCTGTAATGGAGAAGCTAGGGATTATTGAGGTACAAGCTGTAAGAATCTTACTAGAGATGGCAGAAAATTCAAGGAAACAAGCTTATAGACTTGTAGAGGATGTCTTGGTAAAGGTTGAAGGCCACTACATCGCTGCTGATTTCATGATCCTAGAGACTGGGAAGTGTATGGATGAATCCATCATCCTTGGCAGACCCTTCCTAGCCACAGTAAAAGCTGTAATTGATGTTGACAGAGGAGAATTGATCATTCAAGTGAATGAAGACTCCCTTGTGTTTAAAGCTCAAGGATATCCCTCTGTAACCATGGAGAGGAAGCATGAAGAGCTTCTCTCAATACAGAGTCAAACAGAGCCCCCATAGTCAAACTCTAAGTTTGGTGTTGGGAGGCCACAACCAAACTTTAAGTTTGGTGTTGAACCCCCACATTCAAACTCTAAAGTTTGGTGTTGGGAGGTTCCAACATTGCTCTAAACACTTGTGAGGCTCCATGAGAGCCCACTGTCAAGCTATTGACATTAAAGAAGCGCTTGTTGGGAGGCAACCCAATCTTTAATTATCTATGTTAAATTTCTATTTTCTTTTGTTATTTTATGTTTTCTGCAGGTTGATGATCATGTGAAGTAAAAAAAAACAATTGAAAAAGCAAAAACAAAAGGAAAAATAGTATTAAAAATAGAACACCCTGGAGGAGAAACTTACTGGCGTTTAAACGCCAGTAAGGGTAGCAGAATGGGCGTTAAACGCCCAGTCTGGCACCATTCTGGGTGTTTAACGCCAGAAATGGGCACCAGACTGGCGTTTAACGCCAGGAATGGGTAAGAAGCTGGCGTTAAACACCAGAAATGGGCAGCAGCCTGGCGTTTAATGCCAGGATTAGCAGAAAGGGGCATTTTTGCACGCCACTTGGTGCAGGGATGAGATATCCTTGACACCTCAGGATCTGTAGACCCCACAGGATCCCCACCTACCCCACCTCTCTCTCTTCTTCACCCATTCACCAATCACCTCAATACCTCTTCCCCAAAAACCCCTCACCTATCAAATCCCACCATTCTCTTCACCACTCATATCTATCTTTCATAAACCCCCACCTACCTCACCATTCAAATTCAAACCACTTTCCCACCCAAACCCACCCATAATGGCCGAACCATACCCCCCTCTCCACTCCTATATAAACCCATCTTCACTCCTTCATTTCCACACAACATACACACTACTTCTCCCCCTTGGCCGAATTACTAAGCCCCCTCCATCTCCTCTATTTCTTCTTCTTCTACTCTCTTCTTTCTTCTTTTGCTCGAGGACGAGCAAACCTTCTAAGTTTGGTGTGGTAAAAGCATTGCTTTTTGTTTTTTCGCTTTTTGTTTTTTCCATAACCATTTATGGCACCTAAGGCCGAAGAAACCTCTAGAAAGAGAAAAGGGAAGGCAAAAGCTTCCACCTCCGAGTCATGGGAGATGGAGAGATTCATCTCAAGGGTGCACCAGGACCACTTCTATGAAGTTGTGGCCAAGAAGAAGGTGATCCCCGAGGTCCCTTTCGAACTCAAAAAGGGTGAATATCCGGAGATCCGACATGAGATTCGAAGAAGAGGTTGGGAAGTTCTCACCAACCCCATTCAACAAGTCAGAATCTTAATGGTTCAAGAGTTCTATGCCAATGCATGGATCACCAAGAACCATGATCAAAGTGTGAACCCGGACCCAAAGAATTGGCTTACAATGGTTCGGGAAAAATGCTTAGATTTTAGTCCGGAGAATGTAAGGTTGGCATTCAACTTGCCCATGATGCAAGGAGATGCACACCCCTACACTAGAAGGGTCAACTTTGATCAAAGGTTGGACCAAGTCCTCATAGACATCTGTGAAGAGGGCGCTCAATGGAAGAGAGATTCAAGAGGGAAGCCGGTTCAACTAAGAAGGCATGACCTCAAGCCCGTGGCTAGGGGATGGTTGGAGTTCATCCAACGCTCAATCATTTCCACTAGCAACCGGTCTGAAGTTACTATAGACCGGGCTATCATGATCCATAGCATCATGATTAGGGAGGAAGTAGAAGTTCATGAAGTTATATCCCAAGAACTCCACAAGATGGCAGACAAGTCCTCTACTTTGGCAAGGTTAGCCTTCCCTCATCTCATTTGTCACCTCTGCAATTCAGCTAGAATTGACATAGAGGAATCCTCATTGATGAGGATAAGCCCATCACTAAGAAAAGAATGGAGCAAACAAGAGATCCCACTCATGGACATGAGGAAATTCCTCACCATGAAATCCCTGAGATGCCTTAAACGATGCATTTTCCTCCACAAAACTATTGGGAGCAAATCAACACCTCCCTAGGAGAATTAAGTTCCAACATGGGACAACTAAGGGTGGAGATCCAAGAGCATTCCATCCTCCTCCATGAAATTAGAGAAGACCAAAGAGTCATGAGAGAGGAGCAACAAAGGCAAGGAAGAGACATTGAGGAGCTCAAGCACTCCATTAGATCTTCAAGAGGAAGAACAAGCCGCCATCACTAAGGTGGACCCGTTCTTTAAATTCCTTATTCTTTATTTTCTGTTTTTCGAATTTTTATGCTTTATGTTTATTTATGTTTGTGTCTTTATTACATGATCACTAGTGTCTAAGTGTCTATGCCTTAAAGCAATGAAAATGAATCCATCACCTTACTTAAATGAAAAATGTTTTTAATTGAAAAAGAAAAAGAAGTGCATGAATTTCAAATTTTAAAACAGTTTAGTTATTTTGATGTGGTGGCAATACTATTATTTTTCTGAATGAATGATTGAACAGTGCATATTTTTTGAATTTGTTGATTCATGAATGTTAAAATTGTTGGCTCTTGAAAGAATGATGGAAAAGGAGAAATGTTATTTGATAATCTGAAAAATCATAAAATTGATTCTTGAAGCAAGAAAAAGCAGTGAAAAGCTTGCGGAAAAAAAAGAGGCTAAAAAAAAGAGAAAGAAAAAAAGAAAAAGCAAGCAGAAAAAGCCAATAGCCCTTTAAACCAAAAGGCAAGGGTAATAAAAAGGATCCAAGGCTTTGAGCATCAGTGGATAGGAGGGCCCACAAGAATAAAATCCTGGCCTAAGCGGCTAAACCAAGCTGTCCCTAACCATGTGCTTGTGGCGTGAATGTGTCAAGTGAAAACTTGAGACTGAGCGGTTAAAGCCGTGGTCCAAAAGCAAAAAGAGTGTGCTTAGGAGCTCTGGACACCTCTAATTGGGGACTCTAGCAAAGCTGAGTCACAATATGAAAAGGTTCACCCAGTTATGTGTCTGTGGCATTTATGTATCTGGTGGTAATACTGGAAAACAAAATGCTTTGGGTCACGGCCAAGACTCATAAAGTAGCTGTATTCAAGAATCAACATACTTAACTAGGAAAATCAATAACACTATCTGGATTCTAAGTTCCTATAGAAGCCAATCATTCTGAACTTCAAAGGATAAAGTGAGATGCCAAAACTGTTCAGAAGCAAAAAGCTAGAAGCCCCGCTCATCTAATTAATACTGATCCTCATAGAAGTTTTTGGAATTCACTGTATATTCTCTTCTTTTTATCCTATTTGATTTTCAGTTGCTTGGGGACAAGCAACAATTTAAGTTTGGTGTTGTGATGAGCGGATAATTTATACGCTTTTGGGCATTGTTTTTAGTATGTTTTTAGTATATTTTAGTTGGTTTTTATTTTTTTTTCTGTGATTTCAGGTATTTTCTGGCTGAAATTGAGGGACCTGAGCAAAAATCTGATTCAGAGGCTGAAAAAGGAATGCAGATGCTGTTGGATTCTGACCTCCCTGCACTCGAAGTGAATTTTCTGGTGCTACAGAAGCCCAATTGGCGTGCTCTCAATTGCGTTGGAAAGTAGACATCATGGGCTTTCCAGCAATATATAATAGTCCATATTTTGCCCAAGATTTGATGGCCCAAACCAGCATTCCAACTCAGCTTAATAATTCTGGCGTCAAAACGCCAGAACTGGCACAAAAGCTGGAGTTAAACGGCCAAACTGGCACAAAAGCTGGCGTTTAACTCCAAGAAAAGTCTTTACATATAAAAGCTTCAATTCTCAGCCCAAGCACACACCAAGTGGGCCCAGAAGAAGATTTCTGTATTAATTACTTATTTCTGTAAACCCTAGGCTACTAGCTCTCTGTAAATAGGACCTTTTACTATTGTATTTTCATCTTGGTTCTTCGGGTTCCCTCTCTGGGGCCAAAGCCAATGACCACCATTATCACTTTTGTATTTTCAACGGTGGAGTTTCTACACACCATAGATTAAGGTGTGGAGCTCTGATGTTCTTCATGAATTAATGCAAAGTACTACTGTTTTTCTATTCAATTCACGCCTACTTCTTCTCTAAGATATTCATTCGCACACAAGAACATGATGAATGTGATGATTATGTGACACTCATCACCATTCTCACCTATGAACGCGTGCCTGACAACCACTTCCGTTCTACATGCAAACAAGCTTGAATGTGTATTGATGACATGTGATCATGTCATATTTTTCTATGCCTTTTTCCTTTGGTTTCAATAGGTTTTATGCACTTTCTTGATCCATAAGCAAGCCAATTGGGTAGATTTTCATGTTTCCTTTGATTTAATCAACCATGTATGAATTCATGCTATTTCATGAGGTTTTATGCTATATTTGTTGC
Organism: Arachis ipaensis; assembly: GCF_059453495.1. Classification (NCBI taxonomy): domain Eukaryota; kingdom Viridiplantae; phylum Streptophyta; class Magnoliopsida; order Fabales; family Fabaceae; genus Arachis; species Arachis ipaensis. The sequence continues at coordinate 86,398,754 of NC_142441.1, read as the reverse complement.
ATATTATGAAAGAATGAATATCTCATGATTTTGAGCATAGCTTTGATGAGTTTGGTTGATTAATGATAGGTGAAGAAAGCTTGGAGAAAGGTTGAAGCAAAGAGGAATGGCTAGGAGTGAAGAGAGGACAATGGAATAAGTGAAATTGAACCAGGAAGTAAGAAGTTAGCCCCAACGTTAGCCCCCTAACTTGGAGGCTAACGTTGGAACTTGAAATTTCCTCCCTGGCCATCCCACGTTTGCGCCAACGTTAGCCCCCTAACTTGGAGGCTAACGTTGGCACATGAATTCCTCCCTAGCCATCCAACGTTTGCGCCAACGTTAGCCCCCTAACTTGGAGGCTAACGTTGGCACATGAATTACAAGGGAGAGGAGCAAAAGTTTGTGCCAACGTTAGCCCCCTAACTTTGAGGCTAACGTTGGCGCCACACACCACAACAGCTTGAAGGGGTATACTTCCAACAAGAATAAATTGAGCTACAGAGCTCCAAATGAGGTGATTCAAGAAGCATTGGAAAGTAGGAATCAAGAGCTTTCCAAGCATATATGGCACTGCATGGTGGACACTAAAATTGAGGGGGAAAACTGCCCCGCAATGTGCATAAACGAACATGGTGGCAACCTGCAGTGAGGCCAACTGACCTCTGCACCTTCAAAGGAGTATAACTCGAGCTGTAGAGCTCCAAATAATGTGCTCCCAACGGCATTGGAAAGTAGACATCCAGGGCTTTCCAACAATGTATAATAGTATGGGGTGGACAATACATTTGAGCCTCCAGAACTGGCGTTTTCGCCAACGTTTGAGGCTAACGTTACCTCAAACGCTGCACACCAAAGCCAGCGACCATGCCCTCTTCAAATGATCATAACTTGAGTTGTAGATGTCCAATTGAAGTGATTCCAAGTGGGTTAGAAAGCTGCCATTCAGAGCTTTCCAACCATATATCATAGTCTATATTGGGCATAAAATTGGCAACATGACAAGAGGACAAAGTTGGCGCCATAAATGTGCATAAGGGAGGCCAACGTTAGGGTCAAAGTTAGACCCCTAACGTTGGCACCAACGTTCATACCAGCAAGTTTTGTGGGCTGCTATGAAAAGTTGGAGCCAAAGTTAGACCCCTAACTTTAGCTCCAACTTTTGGTCCAACTTTTGCAAACTCAACCCGGTTCAATTCGGTTCCTCTTCAAACTCCAAGAGCAATCAACCAAGGCCTTTATCAACCCAACTCCATCAAGAGTAAGGGCCCAAATGATCATCACTCAAAGGCACAAGAAATAGATAAAATAGGAATTTCATTTAATTGTAATTTGTTTTTAATTTTATTTTCATTTCATTTTGTAAAGCCTATATAAGGCATCATTTTCATATTTGTGAGGAGGCTGGCTCCACTAGGGAGCATTAGGATTTGAGAGCTCTCTCTTAGTTTTCAATTTCGTTTTGAATCTTGGGTTGAGAATTGAAGAAATTCTGTTTCAATCTCACCTTGAGAATTTTCTTGTTTACTTTCTCTGCACAATTGAATTTCCATTCCTGTTTACTACTTCACCTTCTCTTGGCTTCTGCAATTTACTTTTCTTTAATTTCTCTTGCAATTGTTCTTGTTGGATCTAGGAAGGCATTGAGATCTAGACTTGGTTATCTAGTCTCTTGGGTCCTGAGATCTTAATTCCAATTTTACATTCTCTGTTTATTGCTTTTCATGTTTATTTACATTTCTGTTTTGGTTTCGAATCAATCAAATCCATCTTTTACTTCTCTGCTTGTTGCAATTTAACTTTTCCTTGTTTAATTTCTGCAAATCCAATTCCCAATTCCCTTTACATTTGATGCAATTTATATTTCTTGTCATTTAAGATTCTTGCAATTTACATTTCTTGCTCTTTAAGTTACTTGCCAATTTACATTCTGCAACTTTAAATTCATTGTCATTTACTTTCTGTTGGTTACAATTTCACACAATTCACATCAATGTTAGCTTGACTAAACTAATCACCCACTAAAGTTGCTTGATCCATCAATCCCTGTGGGATCGACCTCACTCCCGTGAGTTATTATTACTTGATGCGACCCGGTGCACTTGCCGGTTAGATTTGTGTGTTTTGGGAGAAAATTATTTTTCCTCCAAAATACTCATCATGTATCTCTTGGGTTTCTAATCTAAGATTAGAACCTTCGTGGTATAGGCTAGAATTATTGGCGGCCATTCCTGAGATCTGGAACATCTAAACCTTGTCTATGGTATTCTGAGTAGGATCTGGGAAGGGATGACTGTGACGAGCTTCAAACTCGTGAGTGTTGGGCGTGTGACAGACGCAAAAGGATCAATGGATCCTATTCCAACATGATCGAGAACCGACAGATGATTAGTGGTGCGGTAACAGCGTGCGTAGAACATTTTCACTGAGAGGACGGGAAGTAGCCATTGACAACGGTGATGCCCAACATAAAGCTTGCCATGGAAAAGAGTATGAATGATTGGAAGAAGGCAATAGGAAAGTAGAGGTTCAGGAGGAACAAAGCATCTTCATACGCTTATCTGAAATTCCTACTAATGAATTACATAAGTATCTCTATCTCTATCTTTATTTTATGTTTTATTTATCTTTAATTATCAATCCTCCATAACCATTTGAATCTGCCTGACTTAGATTTACAAGATGACCATAGCTTGCTTCAAGCCGACAGTCTCCGTGGGATCGATCCTTACTCACGTAAGGTATTACTTGGACAACCCAGTGCACTTGCTGGTTAGTTGTGTGGAATTGTGATAAAGTATGATTCACGTTTAAAAGCTCCAAGTCTTTGGCGCCATTGTTGATGATCACAATTTCGTGCACCAACAACCCTACAAAAATCTCATTCTATGCAGACGCACACACCTGTGCGTACGCACAGGCAGGTAAAGGTTACTATTTGCAGCGTTAGCACAGCTTGTGCGTGCGCACATCAATGAAGAATTACAACATGTGCAGACGCACAGCCCTGTGCGCACACACAAGTCGGAAAGGGTCATCTGTTGGGAGCGCTAGCACACCCTGTGCAAGTGAACAGACCTTACAAGTTTTTATATCTGTGCGTACGCACACTGACGGAGAGAATTCATGCATGATTTGGAATCAATCAAAGACAAGCACGATTCGTTGGTAGCATAGTCCAAACCAACAATCAATTCTCAAGATCAAATTTTAAATCCAATACAAAATAACCGAGAGTAATTAAATCTCAGGTCGTATTCCCTAGGTGTTGCAATGAAATGTACAATTATTGGCTATGAGAGAGAGCATGGGGATTGGATGATAGCAATTGGCAAGAAATGCAAAATGCAAGAAAGCAAATAAACATGCAAGGAATGTAAATGGCAATTCTTGGCAAGAATTGGGGAATTTAGGATTCCTATCCTAGTTGTGGACCACAAACATGGCAATTGTGTAGAATCAATCCAAATTAGTCAATCCTCCTTGCGAATTGGTCAAAAGAGCATAATTGGTCTCAATTTATAAGTCCTAGTCAACTCACTAATTACTTAGTGAAAGACTAGCGTCAATGGAAACCAAACCAATTAACTATTCTCACACTATGCGAAATGGACATCCACAACTCAATTCCACCGAAACACCCAATTTCTCAACCAAGAGTGTGAAAACTAAACATGTAAGAAATTAAACATCAAAGCAATAAAAGTCCAAGAAATTAAATGCAAGGAAAGGAAACTTCAAATGCAAGAAAACATCTTGGAAAGTAATTGAGAGCTAAGGCTACCTATCCTAGCCATTGACCACAAACACATGATGATTATGAAGAGTTAATCCTACTTAGTCAACCTTACATTGAAGATAAGTCAAATAATCATAGTAAATTTCAATCCCTAAGTCCTATGTCAACACTAAGGGGTCACATAGAGTCAAGGGAGACCAAATCAACTAACTACTCTAATGTATCAAACAAGAATAGACATCAATGACTCAAGGATCACCAAAGTCAACAATTCCAAACCAAGAGTTAAGAAAAACTAAGTGAAAACTAAGCCAAGCATTTTATCAAACACTTGGTGTGCATGAAAATAAAATAATATTAAATTGTATTAAAAATAAAATCTAAAATACCAAAAGCAAGAAAATGACAATGACAACTAAAGAAAGCAATAAATGACATGGAAACATAAATATGCATTAATTAGAATTAAAATAACAAAAGTGTTCATAACATGAAAATTGACATAAAAGAGAAAATAACAAAGGAGATGAAGAAGATAAAGACAATAAAGCATAGAAACATAAATGAACTACACTAAAGCAAGAATTAAAGTGCTGAAATTAAAAGGAACCTAAGCTAAAAAACCCTAATTCTAGAGAGTGGGGGGAGCTTCTCTCTCTAGAAACTAAGAGAAAATATCATAAAAGCTAAACCTAATTGCCCCCCTTCATTCAGCTTCACTTTGACCTCATATAGCTTCAGAAATGAGTTGGACTGGAGGCCCAAAATTTGCCCCCAGCGATTTACAATTAATGAGCTAATGTAATTCGGGTCACGCGTACGCGTCACTGCGCAAAAATCCATCCACACGTACGCGTGGGTCACGCGTACGCATCGCTCGCAAATCCCTTCTGTGCGTACGCACGGGTGCTGAAACTTCCAAACTTCATTTCTTCATGGTTTCTTCCCTTTTGCATACTCTTTTCCTAACTCCTTCAATGCATACTTGCCTTGGAAACCTAAAATCACTCAATAAATACATCAAGGCACCAAATGGGATTAAAGTGAATTAAAATTGACTAAATTAAGCATAAAAGAACATGTTTTCACTTTCAAGCACAATTTAGGAAGAAATCTCAAAAGCATGCTATTTAGATGAATAAATGTGGGTTTATGTAATGAAATCTATTCAAATCAAACCAAAATATATCGTAAAATATTGACTCATCAATTCCCGCACACTTAATCCAAGCATGTCCTCATGCTTAAACACAACCAAAGGATACAAATGAAGGGGTAAATGATTTAGTTAATGCAACTACTTATGTGCATGTAACTATACTAAATGCTAGCTATTTATATCTATACTATGATTCCTATTGAGTTTGGTAAAAACAAACAAAAGAATCTCAATCAATCCAAAATAAAGCTTTAGGGCCAAGACAAAGCAAATATAGCAATATGATCAATTTCCAAAAGATTTGATTTGAAATTTTCAAAAATTAAGTTCAACAACTTGCAAGAAGACACAATATAGGCAATGGAAACATAGAATTGAGCAATTGAAACCCTCACTGGATGTGTTTACACTCTAATCACTGAGTGTGTAGGGTTTAATCACTCAATCCTCCTTTAATCATGTTTCTCAAAGATTTGCAAGTCGTCTAACAATCAACTAATATTTGATGCATGGATGCAAATATCATGAGGACTTTTGTGGGTTGTAATGGGGCTTAGGTAAGGGTAGGATTAATATGGTTAAGTGGGTTAATAGATTGGATCTTTGATTAGCTCAAGTATCCCATCTAATCCTATATATCATCCTATGTACATAACAAAACAATCCTAGCTACCCATTTATCCCTTTCTCACATTTACTCATGCACTTCCTTTCAATTCAACCATATATGCATCTCTTATTCTTATTATCATTTTTTTTCTTTTTTTTTTTGTTTTTTATGTTTTTTTGTTTTTTTTTTTTTGGTAAACAAAGTATGTACATCAAAATTTTTCTTTTATCATCAAAGAGAGATGCATATGTTTTTAATAGTTGATGCATGAGTGTTTACCCATTTTACCAAATATTCTCAATGAAAATCCAAACTAACTACCAATGATTTCCCACAAATTCTCTCACACTTGATTAACACACACACTCAAACCCAAGCTAATCAAAGATACAATCAATGGACATAATGGTTTTTCACTTAGGGTGAATGATGTGCTTATAATGAGAACAAAGGGGAATTAAAGGCTCAAAAAGTGGTTCAAAAAGGTAGATGTAAGGATTGGCCATATGGGTTAGTGAGCTATACAAAGATGGCCTCAATCATACTAAATGCAATCCAAAACAACAAATATAGGACATATAGACTAAAGTAAATCTAAGATCACAATTGTAATACCCGGTCTAACCGAAATTAATTAAATAATAAGTTCAATAGGAGCGAATATGGTTGGAAGATTTGGCAATTGGAATTTGATAATTTAAATATGATATTTGGATTCAGTGAATTTTTCAGAGTTGGAAAACATAGTTTTCTGCGTAAAAGCGCGCAGTAGAATTTTGACCGGCAGTACCAGCTAAGATCTGTCTGGTACTACAGCTGAGAAAATTGATTATGAGTAAATAAGTTTAAGAAATGAGGAATTATAATTAGGGGAGGTAGAAATTTTTAAAGTGCGATTTAGAGCGCTAATCTTAAAGGGTTTTGGCCCAAAATTGGGCCAACGGACAAAAATAAGTGAACCGGGCCTAGGTGGGCCCAAGACCCAACATATATAAATATTAGTTATGAGCATTTCAGCTCATTTTACCCTAAAAGGAAGGGTTGGGGCGCTGATTTGGGAAGAGAGAAGAGAAGAGAGAAAACCTAACTCTCTTTGATCTTCAAACCACCATAACTTGAGCTACGGAGCTCCGATTGACGAGCCGTTTGCAGCCACACATCGCTCTTCTCATCCTCTACAATTCTATCTAAGTTTTGTGGTGAGTATTCCATTCATCTCTGCCCAGTTTTTGAAATTCTTCACTGTTACACGTTTTTGGGTAGTTAGTGTTGAAATCTTGTGATTTTGGGTGTTTAGGGATACTCCAACATGGATTCTAAGCGGGTTCTATCCCTACCTCATATGGGCTGAGGTAAGAAGTGCTCAAACCCTTGTGATTTGTCATTTTTATGAGCCCTAGGTTGATGTATGTATGTGATATTGGTTATGTTAGTATATTTGGTGATGTTGGTGCACAATTGGGAGATTGGTATTGCTTGAGGAGCTTTGGTGAGGCTTGGAGCTAAGGTTGGTGAAGACTTCCAAAGAAGAAGCTCAATTAGTTTGGCTACAAGAGGTACGGTTTAAGTTTCATTTAAGTACCGTGTGGTGTGATGAGAATTCCTAAGCTAGATGCCCCTAGGATTAAGTTTGGATTGTGTAAATGGTTGGTGCTAATATGCATAGTTGGTATGTAATGTGAATTAATGATTGGGTTGAGAATTGTGTGGCCTTGTATGCTTGGTGTATTGAAAATTTGATGTATTGGGTAATGAGTATTGATTTGTGGTTTATGCATTTAAATTGTGAAATTGGGCCGGAGGCCGAAAAGAGGTAAGGAAGGTAAGTTGACGTGTGCATTGTATGATGACACAAGTGATTGGATGAATTTTAGATAATGAATATATGAATGATTAGGTTGGTTATTGAATAATAAGGTTTGAGGAGTTGAAGTGTGGAATTTGGTAATTTTGGGTGAAATTATGTAGATGAGGTATGTTTGGTTTTGGTTGAGATATATTATGTGGTCATATATGTGATTATGATTATTGATGCCTTGATGGCATGATGATGCATGAGAGATATGTATGTTGTGATATATGCTTGAGGAATGATTAAGGTTGATTTGTGGGTGAAACCACGTGATAGTGAGTATGATATTGATTATACATAATGATGGTTGATTGGAAATAGTATTGTTGGAAATTGGGATGAGGAAGGATGTATGACATGCTAATGTGTTTGTAATTTAGCCATTTGTTTGAAATGGGTAAAAATGGTTATATGGCAGTTTTGTAAATTGTGGTAAGGTGTTAATGTATGAGTTGAGGAGGCTTGATGTTGATTTTGGTATATTTTGATTGATTTCAAAAAAGGAAGAAATTGGCATGTTTTGGTTGATTTTGAAAAGAGTTGAAAATGGCTTGTTTTGAAAATGGCACTTTGTGGTTTTGTGTGAAAACATGGTTTTTGGGTATGCTTTGACGGGACATAACTTGGACTACGGATTTTCGTTTTGTACCAAACTTGTTTAGAAGTGAAATTGGATCCGGGATGTCCATGTCGTTCAAAGAACGGGCGAAAAACGATTTAAAATGAGAAAGTTATGTCCGTTGGGAGATGGGGGGTTGAATCTGTGAATTCTGCAGCTTTTAACTTAGAAAATTTTTAGCAGAATGACCCTCCACGTGTAGGCGTACTTGGCGCGTACGTGTCGTTCTTCAAGAAGGCACCATCCACGCGTGCGCGTGGTGTGCGCGGGCGTGTCAATGCGCTGCACCAAATGCCCAGCCATTTTCCCGAGAGTTGTGCCAGAGTTGTGCCAGTTTTGTGCCTGGGGCGCAAGTGCACCCACGCGTACGTGTGGCCGACGCATACGCGCCGTTTGGCTATTTTTCAATCCGCGCGTCCGCGCGTATGACGCTTGCGCGTCGATGAGTTTTGTGGCCATCCATGCGTGCGCGTGGAGTACGCGTACGCGTGGCCCTGTTTTCATGCCAAAGTTGATTTTTGACTTTTAAAAGCCAAATCTCATGCTTCTAAGCCTCCGATCTCACTCCTAATGTATTAAATCATTATGATATGCCTAGCAATAAGAAAAGAGCTAGGGGATGTGGTAACTTGCGAGTGAAGCAAGGGGAAAAGTTATGATCAATGATGATCAAAGATGATTATATGAGATATGGAGGATGACGGTGGAAGTACCGTGTATGCCATGAGCCGAAGGGCTATATTTATTGATAAATGGCTGGTTCTTGATTGAACCATGAGTCGGATGGCTGAGTTATTGCCGTGTTATGGCAAATCCATTATTGGTTATGGCTGAGTATAAAAGCATATATGATTAATGAATGAATGTGTTAAATGGATAATAATGGAAAATGTTGAAATGTGATGTGTGACCCCGGGTAGTAGGCAGTGGTGTTGTCCACTTGCTCCGGGTATGAGACGGGAAAGGATGTTTATGATAAATGAGTTTAATTATGGAGTTTTGAATAAATGTGTATTTGTGATACCTGGGTAGTAGTAAGGGTGGTGGTTCATCCCGCTTGCTCCAGGTTAATGTTTGAGATTTGACAACAATGATGATTGCTTTTAAACTGAACGAATATATGTTTTGAGATCCTGGGCAGTAGCAAGGGTTGTGGTTCGTCCCACTTGCTCCAGGTCAGAGATTGTGACGCCTGGGTAGTAGCGGCAGTAGTGGTGAATCCACTCGCTCCAGGTTGAGCTTTTAAACACCCGCCTGTGTAGTAGCCGCAGTAGTGGTTATTTCACTGGCTCTGGGTTGAGCGGGCAGTAGCAAGGGGGTTGTAGCTCAAACCTACTTGCTCCGCAAGGGGTGTTTCTGTCCAATGGTTAGCTACCAGGACATGTCGGGTTGGCTATATAACCGACAGATGATATCATCAGCCATAGGGCAGGCATTCATCATTTGCATATGTTTGAATTGTTTGGGTTTGCCTATTTGTTTTGGATTTCTACATCACATATGCTATGTTACCTGATTATGTGCTACTTGTTCTACTTGTACCTTATTTGTGTATTACTTGCCTGTATTGCTTGTGTTTGTACAACTGGGAGGCCCTCATGCTGGTGTCGGTGGATGTTGAGGGCTGTTCTTGTTGAGATGAATCGATGATGCGATTGCATGATGATGATCATTGAATGAGATAATTTGAACTCCCTGGGTAGACGCAGTGATGTGGTTTCACTAGCTCTAGGTGAAGGTATGATGTATTGATATAGAATTGTTGAGGTAGAACAACTGGTGATGGTTTTGCTTATGATTCTGAGTCTGATTCATGGAAGAGTCAGCGAGTTGGGAAACATGTGAAACATGAATTAGATTTAGCACTCCCTTATGACAGTTGCCTATTCATGGATTAGCGAGGACCTAGGATGGATAATTGGTGAAGGAGTTTAGGATGCTTAGTGAGTTTTTATTGCAGTGCATTGTATTTATTTGGCACTTTTACCGTACTGGGAACCCATGGGCCCGGGGTTCTCATTCCGTATATATCTCTTGTTTTTCAGATATAGGTCCAGGTGCTCAGAAGTGAGTTGTGGGTCGTCTAAGAGACGGCGAAGATCTTTATTTTCTCTACTTTGTGTTTTGCTTAGAATCTCTCCACCTTTGTTTTGAAAAGATTATATTATGTATTGAACTCTTTTGAATTTGCCTATAGAGGCTCTCATGTTTCCTTCGGGAGAGATTAGGATATACTGTTGTCAACTACTTTTATACCGTACCCTAGCCGGCCTAAACTTCGCGGGTCGCGACTAGTGGCTATTTACTTATGTTATATGTATCTATCTGTTATCTACCTTTTAATCTCCTCTACGCCTTGTCCGTATATCGCTTTCGGCTTCACGGTTTATCTTTTGTTGTCGAAACGTGAGTGATACGTCTTCGCGATTTTATTTCTACTCTTTTCAGGCTTCTCGATTAATACTCCTTTTGAAATTACCTACTTTTATATATTAAAAATCCACCTGAGAGTCGTACCACCGTAATATCATTGACTTATGACTCGAGCATAAGGATTTGAATATTAGGGTGTTACAACAATCATAAAAGGAGTTTATAACATACAATAACAAAATTTGTGATTGAAAATATGCAACCACACAATTTAAGCTCAAATCTCACTTGGTATTTGTTCAAGCTCTTTTCTATGTTCCGTAAAAAGATACTTCAAGCAAGTTAAAAAATAATTTCAAATCTCATCAATGGAGTGCCCAAAAAGAGATTTCTTGAAAATTTTTTGTTGTTTTACCAAAATTATTCAATCTAACATGCAACATGCAAGTATTTACTATCATATAACTATAAGCATTAAGGAGATATATACAAACAAATCAAACCAAACAAAATACAAACAAGAAAAAAGATTGCAAAAATTGAAGAAATATGAACAAAAAGGAATGTTGCAAAGTGTCTAAGAAAAGAAATTTTACCCCCTTGAAATTAGCGATCCTCTCCCACACTTAAATAATGCACGGTCCTCCGTGCATGCACATAATTCGAGGGATGAAGGGCTTTGCGGCTCCACCTTCAGCGGGTGGGCTCCGGGGGCTCCGGTTGCTTTGTAGACAAAGAAACAACAATTGAGGAAAGGTAAGATGTGTGTGGTATGATAAAAGGCAATGTGTGTATTCTAAATGCACGCACAATTTAGAACACAAACACATTGATCGGATAAACAATAACCACAAAAGCAGAAGAAATAGCATGTTCCTCAATTAAAAGGCCTAGGGTGCAAGTAAGGAAAAACCAAAACTTAAAGCACAAGTAACCCTAAGGAACCTTAAAAGTGAATTGAGTGTTTGAGATATTGGATATTGAAATTGTGCAAGTGAAAGCGCAAAGTTAATAGAAAATGGCACAATTAACAATAACCAATTCAATGATGAAAAGAGACTACTTATTCACCCTTAGGAATAACGAAATAATCACATGCATAAGGTGCTTGTTACAAAAAGTGACAAATCTTGATAAGAATCAAGTCAAGTCGACTCAAAAAAAAAATGCAAAGCATTAACAAGGAACAAATACCTTGTTATGTGATTATATTCACTAAAAACCATGATGAATAAATAGTTCAACTCAATTCACTAAATTCATTATGCACTTATAAAAATTTCACCTCATACACAACATGTAAATGTGCAAATCCAATTAGGTGTGTATAAGTGCATTGATGAAATTCAATCAAGAAGAAACCCAATTAACATAAACCAAACACTTGCCACTTATTAAATCGACAAACAACTAAACAAAAGCTAATATAATTACTAAAATAGAAATGAAATGCAAACAAAATAAAGTGGAGCAAGTAGAGAAGAGTGCTAAGGCAAGAGAAGAGAAGGGTGGAAGGAAGAAGAGAAGAAGAAGTAGAGAGAAGAGAAGAAAAGAAGTGTAGTGGTGAGAAAACAGGGGCGTGCGGACGCACAAAGGGGTGTGCAGCCGCACAAGGGGTCACGCGTACGTGTCAGGGACGCGTGCGCGTGGGATGACGAAAAATGAAGGGCGACGCGTACGCGTGAAGGGACGTGCGCGCGTGGGAGAGGGAAAAAGCAAGGTGACGTGTGCGCGTGGGTAACGCGTACGCGTCGTTGAGAAAAATAAAAATTGTTGTGCGTTCACACTATGCGTGCTAACGCCGTGACCAGAGGCCATTTTTTGAGGTGTGCATGGGCACAGCCCGTGCCCACGCAAAGAAAGCCAAATTTTTTTTTTCTTGAAGCATCACGATTGCCAGCTGTCACGCCATGCGTGCGTACGCACACAGGACCGTGCGGACGCACAAGTGGCAAATGAACGGGGATGCGGCCACACAAGGTGTGCTAACGCTCCCAACAGAGGCCGCATTGATGGTATGCGTGCACAGAACATGAAAATTGGGGTTGTGTGCGTACGCACAGGTGCGTGCGCACGCACATGCTCTGTTTTTCTCAAAAATTTTTAGTGCTCTAAGGCACTGATAAACCCATATTTTATGACATATATTGTGCTCAATTCAAGAGATTTATTCAATCCTTCACCCACTTATTCATTGATATTGCATGGTTTTACTTTTCCTTCCTTATTATGTGATATATGTGAAATACATGTTTCCTATGCTTTGAAATTATTTATTTTAATTACCTTTTATTACCATTCGATGCCGTGATTTGTGTGTTGAGTAGTTTCAGATCTTCTAAGGCAGGAATGACTTAAAGGATGGAAAGGAAACATACAATAATGGAAGGAAAGCACAAAATGGAGTTTTTGAAGAAACTGGCAGCGACGCAAATGCATGGACGACGCGGCCACATGCCTAGCGCGAAAAGATAGCGACGCGAATGCATGACTGACGCGGACGCGCGCCATGGGCAGAACACATATGACGCAGACGCATGACCGAAGCAAACGCGTGATAAGGAAAACTGAAAGAGAACTGAAGATTGATGGTTTAGAAGTTATAGTAAACTCTCGTTGCAAGTATAGTTACTAAACCAAGCAATCAACCTTTCTTACAAACATTTTGGTTGTCACAAGTAACAAACCCCTTAATAAATTGATAACCGAAGTATTTAACCTCGGGTCGTCTTCTCAAGGAACTGCAGGGAAGTATGTTCTTATTATTGGTTATGAAGATTGTAAATCGGGGTTTTGAAGATGAGGAACAAGTAATTTAAATTGTAATTAAAATAAGTAAAAGATTGTAAAGTAAATAAATAACTTTAAAACGCACTTTTGGCAAGGTATGAGAAATTAGAAGTCCTATCCTAGTTATCCTTATCAATGATGATGAAGATTGAACCTTAATTCCACTTAGTTAACCTTTACTAGAGCAAGGGAAGGTCAAGTGACTAATTAAGTTGATCTTCAATTCCTAGTTAATTCCTAGAGAAAGATTGGGATTATTGAAGTTCAATTCAATTAGCAAAGATAACGATTATCAATCACGTTGAGTTTGATTACTCCTGAGTTACTGATTTCTTAACCAAGACCACACTACAAGAAAACATGTCTATTGCCACGCTTTTAAAGCGTGGCGAAAAGCTGAAAAAAGCGTGGCGATAGCTTTTCGCCACGCTTTTTGAGCTACCGCCACGCTTTTGAAAGGGTGACTATCAAAGGGTGGCAGTTGCTCTATCGCCACACTTTTTGTAGCCTATTGCCACGCTTTTTGTTTGCCACGCTTTTTTACAAACGGCCACTTGTAAAAGCGTGGCTGTAGGTGAGAAATACGGCCACGCTTTTAAAGCGTGGCGATAGGTAGAGATATGGCCACGCTTTTGAAGCATGGCGATAGGGAGATATACAGCCACGCTTTAAAAGCGTGGCGAAAGGCTTGTTAAATTAAAAAAAAATTCTTTTTCTTACTTGATCTTAATTACTACACAATATAAATTTTTAATCCTTTTTTATTACCAAACCTATAAATATAGTGTGCAATTTTTATTGCAAGACAATTTTTATTAGTGACATAATTTTTGCTTTAATTATTTTATACATTAATAAACTAATATTCAAATACAAAATAAATTTCGAGTTCAAATTCCAAAACTAAAAACGGTAGAAAAATACAGAAACAATACAACTTAAACACTAAGTCCTTTGTTGTTCTTTCTTCCTCTAGCCCTCTCAAACTTCCTTCCCTTAGATCGTACATAAGGCTTGGTATGGCTGTGAGGAACACTAGGACCAGGACCAAAATGTTTCACAGCTTCCCCGAAATAGCAAAATCAACAAGGGAACAAAAAACATGTTTAAGTTACAAAAGATAAAGTAAGACATAAGACAAGAAGAAGCAAGAGTGTAATACTCCAGAATCCCCAATTAAAATTCTAACAACATGCATGGATTGGCTTCTCTAAAATGATACTCACACCTTCAATCTAAAGGTACTTCAAAGGGGATAAGCAACAGTTTGCCCAATAGTTCCAGGTGCAGCACCACATGCCAGGCGAGTTGTCACACTCAACTCAGAATCTTGCACTAGACCAAATAGATTGGATTTAACTAACCAATCTTTCAAAGACTCATAAACAGCAAAGTTTAGAGCTACAATGGAACCTGGAAAACAGGAAAAATAATTAAAAATAAGAAAGCATTAATTCTAATAACAGCACTACAGCCACTACAGCAGGAGAGGAGGGGGTGGAGAACTTTAGGGAGTTAATTATATCAGTTGCATGAATTGCCCAAGCACAATATTAAGATTTGTCATATTTGCCATTATGATCATGATTGTAATCATCAACTTTGTAAAGAAGTAAAAATGAAAAGATTATTCACAACTCCAATGACTGAAGGAAGCTAACCCTTATATAAAGCACGCGGGCCTTCTTCCCTAAGCACAGTTGTCAAAGCATGGAACATCCCTCTGTACTGGTAAGGGGACTTCTCTGTCTGCAAATATAACAAAAAGCATACTATAAATATTAAGAGTAGTAGAGCACAAAGAACACGAAGAAAACCAATGTTATATCTTCTCTCTATGTGATTTGCAAACCAAGCAATTGGTAAACAGAAAAATGAAGGTAAAGATGTACCTGTACAGTTATCCTGCCTCGAACCATATCCATTGGATAAGTTGCCACCCTTACAAAAGTGTGGCTGTTGATACTTTTCGCCACGCTTTTGAAGCATGGCAATAAAAAAAGTGGCCAAATCTCTAATCTATCGCCACCCTCATAAAAGCGTGGCCATTGACCACTTTTGGCCACACTTTTGAAGCGTGGCAAGAAAAAAGTGTGGCCATAGGCCTTTTTTCTTGTAGTGCCAAAAGGGAAAAAGTAAATCTACTGGAATAAAAATGTCTTCAGATTGGAAGCAACAGTAACATAAATAAAAGAGAGCAATAATAAACTGAAATACCTCAAATAACATTAATTCAAAGAGTAATCTGTAACATGGAAGAATTCATAAACTAAATTGAGAAGATAAATAAAAAGGAATGTTTAACCTGATAAAAAGAGATAATCCTGAAAGCAAAAGAAATCCTGATTCTAAATCCTAAAAGAAAGAGGAGAGAACCTCTCCCTCAAAACTACATCTAATTCATGAATACTAACTAATTGGAGACTCTCTTCTGAATGGATGCATTCTCCCACTTCATAACCTCTGATCTGTGCCTTTTGGACTTGGATTTGGGCCAAAAAGGGCTTCAGAAATCGCTGGGAGCATTTTCTGTAATTTCTGGTGCGTGGCCTCTGTCACGCGTCCGCATGGGTCACGCGGTCGCGTCATTTGGAGTTTTCCTTATCACGCGGTCGCTTCAGTCATGCGTCCGCATCATATGCGTTTCGCTTGAGGCGCACGATCGCGTCAATCACACGGTCGCGTCACTACCATTTCGCGCTGCCATGCGGCCGCGTCGCTCATGCGATCGCGTCACTGCCAGTTTCTTCAAAAACTCCATTTTATGCTTTCCTTCCAATTTTGTATGTTTCCTTTCCATCCTTTAAGTCATTCCTGCCTTAGAAGATCTGAAACTACTCAACACACGAATCACGACATCGAATGGAAGTAAAGGGTAATTAAAATAATTACTTTTAAAGCATAGGAAACATGTTTTTCACATTCATCACAAAATAAGGAAGGGAAAGTAAAACCATGCAATTAACATGAATAAGTGAATGAAGGATTGAATAAATCACTTAAATTAGGCACAAAATATATCATAAAATATGGGTTTATCAAAAACTTCAGAAGACGCGACCGCGTGACACACGCGGACGCCACGCACCAGAAATTACAGAAAACGCTCCCAGCAATTTCTAAAGCCCTTTTTGGCCCAGATCCAAGTCCAGAAGGCACATATTAGAGGTTATGAAGTGGGGGAATGCATCCAATAAAAGGGAGATCTCCAATTATTCACTTTTCATAATTTTAGATGTAGTTTTTAGAGAGAGATGTTCTCTCCTCTCTCTTAGGTTTTAGGATTAGGATTTCTTGTTATTTCAATTTGGTATTCCGACTCTTTATCAGGTTCAATATTCTTTTTACTTTATATTTCTCTTTTACTTCCAGATATTTTAATGCTTTCCTTTAATTACTTTTGTTGCCAATTTGGCTTATGAACCATTCATGTTTAGATTTGATTTTCTATTTAATATAATTTTAGGTATTTCAGTTTATGATTGTTTTATTCTATTTATGAATGCTCTTAATTTAATTTAGATATTTTCTTCCTTTTGGCTTTGGTTAAGTAATTGGTAACACTTGAGTTGTCAAACTTAGCAGTGGTCGAAATTGGCAGATTCCTAATTGATCTAGATCACTCTAAAGCTAGTCTTCCCACAGGGATTGACTAGGACTTGAGGATCAAGCTAATTAGTGCACTTGACTTAACTAAGTGGGATTAAAATCTAATTCTCATCACACCTGATAAGGATAACTAGGATAGAAATTCCAAATTCTTATACCTTGCCAAGAGATTTTATTATTATTAATTTATTTTATTTGTCATTTAAATTACTTGTTCCTTACTTTCAAAACCCCAATTTACAAAAATTATAACCAATAATAAGAACATACCTCCCTGCAATTCCTTGAGAAGACGACCCGAGGTTTAAATACTTCGGTTATCAATTTATTTAGGGGTTTGTTACTTGTGACAACCAAAACGTTTGTAAGAAAGGATTTTTGTTGGTTTAGAAGCTATACCTGCAACGAGGCTTTATCTGCGAATTTCTAGACCACGCAAAAGTTCTCTCTTCAAAATGGAACCGTTGCCGGGGAACTGCAAATGTGTGCCTTATTATTGGTTATTGTTAATATTTTTCTTTTACTTGTTTATTTGTTTTTGTTTTCTCCTTTTATTTCCATTAGCTACTATGAATTCTCACCCCTCTCGATTTGAGTTTGGTTCTAATATTGTTGAAGGGAACGGAAGTTATAGCAGGAACATGCATCAAGGTCAGAGAAATCAAAGATGGATGGAGCCAAGAGGATTTGATCAACCCTTTAGGCAACAACACCCTCCACAGTATCACAGACGAGGACCGCTTTACAATGCATACCAAGCTAATAGATATGGTGGACAACCTTGTAACTACCAACAAGCCCCACCCTATGCCTATAGACCATCCTCTCAACATAACCTTGAACCACCACACTCACAAGCTCCTTTTCACCATTCACCACCATATGATCCTTATTTACCCCAATTCCAATCCAATTACTCCCAAACACCACCACTTCCCTAAGTACCATGTCCAAATCCATCACCTTGAGAATCATAGGTTTGCTTCAAGGAAACAGTAGATCAACTTCATACAACCCTTCATCAGCTGGAGCAAGCAATACATCAATTGTCTTCCAGACGTTTAGACACTCAAGGAACTCCAATAGCTTTATGCGGAGAATCTAATGACGAACGTAGCATGAAGGAGACACTAGAAACCCATAGGGCAGTAATGAGCATAACTTTGTTTTGGAACAATTAGAGGAAGCTCAAATTACCCAAGAAGAAGAAGTAATGATTGAAGATTTAGGAGATGTTGAACCTCTATGGGAATCCAGAGTTGTGAAGAATTCCGTCAAGGACGTTACAATTGATGCTAAGGAGGATAGTGCACAAACCCCAAAGCAGGTATTTTATGAAGAACTAGACGGAATGACCCAAGACGCAAATTTCCTTGATGATGATAGTCTCAAGTCAAGTTCTCCTAGTAATAAACTTGCATCCGCAAGTGAATTCTCTAAGATTGAAGAACCTTATCCAAGTGAATACGAAGATGATGTCGAGGTAGATTTTTCTCAACCTCCAACTTATGACTTGAGTAATGCGGAAGATGTCGAAGACTTTAATCAAGACGTGGTTGCATTTGAAGAATTTTGCAAAGAAGTTGAGGAATTCGCAGAAGATTACAAGGGAGTAGAACTTACAGAACCACTGGAAACACCTACCCCAAGGCCATTACCACCCAATACAAGCTTCAAGTGGGTACAATCCTTAACCTTTAACTTTACTTTTCCACTTGAATATGGTTTGCTTGAAACAGATGGCCAGCTTAGAGCTCTCTGCGGCTTTAAGAGTAAGAGGAAAATGGCTCGTACTCAGAGCTAGTGCACAGGGTTCAATAAGGTTCCACGCTTTAATTTGAAGTGCACGAATTGGTATCATGTTCAATCGAATGGATCTCGGAAAACGTTTGGTCATCTTGGTGAGAATCTAATTTCTAAACCGTTCGGATGGAAAAATATAGATCAAGACGAAGGTAGATTTAAAAGCAAAGTTTGGGATCCTGGAAAATATTCTGATATTCGTCACCCCGGGAGCCTGAAAACCTGTTTGAAGCTACTCAAGGGCTTCACATGCCTAGTTTGGGACCTCGGAGGCTGTTGGCATTCCAAACATTGGTGGAGATTTCTGGATGAATTTAAGCATAAGCCGCCATAACAGGAAGCTCATCCAATGTCCCACTTAAGGACTTTAACTAAAAGTGCTAGGTGGGAGACAACCCACCATGGTATGCTCGTTCTTTTTCAATTTTTATTTCGTACTATTTGATTTTATGTTATATTATTTTTATTGAACCTGGATGTTATTCATAGAATTTGAATTAGCATTGCATATTGCATAGTTGCATAAAAAAAAAGGCGTGCGACGCGATTGCATTGCTAAAACGTTCGCGTCAGTTGCGAAAACACCCCCACGCATCTGCGTCATTCACGCGGCCGTGTGATGTGGAAATCGGCGTAAAAATCCAACGCCCAGAAATCTGGGCTAGAATCGTGCGGCTGTTGTGCGTTTAGCACAAAACGGCCCACGCGTTCGCGTCCCTAATGTGAACGCGTCACTTGCTAAACGCCCATCACACGCGAAAGCGTGAGCGACGCGTTTGCGTCGCGTGGATTGCACAACACCCCAAAAGAGACAGAGAGTTGCGCTGAAACGATGCTGGAATTGTGCGTTTAGCACAATTTCCAGCGACACGGTCGCATGCCTCATGCGACCGGGTCATTCACCCTTTTACTCATTCCATGCGATCGCGTCACTCACGCGATCACGTCAACCCCCAAACACCCTAGCTACGCGACCGCGTGCCCCACACATTCGCGTGGATTCAAATTTACTAACCCCCAGTGACGCGAAACCCTACCCGTCGCGCCCCCTCATTCCCCTTCTTCTTCCTTTCTTCTCTGCAACCTACCCCCCAACCACCACCACTCCCAGCCAACCACCTCCAACCGCCGCACCACCCTCGACCACCAAGCCACGACCGCGACGCCACCCCCTTTTCTTCCTTCCCTCTCTTTCTTCTCTTTCTCTTCTCTTCTTCCCTCCACCACCGCTGCCCCCCCTTCGCGGCCACCACCACCACCGCACCACCACCACCACCCTTACCCCCATTCTTCTTCCACAAACCCCCCTCCACCAGTCACCTTACCCGAATTCCCCCCGCCACCACAAACAGCCACCACCACCACCACGCAGCCCTATTCCGCCACCGCACCACCGTGCCCCTCCCAGCACCACCGCAACCACACCCCCGCCATCTCTCAGTTCCCTAGCTTAGTTCATATGCCTACCAGGTTCCGCCGAACGCCACTTTCTTTCATTCATAGTTATCTGCATATTTTTTTCAGTTTATGTTTAAATTTAGAATAGTTAGAGATGTATGTTGTAGTGGATTCTAGGTGTTTAGGTAGCTAGGAAGTGGTTAGTGGATTTAGGCCTGTTTAATTGCGCTGTTCTTGCTACTTGTTTTATCATTTTCGCAATTCTGCTGTTGCTGTGATGTAAGTATTGTTCATATGATGTTCTTACTGTTCATGCTGCTATTGTGACTGCTCTTTCATATTCATATTATTTATGTCTATTTATGGCTTTATTTTAATTTATATGAACTATTCTGCTTGCTGTTTATTTTCTGGGAACGCCCAATTTTAGCAGGAATGCTGCCCAATTTTCTATAAATCGTTTTGATTCTCATTCATGTATTGGTTTTGGCATTTTCAATTTTGCATTCCTTAGCTCTTCCTAAACCAATTCATGAATGCACGGGCCAGCATTCTTATTTCTCTGTTTTCTCGATTAATAAATCACATTATTGATGATTAGATTTCACTTTTGTTGCTTTTTCTATATCAATATGAATCATCAACAACTTGATTTCCTTGCTTGAATATGAGTTGTCTGTTGCTTAAAATTGTGAAATTCTTGTTACTTAGAAACCAATCATCATGCCACTTACACTGACTTTCTTTTTACTAACTCAGTGATTTTCGCTTTCTAACCTCTTTTTCAAGTTTCACCACTTTTAACTTTCTAACTTCCCCTCTGCTTTTTGACTAACTCTTTCAATTTTTAACTCATGGCATGATTATTATTGCTCCTAATTAACAAGTATTCTCCTTATAATACATTTTGGATTGTAATCTCTCATCTCAGCTTTTTAACTCCGAAACAATCCAAACTGCACAATTATTCAACTCATTTCATAATTCTACTACTCCTTTGCCACTTTGTGCTTATCTTATTATTTGCCTACTTGTTTTCCTGCTTTTATCATATCCTAGATTTTTGTTTTTCAAAATGTCTGACCCTTAAAGAAAGGGAAAAGGAAAGGCAACAACTGGAAAACGGAAAAGAGGTGAATCCTCTATGTCTCTCCTGGAGCTTATGCATGATGACTCCTGGCGGAAAAAGTACTTTACCCCGCAGGAGAAGGCTGACCAGCTCCTCCCTGCCAATGATCCAATTAAGTTTGCAAACCGATACTGTGAGCTGAAGTATCCAATGTTTGCTACCTCCAAAAATCTGTACCTGGAGAGGACTTTGAGAATTCCAGAAGAACTACAGTAGTACACCTCCGATTAGATCAAACAAAGAGGCTGGTTCTTCTTGGAGAGAAATTTGACTGAGGTCAATGCTTCCTGGGTAAGAGAGTTTTACTGCAATTATTTCAAGACTTCCTTAGATGCAGTGAATCTCAGAGGGAAACAGATACTGGTCACTGAAGAGGACATTGAGGATATTCTGCACCTTCAGCCTAAGTCAGATCAGCCTGACGGTTACCAAAAGGCTGAAGAGGACATGCACTTTCTGAGATTTGACTAGGATGCTGTCAAGGAGAGGATAGCCCTTGACCCTACTGTCCCATGGGTCATGGGTAAGAACACCACCATGCCTAAAGGAATCAAGCGGATATACTTGAATGATGAGGCTCGGCTCTGGCACCAGATCCTAAGTAACTTTATTATGCCGAGTACTCATGAGACAGAGCTGCCTGCTGCTATGATCACCCTCCTCTGGTGTGTGATGGAGGGTAAGGACCTGTATCTGCCTCGTTTCATCCGGCACTATATGGCCAGGGTCCATGTCAGAGGCACCCTCCCTTTCCCTTACCTGGTCACCCAACTAGGCCGTCGAGCTGACGTGCCTTGGGAGGATGCTGATGAGAAGCCACATGCTGCAGACTGCAAGAAGATCATTCCTCACAGCAGGAACTTTCTGGCTTTAGAATACAGACCTCCATTCCTTACTTCTTCTGATGAGACAGCCACACCTTCAGCTGCCCCCTCTTCTTCTACTGCTGCACCTACCCCACCCACTGCACCTCCAGCTGCTCCTGAGCCTATTTACCATTTGGTGCATCGACTCTTCGCCTGCTTGAATCGTATGGAGCGTCGCAACAAGCGACCCGTCAAGTTGATGATCCGTTCCGGCGGAGACATCCCCTCCGAGCCTGACACCCCTTCTGATACATCTGAGGTGGAGGAGGACGATCACGAGGAAGAGACACCCACCCAGGCTGCACAGATAGGACCGGAGCAGGCTGTACCACAGCAGGAGGAGCCACACCAGATACAGACCGCAGATCCAGAGATTCCTATTCAGTCAGAGCCTCCATTGCAGCAGACAGATCCTCCTACTCTCATCCAGTCTGCAGATCCTCAAGCCACCACCGAGACTCCAGCAGCCCATCCTTCCAGTGATGTCACTCCTTCACACCCGGCTTGAGTGAGCATTGTGGACGATACTTTATTTTAAGTGTGGGGAGGTCGCCACCTCTGACGTATCTTTTTGGTGAACCACTACAGACTCTTTTATTTTATTTTGGTTATTTTTCTGTATTTTTATCTTTACTTTTATTTTTATTTTTATTTTTCAGTACTTATACATTGTTCTTTTCATGTGTTTTTACTTTTATTTCTGCATTTTGCACCTTAGTTCATATTCTAGCCATTTAGTTTAGTTGCAATTCTAGCTTATTAGTTATAGAATATGTGGATTAATTAGTATAGTTTACCCTTTTAGCATATGATAGTTTGGGTTAATTTGAAAATAAAAAGGAAGTAAACTAGAGACTTTAACATAATCAAAAACAATCCACATACCTTGTATATAGAACATAACATGTTAGTTAGTTAACAACATTTCATCAAGGAGGAACACTAAAACTTTAAAGCCACCCAAAACAAATAAATTTTTTACATTGAGAATAATGAGAACTTTTAATTTCTACTTGCATGACATGTATAACTGATATATGATGTTTGAGCTAGAGAACATACAGCCTGTGAGTTTTGAGCTTAATTATATGGTTACATTCAAACCATAAATTTTATTCCTGTGTGTTTCGTCCTTCTTTTTTATTCTGATGTTCTTTGCTTTGTTTTAATCTATATGTCCAATATAGAATATAGATACATACTAAGAGATGATTGAGGCCATTGTTTGAAATATTTGCTCACTTATCCCAAATTAGCCTACCTTTTACATCACCCTTGTTAGCCCCTGACGTTAGGATTTTTACCAGTAAAGAGATTCATAGAAACAGTTGCGTTGTAGATATAGTATCTAAACCGACAAAAATCCCTTCGTACAAAGGTTTTGGGTGTCACAAGTAACAAACTCCTTTAAAAATTGTTAACCGAGTATTCAAACCTCGGGTCGTCTTCTCAAGGAACTGCGAGGAAGTATGTTCTTATTATTGGCTATAAAGGTTGTAATCGGGGTTTAGAAGATGAGAACCAAGTAATTTGAATGACAAGTAAAGCAAATGGCAATTAAAATAAATAAATACTGTAAAGCATACTTTTGGCAAGGTAAGAGAAGTTGGAGGTCCAACGTAGTTATCTCTCTCTACTAGAATGAAAGTTGAATCTAAACTCCACTTGGTCAACCTTTACTAGGGTAAAGGAAAGTCAAGGGACTAATTAAATTGACCTTTGAATCCTATTTATTTCCTAAGAAAAGGTTGGGATTACTTAAGTTCAACTCAATTAGCAAGATAACGATTATCAATTATATTGAGATTAATAACTGTTGAGTTACTGAATTCTTAACCAGAACCAAAAGGGGAAAAAGTAAAATTGATAGAATAATAAAAATATCCTTAGATGGGAAGCAATGGTAACTTAAATCAAAGAGAACAATTATAAACTGAAAATACCTCAATTATCAATAATTCAAATAACAGTCTGCAACATGGAAGAAATTCATAGATCCAATTATAAAGGTAAATAGCCAATTCAGATACTGAAATAAATAAATAAAGTGAAGGGGAAGTTTAAAACAAAGAAATATAAAACCTGGATTGAGAGTCACTCTTAAAACAAGAAGAAATCCTAAATCCTAAGAGAGAGAGGAGAAGATCTCCCTCTCAACTAAATCTAAATCATTGAAAACTAAAATTATGCGAGCTCCCCCTGAATGGATGCATTCCTCCACTTTATAACCTCTAATCTATGCTTTCTGTGCTTGGATCTGGGCCAAAAAGGGCTTCAGAAATCGCTGGGGGCGTATTCTGTAAATTCTGATACGTGACCTCTGTCACGCGTCCGCGTGAGTCATGCGATCGCGTCATCTGGAGCTTTTCTTTGCCACGCGGTCGCGTCAGTCATGCGACCGCGTCATGTGCGTTCTGCTTAAGGCGCGCGGTTGCGTCAGTCGTGCGGCCGCATTGCTGCTGATTCGTGCTTGGCACGCGATCGCGTGAATACTAGTTTCCTTCAAAGCTCCGTTTTGCTTTCTCCTTCCATTTTTGTATGTTTCCTTTTTCATCCTTTAAGTCATTCTGCCTTAAAAAATCTGAAACTACTCAACACACTAATCACGGCATCGAATGGAAATAAAGGTAATTAAAATAATTAATTTTTAAAGCTTAGGAAACATGTTTTTCACAATATGACATAATAAGGAAGAGAAAGTAAAACCATGCAATTAATGTGAATAAGTAGGTGAAGAGTTGAATAAATCACTCTAATTAAGCACAAAAGAACTCATGAAATATGGGTTTATCAACCTCCCCACACTTAAACACTAGCATGTCCTCATGCTAAATCCAAGGTAAATAATTAAGGTTTAAAGTGATGGAATGTTATGAAATGCAACCTATGCTAAATGCATCTACCTAATGAGTCATGCAATTCTAATTCATCCACTCATATATAAAGCCTACATGTAGTCAAATTATTTCACATTCTCAAGGAGATATATATATATAGCTAACCCTCAAATAATAAAGCATGTTTTTGCAAACGAGATGAGAAAAAAAACTTGCAAGACAATTAGAGATAAATGTTAATGAGCTTTTGAACCCTCACTGGATTTTGTGTTTTCTCTCTAATCACTCAGTGTTTATTGGGTTAATTACTCTATTCTTCTTTTTATTCTTCCTTTCTATAACCTTGTTTTTCGTCTAACCAATCAACAATTATAGAACATAGTCATACCAAAACTCATGAGGTCTTTAATTAAGGTTGTAATGGGGTCAAGGCAAAGGGTAAGGATATATGTATAAGGCTAAGTGAGCTAATAAGTGAATTCTTAATTAGACTAAGATCTCACCTAACATACATACTTAGTAAAACAATGCTTCTTTACCTATTCTCCCTATTTTCTTGCTTTTGATGTCACATGCTCATGTTTCAATTCTTGTTTTTATCCCATGTGCATTGCTTTTTATTTTGCATTGGGGAGTTCTTTTTGTATCCCCTTATTTATATGCTTGAAAACTAACTTTTTTTTTTAATACACATGGTAATTTTAATTAATTTGAATTTTCATGAGCCTGCTTCCCAAAATTTTGAGTTGCTTTATTCTTTTTAATTTTTCTACCTTTAGTATTTATCAACTATGTTCCCAATAAGTTTCCCATATTTTACTCTATTTATAATTTTCTATCTTAAGCTAACTAAGGATTCACTTGGGATTTTCTTTTGTTTTTCTGCTTAAGGCTAGTAATTTGGCTAAAATAGAATAAGGGGTTTTAAAAAGCTCAAAGGGGGCTAACAACGGTGATGTAAAAGGTAGGCTAATTTGGGGTAAGTGAGCTAAGATCAAATGATGGCCTCAATCATTATTTTAAGATGTACCTAAATTCTATAATCGGACATATAGACTAAAACAAAATAAAGAACACCAGAATAAGAAAGAAGGTAGGAACACACAGGAATAAAAATTATGGTTTGAATGTAACCATACAGTTAAGCTCAAAACTCACTGGCTATGTGTTCTCTAGCTGAAAAATCATTTATCACTTATGTATGTCATGCAGGTTTAGTTAAAAATTCTCATTATTCTCTTAAAAAGTAATTTAGGGTAGCCTTTGAAGTTTTAATGTTTCTCCTTGATGAAATGTTGTCAGTTTAACTACATCATGTAATGCTATATATACAAGGTTTTATGGATCTAAATCTATTATGTTCAAGTTCCTAGCTTACTCTTTTTTATATTTGTCAATTTAAACTAAGCTATAACTAAGCTATCTTATGTAAAAAGGGTAAACTATACTAATTGATCCACTAGTAAGTTAGAATTGCAAACTAAACTAAATAACTAAAATGAACTAAATAACTAAAATATGAACAAAAAAATGCAAAATGCAGAAAATAGAGTAAAATACACAAGTAGCAATGTATAAGTACTCAGAAAATAACAACAGAAGAAAAAGAGAAAAATACAGAAAAATATCCAAAATAAAAGAAAAAGTATGTAGTAGTTCACCAAAATAAACGCCAGAGATGGCGACCTCCCCACATTTAAAATGAAGCATCGTCCCCGATGCTCAATCAAGCCGGGTGTGAAAGAGTGTCATCACTGGTAGGGATGGTAGCTGGGGTCTCTGTGGCGGTGGTGGGCTGAGAGTCTGGCTGCTGTAGAGGGGGGACTGACTGGATCGGGATCTCCAGATCTGCAGCCTCAAGCTAATGTGGGGCCTCCTGCTGTGGTGTAGCGTGCTCTGTGCCTGCCTGCTGATGAGTTTTCGCCTGGGAATGAGGCTCCTCCTCGTGCTCATCCTCCTCCTCCTCTGATGGCTCTGATGGTGTGTCAGGCTCGGAGGGGATGTCGGCGTTCTGTCTGATCATCAGCTTCAGATGGGAATAGCGTCGCCTGCTATGGCGCTCCAATCTCTCATACCAGCGCCTGTTACGGCGCTCCATCTGATCAAGCTGGCGGAATAGATGGTGCACGAGGCGATAAACCGGCTCAGAGGCGGGTGGAGGTGCAGTGGTGGCAGCAGGGGCAGCTGGGGCAGCTGTGGATGAAGAGGGTCCAGCAGACGGAAGGGCTGTCTCATCAGTAGCAGTGACAGGTGGTGGTCTGTAGCCCAAAGTAAGGAAGTTCCTGCTGTGAGGGATGATCTTCCTGCAGTCCGCTGCTAGTGATCGCTCATCGGCATCCTCCTAAGGCACATCAGCCTGACGGCCTAGCCGTGTAACCAGATAAGGAAAGGGGATGGTGCCTCGGACGTGGACCCTGGCCATATAATGCCGGATAAAATGAGGCAAGTACAGGTCTTTACCCTCCAGCATACACCAGAGGAGGGTGATCATGGCAGCCAGGATCTCAGTCTCATGAGTACTCGGCATCACATAGTTGCTCAAGATCTGATGCCATAGCCGAGCCTCATCATTCAAGTACACTCTCTTGATCCCTCTAAGCATAGTGGTGTCCTGACCCATCTCCCAAGGAACAGCAGGGTCGAGAGCTATCCGTGCCTTCACAGCATCCCAATCAAACTGCATCTGGCCCATGTCCTCCTCAGCCTGTGCATAACCATCTGGCTGATCGGACTTGGCTGGGAGCTGGAGAATGGTCTCTATGGCCTCCTCAGTGACCAGAATTTGCTTTTCCCTCAGGTTCACTGCATCTAGGGTAGTAAGGTAGTAGTTGCAATAGAATTCCCGTACCCAAGATGCATTGACCTTTGTCAGTGGTCTCTCCAAAAAGAACCAGCCCCTTTGCTTGATTTGCTCAGTGGTGTATTGCTGGAGGGCTTCTGGAATCTTCAAGGTACGTTCCAGGTATAGATTTCTGGAGTTTGCAAAAGTCGGGTACTTCAGCTCATAGTACCGGTTTGCAAATTTTATAGGATCAGTCGAAGGGAGCAGCTGGTCAGCTTTTTCCTGCTGTGTGAAGTTCTTCTCCCGCCATGAGGAATCGTGCATTAGAGCAATGATGGACTGGGAGGAATCTCCTCTCTTGCGCTTGCCAGTAGCCTTGCCTTTGCCTTTGGGAGGCAGACATCCTGAAAAACATAAAACCAGGAAATGGATAAAATAGGAAAGCAAATAGGCAAATTAAACAAAAAAAACTCAAAGCGGTAAGGGAGAAATAGAATAAGGAAAATGAGTAATTGAAATGTGATTGAATTAATGTAAAATGGAAAGAAAAAATATCAATATGCCATAGTGAGAAAGTTAGAGGAAGTGAAAGTGATCAGAAAAGAGATCAGAAGGGTTAGTATGGTAAAAAGAAATTAGTAAATTAAAATTAGTGAGTTGGGAAAGTAAGTGGCATAGAAAAAAAATTCCATATAACAAGGATTCACTGGTAAGAATAGAAGTACTCATAATCGAATAAAGAAAACAGGGTGATGCTGATTCGAATAGAAATAAAGAAATCAGAAATTGGAATCAGTGAATCACAAATGCAGGTTAAAAACCAGGAAATCAAAGAGGATAAGAAAGTGGCCCTAGCATTCATGAAATGGTTTGGGGGAAGCAGAGTAAAACAGAGTTGCCAAACCAAAACAAGAATGAAAACAATTTTCAAAAAAAATTTGGGCAGCATTCCGGCTAAAATTGGATTGTCCCGGAAAATAAACAGCAATCATATCAGTTCATATGAATTAAAAAATCAAGCTGCATGTACATAGATATAAAATAAACATAAAAACCCAATGTAAACAGCAGCAACATACAAGAAAGCAGCATATGAATCATGATTATAGCAGCAACAGATTTGCACATAGGATAAAACAGAAGTAAGAACAGTGCAGGTAAACAGACCTAGATCCACTAACCACAGCCTAAGCTACCTAACAACCTAAAAATCCACTACAACATGCAAGGCTAGCTATCCTAATCATGAACATAAACGGAATAAAAAATACAGAAAAGTGACGAACGGATAAAAAGGATTGCGTGTTGCGGAACCTGGTAAGCGGAAGGGGTGGAACAGGGAAGAAGGTGGCTGCGGCGGCGTCCGGCGCGGTGGTGATGCACGGTGTCGCGGTGGCGGCTGAGGGGGCAGTGGCGGAGGGAGGTATTAGGGTTAGTGAGAGAGGAAGAGGATAGGGGAAGGGAGGGCGGTGGTTGTTGCTGGCTGAAGGGGGTGGGTGGTGGAGAGGGGGGCGTGGCTGGATGGCCGGCTGTGGCTGGGCGGAGCTCGCGGAGGTGGCTGTGGTGGAGAGGGGAGGAGAGAGGAAGAAGGAAGAAGAGATAAGGGGATGGGTGGTACGGCGGCGGCGTCTGGGCGGCGACGGCGTCGGGGTGGTGGTGTGGTGGCTGGCCGGCGGTGGCTGGGGGAAGAAGAATAAAGAAGGAGAAGAGGGTTGGGGGTGAAGGGGGCTGCGCGACTAATAGGGTTCGCGGGGCTGGGGGGTTGACGCGATCGCGTGGGTCGCGCGATCGCATGAGAGGGGGAAAAGAGGGGTGACGCGATCGTGTGGGTCGCGCGATCGCGTCGCTGGAATTCGTGCTAAATGCACGATTCCAGCGCCGTTTCAGCGCAACTCTCTGTCTCCTTTTGGGGTGATATGCAATCCATGCGACGCGATCGCGTCGCTCACGCGCTCGCGTGGGATTGGTATTGGGTAAGTGACGCGATCGCATGGGGCATGCGATCGCGTGGGCCAATTTGTGCGAAACGCACAAGAGCCGCACGATTCCAGCCCAACTTTCTGTTCGTTGGATCCTTACGCTGATATATATATCACACGGCCGCGTGAGTCACGCGGTCGCATGGGTGGTGTTTTTCGCGATATGACGCGATCGCATGAGGCATGCGGTCGCGTCGTGCAATGCTTTATTTTTTTTTAAAACTGAAAATTGCAGGATGCAGTGATTAACATGAATGCTATGCATGATTCCAGGTTAATGTTAAAATAAAAATTAAAAAAAAAAGGGTAAATTGAAAACAATAAATAAGAAATAGATTGAGAAAGAAGCGACCATACCATGGTGGGTTGTCTCCCACCTAGCACTTTTAGTTAAAGTCCTTAAGTTGGACATTGGAAGAGTATCCTATTATGGTGGCTTATGTTTAAATTTGTCCAAAAATTTTCACCAGTGCTTGGATTGCCAATAGCCTCCGGGGTCCCAAACTAGGCATGTAAAGCTTCTGAGCAGCTTCAAACAGATATTCAACCTCCCGGGATGACGAATGTCAGAATATAATCCATGATCCCAAGCTGTGTTTTTACATCTGCCTCCGTTTTGATTTGTAAGTTTCCATTCGGGCGGGTTAAAAAGTATAATCTCACCGTGGTGACCAAACGTTCTCTATGATCTATGCAATTGAGCATGATACCAATCCGTGTACTTCGAGGTGAAGCGTGGAACCTTATTGAACCTGGTGCACCAGCTCTGAGTACGAGCCAATTCCCTCTTACTCTTAAAGCCACAGAGAGCTCTAAGTTGGCCATCTGTTTCAAGAAAACCATATTTAAGTGAATAAGTAAAATTATAAGTTAAGGATTGTACCCACTTGAAGCTTGTATTAGGTGGTAATGGCCTTGGGATAGGTGTTTTTGGTGGTTCTGCAAGTTCCGTTTCCTTGTGCTCTTCTGTGAATTCTTCCACTTCCTTGCAAAGGTCTTCAATTGTATCTGTATCCTGGCCAAAGTCTTCTATGTCTTCCTCATCACTTGAGTCATAGATTGGAGGTTGAGAGAAATCTACCTCCGCATCATCTTCATATTCACTTGGGGAAAATTCTTCGATCTCAGAGAATTCACTTGCGGACGCAAGTTCATCACTAGGAGAACTAGACTTGTGACTATCATCATCAAGGAAATTTGCTTCTTGGATTATTTCGTCTGATTCTTCATAAACGACTTGCCTTAGAGATTGTACGGTATCCTCGTTAGCATCAACTGTAGCATCTTGGACGGAGTTTTCCTTAATTCTGGATTCCCAAGGAAGTTCAGCATCTCCTAGATCTTCAACCAACTCTTCTTCTTGAACAATGACAGCTTCTTCCACTTGTTCTAGTACGAATTCATTCTCTGTCTTGTCCACGGGAGTCTCTAGTATTTCTTTCATGCTACGCTCTTCATCGGGCTGTCCACATGGAGCTGTGGTTGATCCTTGTATATTCGAGCGCCTAGTGGCCCATTGAATTAATGCTTGCTCCAGTTGTTGAATGGTTGTTTGAAATTTAATTACTGTTTCTTTTAGGTGATCCTCTGCTTCGCGATTTTCCAGACTTGGACATGATAAAAAGGAAAGTGGTGATGATTGGGAACGATTGGATTGGTATTGGGTTAAGGAAGGATCATATGATGGCGAATGGTGAAGAGAAGCTTGTGAGTGTGGCGGTTCGAGCTTATGTTGAAAGGATGGTTCATATGCACAGGGTGGGGCTTGTTGGTAGTTACAAGGTTGTCCACCATGTCTTTCAGCTGCGTATGCACGGTAGAATGGTCTTTGTCCAGGATATCTCGGAGGGTGTTGCTGCCAAAAGGGTTGATTAGATCCTCTTGGTTCCATCCATCCTTGATTGGTCTGACCTTGATGCACATTCCTGCTGTAACTTCTATTTCCTTTAACAATATTAGAACCAAACTCAAAGCGAGAGGGGTGAGAGTTCATAGTAGCAAATAAAGATAAAAAGGAAAAACAAAAATAAATAAACAAGCAAAAGAAAAATATTTACAATAACCAATAATAAGGCACACGTTAGCAGTTCCCCGGCAACGGCGCCATTTTGACGTTAGGATTTTTACCAGTAAAGAGATTCATAGAAACAGTTGCGTTGTAGATATAGTCTCTAAACCGACAAAAATCCCTTCGTACAAACGTTTTGGGTGTCACAAGTAACAAACCCCTTTAAAATTTGTTAGCTGAGTATTCAAACCTCGGGTCGTCTTCTCAAGGAACTGCGAGGAAGTATATTCTTATTATTGGCTATAAAGGTTGTAATCGGGGTTTAGAAGATGAGAAGCACGTAATTTAAATGACAAGTAAAGCAAATGGCAATTAAAATAAATAAATACTGTAAAGCAGACTTTTGGCAAGGTAAGAGAAGTTGGAGGTCCAACGTAGTTATCTCTCTCTACTAGAATGAAAGTTGAATCTAAACTCCACTTGGTCAACCTTTACTAGGGTAAAGGAAAGTCAAGGGACTAGTTAAATTGACCTTTGAATCCTATTTATTTCCTAAGAAAAGGTTGGGATTACTTATGTTCAACTCAATTAGCAAGATAACGATTATCAATTATATTGAGATTAATAACTATTGAGTTACTAAATTCTTAACCAGAACCAAAAGGGGAAAAAGTAAAATTGATAGAATAATAAAAATATCCTTAGATGGGAAGCAATGGTAACTTAAATCAAAGAGAATAATCATAAACTGAAAATACCTCAATTATCATTAATTCAAATAACAGTCTGCAACATGGAAGAAATTCATAGATCCAATTATAAAGGTAAATAGCCAATTCAGATACTGAAATAAATAAATAAAGTGAAGGGGAAGTTTAAAACAAAGAAATATAAAACCTGGATTGAGAGTCACTCTTAAAACAAGAAGAAATCCTAAATCCTAAGAGAGAGAGGAGAAGATCTCTCTCTCAACTAAATCTAAATCATTGAAAACTAAAATTATGCGAGCTCCCCCTGAATGGATGCATTCCTCCACTTTATAACCTCTAATCTATGCTTTCTGTGCTTGGATCTGGGCCAAAAAGGGCTTCAGAAATTGCTGGGGGCGTATTCTGTAAATTCTGATACGTGGCCTCTGTCACGCGTCTGCGTGAGTCACGCGGTCGCATCATCTGGAGCTTTTTCTTGCCACGCGGTCGCGTCAGTCATGCGACCGCGTCATGTGCGTTCTGCTTAAGGCGCGCAGTCGCGTCAGTCGTGCGGTCGCATCGCTGCTGATTCGTGCTTGGCACGCGATCGCGTCATCCATGCGATCGCGTGAATACCAGTTTCCTTCAAAGCTCCGTTTTGCTTTCTCCTTCCATTTTTGTATGTTTCCTTTTCCATCCTTTAAGTCATTCTGCCTTAGAAAATCTAAAACTACTCAACACACTAATCACGGCATCGAATGGAAATAAAGGTAATTAAAATAATTAATTTTTAAAGCTTAGGAAACATGTTTTTCACAATATGACATAATAAGGAAGAGAAAGTAAAACCATGCAATTAATGTGAATAAGTAGGTGAAGAGTTGAATAAATCACTCTAATTAAGCACAAAAGAACTCATGAAATATGTGTTTATCAGCCCCCTTGAGCTTTTTAATTTCCTCTTGTTCTATAAACCACATTACTAGCCTTAAGTAGAAAAACAAAATAAAAATCCCAAGTTGAATCCTTGGTTAGCTTAAGATAGAAATTGTGTATTATTTAAGTGTATGGAATTTTATGGGAACTTGGGATGATAGAAACAAAGTAGGAATTTAAAAAATTAATTATTTTAGAAATTTGGGAAGCATGCTCATGTAAAACCAAAACAACTGAACTCCCATGTGCATATATATAAAAAAAAGTTTATTTTTGATATTTAATTAAGGGGATACAAAAATTCCCCAATTGCAAAATAAAAAGAATCAATGCACATGGGATAAAATTCAAATTAATGCATGAGCTTACAATACAAAGTGAAAAAAGTTGGGCAAATAGGTTAAGAAACTTGGAATTACAAAATATGT
Organism: Arachis ipaensis; assembly: GCF_059453495.1. Taxonomy (NCBI): domain Eukaryota; kingdom Viridiplantae; phylum Streptophyta; class Magnoliopsida; order Fabales; family Fabaceae; genus Arachis; species Arachis ipaensis. The sequence continues at coordinate 86,365,169 of NC_142441.1, read as the reverse complement.
ATGTTAGGTGAGATCTTAGACTAATCAAGGATTCACTTAGTAGCTCACTTAGCCTTATACATATACCCTTACCTTTACCTTGTCCCCATTACAACCTTGAAAAAGACCTCGTGATTTTTGTATGTCTGTATTCTATAATTGTTGATTGGTTAGATGAAGAACAAAGTTATAGAAAGCAAGGATAAAAAGAAGAATAGAGTGATTAACCCAATAAACACTGAGTGACTAGAGAGTAAACACAAAATCCAGTGAGGGTTCAACAGCTCATCACCATATATCTTTGCTTAAATTGTTAATTGTCTTGCAAATTTGAAAAATATTTTTACCCATCTCAATTGTAAAAGTGCTTTAACATTATCTAAGGTTGGCTATGCATATATGATTCCTTGAGAATGTGAATTAATTTAACTACATGTAAGTTTTATATACAAGTGAATAACAATTAGAATTGCATGATTCATTTAGGTAGTTGCATTTAGAATAGATTGCATTGCATGAGATTCCACCACTTTAACCTTACCTTATTCTTTATCTTGGACTTAGCATGAGGACATGCTATTGTTTAAGTGTGGGGAGGTTGATAAACCCATATTTTATGATATATATTGTGCTTAATTCAAGAGATTTATTCAATCCTTCACCCACTTATTCATGGATATTGCATGGTTTTACTTTCCCTTCCTTATTATGTGATATATGTGAAATACATGTTTCCTATGCTTTGAAATTATTTATTTTAATTACCTTTTATCACCATTCGATGCCGTGATTTGTGTGTTGAGTAGTTTCAGATCTTCTAAGGCAGGAATGACTTAAAGGATGGAAAGAAAACATACAAAAATAGAAGGAAAGTACAAAATAGAGTTTTTGAAGAAACTGGCAGCGACGTGAACGCATGGACGACGCAGCCGAATGCCTAGCGTGAAAAGACAGTGACGCAAACGCGTGACTGACGCAGATGCGCGCCATGGGTAGAACACAGATGACGCAGACGCATGACCGAAGCAAACGCGTGATAAAGAAAACTCCAGAAGACGCGACCGCGTGACACACGCGGACGCGTGACAGACGCCACGCACCAGAAATTACAGAAAACGCTCCCAGCGATTTCTGAAGCCCTTTTTGGCCCAGATCCAAGTCCAAAAGGCACAGATTAGAGGTTATGAAGTGGGGAAATTCATCCATTAAAAGGGAGATCTCCAATTATTCACTTTTGATAGTTTTAGATGTAGTTTTTAGAGAGAGAGGTTCTCTCCTCTCTCTTAGGTTTTAGGATTAGGATTTCTTGTTATTTCAATTTGGTATTCCGACTCTTTATCAGGTTCAATATTCCTTTTACTTTATATTTCTCTTTTACTTCCAGATATTTTAATGCTTTCCTTTAATTACTTTTGTTGCCAATTTGGCTAATGAACCATTCATGTTTAGATTTGATTTTCTATTTAATATAATTTGAGGTATTTCAGTTTATGATTGTTTTATTCTATTTATGAATGCTCTTAATTTAATTTAGATATTTTCTTCCTTTTGGCTTTGGTTAAGTAATTGGTAACACTTGAATTGTCAAACTCAGCAGTGGTCGAAATTGGCAAATTCCTAATTGATCTAGATCGCTCTAAAGCTAGTCTTCCCACAGGGATTGACTAGGACTTGAGGATCAAGCTAATTAGTCCACTTGACTTAACTAAGTAGGATTAAAATCCAATTCTCATCACACCTGATAAGGATAACTAGGATAGAAATTCCAAATTCTTATACCTTGCCAAGAGATTTTATTATTATTAATTTATTTTATTTGTCATTTAAATTACTTGTTCCTTACTTTCAAAACCCCAATTTACAAAACTTATAACCAATAATAAGAACATACCTCCCTGCAGTTCCTTGAGAAGACGACCCGAGGTTTAAATACTTCGGTTATCAATTTATTTAGGGGTTTGTTACTTGTGACAACCAAAACGTTTGTAAGAAAGGATTTTTGTTGGTTTAGAAGCTATACCTGCAACGAGGCTTTATCTGCGAATTTCTAGACCACACAAAAGTTCTCTCTTCAGGCACCAAACTTGACACCCAAAATAGCTTTTCAACTCCAAAACATATTATTCATCAAAAATACATAATCTAAACTAAAATCTAAGCAAATTAAGCTTGAAATTAAACTAAGCTAAGCAATCTACAAGAGACAAAATGCAATAAATTGAAACTATGTACAAAGAGAGGGTTAGAAAGGTGTTACCAAACACTTTTATTTAATGTCTTTAAGTTAGACAATTGGGAGAGCCCTTGCTATGGTGGCTTGTGCTTGACTTCCCCACCAATGCTAGAATGTCCAATGTCCTCCGGGATCCCAATCCTAACCATAAACAAAGACAACCAACAAGCAAGCTATTTACATATTAACATATTTATAATAGTCAACAACATACACCATTGCAAATCCCCAGCAACAGCGCCAAATTTGACTGAGAGAATTCATGCATGATTTGGAATCAATCAAAGACAAGCATTGATTCGTTGGTAGGATAGTCCAAACCAACAATGAATTCTCAAGATCAAATATTAAATCCAATACAAAATAACCGAGAGTAATTAAACCAAAATATATCGTAAAATATGGACTCATCACACACTCCCATGCGTATGCACACTTTCAAAATTTCCTGGGCGTGCGCACGCAGACCCCTGTGCGGACGCACATGCCCTGTTTCTCAAATTTGACTTGTTTTTAACTATTCTACCTTCCCAACAAGGTTGCAAGCTTCTATAACACCACTTTAAGACTCTTGGACATAATTTTCGGGTATGAGAATATGGGAGAGAACTTAAGGGATTTAGTGATGTTATTTTGAAAAGTTAGAGAACGGAGGCTTAGATTTCTGGTGTTCTGAGGCTGGGTTTGGTGGAGTGCAAAAGAAGAATAGTATATGAATTGAGAATGTGACGAACTAGTGAGTTCAGAATAGGGAGTTGTGAATTGAGAATGGTTGTGACGAGTATAAGTGGAAGAGTGCTATGAGCAACGGCCTCTGAGTTTGAATATGTGATTACGATATGCATTGTTCTCCGTCGTAGGGGCTATGGCAGTCTCTTGCCTACGTTCAGATGTGAGAGTTAAAGCTGGGCTTCTCACCCATATTTCTCGCAACCAGAGGAAGGTGGTAGGACACGCTCCCTCGGAATGTTTTCCTCTGAAAGGAGAAGGTGGTAGGGCACTTATCCCTCGGAATTATCCCTCCTGAAAATGCGACTTCTCTCTGATTGCAAGGTGGTAGGGCACTAACCCACGGAATCATGCGGCAACCAAAGGAAGGTGGTAGGGCACGCTCCCTCGGAATATTTTCCTCTGAAAGGAGAAGGTGGTAGGGCACTCATCCCTCGGAATTTTCCTCCTTATGCACAATAGAGAGACTAATCTAGGAGTTTTCGACCGGATTTTCTGTCGGATTTGGCGATAACCGACATGTGATATCACAGCCAATAGGACAGACATTCATCATATGCATTCTCTATATGCTTGCTTGCTCTGTTTACTTGAGTTTGCCTAATTGTATAACATGCCTACTTGCTTCTTGAATTACTTGCTGTAAATGTATACTATCTGTGTTTTACTTGCTTGTATTTATCTTGTGTTTGTCTGATGCTGAGGAGGCTAGGCATGTGGTGGCGATGGGATCGCACGGAGGTTAGGTTGGCGAAGGCTGTGGGATACAGCGGTGTGATTAGTATTAGTTAGAATCCTTTAAGTTTAGAAAACCATGTTTACTGCTTAAGGTTTACGTTAATTATATTTGTTCTAAGCTTGAATATCGGTTTGATATGAAGTTCTAGGATTGCCTTTGGCGTCCCGAAGCCTTACATCTTACATTATTGGGCACTGTTACCATAATGAGAACCTCCGGTTCTCATTTCATACGTTGTTGTTGTTTTTCAGATGCAGGTCGCAACCCACCGCAGTGAGTTGGGTGATGGTAGCAGAGCGGAGGATCTTATTCTATTTTGTTGTCAATCTTGGTTATTTTTAACTTGTACTCTCACTTTTGTATTTTGTTTTGCCTAGAGGCTTTTATTTGAGAGAACAAAACTTGTATAAGCCCTTTTGAACTACAATTTTTTTATTGTCTGTATATCTGGCTAGCCGGCTTAAACTCCGCGAGCCGTGGCTAGATTCTTATAATACTATTCTATGATAATTTGATATACTGTATTTAGTTTTTGTGCTTTAAGTTAGTAGCTTCGCTAGTACGTCTTGTGCTTTTCAAATCCTGTTTTTGAGCTATCTCCTTCATCAGGCTTTTAGATTATATTATTTCTTTCTATATAAATATCTATAAGCCTTATAATTGTCGTAACCTTTGGTTAACCTTTTCTTTACGGCTATAGGTAAGGCTTAGGTTAATTGGGGTGTTACATGGCACGCCCTCCCTAGCACGTTACACGCCTCTTTGCATTGAGGCCAGGGCATGGCACTCCCCTTCTAGGCCTGTAATGACTATGTTGGGCTTACTCCTAGGGCTTGGAATTTCTCTTCAAGCGTGGCATGCCTCCTCTCTGCTTTGCACATTGGGCTAGCCTTCTTCATGGGTGTGGCACACGCTCACCTAGCATGGCACTCCTCTGCTTTTTGTCTTCATGGAATGTGGCACATCAGCTTCCTCGTGTGGCACGCCATGCCTTGCTTCTTCATGGGCATGGCACATCCTGCTCTAGGTGTTACACGCCAAGTTGTCTAAAGCTGTGGCACACCCTGCTCCAGACATTACACACCTTCTTCCACTCTTCTCTAGGGTGTTGCATGCCTTGTATCTGCCATGGCACGCCCCTGTTTCTATCTCCAGGGCATTGCATGCCAGTTTATTGCATGGGTTACATGGCCTTGATCCTCACGTACCTTGCTACAATGCCTGCTCTTTAATCATCCTCTCTTTGCTACTTGATTCATTTCTTTAATCATGTATTTCCTTAAGAACACTTTGAAAATACTTAGTAGCAAATGATATTAAAAAGTAATGAGATTAGGAGAAGATTATGTAATTAAACCTACAAAAATAATAGAAAAACATAAGCAAAACATCATGTAAACTACGAAAGATGTGAATGCATTAGGTAGGTCAATCTTGTAGATGTTATCCTTGATTTTCTCTTGCACTTGCAATGGGCCATCTCCTCTAGCATCAAGTTTAGACTTTCTTTGAGTAGCAAATGTCTCCTTCCTTAAATGAACCGAAATCCAATCTCCTAGTTTGAAGACTATCTGCTTTCTACCGTTATTCACCCTTCAGTCGTTGCTTTATTCTTCCTCTCAATCAGGTCACGTACCTTTGCATGTGTTGCTTTAATCTTATTGACCTTGCTTGCTCCATCTAGGCTAACAAGATCACTCAAAGGTAAAAGCATTAAATCCAAAACAGTTAGAGGATTAAAACCATAGACAAGTTCAAAGGGTGAAAAATCATTGAAAGAATGAATTGTCCTATTATAAGCAAACTCAACAAAAGGTAAATAATCTTTCCAAGTTTTCAAATTCTTACCAACAATAGCACACAATAAAGTACCTAATGCTCTATTTACCACTTTAGTTTAACCATCAGTTTGAGAATGACGAGTGGTGGAGTATAATATTCTCAACTTACCCCACAACACTTTCCAAAAGTAACTTAAGAATTTTACATCACGATCAGAAACAATAGTTTGGGAAACACCATGTAAGCGCACAACCTCTCTAAAGAATAGATTAGCAATGTTTGTTGCATTATCAATTTTACTAAACTTGTCTACCACAACAAATATACTATCTTGACCTTACCTAGTTCTAGGCAAACCAAGAACAAAGTCCATAGAAATATTAGCCCATGGGTGCACATGTGAGTCTAATAAAAATGCTCAGATAAAATATCCAAAGTCTTATGCACACCAAAATGACCCATCAAACCCCCACTATGTGATTCTAGAACAAGTAATTCCTTAATCGAACAAGTAGGTACACATCCTATTACCCCGAAAAAGAAAACCATCATGCTTATAGAATGTGTTATGTGCACCATGCTTACATACATCATATATAGAGACAAAATCAAAATCGGTTGCATACAATTTCTTTATACATGATAAACCCCTATTTTATGGTTTATTTTGTATTGAATTGAGTGGATTTTATTCATTATTCTCACACTTATTCATATAATTCACATGTTTTACATTTTCCTTCCTAATTTTGTACTATGATTGAAAACATGCTTCTTTGGCCTTAAATTTACTAATTTTAATCCCCTCTTATTACCATTCGATGTCGTGATATGTTTGTTGAGTGTTTTTAGGGTTTATAGGGTAGGAATGGCTTAGAGGATGGAAAAGAAGCATGCAAAAGTGGAAGGAACACAAGAAATTGAAGTTTCAAGAAGTTGGCAGTGACGTGTACGCGTGGACGACGCGTACGCGTGGACGACGCATACGCGTGACTAGTGCAGCATACATACGACGTACACGCGTGGCTGACGCCTACGCATGGGCGACGCGTACGCGTGATAGAGCGTCACGTGCTACAATTACAGAAAATGATGGGGGCAATTTCTAGGTTGCTTTTGACCCAGTTTTAGGCTCGAAAATACTGATTAGAGGCTGCAGAGTGAAGCTGGAAGGAATCATTCACACTTTCATTCATTTACACTTTCATTCACACAATTTTAGGTTTAGATGTATGTTTCTAGAGAGAGAGTCTCTCTCCTCTCTCTAGGTTTAGGATTTCTTCTTTCAATTTCTCCTTAGATTCAGGTTCAATCTTCCTTTAATTTAGTTTCCTCTTACTTTTATTTGTTTAAGCACTTTAGTTCATCTTCTTCTCTTGTTAATTTTTCTTTTTCGCCATTTTTATGTTTATGAGCTCTTGTTACATTTGATTTCTTTTAATGCAATTTATGTTCTCTATGTTTATTGTTACTCCCTTTAATTGTTAGTCATTGATGCTTGCAATTGGTTGTTTAGATTTAATATTCCTTGTTAATTTTCTATGTTTTTATTTTGTTCCTTCCAAGTGTTTGATAAAATGCTTGGTTGGATTTTAAATTAGATTTTTATGTTCTTGACTTGGATTGATTAATTAGAGACTCTTGAGTTGTCAAAGTCTCTTGTTGATTGGTAATTGAAGATTGCCGGTTAGCTTGAACTTCACTAAATCTAGTCTCTCAGTATGAGTTGACTAGGACTTGTGAACTCAAGTTGATTGTATGCACTTGACCTTCCTCCATTGGTTAGAGGTTAACTAAGTGAAGGCAATTCACATTTACCATCACAATTGATGATGATAATAAGGATAGGACTTCTAATTCTCTTTCCTTACTAAGAGCTTTCTTAGCTAGTAGTTTATTTTCTCGCCATTTTACTTTCTTGTTTCTCATTACAAAATCCAAAAATATACTTTTTCATAACCAATAATAAATACACTTCCCTACAATTCCTTGAGAGACGACCTGAGATTTAATACTTCGGTTAATTTTATTGGGTTTGCTTAAGTGACAAACAATTTAAACATTGACCGAGGATAATTTGTTGGTTTAGAACTATACTTGCAACGCGACATTTTTGTGAAATTCTTTACCAACAATTTTCCTCCGTCAATACACTCAAAACTTAACAACTTAGAAGTAAGGGTAGTGATTAAGAAATACCTCCTAGATAATGTATCAGTAACCACATTCTCTTTATCTTGCTTATAGGCAATTGCATATGAAAAGGATTCAAGAAATTCTATCACTTTGCGTGTCTCTTGTTTAGCTTTCTTTGGCCCTTCAAGTAATTTAGAGATTCATGGTCAGTATGCACCACAAATTCCTTAGGTGGCAAGTAATGTTGCCACACGTCCAAAGATCTCACCAAGGCATAAATCTCCTTATCATAAGTTGAGTAGTTGAGACGAGCTCCCTTTAACTTCTCACTAAAATAGGTGATTGCTCATTTTTTTCTGCATTAAAACAATACCTATACCAATCCTGGAAGCATCCCATTCTATTTCAAAAGTCTTAGAAAAATCTGGTAAAATAAGAATGGGTGCAAAACACAACAAATCTTTCAAGGCATTATAAGTAAGTTCTTGCTCTTGTTCCCATTTAAAACCTACAGTTTTCTTGATGATTTCAGTTAAATGTACAGCAATATTGAAACATTCTTTAACAAATCTCCTATAAAAATGTGCAAGACCATGAAAACTTCTAACATCAGAGACATTTTAATGTGTGTATCATTCTTTAATAGCCTTCACCTTCTTCAAATCTACCTCAATCCCCTCAGAACTTATCACAAAATCCATGAACACTACTTTACTCAAACAAAACGAACACTTCTAGAGATTAACATACAATTTTTCTGTTCTAAGTACCTCAAAAACAAATTGTACATGCAAAACATGATCATCAATACATTTACTATAAAGAAACAAAAATTAAGTAAGAATTTTTTTTTTTTTTTGGACTCTGAAGAAAATTTGTAGAAATTTAAGAGAAAAACAAAAGAGACTAAACAAGAACCCTAGAACGTGTTGATAAATAAGAATTTACCTACGACCTGTAATTGATTACATATGATAAAATATGGGGTTTAATAAAGACAAAGTATTAGAATTCCATCAGAAGAATTAGAAGGGTGCAAGGAAGAAGAATAAGAAAGGACACTACTAGAAAACTTTAATGAAAAAAGTAGTAGAAGTAGTAGAATAAAACAAGAATGACCGATGAAAACTTTAATGAAAATACTGAATTATTGGGAAAGATTATAGATTTTTCTACTAGACCTCTAAGATACCTGTTCTTAGCAACCTAGGTAACAGGAAGGGATTTTCTACTAGACCTTCAAAGAACTAGTCCTTGATACCCTAGATCAGAGGGCTGAAGTTGAAGAAACCACCATGCAGAATCACTTTAGGTTGGATCCTTCAATCTTTTTCATGCAACAAGCGAAGCAAATCACTTACCTCACTTAATCACACAATAAAACGTGCATAAAGCAATTGAAAATTTTATTCCTCAAAAGTTCTCTAAATGGTCTCACAAAAGATGTTTAAATAGGCCCCTAACAGATTAGTTAAAAGATAATATATGATAACTTAATTTAAATCTCCTAAAAATAAAATAACTAATTTAAATCAAATTTGATCTTATTGGATTAGATCAGATTTGATTTAAATTTAAAATTCCTAAAAATATTACTAGACATATAAGAACTAAATCAAATCTTCTAACAAACCCTAACAACAAAACAAACTAAAAGATCGGCATAATAATTTTGAAAATTAAATAATAATTTATGTCTTCTACTGAATTTGAAAAGCATTATTGGGCTTCTTGCTATCCTAACTTAGTCCAATGGGCCTTGTGCTTTCTCCTTTGGTTAGAACCTGATGTAACTCCTCATGTACGAGTGCTGCCAAGTTTCCAAAGTTCTCCTTAAATTTCTTTGTACGTGCTCTAATGATAGGGTCCTCTAGAAGTGTAAAATTTTCATTCTGCCTTTTTGCCTTAAAATACCCAAATTGTCTTCCGGAGCATGTATTAGGAGAGAGAAAACGGTGAACGAGAAAAAGAGATGAGAGGGAGAGAAGTTTGTAGAAGTAAGGGAGAGGGTTCCTGATTCTGAATTTAGGACAATTGTACCGTTGGATTTACCGACGGATAAATCCGATAGTAAGGTGTTGGTTGTTGTCTAAACGCAGTGTTTCACTAGTTCGTCTCATTATTGTAAATTTTCAACCAAAAATTCGACACTAAATTTGGCGTTAATATAATTAATTTTTGCAATTCTATTTGCTATCAAATTTAGTTATGAAATTTTGAATTCAACGGAAAGTTGTTCTAGAAACGATTTTTTATTCGTAATTATTAGAAAATTTGCCGCTAAATTCATCAGTAATATTTGTCTTTAAATTTGATGGTATTAAGGGTATTTTTTTGTACTGATAGCAGTAAACTAGCAGCATTACATAATCAAGTTATGTTGGATAAAAACGAAAGAAATATTCGTTTCTTTCTATAGCACTACTTGCTCGCTTCAGCCTAATGGAAGCACAGATAGATAGCATTTATTCTTTGCATAAGGTGTAGGTTTAATTTATCACTTCCAGGGGATTACATGCCAGCATATATAGATAGATATAGCTTCAAACAAGGAATGGGATGCCCTATGCATATATATAGAGAAAAGATTCTAGCGACAAAACAAGTCAATCAACCTGTAAAGTGTAAACATTCCGTTATCCATACATATACCACTTGGGAATTGGGAGTGCCGCTATGGTTTGGTGGGTTCCTTGCCGTGGCCTATCGTCACGACAACATTGCATACATAATTCATACACAAGGAATAAGATATATGTAAACATCAGCCATTTCAAAATATATACAAAATTTTACATCATGATAAATGATGTGGTCGTACATGGATCCGTCTAAATCTAGCAGGAGACAGCCACCTATTACATATAAAGTGATTAATACCAATATATACAAATAATAAAACTCTACGTTTAAGCAAATAAGTCTAATCAAGTTGTTATAACAATTTTTTAACTCACACGCGCTTTCTCCTTCTCCTTCTCTGTTTCCTTCTCCTTTTTCTCCTCTTTCTCCTCTTTCTTTTTCTTCTAAATTCGCGCATGCGGTTCTTCTTCTTCCCTTCTTCTCCTCCTCCTTCTTCTTTTCCTTTTTTGTTATCGGCATCACCAATAACATCAACGTTTTGCAAATATCTTTATTAGTTCAGATTTTTTCTGACGCTATCATTAAATAATTTCAGTTCATTTCTTAATTTATTTTGGTTTATTTGTGTATTAATTGAGGTTCACTTGATGCTGTTGATAAGTATTGACTATATTTTTTATTCTTTAAGTAATTTCAATTCATTTCTTGATTTAATTAAAGTTCATTTGAATCCAAAAATGAATCTGATGTGTTTTTATTAATGATCGAGTCTTTTTGACTGTTTGTTCAAATCTGAACTAATTTTGATTCATTTGTGTGCTAATTGAGGTTCACTTGATACTGCTGATAAGTATTGACCAAATTTTTTATTTCTTAAGTAATTTTGGTTCATTTTCTAGTTCAATTGAAGTTTATTTGGATTCATAAATAAATTTGATGCGTTTTTTGTTAATGATTGAATTTTTTTTACTGCTTGTTCAAATCTAAACTAATTGAATAGAATGGAGTAGAATCTAATGCAATTGAATAAAGTAATAATGAATAATTTCGTTCTTCTTTGTTAAAAAATTTGGTCAATACATATTAGTAATATCAACTGAACCTCAATTAACACAAACACATTGAATTCATTTTTAGATCCAAATGAACCTCAAATAAAATAAGAAAGGAACCGAAATTAGTTAAGGAATAAAAAATTTTGTCAATACTTATTAGCAGCATCAGGTGAACTTCAATTAACATATAAATGAACCGAAATTAGTTCAACTTTGAACAAGCAGTCAAAAAGACTCAATCATCAACAAAAATACATACAATTTATTTCTGGATCCAAATGAACCTCAATTAAACTAAGAAATAAATAGAAATTACTTAAAGAATATAAAATTTGGTCAATACTTATCAGCAGAATCAAGTGAACCTCAATTAATTCAAAAAAGAACCGAAAATAATTCAATTTAAAAAGCAGTAAAAAAGACTCAATCATCAACAAAAATACATCGAATTTCTTTCTGGATCCAAATGAACCTCAATTAAAAGGAGGAAAAGAAAAAATGCAGCAACAATAGCAGCAATAAAAGAATGACGATTGAGAGAAAACACACGAAGAAGAAGAAGGAACGCCAAGAAGAAGAAGCAGGAGGAAGGCGAAGAAAAAGAAGGAAGAATGCGAAGAAGAAGAAGAAGAAGGAATGCGAAAATGAAGAAGGAGGAAAGCAAAAAAGAAGAAAGAAGAACGCGAAGACGAAGACGAAGAAGGATATGTTTTGCATTATTGAAACGCGCATGTGTTGAGTGTAAGACCCAGAACTTTTGAAAAGTCTTATTATGATCAAGTCTCAAAATCATATGGTTATTTATAGCTTTAATTTCAGAAATTATTTTATTAAAGATAATTAATGCAAGTTTTGATTTATTGGATTTGAGATAAGCTATGATTATTATCCAATTTTATAATTATTGGATTATTTTCTATATTTGAATTATAAAGTTGATAGTTATAAAATAATAAGTATTTTATAATGATTTGGATTGGATAAGTAATATTTTAGAATATTGATATTACTATTTTGGAAAATGAAGAAAATAAGTATATTATTTCTAATTATTTGGTGGGGACATTTTATTGAAAATAATTTATGAAATTGATGAGCAAATAGTATTTTTATACATTATTATTAATGGATTAGAATTTATTTCTAATTACTATAATATCCCTATTTTTATTTGAAATTACTAAAATGTCCCTAACCCTAATTTTTGAAAAAAAGAAACCCAAACCCATGACCCGGTTCCCTTTAGCCACACCCCCAACCTTTCCTTTCTCTCAGCAGCAGCAACACATGCTGAGTTTCTTTTGTGTTCCCTGAAAGAAACAGAAAACAAAGAAAGAAAGAAAGAGATCTGAGGGGGAGTAGAGGAGATCGGAGGAGAAGGAGGGGAGGGGGCTTTTGCCGCCACCTCCATCACGCGTTTCTGTCGACCTGGAACCACCACCGTTGCGCCACCACGTCGCCACCGCCACTGTGCCATGGAGAAGAGGGAGAACTCGCGCCGTCTCCGCCACTGTTGATCCATCGAAGCTGGCGCGAGAGAAGAAGAGGAGAGGGCGCTGTCTTGCGCCGTCGCCGTCGCACCTGGGTGCCGCGGCTGCCCGCGCTACGGTCGTCGCCGTTGGTCCACCGAAGGTCGCCATCGAAGCTGAGACATGGAGAGAGAGGGTACGCGAGCGAGAAGGGTCTGAGGGCCTGAAACTGCCGCTCTTGGTCTTGTCGGCAAAGCCATGGCCGCCGTCATCGGAACAGAAGGCGAGAGAGAGACAGAGAGCTCGCGGTGGGGGAAAAGATAGGCGCCGCCGTGCTGCACGAAGCTATCGCTGCCGTTCCTGCCGCCGGTAAGCCTCAGTTAGCACCGCCGAAGCTCCGGCCGTCACCGTCATTGAGGAAGCTCACCGGAGTTGCTGGAGGTTGCCGCCGCTTTGCCTGGTTGTGTTGAGTCGCGCCGCCGTGCCTGGCCGCCGGAAAACCTCGCTGCCGTCGCCGGAAAACTCTTCCGGTAAGGGTTTTTGAATTCGGTCTTCATTCGTTTAAGATTCTGGAAGCTTTAACGTCTCTGTATGTGGGTTCCAGGCGCCATTGCCGGAGTCTGGTCACCGCTACTACTTGAGGTGGCTGCCGGGCTGCTGCCGAACCGGTTCGGAGACCGCTGCTGTTCCGGTTTAGCCGTTCCTTCTTCGGTTCGGTAAGCGTTTCGATTTGAAAGCCCTTTCGTTACTGTCCTGTAATCTCACGCTGAGGTTTATGGCATGAATTGCTATAAGATTGAGTTTCGGTTGTTGTATGTTGCGATTAGAGTTGTTGATCTCGGGTTAAGGCGGAAAGGACTCTATGAGACTTTTGGGTTATGGATTTGCGTTTCGAGGTAGGGGCGCTTTCCAAAAACTATAGTTTATTATTGGAATTATTACATATGGGTACTGATGTGAGATATTGTGTATTTGGTGATTGTATCTGCCTTATGTATTATTTGATTGACTCGAATGACTATGGATGTTGGTTTGGCCGAATTGTTGTGTGGCTTGTGAAATGTAATGTTTGAAGTTGATTCTTTAAAGATTTGAAATGAGTTTAATCCGTTGGGGATTGGTTTGAATTGAGTCAATAATTTTGATGATGTGGAAGATAGAATACTCTTGAAATTCAGCCTGGGTTGCTTTAATTGATTTGGTTTTGATAAATGATTTATTGCTGAACCGATTCTTTAAAGCTTTAGAAATGAGTTAAATCGGTTGATGTTGAGTTGATTTTTGAAATGGTTTTTCTTGAGATAAGCCACTGAGGCGACTGTTGGATTTAGCTTGCTTTTGAATTGATTTCTGGTTTTGAGCTGTTGAAAAGGAATGAGAAACGGTTTAGTTGGGACCCGAACCGGGTGGCTAAAGTCCAAGTTTTAGGGGAGGTGCTGCCGAAATTTCTATAGAATCCGAGTCCTTATTTGAAATGTTAATTGGAGAATTTTGAGTTTAATGCCTTTCCTATCTATTTTGAGGATTGTGAAATTATGGCTTCTTTATTACCTTTACTTAGAACAATTAAGAAAGCAATGAAGTTATGCTTTGAAAGAATTATTGAAAAGAGAATCATGATTTATCCTTATTTTCCAAGAAGAACAGTATGTCTTTGGGTACAAGTCATTTGAAAGAGAATTTTGCTTTGAGGCTGTTTTAAAGGGTAAAACGGGTTTATGTTTTTCTCTATTAAACACAAAGATTGTCCCTTGGGAGAGTTTTCGTGATTTTAAAAGGAATTGGATTTCGATTGATGAGCCTCATTATTTTGACGTTTTAAATAAGATTCAAAGTATCTTTTGAACTCTAGTTTAACACAACAAAAATGATTCTCTTATCAGTTTGAAACGCTTCAGATTTAATTATGGAATTGAAGCCGGTTTTGTTTAAGTAAAGGAAATGGTTTTGAAAGAAGTAAAGATTACGTGACTCGGTTTGGCTTAGATCCTATTTTCTTACTCAAATCAGAAAGCCAATGTTTTAATGATTTTAAATGAATTTGGTGAAATGAGATATGTTATTCTCCCCTAAAGACTTGGGACTCTGTCGAGAAACTTTGTTATAAAATCCCATTGTTGAATGGATGATTTTGAATGTTTCAAAATAAATCTTTAACTTGCCATGGTTATGGAAGTTTGGAAAGAGGATGCCGAGAGTAGCATTGTTTTCAAAGGGGAATTTACCTTGAGTAAAAGTGGCTTATGAGCCTAAGATGATTTGAGAAATGAGATCTTTAAAGCCAAGGCTGAAAAGAGTTGAAACTCGATTTCAAAGTGAAATGAATTGAGAAAATAATTTATGGCTTAAATGCCGACTTTATGAATTTAATGATGTTGAATGGTGGAAGTGCTGTTTTGTTGTGAGCCGGAATGGCTGTGTATGATTATACATATTGGTTGGTTTTGGATTGAACCGTGAGCCGGAATGGCTGTGTATGATATGAATATTGGCTGGTTCTGGACTGAACCGTGAGCCGGATGGCTGAGATGGATGTTGATCCATGGATGAGATTGAATGCATGTTTATGCTGAATCATTGATATATATGAATGTTGCACTTCCACTATCTGAGATACGAGTTTCCCTGGGTAGTAGCAGTGGCTAGCCACCACGTGCTCCAGGTCGAGACTTGATACTCTGTTGACCCTATGTCGTAAGTGTGGCCGGGCACTGTGAAAGGCCCGGATGAGCTCGCCCCCATAAATATTCACCAGTGATGGTGATGGATAAATATTCACCAGTGAGGGTGATGGATATGGATCATGATTATGATCAAGTTTATGATGAGTATAACTCGAGTTGGGGATGCACGACAGAGGGACAGTCCAATGGTTAGCTACCAGGACTTGTCGGGTTGGCTCTATAACCGACAGATGATATCATCAGCCACTAGGGACAGGCATGCATCATATGCATTTGTGTGACATTGGTTGGGTGTGCATATTATACTTGGTTTGCCTATGTGATTAATTGCTAACTTTTCTACTTGTAATAACTGTTTGTTTGTGCTTGAACTTCCTATCTGTGTTTGCATCTGGGACTCTGTTGGATTGAGGTGATTGGTTGTTGGTTGGATTGTTTGGGCCTAGGGCCGTGGTTGGAAAGAGATGAACTGACGGTTGATTTCGGTTTTGTGTTTCTGGTTTGGAATAAAATATGAAAGGCTATTTTGGTTTCGCTTAGATAAACCGCTTTGAAAGGCTTTTGAGTTTTTGAGAATTGAACGGTTCTTCTTTCTGAAAAGATTTCCGACTTTACTTTCATCGTAAACCGTTGTTTTTGAAAAGAGGCATAAGACGGTTATGAATCACTGGTGCGATTATCTTCATGTATCCTATTATAGTAATTCCCAAAAACCCTCTACTGAGAACCCTTTCGAGGATGATGTTCTCACCCCCCTACATTTTTCCCCTTTCAGGATATGGGCGCAGAAGTTACGAAGAGCTTATTTAATTGTTGTTGTGATGCTCTATATTGTTTTAGTTATGGTTTATTGTACCCTCGCCTTTATCTTGATATAATCTGTAAGAGGGATAGGAATTGTATTGGATTATGTTTGTAATATTATTTATATATGTGTATGTATATATATGGATGTACTCTTTATGAGTTTTTGTAAGTTGTATGGTATTTATGGATGTACGTTATCGAACGAAAGTATCTTTGGGAGCGGTATTGCGGTTTAAAGTTTTAAACAGGCTCATATTTTAGTATTAAATAGTATAAGTGTCGTCGTAATGTCCGAGCTATCAGAGTTACGCAGCCGAAAGCGTGAGCTTTGATAGTTAGGGTGTTACATTGAGTTTGGGCCAACTTGATTGGACTTGATTACTAAAAGCACTTAAAGGTGTAACTGGACTCATATACTCATTCTGGCAACAGGCCCGAGACAAAACTCTTGTTATTTTTATGGTTAATCCATCCTACTCCCCATTGTGAATTTTTTTTAAAAAAACACCTTTGGTTTCTAACCGAAATATTTATTATCGAATACCAACTTTTAGATACCTATATGAATAAAATAATTAGCACAGATATATTTAAAGAAAGTCTAGAGACCAATACTTTTATTGAAATCTGGCCAGCATGTAATCAGTAAAAGAAAAGTGAGTAATCTCACACTATTGGATGAAATCTTACATAATTAAAAACATCATTAATAACTACTTGATCGCTACAAATCACAAAACTTGCTGGCCCTATCATTCCTCGTTGTAAATTCGATATCTACTATTGTTGTTTAAATTGTCTTTTTTTGGTCACTTGGTCAAAGAAATACATTTACTTTGAACTTAAAAGAAATTTTAATAATTGGGGTTTTAAGTCATGCACCTTTCTTTTAAGTTTTAACACAAAATAAGGAACATAGTAATTTATAACATATAGTTATTTTACATGATCACCGCAACAAAATAATTCGTAAAAATAAAAAGGAAACGATAAACTATTTTTGGACGGCTATCTAATAGAATTTCATTGATTAGAAAATTGAAGCCTCAATCTTATACATCCGAAATTGATCGTTATTGAGCAATATTCTAAGATAAACCTATAATTTTAGTTGAATTCTACTCAATTTTTTTAAAATTAAAAAGTAAATTACTTCTTATGACATATTTTTTTATTATTAAATAAAATAAAATGAATTGACTTACATGATTAATTTTAATTTTTAATCTATCTTAAATTTTATTAATTTAATTAATTCATCATGATATAACTTTTTTTGTAAATTATAAAAATTATTAAAAATTTTAATTTTATAATTTTTTATTTTTTTAAATTATACATTTATTAATCAATTTCAATCACAAAATATAAAAAATCTCAAAAGACAAAGAATAAATAAAAAAGTTCAAAAGACACACAAAATTTAAAATTTTCAAAATTTTCTCTCTTTTACTTTCTTAAATTTTTTAAAAAAATAATAAAATATAAAATAAAACTTCTCTAATAATTTTTAACTATGGTAGAACTTTTTTTAATCTAACCTAAATTTTGTTAATCTAATCAACTAACTATGATATAACTTTTTTACAAATTATAAAAATAATTAGAGAAGTTCTATTTTATATATTTTTTTTAAAAAAATTTAAGAAAGCAAGAGAGAGAAAATTTTGAAAATTTCAAATTTTTTGTGCATCTTAAATTTTTTTAATTTATTCTTTGTCTTTTGATATTTTTATTTTGCGATTAAAATTGATTAATAAATGTATAATTTGAGAAAAATAAAAAATTATAAAATTAAATTTTTTAAATAATTTTTATAATTAACAAAAAAAGTTACATCATGATTAATTAATTAAATTAACAAAATTTAGGTTAGATTAAAGTTAAAGTTAATTATGATAAGTCAAGTAATTTTATTTCAGTTAATAACAAGAAGATATGTCATAAGAGGTAATTTACCTTCTAATTTAGAGAAAGTTGGATAGTATTCATTGTAATTTTAGACAATATAATTTTTTTATTTTGGTATTAAATAATATAAAATTTAACAACATAGCAAAATAAACTCGAGACTATACAGAAAAGGTCAAAATAGTTTTTGGCTAAATAAAAGAGGTCCAAGCCCAAAAGAGAGTTAAACCACAAAATAGTTCCTGAGATTGGCGTCGTGCACTAAAATCGTCTTTGAGATTCTAATTGTACCAATTACGTTCCTGAGATTGAAAAAAGTACACCATATTAGTCCCTGACCTATTTTCCATTAACGATGTGATGACATGGTATGATGACATGGACTGTAAGTGACACGTGTCACTTTATGATTTGGCCACGTATAATGGTATGATGATGTTGTGACCAGTGACACGTGGCATGCTGACGTGGATGGTTGTGCCACGTGTCACAATGTTATTTGACAATGTGTTCGTTTGTGCCACGTGTCACAACAGTATTTGTCCACGTGTCATCCATTATGTCATTGTTGTATATGCACCAAATTAGTCTCTCACTTTGCATTAAGTGACTCATTTTAGTCCCTGAAATTGAATGTCGTGCACCAAACTAGTCCCTTCACCAATTTTTTCTCATTTTTTTTTAAATTTAAAATTTTAATATCTTGGATACACTAATTTCAATTCTATTTTTTCATATATCGTTTAAATACAAGTATTTTCATAAAAATTTTTAAGATTTTACTTTTTAGTTTTAATTATATAATATTTTTAATAATTTAACGTTAGTAAATTTTGTAATATATAAGTATGTTATTATAAAAAAATAATTATATGATTGATTAGACACATTTTTTCATAAAAAAATATGTGTTTTTAACAATAAATTAATAGTTAAAATAAAAAATTTTTTCTTATAAAATACACGTTTTTGTTATGTGTAAATGAGCTAGATTGAAGGCACTTCAAGCACCCTCACTACCATCTTTGACCTCTGCAATCTAGACGAAAGAGGTCGAAGATGGTAATGAGAGAAGCTTGAAATGTCTTCACGTCAACTCCAAGATGGCGGTTATTAGGGGTATTCACAAGAAAAAAATATTTTATAAAAGTACTGAAAGAGGTAGGAGATGGTAGTGAAGGTGCTTGAAAAGCCTTCACATCAACTCTAAGTCGGCGGTTAGGGTATTCGCAAGAGAAAAAATATTTTATAAAAACACTTTTATTTGAAGAATATGTGAAAAAATAGAATTGAAATTAATGCATCAAAAATATTGAGAATTTTGAATTTATTGAAAAAAATGAGAAAAAACTGGTGAAGGGACTAGTTTGGTGCACGACATTCAATTTCAGGGACTAAAATGAGTCACTTAATGCAAAGTGGGGGACTAATTTGGTGCATCTACAACGATAACATAATAGATGACACATGGACGAATACTGTTGCGACACGTGGCACAAACGGACATGTGGCCAAATAGCATTGTGACACGTGGCACAACTATCCACGTCAACATGCCACATGTCACTGGTCACCACATCATCATAACATTACACGTGGCCAAATCATGAAGTGACACGTGTCACTTACAGTCCACGTCATCATGCCATGTCATCACGTCATTAATGAAAAATAGGTCAGAGACTACTATGTTGCACTTTTTTCAATCTCAAGGACGTAATTGGTGCAATTGAAATCTCAGGGACGATTTTAGTGTACGACATCAATCTCAGGGACTATTTTGGAGTTTAACTCCCCAAAAGAACCAAAAATCACCCCCTACTCTACTTAATCTCCAAGTACAGTATCGAAAGTGCCACTTCTATTTACATCATCGTTCATGACCGATAACTAGTTCATCTGGAGGCAAATCCAGAAACTGGAACCCTGGTCTTCCATCAGTGCTCAGTTTTGCAAGGCCATTTGCACATCGATTAGCTTCTCTGTAAGTATGTTGAATCTTGTTTTTTTTTTGGTAAAAAAGTATGTTGAATCTTTAATTCTCAGGGCTTATCCATTTGTATTATTCTGCTGATTATTGTGCTGAAGTTCTGCCATGTAATAATATTTTCTTGTTTTTGGACATAACTGAAATGTTAAATGCTAGTCAAAATTAGTTTGCCTGTTCAGAATAAAAACAGTTCTTGGAAGAAGCCCAAAATGATGAAAGCCATGTTAAATTTTGGGCTGTAATGATGGTGAGTCGTACATGATCAACCAAATAGCTAAGGATAGCGTTTTGGTAGGAAGGTTCTTTAACGGTATCTCACTAATAGAGCTTTTCTCTCAACTAGGGAGTCTAACCTAAAACTTTTGGAGTAAAAGACAAATAGTTCCCTAACCTTTTAAGGCGAGGACATTTTCGTCCCTCAAGATTGGAAAATACATTTCGATCCCTCACGTTTTAAAACGCGTGACAATTAGATCCCTCCGTCGAGTTGGGCTTCAAAACGGCAACGGAACATGCTGACCTGGAAGGGTAGAGTGTTAGGTGTCCATTTTAGTTGCTGATGTGGATGGAGAACAAATTTTTAATGGACAAATTAGTCCTTAATGCCTAACATCTTGCCTCTTCCATGCGAGTTTCTGGTCAATGACCCTCCTACTCTCCTCATTTTGATTATTATGAAATTTGTTCATAGCTTGCTCCTATTGATTCAAAACCTCCATTTCACTATACAAATTCATAGTGTTACTAACATACTTATCCATCTTCCTCACCATACCTTCCATATGCTTAACCAAGAATCCTAATTCATTGACATCTATGACCCCACCCACAATGTCACCATACACATGCTCAAATCCCTGCAATGCAGGAACAGAACACTTCTTTCCTAACCATATTTATGTAAGACTATATATATAAACACTAGCACTAAAATGAAGGCCAAAATTTGAGAGTTTTAAACTAATTCTAATCCTAACACATACAGTAATACCTGCAAGATTTTTTCGAGAGAAGCAATAACCTTATACGTGTATGTATCACCTGTGCAATACCATAAAAAATTGTATTCCAAGAATTAAGTCACTATTTTCTGGGAGCACAAATGTTGGAGATCATTCAATATATCAAAATCATCATCCAGATGCTTGAAATTGACCTTGAAATATACACACAAACACACTAAACTGGGACCACTAAATACACAAATTGTTAATTTGCCATCAACTTCTTGGTCTGGTTGAAGTGGTATATCCGAACATGGCACATACGTATAAGGCAACCAACTGAGAAGAAGCCGACATCAAACTAACCAATATCCTTTTCCGGAGCTTGGTCGAACAAGAACCTTGATGTAGCCATGTCACCAGCCTTTGCATAGCCATCAATCATGATCGTGAAAGAAGCAACACTCTTTTCCGGCATAGCATCAAGCACTACCCTAGCATTGCCCAAATCCCCCACCTTCACAAAATCCCATATCATTGCATTCCATGATGCCACATTCCTCTGAGGCATTTCATCAATCAGCCTCTTTGCCTCCACCATATCCGCAACCTTCACATAGCCAATCACCATAGCCGTCTATGAAACTACATTCTTCTCAGATATTCCATCAAACACCTTGCGAGCGTCACCAATCTTTCCACATTTCCCATACATATCAACCAAACAGATTCCAATAAACATATCACCTTCAACCTCCACACCTCAACGCCAAGCCATGGAGCAATTTTTCTTCACAGGATCTGCACATGCTTGAACAAGCCTTAATTACACAAGAGTAAGTGTACCTATCAGGAAGAGACCCATGTGCCTTCATGCGAATAAAAGCAGAGAGGGCGTCAAAAAAGTAACTTCTTTTGGTGTGGGCTCTGATGAGGGAGATCCAGAGAAAAGGGGAAGGGCCAAGGACGTGGTCGAAGACGGAGGTGTAATATGAAGCAGTGGTGGCAAAAGAGGCGGAAAGTAAAATGAAGCGAGAGATGATGAGGTGATCTTGCTCTAGACCTCATTGGATGATGGAGGCGTGGACTTGGTAGAGGTGATGAATGGTCTTGCAGGCCTTAAGAAGGGTGATAATGGCGGCAGTTGAACGCGGCAGAGAAGAAGAGTGTCAAAATATTGAATTCATCGGAAGAACAGCGTCGTTTTGGCCTTAAGGGACGAATTTGTCCACTAATAAGTTGTCCCAATCCACTTCAGCAAGTGTAACGGACGCGTCATTCTCTATCCCCTCCATGTCAGCCGGCTCCGTTGCCATTTTTTGTCCAAAATAGACGGAGGGGTATAACTGTCGGCCATTTTAAAACGTGAGGAATCGAAATGTATTTTTCAATCTTGAGGGATGAAAATATTCTCGTTTTAAAAGATCAAAGATGTATTTGTCTTTTACTCAAAACTTTAAGTTCTTCTCCAACAGTGAGGCTTGCAATCCATTGTCACACTCACACAAATTCATCTTTTAAACAAGGTCAATTTTACGATACAAAGCTAAATTGATACAGATTTACAGAGATTCCACTTTAGGCAATGAAAACTAGACACGTATCCAGTAGTTGATTGAGCCGAAGCAATGATGTCAGAGGCGTTGCAGGGTTTGTCGGGTCTGTTTGGCAAGTGTGACGTTAAGCCTTGTTTGGTGAGTATCGCTACGGAATGAATAAGATAAAGGTGTGGGAGTTAGGACACACATTTTGGATTGGTCCTGTATGACATGGGATTTATGTTGGGTTAATTGTAGGCTTTTACAGTTGATGTTGGTCACCAAAAATTAGTATTTCAGATTTTCAGGCCAATATTAGAATATAAGAATATGAGTAAACTTTATTTATTTATATATTTTATCCAGAATGAAACATGAATTTTTTTTTCATATAAAGTAATTTGTTATTGGCCAATAAGTTATAACTCAAATAACATAGTCTTCTTATACTCATCTAAGAGGTTGCGAGTTAGAATCTTCCTATTTTTGGTAAAAAAAAATAATTTGTTATTGAATAATAAATTAGAAGCATTTTTATTAAGACGAGTGGATTAGAAATCGGATAGACCTTTATTTATTATTATTATTATTATTATTATTATTATTATTATTATTAATTGTAGTGAGATTTATGTTGCATGATGATAAGATGAAAATTTATTTTTTTTTTTAAATCAACTTTGAGGTAATGGGATGCTATTGTCCTCAAATATTTTTTAAATTAAATACCGCTTACTCTTTTTATTAATGTATACCAATTTGTTAAATATGCCAATAAATTATAACTCAAATGGTATAGTCTCAAAATCACCAAAAAAAATACCAATTTGTTAAATTAGTATTCTTTGTAGCTGTAAATATTTTACAAAGTCATGCTTTTTGAGTTCAACTACTCTACTATTATAGTCACGTTGTCTTTTTTTTTTTTTTTTTTGCATTACTTTTGTGAATCATCCTTCATTGTATATATTTATAAAAAGAGCATAAATTTTATTTAAATTTTATAATTAATATTTAAATTACATTTCTAATAAAAAAGTATTTTTGTCATTTACTAATTAATGATAAAAATATTTTAGTAAACATAATGATATATTTTGTTTTTTTTTTTAAATATTAACGTATTTATTTTTTTTTATACCATAATACTTAGGTTAATTACGACTATACTAAGTTATTTGTTTTTTTGTGAAATATACAATGTATAATTGCTGTACCTAATCCTTTTTTGTTTTTTGTAAGTTCTTGACATTGTATAATATTATAATAATCATTCTAAAATAATGATCAGTTCTTGATCTTTCATCTCTTATAAAATTAAAGATAAACTAATCATTAATCATTTTTAAACAAGTGATAAACTAATTATTTATTTTTCTAAAAAATAGTCTTATTAGAAAATCAGCATCTTAATTGTTTTTGTTAAACATTAATTTATTCAAAAAAATTATTCGATTCTGACTTTGTAGAGTCGACTTGCGCGTAGGGTGTCCCTCACTCTCTTCCTGGAGCGCTAAAGGGCTAGAATTTTTGAAACAAGGTTAGTAAGAATGGCACACTAACTTCATCTTGCAATACTAACCAAATTTTGCGATTAAAAGTATAGACGCAACTAATTCACAATGCATATCTTTCGAAAATTAGGGAGTATATCCTGTTTTCTTAGAGACCTGAAGGTTGCATGTGAGGCAATGAGCTCTATCAAGATCATCAATCCAATTCGCAACACATTGCATATAGGAAATGGCAGAGGTGGTGGCGTGAACGAGGGTGTGTTGACATAAGAGCCTAGCAAAAAAAATCTCTACGGAGTCTTCGCGTCGACTCCTTTTGTTTCTTGTATGCACATGATATTAATCTTCCTCCTTATCATGATATCCATCACCTTTCTTGTGCCTATATTCCATGTTCAAAATCTCACCTTTCTATCGTTTCGACCTTTATCTTTATCTGTTTCTTTGTGAAATAACTTATTTATCCTCGTCCGTTTACGAAAATGTAGTAACCCTTACTCATTTAACATTACACCCGAGCACCGATGTCGTAGCTCTTGCTTATTTGACACTGTACTCGAGCCATACAGCGCATTGTTTTCGGACAATGACTTAGCTTTAGCGCAATAATGTCTTTGATCCATGTCATGAAGATTTGACTAAGTTTTTATGTTGATTGTCGAAGGCCTAACACAACCCTCCTTCTTTAGCCGGATTTAGAATTAGCTATATACTGCAGGTATAACATTGGCAGAGTTAAATTTATAATTTTAAAAATAAAAAGTAAAAATATTAATTTCTTTAAAATAATAAAAAATAACCAAACAGACATAATAGAGTCAATTGAGTTGCTAGTTTTAACGTGAAAATAACTTGTTCAAATTTAAAATATCAATATTAAATTATTAAGTGAAGATTTGTAAGCAATATTTTTTTTTATGTTAAATAACATTTAGGGATAGCCATTTTGGCACATAACAATTATATAGTGTTGAATTAATTGTTTTTAATGAAATAACGGTGATTGTATTTATATTTGTAGGATTTTTTATTTTAATAAATAAAATAATTATAATAATTATTAAAATAAATAATTTAAAAAATATTATCGAAAAAAATACTCTTTTTATATCTCGTTTACACTGTTTTGTTTACCATTTTGTTTACATGGTAAACCAGATAATTTTTTATGTATCTCGTTTAAGTATATGTACTTTTTCAATTTTCATATATCTCGTTTATAGTGTAAACGAGATAAATTAAAAATTATCTCGTTTACACTATAAACGAGATATATGTATTTATAAATAATTAAATATAAATTTTAAAAATAGTTTCAAATAATAGAGAAGAAGTACGATTTTAAATAATGGAAAAAATAAATGGTTCATTTTGAATAGTATGGATTAACACGTTTACTTGAAAAGTATATAAGTGCACCATTAAACGGGCCACTGTTAACACGGTTACATTTTTTCTAACTACCCACTATTTAAATATTTAAAATATAATTTAAATATACCTAATTTATTTCATGGCCGAGTTAATGCATGTCACTACTTTATTGGCATAGAATATGAAATCTTTTCTACTAAAATTATATTTCAAATTTTTATGTACTCACATACAACAAATAAAATTTTTATGCACTCTCGTACAACAAAGGAAAGAAGTAAGTGAATAGGGAAGCCAATGAGTTATAGCTCAAATGGCATAGATTCTCCATACTCAATTAAGAGGTTGCGGGTTCGAGTCACATATCTTTTTAAGTAAAGGTGTTAATGTGTTTATTTTAAATGGACATTTCCTATTATTAAAAATTGTTCATCTTTCTTATTATTTGAAACATTCCATTTTTAATAGTTTGGTCTAATTTAAATTATTAATATTTTTATTATTTTTAAAAATATATTTTTATATTTATAAATACATATATCTCGTTCTGTAAATCAGATATATGAAAATTGAAAAAATCCAGATATCTCGTTTATACTGTAAACGAGATACATAAAAATTTATCTCATTTACAGTATAAACGAGATATAAGAGGCGTATTTATTTCGGTGAATATTTTTTAAATTATTTATTTCAATAATTATTATAATTATTTTATTTATTAAAATAAAAAATCTTATATTTATAATATGATGAAATTATTGATAAATAAAATATATCTATTGGATAATTTATTTATTTTCTTTTCCAAAAACACAAAAATATAGACAAAGGTCATATTATATAATATAATGAAAAATAAATGCTTGCTAAATAAGTCTTTACTGTTTAACGAAAAAAAAATTAGCAACTAGTAACTATAAAAACAAAATCAAATTCTCACAAAAGGTTATTTTCCAAACAAAATATTAAACATTAACTAAAAAAATAACTATGTCCCCACAAAAATATTATTTTTCAATTTAATGGCCAATGTCCAATCTCTATACTCTGTAATATAAAGCAATGGCCTAACAGCCCATCATCAAGAACGAAACTTGGTTAACTCCATTCGAAATGTTGGCTCAGCTTCAAAACACCCAAATCACATTTGGGAGAAGCTTTTCTGCAAAACCTGCTTTTTTCTAACCACGTGTAGCAACGGCATTTAAATAGAAGAATATCCATACATTAAATTTTTACCATAGAACGACCCTTTAAACAATCTAAACCTGCTCACGATCAAAGTATAGTATTAATACACCTACACACCAAAATAACTAGCCTTTAATTGAAAGCATAGTACAACTGACGTTTTAAAAATTAGACTCATCATTAAGCGGTTCTAGTTTTTTATTTATTAGCTTATTAGTCCAATTAGCTCAACTATAATTCAGCTGAAAGAACAATTTTATAATAAAATAATAAATAAATACAATTTTAACAAAATTTTTAACATAATTTAAAATTTTTAATAAAGATTAACAATGTTAACCAATGAACTAAATTAACACAATTTTAACAAAGATTAACCAATGAACTAAAAAAATTAACTAATCATTTAATAATTCAACTTATCGAAAACAAGAAAATAGAGTACAATATAGCACAAACATAGAGCTCATTCAATGATTTAAATTTAAAAATTAATAAAAAAAGAGAACAGAAAAATCAAAGGCTAGAATCTCCAAAAAAATTAATGTTCTAACAAAATTCCAAAAAAAATCATTGAGTCAATGTTCTGAGCAAAGAATGAAGAACAGAAAATAAAAATTGAAAAAAAATGAAGTCATTGTCTTCTTTCTGAGTAATTTGAGCAGGACACTAATAGAAAATAATAGATTACAGACAGATTTTTTCGTCAATAAAAGATGAAAAAAATTTAAAAATTTACCGACAGATTCTAACTTCCCTCAATAATTTTGTCGATAAAATTGAAATTTGAGTTTTTGAAATTATCACCGACAAAAAATCCATTTGTAATCATTTGATAAATTCCTCATAAATTTGAATTAAGTTAAATAATGTTTGCAGAAACAAAAATCTCATTCTCACAAAACACCAATGTTTTGAAAATCGGACTAGACCGACCAGTTCAACCGGATTAATCGAGAACCAGTCTTTTGAATGATCCAGTTGGTTCTTAAACTATCCTAAAAATATAGGTGAAAAACCGGTCAAACTGGCGGTTAACCAATAAACCGGATGAATCGGTCCAATTTTTTGAAGGCCCGATTCACTCTCTCCCCAATCAAAATGGCGCGTTTTGATTTTTAAAAAACAAAGAAAAAGAAAAAAGGGGCACAGAACGTAAACAACCCCTCCCCTTTTTCTCTCACAAACCTAACCAAATCCCCCTAAACACACGTTTCATCACCACAACTTTGAACTCGTCGTCTCTGTCCTCGTCAGATAGAAGGTGGCATTGCCACCGGCTATAACAGAGGGTGCTGCCATCGTCTCTCGAAGGTCCATTCGACCCTCTTCTCCTCGATCCTCTTCTCCTCTACATCGCGCGAAGGTCTCAGAACTCTTAGCGTCACCATTGCAAATGGTTGTTCGGTCTTGAACGGTTGCTCGTCTGTCCTATTTTCATCGGTCGCAAACGGTTGCTCGATCCTCTTCAAATGCAACCTCTCCTTCGTGAATCTCTACCCGGAGCCTCGCTGGGAATCTCTGCTCGGGGCCTCGCCGTCACAAACTAATCCTTTTCCGAGCTCACTCTGTCACCGCCATTCCTCCCTCATCGTGTCTTCGATAACTCACTGCTTCTTTAGTTTCAATTTCTAAGATTTTGACTTTTGAGTTGAGCTTGTGTACTAGATTTTGAGTTAGGATCCTGTTCTAAGTTGGGTTGTTGCTTATATGATTCTGAATTTAGTTTGGATGCCGAGTTTGGATTTTTTTTGTTTAGTTTTTCTGTTTTTGGTTTTCCTGGTTTTTGAATTTTGATACTAAGTTTTCTATTTTTGAATTCTGAATTTTTTTTTGTTGAATATTTAATTGGAAGGTTTTCGTTGAATACTTGATTAGAAGTATGATATTGCTTTTATTGTTCTCTATTACATGAATCCTTGTGTTAGGTTCCACAAGTATGGTATATTGCTTTCTCTATTTTGTTCCAAGCTGAAACCATGTTAAAGAAGAGCAAAATGGAAGGGAGAAGGCTAAGTCCTTTAACCCTAGGGACACCAACAATGGACTAAAGAAATGAGCCAGTGTAAGGAGTTCAAGTTGCATTTCTGCAATCACAAGAGAGATGAATAATCTCACTCTTGCAAAGTAATTAATTAGTTTTGGTTCAATTCGATTTTAAAATAACTATTAATTTCAAAAAAATAATAATTGAAAAATTAATATATTTTAGACAATTTGTCTATATACATAGAATTTTTGATGAACCACTTTATTTATATATATTGAAACAAATGAGTACTAATTAAGAGGAAAGTGGTTATGTATTATCTTTATTTACCTGTTCCCTATAATTTTTTCTCTGCTGACTGATGTTTCAATTTGTGTGTAATGGAAAAAGGCCAAAGTCATCACCTTGATTGTAAGAGTTTTGTCAAGTCTTTGAACACATGCATGCATGAATTCTAGTTTTTGGAAGTTGGTTTGTGGTGCCAGTTTTTGTTTGTCCTTTTTTCTCCTTGAGACTTGAAAGGATTATTAGTTTAAAAATTATTAAATTTATATATTTAAAATTATATATTAAATTTTTAATATTTTAATTATATATATATAATTAGACCGGTTTAACTACGATTCAACTTCAGTTAAACCATTAAACCATTGAACTAGAAGTTTAACCAGTTTAATGATTGGTTCGATTCTCGCAATTTTGCAAAACACACACCATATTCGATACTGGAACTTCATTCAACACAAAATCACCGTTTATCTTCTTTGATCCTTTCTTTAAGCTTGGTCTTCTCTTCAGTAAGACACACACACACACACACTCTCTCTCTCTCTCTCTCTCTCTCTCGCTCTCTCTCTCTCACACACACACACACACTCTCTCGCTCTCTCTCTCTCTCTCTCCGATTCAAGTTGAAAACAAGACAAAACTCGCGTTGAAAATGTGACTTCACCGTCGCTTTTACTTTGTCGCCGCTTGTATCGTACGAGCTCTCTCTGTCACTGTTCGTTAGCATGAGCTCCTTCCGCCGCCACTCGATCGCACGAGCTTCGTCTGCCACCGCTCACTCGCATGACCTCCTTTCTTTGCTGCACGCATTGCACGAGCTCCCTCTTCTACCTCTCAGCTTTTGTCTCTCTTTGTCTCTTGCCATCCATCCTCGTCATCCACAGATCGTGTCACCTGATCTGAAACCTACATGTACGTCTTTATCTATTTTAGATTCTGGAATTGTTATTGATCTATATTTTTTATTTTCATTTTCATGTTTGTATAATTGTTGATCTTGGTGCCACTATCAATGTTGCAAAACCAAAACCTGGTTCTTCAATTGCTATTTTTGGACACGGAGCTGTTGATCTTGCTATATGTTATCCCCTACTTTTCTTTGCATTGCAATTTTATAGTTATGGATCAAGGGCATTAGTGAGTAGTGATTCTTGTTCTTTTTTCAATCCAAATTTTAGGCTGATGAAAGGGCAAGGATGTTTGAATTATTGGGGTTGTTTTAGTTTCCAACCGATTTGAATTAGGTATAATGCAGTTCTTTCTTGTTAGAGATGTAACCATTAATATTTTCTTCTCCTATCAGTTTAAACTTTTGGGATGAGTGGTTTCATGACATGGTATCTGAAAGGTCAAGAGTTTGATCCTTGGTGAACCTTAAAAGTAGAAAAAATAGCATAAGACAAATAAAAAAACCTATATAAAAATCAAGCAAACCCAAAAGAGGCTATTGTTTAAGGAAGAGTATTAGAGATGTAATCATTAATGCTGTTTTCTACCATCAACTTAAGTTTTTTGAATGAATAGTTTCATGATATTTCTGAATCAAATGTAGTAGATGATTCAACTTAGAATAAGTTGAGCAAGTTTCCTAAAGCTACAAACTGTATTCACTTACTGATGGTATTTTCTCATTTACTATTGTTGGCAGCTAAGAAGTTTGAGGTTAATGAATTTGTGAACCCAAAAGATAATAACAAACCTATACAAAAGGTTAGTTCATTCTAAGTTTTTCTACATAATTATTTATACTTTTAGGGAAGAAATACTAAGATGTTAATATTGTTCAATAGGTAATTGCTGAAATGACCAATGAAGGAGTGGATTGGTGTGGAATTTATAACCCACAAACTAACCGGCAAGTACACCGGGTCGTACCAAGTAATACCTCAGGTGAGTGAGGGTCGATCCCACGAGGATTGAAGGACTAAGAAACAATAGTTAAGTGATTTACTTAGTTAGGCAAACACAAAAGAGTGTTGTGTGTTCAAAAGCATTAACAGTAAATTCAGAATATCAGAAAGCAAGCAGTAAATAATTTGTAAATAATATATGGAGAAACAGTTAAGGCTTCAGAGTTATCTATTTTTTGGATTTACTTTTCTTACTAACTATTTTAATCATGCAAAATTTAATTCATGGAAAACTATATGTGACTAAACGCTAATTTTTTAGACCTTTTTAGTCTCCTCTAAAATTCATCAACCGCCAATTCCTTGGTCATTTAATTCCAATTAGAGGGTGAAGTTCAATTCTAGTTCATATGCAACAAAAACCCTAATTACCCAAATATAAGAGGATTATATGTCATGTATCCCGTTAAGTCCAGATAATTAGAAGTTTAGGAGAAATTATTTTCAAGTTGTTGTTCAAGTAAAGAGCTTTTTCAAGTTATACAATAACTCAATTAGAACAAGGGTCATACTTCCGTTCCACCCAAATTCATAAAACAAAGAACGAAAGCAATTCTTGAATCATAAACCAGTACATGAATTAAAATAGAGAAATAATTGTATCAATCCATACAATAGACAGAGCTCCTAACCTTAACAGTGGAGGTTTAGTTGCTCATGGTTCAGAGAGAAAAACTAGGATTCGTAAAAACTGTAAAGTGCGGAATGAGGTTGAAGAGAAGAGAGGAGCATGAAGGGCCGATTCTTTTCCCTTTTATATCTAATCCTAATTAATGTAAAATATATTTTCTAAAACTAAAATAATATCTTTTTCTAATTATAAATAAAATAAAATTAAATCAAAATTAATTAAACTTCACGCGCAGCCTTGTATGAGTGTATGGGGACCAGTGGGCTCATTAAGTTCCATGCTGAACTTGGAAATTCTCAAGTTCAGTGTGGATGAGGCAGTGTTAATTCCTTTGTTTTTCCTTTGAGTCCACGCTGAACTTGGAAAATCTCAAGTTCAGCGTGGAGTGATGTATGCATTCCCCTTTGGAGTTTCTTCAAGCTGGCGCTGAACTTAGAGATCCTCAAGTTCAGTGTGGAGGAGGCCGAATCAAATGGAAAAAAGGGTATACTATTATATATCATTAGAAAGTTCGGGAAGTTAGCTTTTCAATGCCACTGGAATCACGTCAATTGGACCTCTGTAACTCAAGTTATTCTTGTTTGAGTGCAAGGAGGTTGGGGTTGATAGCATCATTCGCTTTCTTTCTTTTCTGCTACAAAACTCTGTCAAATCCATCTGAATGCTACTTGAAATAAACAAAAATTGCACACAACTCAAAGTAGCATTCATAGTAGCTAAAATATATTAAATCTTGATTAAACTTAGCAATTCAAGTGCAAATTTACTAGGAAAAGACAGAGAAAATGCTCACGCATCATGGATCATTCTGTTGAATGTACTGGTAGCATCCGGGTTATGATCTCAGCATTTGAATGTATAAAGCAATAAAAAAATTAGGGGTGAGCACGGGTCGGGTTGGTTTGGGTTTAGGGTGAAATTAGAACTGAACCAATTGAATTATAATTGGTTTGGTTTGGTTCGGATTTACGTATTTTTTGTGTATGTACCGGAACCAAACCAAATCGATTAAGAACGGATTGGTTTGATTCGGGTAATTAGGTACCCGATGAAACAGAAATTCATAAAAAAATAAAAAATCAAAATTTTTATCTTAATAATTTTCAAGTACAATAAACACGTAAAATCAATTGAAATAATCCAAATATGTTAAATACCAAATATATTAAAATCTAAATATATTAAATACAGTGAGAGTGGCTGTACTTCGAGAAGAAGTGCTTCCAACAATAGTATCACTTACAGGTAAGGTGAAGATTGAGAAAGCTCTGCTAGGGTTTACTCCATAGGTTGAGGAAACCGCTGCTAGTGTTAGGGTTATTGGGTGAGAAACTCAAAATCATTAAAAGGTATATATATTAAATTTTTTTATTTAATTAATATATGGTCGGGTCCACGGGTTGGTTCGGGCTTCACACCCCAGAACTGTTACACAAACCAATTACTAGAGAGAGGCATTGGTTTAGTTCGGGTCGGACCCGATTACCCGTTAGTTCCAAAACCAATTTAATTAGTTCAGTTCGGATTCGGACGGGTAATCGGGTACCCACTACCCGTGTTCACCCCTAAAAAAAACTAGGCTTTATGATTTCTTTTCTGGAAAGGTACCACCTTTTTCTGACTCAAATTTATAACTCATGAGGCGTGTATTTTTTCTTTTTAATGCTTTCTGGTCAAGAACATCTTGGCACCTATCTACAAGAATAAGGGAGATACATAGAGTTGTGAAAACTATAGAGAGATCAAACTCATGAGCCATACCATAAAGTTATGGGAAAGTGTGATAGAACGGAGGTTGGGACAAGAGATACAAGTAATAGAAAACCAATTTGATTTTATGTCAGGCAGATCCACGACTGAAGCTACATACTTGCTAAGAAGAATGATGGAGAGGTATCGTAATAAGAAAATGTATCTATATTTTGTGTTTATTGATTTGTAAAAAGCATACGATATGGTGTCAAGCGAGGTCTTATGGAAGGTTTTAGAAAGAAAGAGAGTAAATATCGCATATATTTGTACAATTAAAGACATGTATGATGGGCTACAACTAGTATGAAGACTCAAGGTAGTGTGACAGAAGAATTTTCTATTGGTACAAGATTATACCAGGGATCATCTTTAAGTCCATACTTTTTCATATTAGTCTTGGAAGTACTCACATAGCATATCCAAAAGTTTGTGCCATGGTGCATGCTTTTTGCCGATGATATCGTCCTTATGAGAGAATCAAGAGAAGACCTAAATATGAAGTTGGATTTATGGAGAGAAGTGCTAGAAGTATTTGGTTTGCGCATAAGTCGTAGTAAGACAAAATATATAGAATGTAAGTTTGATCGCCGAAGGAAAAACCCTAATATAGAGGTAAATTAGAAAAACATCCTATGAAAAGTTAAAAATTTTAAGTATCTTGGGTGCATCATACAAGATAATGGAGAAGTTGAACAGGATGTAAATCATAGGATTCAAATAGGTTGGTCAAAATGGCAGAATGCGTCTGGTTTCATATGTGATAAAAAAAGTACCTTTAAAATTTAAAGGTAAATTCTATCGCACTACTATCAGATCGACTATGTTTTATGGTACAGAGGGTTGGACGGCCAAAAGAGAACACGAACATAAGTTAAGTGTGACAGAGATGAAGATATTGAAATGGATAAGTGGTCATACATGATTAGATAAAATAAAAAATAAAGATATAAGAGAGAGTTAGAGTAGCACCTATTGTGGAAAAGATGATAAAATCGCGTCTTAGGCGATTTGGACATATGAGAAGAAGATCGACAGAGCACCCAGTCAAGAGGGTGGATGAGATAGAAGACTTATGAAGACGATCCATGACGTGGTCAAACGAGATCTACATATAAACGGTCTTTCTATAGATGTTGTTTGATTCATGTAGCTAACCCCATATAGTGGACAAGACTTTGTTTTTGTTGTGGTTTGTTGTTGCTTTCTGATCAAGAACATGCTTTTTGGTGCTTCCTGCTACTTTGATTTATGTTTTTGTTTTAGGATCCTCTTTTTTCTACTTGCTTGATCGATAATGGATATGAAATGGAAAGTAAAGCATACCATCATTTAATACAATGCTGAGTCATTGCCAACAAATACGTCTTTTCTTTTGGTGTTTCTTATTTGCTTTCCGATTTAGTTTTATACATGGCAAAAGATGCTAGGATCTAGTTCTTGATTGCAATAGTTTTGTGCAAGTACAATTTTATCAAATTTCTTTATTGGAAAATATAGGAAATCAAAATTTGTTTTTTTTATCAATATATTATGAAAGGGATATTTGTGTTCTGTTAGGTAGCGTTTGGTGGAGAGGCAGAGACAGAAAGAATGAGACTGAGAGACAGAGATTAAGAGACAGAGATTGAAATAAATCTTAGTATTCTGTTTGGTGCAAAATGGGAGACAGAAATTGAAACAAAAATAAAACTCTAATTTAATTTGCACAAAGGGTAAAATTGGAATTAATTAATTGAAATGAGGGTATTTTAGGTATAAAATGTTATTAAAGTTTCAGTCTCCATCTCTAAAAATTTTAGTCCCCTATGTCCTTACTTTTTGGAGGTACTGAAATACTGAAATTTTGGAGACAGAAACAGAAAATTTAGTACCAATTTCTGAACCAACAAACATAATACTGAGTCTCAGTCTCTCAATATGTGTGTCAGTACCTCATTTGAGTTTTAGGTTGTCAAGAGGGATTTATCTTCAGACATTTCTTATGCTTCCTTGGCAGGGGACTAAGCAGTCTATAAGAGACAGAATTGGAAATAACGTAGATGTTTATGGATATGGCAACAAGCGTTGTGTTTGCTGTTTCTTCCCTGCAGTACATCCAGCGCCAGTACAACCACCACCTGATTTGTTGGTAACTACTTTGGGATTTCCCTTTCTTGGTCTTTTGACTCTTTTCCCTTTCTTTCGTTTAACTTTGATTGCGGACATCTATTATGGTAAATGCTTATTTATAATGATTCCTTGGCTACGAATTTCTCCCATTTTTACTTGATATCTAGAGCTTGGACGATCCTGTTCCAGCAGCTGCCGAGCTGGAAGTCAAAAATGCTTTGCCTTTAGCTATTGTTCCCGTTGGTAATTTTTTTTTCTTTCCCCCATTTTTATAAATATGCCGGACAAAATCTTGTTGATTTGCATTTGTGAAACTTTAGAATAAATAGTGATGGATTCATAGAGGAAGTGGACTGAACTGGTTTCTTTTCAAATTTCAATCATAGTGATGTTTTGCATTATTTGGTTCAAACTGCTTAATATTAGAAGCTGCGGTGTGTGCACATTTTAATAGTGGTTAATCATATGTGAACAATGTTCCAGTAGTATTTTCCATTTTCTGCAATTTATTGTTATTTTATATTAGAATGTTCCAATCCATATTCACAACAGATTAAAACATACATGCCTTGGTGTGGATT
The DNA here is from genome assembly GCF_059453495.1 of Arachis ipaensis. Lineage (NCBI taxonomy): Eukaryota > Viridiplantae > Streptophyta > Magnoliopsida > Fabales > Fabaceae > Arachis > Arachis ipaensis. Next base: position 86,329,247 of record NC_142441.1, on the reverse strand, counting down.
GGATAATGCCTCTATGAATGGTGATTTCAGCTGATCAAACAACATCTGCTGTTCCAAATCAAACAAATGGAACTACAGGATGGAAATTGGTGTTAGACATTTTATAAATAACCAGAAATTTACGTATCTCTAGCCATTGCCAATAAAATCTTTGATATAATTTGGAACATCCAAAATTTGAATCACCAAACCAGATAGAATCAAAATGTGTTTGTTTTTGTTGTTTAATCAGAATTGAGGACCCAAACTTTATAAAATTTATGAACAGTCGTATTCTTTTCATCAAAGAACAAACCAACTGCCAATATAATTAGTTAATAATTACAACATCACTCAAACTAATTTCTATATTAACAAATTTGATCACAATTAGAATAAAAATTCTAACAATCGGCACTTGTTACGACTCCTAGTTCAAATGAAAGTGCTACAGCAACTAGCAAACTGGTATGTTTTTGGTCTACAAAAAGTAAAACTTTATTCACTTTTCAGTTAACTTTATTCACATGTTACTTTTCTGTCACCTTTTGCTTGCGCAGAGAGGAGATATAACAAGTATGCAACCTGGGCTTGATGCTATTAAGTTCTCTGAGCAGTGTATTTACTCTTGCATCTTTATAGTTGAGGAAAGTGAGTGAGAAAATCAGGGCAATAGAATAATGATAGGATGAGAAGATTACTTGTTGCACTCTATTTATATATATTTATCTATTTATATATATGAATGAAGTGATGTGTAGCTCATCTTTTTTTATTTTTTATTTTTTGACCTTTTTTTAACCCTTCTCTAGAGTACAACTACTGTCTATATTATTCGAATAAAGATTAGTTATTATTGTACAAAGACACTTAAAGGAAGAAGAAGAAAATCACTGCATTTTTAATTATTATAACCCTATAGAATAAAATCTATATAATAGGTTGTTGTTAATCTTGTTATTTTATCATTCTCCCTTTTGAAAATAGAATTAGAAATTGTATTTGACTATTTTTTGTTCTTGTTCTTTTATGTGTTAACTTTTTGCTAGAATTTTCCTATTTAAGTTAAATTACTCTGCACCCTTCAGCTTCGGTTAACAGAGAGATTGATTCTTCTATTAGCAAAGAATTCATTTAGTTCAAACTTTCTAAACTTTCACCATGCAGTTTAATTCATAAACATGAGTATAATCACAATTATAAGTTGATGTTAATTGTTTGTTATGCTTATTATTGTTAAGTTGGTGATCTCCAGAGCCTCATGTTGAAGAGAAACCATCTGAGAAGCCATCTGAGGGCTCTATCAACCGAGCTATGTTAATTTTCATTGTGAAAATTTTGATTTTTCTTTAATGCAACATTATCATCAAATTACAGATTATGAAACATGTTTTTTTCATTTTTCTTTTTTTGGGGTCTGCAGAATGCTGTGCTTGCAAGAGTTGCAACGGAGAAGAGGGTGTCACTAGTCAAAGCATGGGAAGAAAGTGAAAGGTCAAAAGCAGAAAACAAGTAAGAGCATTCATTACTCGCTTCAAATAAAAATATTTTGTCCTTCTTTTGGTCTTTTAAATGAAAATTTTCTATTAGAAAATAGCTTTGTTTTTGCTAATTTAGCATTAGGCATTCATATTCTTTTGTTCTTTGACTTTATTTAATAATGTTGAGTACTAATTGAAATGAAAATCAAGACCTGAAATTAGAGCCCGTGAAACTGAAAATAAAACTAAAATGAATAGTTTTATTAGTATATTCTCATACAATTTGATGATCTCCCTTTCAGGCCTTTTCCTAACATATCTTGGGCTATACTAACAACCAGTACTTCTCTACCTTGTTCCATTAGCAGTAGCAGTAGTTCACTTCATTAATCTTTAATCATGCCCTTTATCCTGTGAAAGTTGTTGTCAGATGCAATTTAATTCAACATTAAATAAATAAATTGAGCAGGTATAACTGTCATATTGGGATGTATAAGAGGAGAAATGAGGAGTCTTTGGCAGAAGTCCAGGCCGGATTATAGCTGAAACTGAAGAAATGGAATGAGGCTTATGTTAGCTGTTACAAGAAGGTTAGGGCGTCAAATAGTTTCAGTGCTGTTCCACTATCACCGCTGCTGCCGCCACCCTCAATATCTTCGGATGAGGACTATGATGATAAGGATGAAGATGACACTGAAGATTATAGTTGATAGTTTTAGTTTGGTTGAACAATACACTGAGAATTATATTTAATGTATTGATACGCTACTTGTGTTTATGTTTTGAATTGACTTGTTTATTTAAAAAGAAACTAACTAATAGTCCTCTGTGCAGGATATGTGGCAAGGAGGAGAAAACAGTAGACATGCAATATTACTCCGTCTATGAACAAGAGCAGTGTGGTTCGCGGCACACATACAATACTTGCCTTCAACCAGCTCAGTAACATCATATGCTCAGTAGCTTTGGGAGATTTTTCAAAGAATTAAGAGGGAAGGAAAGGAGAGACAAGATGAGATGATTAGTAGCATAGGCTATTTAAGTTATAGTGTGCGAAAAGCAAGAAACAAGTATATATATATGTTCCAAAACCATGATATAAACCCAAAAGAAGCAATTAATAGAGCATCAAGATTACAAGCAAGATTCAATAGAGCAAGAGATAGCCTAGCAAATAATCAGCAAATCAGAGAAAGAAGGAATGCTAGGCAGGTTACCTGGAAGCCTCTGCCAGAAGATTGCGTAAAAGCCAATGTTAATGCTTCTGTGAGTAAAGAACGAGGAATGTAGCCAATGCAATAGTTATCAGAGGGTGGAGAGGAAACTCGGTTACTGGCACAGCTAAAAGAACTATGATAAATTCTTGCATTGCAGTACAGGCCCATGCGTTTAGAGAAGCAGCGATCATGGTCAAGAATCTAAACATTGACAAAGCTCTAACAACCTGTTTGAAAACTTTTCATGATATTGATTGAATTAAATTCTATTAAAAATTACATTTTAGTCAGAATTAAATTGAATTTTAGCATTTGAAATGAATTAATAAACTTATAGAATTGAATTGAATTTCAATGATTGAAATGTTTATCAAATAAATTAAAATTTTATAGTAACATCTTTACTCTTTATTAATATAATATTATATTTAAATAATAAATATACTTATTTATTAACTTATATAAAATAATTAAAAAAGTTGTATTTTCTATATTAATTTTTTAATTAAAATTTATTTATCTATAAAAATTATCTTTGACTTTGTTTTTTGCTACACTACAAATAATTGAATATATATATGCAACGAAGTCACCAAAAAAAAAAAAAAAAACATATGCAACGTGTATATAAATTCTAACATAAACAAATTATATATAATTGATTAAACATATATATAAATAAATTTAGAAAATATATATAAATTGAAACAAAAGCATTGTACTAAAAGTCTTTGGTACGGGTTGTGATATGGATCGGGGACTTGTGAGTCGAGGTGATCGGCGGATTATCTGGCTGGAGCAACAGGGATGATACTTGCAAAGACACTCTGACGTTTAAGTCAGAATGGATCTGAGAGGTATAAGGTGTGTGGAATGAATGACGTATCTAAGGGAGCCTCTAGCTTCCCTTTATATAGCTAGTAGTAGTTATCTCATCTTATCTTATCTAGCTAAGATAAGGGAGGTATTCAAATTCGAATATTGGTTTGAGATTGTAGGGCTGGTTTGGACCGTCATCATCTTATCTTATCTGGTTAAGATAAGGGAGGTATTTGAATTCGAAGGTTTGGTCAGGATATTGGTAGTTATTGACCCGTCTTTGGGCCGTGAGGATGACCCAATCTTAGGATTGCCGAGTTCGGTGACCGTTCTGAGGAAGGACATAGAGATCAGGTCCAGAACAGTTGCCCCCGGAGCATGAGAGCATGCTTGCTTGGTTTCAATGCTAAGTTGTTCGGGAGTCCGGTTCTCTTGTAGTTCGGGAGACTGTGAGGGGTCTGGAAAGGACGTGACGTCATCCTGCACCAATTGGCGGGATGTTGGTGAGTTCCGCTTTCCACGAGTTGAAAAGTCAATAGCTTAGACCTTAACGCCGCTTTTGTTGATGAGTTTGGTTTTCTATTATCGGGATGCCATGAAAAGGGCGTGACGTCATCCTGTAACGAATGGCGGGATGTTAGTGAATTCGCCTTTCCGTGAGTTGGAAGACTGTCAGCTCATGCTTGTTTTGTGTGGCCTTTTTGGGCCGTTATTGTGAACTTATTTTAGACTTCTTAGTGGGCTGATTTCAATACTTTGCTTATCTAGTTTATTTGGATATCTGTTTTGTTAGCCTCAGAGGTGATCCGTTTCTGAGGATAGCCACATAACTTATTTGGCTATCCGCTTTGTTGGCTTCGCGGGTGATCGAACATTGGATCACCGTTTTCTATTATTTGGATATCGGTTTGTTATTTGGATATCTGTTCTGTTGGCTTCAGGGTGATCGATTCCTAGGTCACCGTTTTTAGTTATTTAGATATCCATTTTGTTATTTGGATATCTGTTCTGTTAGCCTCAGGGTGATCGATCCTCGAGCCGCTACTTTTTGTTATTTGGATATCCGTTTTGTTATTTCGATATCCGTTTTGTTAGCCTCGGGGTGATCGATCCCCGGGTAGTCGTTTACTTATTTGGATATTCATTTTACTGGCCTCGGGTGATCGATCCCTAGGTAGCCATTTACTTATTTGGATATTCATTTTGTTTTTTGGATATCTGTTTTATTGGCTTTGGGGCGATCGATCCCTGGGTTGACGCTTTTTGTTATTTGGATATCCATTTTGTTATTTGGATATCCGTTTTGTTGGCTTTGGGGTGATCGATTTATGGGTAGCCGTTTACTTATTTGGATATCCGTTTTGTTGGTCTCGGGGTGATTGATCCCCAGGTAGCCATTTACTTATTTGGATATTCATTTTGTTGGCCTTGGGGTGATTGAGCCCCGGGTAGCCGTTTACTTATTTGGATATCCATTTTGTTATTTGGATATTTGTTTTGTTGGCCTCGGGGTGATCGATCCCCGTATCGCCGCTTTTTGTTATTTGGATATCTGTTTCGTTCGCCTTGGGGTGATCGATTCAAGGGTAACCGTTTACTTATTTGGTTATTCGTTTAGTTACTTGGATATCCATTTTGGTGGCCTCAGATTAATCGATCCCCGGGTCGTTGCTTTTTGTTATTTGGATATCCGTTTCGTTGTTCTCAGGGTGATCGATCCCCAGGTATCAGATTATTTATTTGGATATCAATTTTGTTATTTGGATATCCGTTTTGTTGGCCTCGGGGTGATCTATTCCCGGGTAGCCGTTTACGTATTTGGATATTCATTTTGTTATTTGGATATCTGTTTTGTTGGTCTTGGGGTGATCGATCCCAGGGTTGCCACTTTTTGTTATTTAGATATTCGTTTTGTTATTTGGATATCCGTTTCGTTGGCTTTGGGGTGATCGATTCATGGGTAGCCGTTTACTTATTTGGATATCCGTTTTCTTTGCCTTGTGGTGATCGATCCCCGAGTCATCGCTTTTTGTTATTTAGATATCTCTTTTGTACAAAAACCAGAGAGTTGTGCCACATTTGGACCAACCTTATGCCAAAACTGACACGTCCACGCAAGGTGTGCGTCCGCGTGCCTGCGCCATTCACCAACTCTGGTACAAAATCCAGAGACTTATGCCAACTTTGTGCCACTTCTGTGTCAGGGGCACAACTCCCCTCGTGCGTCCACGCCACTGCCGCGCACGCGTTCCTTGCTAACACCCTCACCGACGCGCCAGCGCACTGTTCGCGCACGCGCCGGTTGTGCGAATCAGTTTTATAACTTCGCTCCATGTTCTATTTCCTTCTCTCAACCCCCTTTTCTTTCTTAATTCTCCTTTTCTTCTTCCTCCATCACACCCCTCTTCTTCTTCTTCCACATTCCACACCCTTGTCTCCGGCCATTCACCGGCGACAACTACCTCTTCCGGTGGCACTACACTTCTCCTATCTTCTTTCTCATCTTCACAAAAGAAGATTCAACCTTGTTCTCTTCTACTTCTCAAGGTTTCACTTCTTTCATTTCTTTTTTTTTTCATTTTCTTTGCATTATTTCTTCTAGTTAGATGCTTCTTGTTGCTTTACTTAGCTTCTTTTTTACTTACATGATGATGTTTCTTGCTTTTTTTTTTGTGTGTTTGCTTATTTTTCCTTTTTCCTTATTTTTCCATGGATATTGGATTGAGTTAGTTTGCTTTAATAGATCTTTTGTCATTTTTTTTCTTATTTTTGCCAATGTGTGATGTCTATGTGATGATTGATGTTCTATTTTGGGCTTTGAATTGATTAAGTATCTCATAATTACTCTTTGCTTAATAATTGCACACCAAGTGTTCGAGAAAATGCATGAATACCATTTTGGTTTCTTTTGACAATGTATTTTCAATTGGGTGCTTCTCCTCATTCACTTGTTATCCTCTACAAGCATTGAGTCCACTTTGTTGCTAATTAGATACTCATTGAATGTGACTTGCTCTTTGTTTTGGATGCTTGAGATTACTCCTCTCATGCCACTGCATGTTTTATTTCCTCTTGCATCCCATGCCAAGTGTTGTGACCCATGTCTTTATGATTACTATCCTTCACTTGCATATTTTTATTAAAATGATACTTTGGGCTTAATGTTTTCCTGTTTCCCTTCCTTTCTCAGGATGGCCACCGCGAAAGGCAAGGCGAAAGCTCCAAGGAAACCAGCCGCAAAGAGGGCACCCCAAAGATCCACTTTTAAGGCGCACTCTTCATTAAGAGCCGGATCCTTAACTAAGAAAGCGAAGACACCCGCTCCTATTGATGAGAAGGAAAAGAGCAAGCCAGCGAAAGATTCTTCAAGGTTTTCCAACCACTTTTGTGAACTTATGTTCCTCTCCATTGCAGTACGGAACTATCATCCCGAGCATCTACTTGCTCCGCCGGACAAGGTTGCTCCTTGTATTTTACCCCGCATTGAACGACGAGGATGGGAGTTTCTTTTGAGAAAACCAAGGGAAATCAACCTCTCTTGGGTTGAAGAATTCTACACTAACTACCATTTTTTCTCCCTTCAATCGGTATACATGCGCCGCAAGCAAGTTTCAGTTTCAGAAGAGGCTATTCAGCAAGTGCTTAATGTCCTACCAGTGCCAAGTGACATGGATGGCTACCAAAAAGTCTTACGCCAGCGAGAGAAGTTTGGATTTGATTGGGACTTGATCCTTCGAGTCATTGTTGAGCCAGAGGCATTTTGGATCCAAGGTCGACTCCGGATGAGGCCCAAGAGCATTGACGCTCACTTCCTCACTGTGGAAGCTAGAGCTTGGGCCCAGATCCTATCTCACTATGTGCTACCTAGCACCCACAAGTCGTCCTTCACGGCAGACCTCGCCTTGCTCGTTTGGTGTGTTCTCACAGAGAAGCCGGTGAACATTCCACTTCTTGTCAAGCAAGCGATGAGTCAAGTCCACGACCGGGGTAATTTACCATTTCCAGCATTGGTATCTGATTTAGTTGCTGCTGCAGGTGTTCCTTGGGAAGCAAAGGACAGAAAGATTATAGTTCTGGCTAAGGGAGATGTGGTTCCAACCGGAAAATACTTTCATCTTCCCATGAACAACCCGAGCCTTGACATAGCCCTTCCATCTACTATTCCTTCCACTTCATCATCAACATCACAACAAAGATCCATGTATCAAAGGATAGAAGATCTTCACCGGAAGCTTGATAGATATGAGCGGCGCAATCAACGCCGATATACTTACATCAAGAAGCTTCTGCGTTGTGTTACCCCTGGTATGGAGGAACCCAAAATATTCACATCCACCTCAAACCCGAGTGATGGGAGCTCTGAAGGAGAGGATAGTGACGGTTCCGGTCCCGACGGCCCTTTGCGCATTGTTCGTAGCACGGAGGACCGTGCTAATTTCTAAGTGTGGGAAGGTCGTTTGATAAACCCCGATTTCGTGGTTTATTTTGTGCTTATTTTGGGGGATTTATCCACCTTTTCCCACATTTATTCAATGAAATAGCATGGTTTTGTAATTCTCCCTTGAATTGTGCTTGAATGTAAAAACATGCATTTTAGGCCCTGAAATGGTGATTTTAATTCACTTTAATTTCATTTGATGCCTTGATGTGTTTGATGATTGATTTCAGGTCCATAAAGCAAGTATCGGATGGAAGAAATGAGGAAAAAAGCATGCAAAGTGGGAGAACTCATGAAGAAATGAAGGAACCGTAAAGCTGTCAAGTCCGACCTCTTCGCACTCAATCGACCATAACTTGAGCTATAGAGGTCCAAATGAGGCAGTTTTAGTTGCGTTGGAAAGCTAACATCCGGGGCTTCAAAATGATATAAAATTTGCCATATGTTGCTTCACGTTCAGGGGCGCGCACGTGCACTTTGCGCGCGCGCACCGATGCTGTCTGTGGCCCACTTTAATGAAATCGCCCCCAGCGATTTCTGAAGCACTTTGGGCCCAACCCAACTCATTTCTGATGCTATTTGAGCCAAGGATTGCAGGGGAGTCAACACACTTAGTCATAGTCTAGTTTCATTATGCTTTAGTTTAGTTTTCTAGAGAGAGAAGCTCTCACTTCTCTCTAGAATTAGGATTAGGATTAGGTTTAGTTCTTAGATCTAGGCTTTAATTCATGTTTTCTTCTACTCCTTCTTCTTAGTTCCTTGTTGTTACATTTATCATTCTTCCATTGTTGTTATTACTCTCTTCTACTTTGTTTGTAGATCTACTTTTGCTCATCCTAATTTCTTTTAGTGTAATTTGAAGTAATTCATTTAGATATTGTTTCCTTTAATTGTTGTTATTGATTTCTTACATTCAATTGTTGTTAGAATTTACTCTTGTCACAAATTTACTATGCTTTGCTTTTATGCCTTCTAAGTATAGTTGGATCTCTTTTTAATTCTTGCATTTTGTGATGTTTACTTTTCTTGCACTCTAGGTGTTTGTTAAAATGCTTCCTCTAGTTTTTGAGTAGTGTTCTTTACTCTTGGCCTAGGCTAAGGGAATTGAGTGATCTTGAGTCATTGGGTCTCATTGAATTGGTGATTTGAGAATCCTTGGTGATCAATTTGATACTCATTGACGCCAACCCACTACTAATCTAGATTAGTAGGTAGGTTGGGACTTATGGGTTGATGTGATCAAAGCCATTTGACGTACTTCAAGCCTAGGAGTAGACATGACGTACTTAAGGTTTTGGAAGTAGACTTAATGAGCTTGGCCTCTCATAATTATCAATATATGGTTTGTTGACAAGGATGGTGATCTCAATTACCTATGTCTAGCCAAGAGTATTTTTTCCTTTATTTTATTAGTTCTTGTTATTTTACTTTCTTGTCATTTATATTTTCTTGTCAAATATCAAATCAATCCCCCCTTTGCATTTTCATAGCCAATAATTAAACACTTCATTGGAACTCTTCGTGAGACGACCCAGGGTCCAAATACTCCGGTTATAAATTCATTTGGGGTTTGTTACTAGTGACAACCTAAATTTTTGCATGAGAGGACTATTGTTGGTTTAGAAACTATACTTTGCAACGAGACTTCAATTGTGAATTCTAAACCGTCAAAAATTCTCTTCATCAAAATGGCGCTGTTGCCGGGGAGTTTCAATGGTGTTATGTTATTGGTTATTGTATATATGTGAATATTGTGAATAGCTTGATTTTTGGATTGCTTGTTAGTTTTTGCTAGTTTTAGGACTTTGTTTCATTATTTCTTGTTAGCTTTTATTTCTTATTTTCACTTTTCATTATGAATTCTCACTTTGGCTATGAGTGTGATTACAACTATGTTGTAGGAAATGGGAACTTCAATGAAGATGTGTATCAAGGATGGGACAATCAAAGGTGGGAGGAGCCATATGCATATGATCAATCCTCATGGCAACAACCTCCACCAATGCACTATGAAGAGGAGCCATTCTATGATGCATACCAATCCAATGGTTATGGTGAATCCCCTTGTGACTTCCAAGAACCACCACCATACACCTATGAGCCATATCCTCAATATAACCATTAACCATACTCACACGCCACCTTTCACCAACCATCTTCATATGACCCTAATCCATACCCACCATACCAACAATCATATGAGCCATATGAACCACACATAGAGCCACCACCACTCCAACATCAACATTTTCAAGAACCACCCCCTCCATATTGTTACCAAGATGAATACTACTTACCACCACAACTCTACCAAGAAGAACCACCTTCCAACTATAATACCTTTCCCCCAAACAATGAACTCTCTCTTCCACCATCACCCCCCGATGAAGCCTCTATGCTAGAATTAAGGGATCTTGAATCTCATATCTTAAGGCAACACGAGGAGGATGAAAAGAATTTTGAGGAGTTAAGAGCAAAAATGGCCATCATGGTAGAAGCCATTGGCAACATAGTCTCATCCCGCCTAAGCCTATGCGATCAAGACACTTCCATTGTAGAATGTGGAGAAGCAACCAAGGAGCTTAGTAAGGGAGTGAACTTGAAGCTCTAAGGTGAAGAAGAGGAGTTAAAGCAAGAAATGCAACAAGAGGAGGAAGTAGAGATTATTAAAGAAGAGGAAGAAGTGGTTGAAGACTTAGGAGATGCGGAACCACCTTGGGAGTCTAAGATTAAAGAAAACCACTCCAAAATTATTGAAATTGATGCTAAGGAGGAATGTGCACAACCTCCAAGGCATATCTCTTATGAAGAATTGGATGGAATAGAGCAAGAATTGAGTCCCCTTGGTGATGAAGATCAAGCATCAAGTCTTAGTGGTGAAGAATCCTTTAAGCATGAAAAACCTTCTCTCGATGAAATGGAAAGCAATGTGGAGGTAAATGTCTCTCACCCTCCCATTTATGATTTGAGTAAGGGAAAAGAGTTAGATAAAAGTGTTGAACAAAGGATTGATATTAAGAGATCTTGTGAGGAGGTGGAGATCCTTAGAAAAAGGAGGATGAGAATTGAATATGCTTTAGCAAGACCCTTGGAATCACCTTTGCCTAGGTTTCCATCTACACCTTCATTTGAGTGGATGAAACTCATTTCTATTATCTTTATTATCCCACTTGAATATGGCTTACTTGAAACGGATGGTCAACTTAGGGTGCTTTGTGGGATGAAGCGTAAAAGAAAGATGTTTCGTGGTTGGCGTTGTAAGTCTAGGCTCATTATTGTTGAAGCTTCAAGGAGTAAAGGTTGGACTAGTGCTCAATTGGATGGGTCTAGGAGGATAGTTTGGTACTTCCATGAGAATTCATCTCTCTTGCCACCCGGAGAAAATCACCATGATCAACTCAAGGACGGGTGTGAAAACAAAGTGTGGGATCCCGAATCGCACAAGGAATATCAACTTTGGGAGCCTATGGTTTGTGAAGAACTCCATCAAAGCTTGGAGTTATTAACTTTGAATGATGAAGCACAATGGAAGTCCAAGCATTGGTGGATGTTCAAGGATGGATTCAAGCACAAGCCACCTTAATGAAGAGCTCCCCATAAGTCCAACTTAAGGACAATAAACAAAAGTGCTAGGTGGGAGACAACCCACCATGGTAATATCTTTCCCTTTTCCTCTTTGTAAATATTGGTAATTTAGATTTAATTTCATGTTTTATTTGATTAGTTGAGTTTAATTGGGAGTCTAGTAGGTTAAATAAGGTTTTGTGATGTTTCGGTAGTTGTTTGGAGGTTTGGAATGCTTGGTTTGGTGCAAAAACATAGAAAAATTTTGAAAAACAGAGCACCAACCCACGCGTGCGCGCACCTGGCGCGTACGCGCGCCTCAAGCATTTTCGACCATCCACGCGGACGCGCCATGTACGCTTACGTGTGGATTGAATTTTTTCCACTTCCCATACATTCACCCGAGAGTTGTGCCTGAAGTGTGCCAACTTGGTGCCCCAGTGCACGCGAACGCGTACCTTGCGCGTCCACGTCGACTCTCTGCTTTGCCATGCACGCGTACGCGCACTGCACGCATACGCGTCGCTTCCATTTCATCAATCCACGCTTACGCGCACATGACGCGCACGCGTGGATTGCCCTGTTTCACTCACCTTCTTTTCTTCTCCTCTTTCCATTTCTTTCCTTCTTCTCTTCTCTTTCCACCCTTCAATCATCATCCAACACTACCAAACATCATATAACACCATTTTCTTTTAGTTAGTTTAATTTTTGTTTTCCATTATAAGTGTTGGATTACTAATCTTGTTTACTGTTTACTGCTGCTGCTTGTTGATAAGATGTTAGTTTAACATCATTGTTGTTATTGTCATTGTTGGATTCCTTTGTTGAGGTTGCAATTTATTACTTAGATTTGAATTTTCATGTTGAACATTTGTGAATACCAAGTGAATGTTACATTGCCTTCATGCTTTTTAACTCTTTTGAATTGCATGTTTTGGCCACCATGCATTCATCATCTATTGTTAGGCAATTGTATATTATCATTGCATTTTTTTTGGGTGATGCTTGTTTATGGTTTACCCTTATTTACATCACCTATTTCATGCATTGAGATTTAGGAATAGTGAAATTAGATTGGAAAGCTTACCTAGTGACGTATTTTTGAGCTTTTCAAGCTTTGTGGGCCATGCTTGCTATGTGATTGATTTTTGACTTCTATATCCTTTTTCCTAAGTTCCATAGCATCCGTGTGTTTCACCTCTATGTCACTTAGGTGTTGCAACAACTTCAATATGTGTCATTGATTGTTGTGTGAGTTTCATATACCATTTTGTTCACTAAATCTACCTACACATCAATCAATGTCCATGCACTATCCAATTTCATAATGGCTTGATTAATTGCTTGAATGTTTTTATGCTTCTTCACTACTTGTTTGGTTGCCTTAACCTACAAGTCTTTTAAAAGTATCTCAAGCACACTAGAATGAGTGAACTGCATGTTTTCTTTTGTGTAGTTGTGACATAACTTTTTGTACTAGTGTGTGTGTATTCTAAACCGCGTGCAAATTTAGAACCCACACACCTATTTTTCATCAATGTCACATCAATTCACCCACTCAATTCTAGTGATTTACCTCATTCCAACAATTCACGCTTCCTTGCTTTTGTATTTTCTCATCTTACGGTGTTTATTTTGTTTTTCATGATTGATGCACCATAAGCAAAAACGGAAGTGGGAGAAGAACACGCAGCACCAATTGACCTACCAGCTGAAGGTAGCAACTCGGAAAGTCGCCGTACCCCCTTGCTCATCTTTGAGTGCACCGAGGATGGTGCAAACTTTTAAGTGTGGGGAGGTCGTCCGACCGCTCGGCATTTTTGGGTGACAAGTTTCTAATCCCAACATTTTTTGCATTTCATTTTTAGGTCTTTTAGATTTTTTTTGGTTACATTGCATATGTATATATTAATCTTAGTCAAAATCATGATATTTTCCAAGGATTTTATCTATAGCACACCCCAATTGATTGAAAAAAAATTTTTTTTTTAGAACTTGCTTGAATTATATACTTTATGGAACATGATTTTTGAGCTAAGAACACAAGCATGTGAGATTTGAGCCTAATTGTGTGGTTACATCATATATAACCACTTATTTTCATTCTTGTGTGCATTATTCTCTTCCTATGATTGTAATCTTTGATTTGTTTAATTCTTTATGTCCATTATTTTGCGTATACATGCATCTATATGATTGAGGCCATTGTTCAAATAGCTTACTTACCCAAATAAGCCTACCTTTTATCTTCCATTGATAACCAATTTGAGCCTATGCTTAATCCATTTGTTCTTAATTGTAGCACATTACAAGCCTAAGTGAAAAATAATAAATATCCCTTAATTTGGATCTTTGATTAGCTTAGGCTAGTGAGAGTGTTTATCATTTGATTTTGGGAGAGTTGGAAACATTGGGTAGAGATAAAAGTGTGTTTACGTTTTTGTTGAAAAATCATGGAATTGGGTACATACTCATGTATTAATCATGTGTAAACCATATGCATTGATGTTCTTGTATACATTTTAGTTTAAAAAAAAATGAGAAAAACAAAAAGAAAAAGAAAAAAATATATGTATATTAAAAAAGAAAAGAAAGAAAATATATAGAAAAGAAAGACAAAGAAAAGCAATAAAAAGGGGACAAAAATGCCCCAAAGCAAGGTTCAATAAAAGTCAATGCATATGGGTGGTGATCAAAAAGAGAATGCATGAGTGTGTGAAAAAGTGAAGAATGGGTAGTTAGGTTTGTTTAGAATTGTATAGGTTGTCATAGGTTAGGTGGGAAGTTTAAGTTAATCAAAGATTCAAATTTCTAGCTCACTTGACCATATGCATCCTACCTTGACCCTAGCCCCATTACAACCTATGGGAAAGCCCTCATGATATTTGTATGCATGCATAAAGTAATTGTTGATTGTTAGATGAAAAACAAATCTTGGAAAACATGATTAGGGGAGGATTGAGTGAATGAATCCCATACACTTGAGTGACTAGAGCGGATACACATCCGGTGAGGGTTCGATTGCTCAATTACATGTTTCCACCCATGATCATCTCTTTTCTTGCAAGTTTGTAAAATCTTTTTAATAATTCAATTCAATTGTGGGTTGAGTGATTGCTGTTGCCTTAGCCCTTGTGTTTGTATATGTATTCTTGGAAATTGATTTATTTTGACTAAGTGGATGCATTCATGTAGATAGATTGCATATAGATAGGTTGCATGTAGTTTGTTTGCATTGAATAAATGTTGATACCCTTTGTTCTCTCTTGATTTTAAGCATGAGCACATGCTTGGTTTAAGTGTGGGGAGATTACATTTTGATGAAGAGAATTTTTGACGGTTTAGAATTCACAATTGAAGTCTCGTTGCAAAGTATAGTTTCTAAACCAACAATAGTCCTCTCATGCAAAAATTTAGGTTGTCACTAGTAACAAACCCCAAATGAATTTATAACCGGAGTATTTGTACTCCGGGTCGTCTCATGAAGAGTTGCAATGAAGTGTTTAATTATTGGCTATGAAAATGCAAAGGGGGGATTGATTTGATATTTGACAAGAAAATATAAATGACAAAAAAAATTAAATGACAAGAAAGTAAAATAACAAGAACTAATAAAATAAAGGAAAAAATACTCTTGGCTAGACATAGGTAATTGAGATCACCATCCTTGTCAACAAACCATATATTGATAATTATGAGAGGCCAAGCTCATTAAGTCTACTTCCAAAACCTTAAGTACGTCATGTCTACTCCTAGGCTTGAAGTACGTCAAATGGCTTTGATCACATCAACCCATAAGTCCCAACCTACCTACTAATCTAGATTAGTAGTGGGTTGGCGTCAATGAGTATCAAATTGATCACCAAGGGTTCTCAAATCACCAATTCAATGAGACCCAATGACTCACGGTCACTCAATTCCCTTAGCCTATGCCAAGAGTAAAGAACACTACTCAAAAACTAGAGGAAGCATTTTAACAAACACCTAGAGTGCAAGAAAAGTAAACATCACAAAATACAAGAATTAAAAAGAGATCCAACTATACTTAGAAGGCATAAAAGCAAAGCATAGTAAATTTGTGACAAGAGTAAATTCTAACAACAATTGAATGTAAGAAATCAATAACAACAATCAAAGGAAACAATATCTAAATGAATTACTTCAAATTACACTAAAAGAAATTAGGATGAGCAAAAGTAGATCTACAAACAAAGTAGAAGAGAGTAATAACAACAATGGAAGAATGATAAATGTAACAACAAGGAACTAAGAAGAAGGAGTAGAAGAAAACATGAATTAAAGCCTAGATCTAAGAACTAAACCTAATCCTAATCCTAATTCTAGAGAGAAGTGAGAGCTTCTCTCTCTAGAAAACTAAACTAAAGCATAATGAAACTAGACTATGACTAAGTGTGTTGACTCCCCTGCAATCCTTGGCTCAAATAGCATCAGAAATAAGTTGGGTTGGGCCCAAAGTGCTTCAGAAATCGCTGGGGGCGATTTCATTAAAGTGGGCCACGGACAGCATCGGCGCGCGCGCGCAAAGTGCGCGTGCGCGCCCCTGAACGTGAAGCAACATATGGAAAAATTTATATCATTTCGAAGCCCCGGATGTTAGCTTTCCAACGCAACTAGAACCGCCTCATTTGGACCTTTGTAGCTCAAATTATGGTCGATTGAGTGCAAAGAGGTCGGACTTGACAGCTTTACGGTTCCTTCATTTCTTCATGAGTTCTCCCACTTTGCATGCTTTTTTCCTCATTTCTTCCATCCGATACTTGCCTTATGGACCTGAAATCACTCATCAAATACATCAAGGCATCAAATGGAATTAAAGTGAATTAAAATCACCATTTTAGGGCCTAAAATGCATGTTTTTTACATTCAAGCACAATTCAAGGGAGAATTACAAAACCATGCTATTTCATTGAATAAATGTGGGAAAAGGTGGATAAATCCCCCAAAATAAGCACAAAATAAACCACGAAATCGGGGTTTATCAAATCTCCCTATCGTTCGACCGATCTCCATGGGTAACAATCTCTTCCCTTCAATACCCATGGATTTATCTTTCACTTAGTAGTTTGTACATTGCATGTGTAGTTAGTTTTGCTTGTAAATACTCCTTGCATGATAGTTAGTTTCTATAGAGTTACTTGGCCAAGACAATAACTTCTTTTCCAAGAAACTGTACTTTGGGGTACCCTACCAAATTTTTGAAAATTTTTGCAGTAAACTTGCTTTAAGAATGTATTTTGGAACATAGTGATTGAGCTAAGAACACAAGCATGAAAGTTTTGAGCCTATTGCATGGTTACATCTTCTAACCATTAATTCCATTCTTGTATGCATATCTCTCTCTCTCTATGATTGTGATCCTTGCTTTGTCTGATTCTATATGTCCATTACTTTGTGTATGAATGCATTTACATGATTGAGGCCATCATTTCAATAGTCACTTTTCTCCAAATGGCCTTAACCCTCATATCTACCATTGCTAACCAATTTTGAGCCCATAATAAACCCTTCTTTGTTCTTAAATAGAGCACATCAACAACCCTAAGCGAAAAAATCATGAACGTCCCTAAATTTGGGTCCTTGATTGGCTTAGGTAAGTTAAGATGTGTATCATTCAATTAGGGTATACTTGGGAAATTTGGGTAGATATATAGGTGTGTAATTGTAGTGTAATTGAAAATTCTAGGATTTGGGAACATATTTATGCATTGAATGATTGAACTATATGCATTGAAACTTTTATTTACAAGGCCCCAAGAAGAGGGGATAAAAAAAATAAAAAAATAAAAAAAATTATATATATATATATAATTTTTTTATTTTTTTATTTTTTTTAAGCAACAAAGGGGACCAAGAAACCCCAAGACAAAGTAATGAAGAAAACAATGCATGTGGGTGTGAATTAAAGAGAATGCATGAGTATGCAAGAAAGTGAAACTCAAGGGTAGCTAGGTAATGTATTATAGTTGTATAGGTTGTTCTATGTGTCTAGTGGGATCCTAGGTTAATCAAGGACTTAAATTTTAAGCTCACTTGGCCATATACATCCTTACCTTCACCCTAGCCCCGTTACAACCCATGAATAAGACCTCATGATACTTGTAAGCATGCATTAAGTAATTGTTGATTGATTAGAAGAAAGACAAATCTTGGAAAGCATGATTATGAGAAGATTGAGTGACGAACCCTATACACTTGAGCGAATAGAGCGGATACACTTCCGGTGAGGGTTCGATGCTCAATTCTTTGTTCCCGGCTTTCACAAGCGTTCATTTAGCAAGTCATATGCACCCCTTAGTGATGTTCAATTTGGTAGAATTCATGAGTTACATACTATTTTCACCCTATATGCTCACATGTATTCTTGGAGGATAGATTTACTCTTGACCAAGTAGGTAGATGATTTTACATTAGTTGCATGCATCCACTTAGGTAGTTTGCATTTCATAAACCCTTTCTTACCACGATCTTTGGTCTTTTTATTTTAAGCATGATGACATGCTTGGTTTAAGTGTGGGGAGATTTGATAAATCCCAATTTTGTGGTTTATATTGTGTAGAATTTGGGGGGTTTTGTCAATATTTCTCACACTTATTCACAAGAAATGCATGGTTTTGTGTTCACTTCCTAATATTGCCCCATGATGAAAAACATGCTTATTTTGCCTTAAAATTGCCATATTTTAATCCTCTTCTATTGCCATTCGATGCCGTGATGTATTTGTTGAGTGATTTCAGGAATTATAGGGTAGGAATGGCCTAGAAGCGAGAAAGAAAGCATGTACAAAAAGGAGGAACATGAAGACTTGAAATTTTGGGAAAAGCAGCATCGGCGCGCCCGCGCACTCCACACGCACGCGTGGATGAGATTGGCTGGAAGCGGCGCACAAGGATGGATGCATCCGCGTGGATCAGAAGATTCTTATCGACGCGCATGCGCACTTGGCGCGCACACGTGGATCGCAAAAGCAATCGGCACGCACACACGCATGGCGCGCACGCGTGGGAGGCTGCACATGATCTCATTAAAGGAAATCGTGCCTGGCGATTTTTGAGGCTCATCAGCCCAATTTCAAGCTGTTTCTGCATGGAAAAGATCCAAGGATGCTAGGGGGAAAGGGGGGATCAACCATTTTACACTAAGATACAATTTTAGCTAGTTTTTGGGGTTTTTGTTCTTCTAGAGAGAGAAACCCTTGTTCCTCTCTAGATCTAGTTTTAATTTGATCTTACCTTGTTGAATTGTGAATTGGATCTTGTTAATTACTAGTTTTAATTGTTCAATTTGAATTTCCTAGTATAATTTTGCTTATATCTTGTGATAGTTTTATGAATTCTTGTCAATTGTCATTTTATACCCATCTCATGAATATTGTGAATCTTGATTTGTTGATGTTATATTGATAATTTCTATGTTTAATTGTGTTGTTTGGATGATTGTATGTTGACAATTGTTAGTGGGTACCTGTTGATTTCAATTTAATTGCTATTTTGAACATGTCTTTTGTTAATGCTTACCATGTGTTTGATGAAATGTTTACTTTGGTTATGGAGTAGTTCTCTTTACTCTTGGCCTAGGCCAAGGGAATTGGGTAAACTTGAGTCATTGGGTCTAATGGATTTGATGATTTAGGAGCCCTTAGTGGTCAATTTGATAACCATTGACGCTAACTTCCTACTAAGTCAATTAGTAGTGAGGTTAGAACTTATGGATTGATGTTGACCAAAC